>NC_083414.1:49512512-50112512 GCF_020745735.1 Hemiscyllium ocellatum | reverse complement strand
TGGAATCCATAGTGTAATAAGGCATGGAGAAGCAGCTAGTTCGGACAAAAAGGCGGAGGAGGAATTTGTGAATGAATTCAATAAGTTTGTTGAAGATGAAGGTTATGTCTCACATTAAGTTTTTAACTGTGATGAAACTGGACTTTTCTGGAAAAAAATGCCCAAAAGGATCTACATAACCCAAGAGGAGAAGGCACTACCAGGCCACAAACCAATGAAGGACAGGTTGACGCTCTTATTGTGCGTGAATGCAAGTGGGGATTGCAAGATGAAGCCTCTATTAGTCTACCACTCTGAAAATCCTTGCGATTTTAAACGCAATAATGCGTTGAAGGCTAAACTCCCGGTAATGTGGAGAGTGAATAGCAAGGCTTGGGTCACCTGATTGAATTTTATGGAATGGTTGACAGACGTTTTTGCACCAGCTGTCAAGGAATGTCTTGAAAAAAAAAATTGCCACTGAAGTGTCTTCTAGTAATGGAAAATGCTCCTGCCCATCCTCCAAATTTGGAAGAAGACTAGGACATTGAATACGACTTCATAAAAGTAAAGTTCCTTCCTCCCAACACCACTCCTCTCATCCAAGCCATGGATCAGCATGTCATTGCAAATTCCAAAAAAAATATATACGAAGGCTCTGTTCGCCAGGTGTTTCCAGGTCACCAACGACACAGATTTGACCCTTGGTCAATACCGGCTAGGACCACTTCCATATCTTCCACTGCATAAGCCTTATTGATAAGGCATGGAACAAGGTCTCTTTCTGTACATTGCAGTCGGCCTGGAGAAAACTTTGGCCAGATAGTGTACCCGAGAGAGACTTCAAAGGTTTTGAGGAGGAGACATCAGTAAATGTAGTGAACGTGATTGTGACCCTGGGCCAAAATATGGGCTTGGAGGTCGACGAGGATGATGTGGCAGAGCTGGTGGAGGACCACAGACAAGAACTCAGCACAGAAGATCTTGTTGAATTGCAACAGGAGCAGGTGAAGGTTATGCAGCAGGAGCATTCTGGAGAGGAGGAAGAAGAGAGGGAAGATGTATCAAGTGTTCAAATCAAAGACATTTGTAGCAAATGAAGTGAAGTGCAGGCTTTTGTTGAGAGGCATCACCCATACAAAACTGTGGCCAACAGAGCAGTGAACATTTTAAATGACAATGTGATGTTCCATTTTCGTAAAATTCTGCAACAAAGAAAAGAAAACAAGTTTCTCTGGATCGTTTTCCTGCAGCATTACCAACCTCCAAGAGGCAAAAAAGAGAAAAGACTCCGGAAATATCCGAACAATGGGAAAATTGATTCAGTTCGTGAACTTTTCGGTTCGTGAACCAGGTCTTGGAACGGATTAAGATCGTAAGCTGGGGTGCTACTGTATTTGTAAATGACCTGGAATAGAGATATTCATATTTAAACTTGCTGTTAACGCTTGGTTGAAACATAAGCAAGCGCAGATCAGTTTAGAAAAGTTGGTGTGAAATTGATAGATTCTTTTGAGTATAATTGAATACAACACACTTTAACATGGAAACTTGTGAAGTCATCTATTTGGATAAATGAATGACAGAATTACCAGGCATGATGCAGAAGGAAATGTGTTGCTGGTCAAAGCACAGCAGGTTAGGCAGCATCTCAGGAATAGAGAATTCGACGTTTCGAGCATAAGCCCTTCATCAGGAATTTTACTATGATGCAGAAGGAGGCCATTTGGCCCATCATGTCCGCAATGGCTCCTGAGTGTCATGACCTTGCTCCATTCTCCCTTTCTTCCATCCTTTCCTGTAACCATGCATATTCTTATCTTTTAAGTAACCATCTCATGGCTCTTGAATGTCTTGACTGAAATTCCTTTATGCAATGGGGCACAGGTCTCTGGCGCAGAATTTGTCCCCACTGCTCAGTGGGGAAAGGGGATGAGGAGCAGAGCTTTAGTCACTGGGACCTCCATAATTAGGGCGACAGATAGGAGGTTTTATAGGAATGAGAGAGACTCATGATTGGCTTGTTGTCTCCCAGGTGCAGGGTTCATGATGTCTCTGATCATGTTTTCGGGATCCTTGAGGGGGAGGTGGAGCAGCCCCAAGTCGTGGTCCACATAGGCACCAACGACAGAGGTAGGAAGAAATGTGGGGATCTGAGGCAGAAATTCTGGGAACTAGGTTGGAAGCTTAGAGCGAGAACAAACAGATTGTTAGCTCTGGTTCATTGCCCATGCCACGTGCTATTGAAGCAAGGAACAGGGAGAGAGTGGAGCTGAACACATCGCTGGAGGGATGGTGCAAGAGGGAGGGTTTTGGATTCTTGGATACTTGGAGTTCATTCGGGGGAAGGTCGGTCCTTGACAAACAGGATGGTCTTCAATTGAACCAAAGGGGTACCAATATCCTGGGGGAGAAATTTGCCAGTGCTCTTTGGGGGGGGTTTTAAACTAAGGCAGCAGGGGATGGGAAACTGAATTTTAGTTCCAGTGTACTGGAGGTTGAGGGCAGTGAGGTCAGGGATAGATTTACAAGGTCGTGAGCGGGCAGCAGCAATCAGGGTGTTGGTTTGAAATGTGTGTACTTCAATGACAGGAGCATCTGGAATAAGGTGGGTGAGCCTGCAGTATGGGTTGATACCTGGAATTTTGACATGGTGGCCATTTCAGAGGCATGGTTAGAGGAGGGACAGAATGGTTGTTGCAGATTCCAGGATTTTGATGTTTCAGCAAAAATAAAGATTATGATAAAAGAGGAGGAAGTATGGCATTGTTAATCAAGGGTAGTATTACAACAGCTGAGAGAATATTTTCGGACTCACCCACTGAGGTAGTTTGGACTGAAGTTAGAAACAGGAAAGGAGATGTCACCCTATTGGCAATTTTCTATAGGCCTCCGAATTATTCCAGGCATGTAGAAGAAAGGATAGCAAAAAGGAGCGAGAGTAACAGGGTAGTTGTTATTGGGGACTTTAACTTCCCCGATATTAATTAGGAATACTACAGCTCAAGTAGTTTAGATGGCCAGTTTTTGTCCAATGTGTGCTGGAGGGTTTCCTGATACAGTATGTAGGCAGGCCAACATGGGGCGATGCCATATTGAATTTGGTACTGGGGAATGAACCCAGCCTGGTGTTAGATTTGGCAGTAGGTGAGCACTTTGGCGATAGTGACCATAATTTGGTTACGTTTACAATAGCAATGGGCAGGGATAAGTATATACCGCAGAGAAAAAGGTATAACTGGGGTAAAGGCAATTATGATGCGATTAGGCAAAATTTAGGATGCATAGGATGGGGAAGGAAACTGCAGGAGAAGGACACACTTGAAATGTGGAGTTTATTCAAGGAACAGCTATTAGGGGGTCCATGATAAGTATATACCTATCAGGCAGGGAGATAGTTGTCAAGAGAGGGAGTTTACTAAAGAAGGTGAAGCTCTTGTCAAGATGAAGAAGAAGGCTTATGTGAAGATGAGGTGTGAAGGCTCAGAAAGGGGCTTAAGAGTTATAAGTTAGCCAGAAAAGATCTAAAGAGAGGGCTAAAAAGAGCCAGGGAGGGACATGAGAAGTTGTTGGCAGATAGGATCAAGGAACACCCTGAGGCTGTCTATTGGTAAATCAAGAATAAAAGAATGACTAGAGTAAGATTATGGCCAATCAATGATAGTGGTGGAAAGTTGTGTGTGGAATCTAAGGATAAAGGGGAAGCACTTAATGAATAATTTTTGTCAGTATTCACATTGGAAAAGTGCAATGTTAGTGAGAATACGGAGATACAGGCGACAGGTTTCGATGTGGTTGTGGTTGACAAAGAGGAGGTTTTAGTAATTTTGGAGGATCTGAAAATAGATAAGACCCCAGGGCTGGATGGGATTTCTTTGGGAAGCTTGAGAGAAGATTGCAGACTCTTTGGCTTTGATCATTATGTCATCATTGTCAACAGGTATAGTGCCAGAAGACTGGAGGATAGCAAATGTTGTTCCCTTGATTAAGAAGGGGAGTCAGGCCAACCCTGATAATTATAGGCCAGTGAGCTTTACTTTGGTTGTGGGTAAGTTGTTGGAAAAGGATTGAGATAGGATTTATAATCATCTGGAAAGGAATAATTTCATTGGGTGTATATGGACTTCAGTAAGGCGTTTAATAAGGTTCCACGTGGTAGGCTATTGCACAAAGTATGGAGTTTTAGGATTAAAGGTGATTTAAAGGTTTGGATCAGAAATTGGCGAGCTGATAAAAGAGAGTTTGTGGTGGTTGATGGCAAATGTTCATCCTGGGGCTCAGTTACCGGTGGTGTGCCGCAAGGATCTGTTTTAGGGCCACTGCTGTTTGTCATTTTTATAAATAATCTGGATGTGGGTATAGAAGGATGGGTGTAGAAGGACGACAATAATGGGGCAGAGTTGTGGATAGTGCTGAAGGATGTTGTGGGTTACAAAGGGACGTAGATAAGATGCAGAGCTGGGCTGAGAAATGGCAAATGGAGTTTAATGCAGAAAAGTGTGAGGTAGTTCATTTCAGAAGAAATAACAGAAATGCAGAGTACAGAGCAGCCTTGATTAACTGAATATCAATTATCCGAATATTGGATTATCTGAAGGAGATCTCGATGTCCCGATAGAAACATCATGTCAAAGAGCTGTTTCAACCCTGATCGCGTCATTTGTTTACACTGATTAAAAATCAACTCGGCTTACTGAAATGCTGCTGAGAACAGTCCTGGACACACCAGGCACCATCTCCAAATAACTGACCTCCCGCCCTCTCTCTCTCTCTCTCTCTCTCTCTCTCTCTCTCCCAACATTTTCCCTGGAGTTCTACACAGGTGTGTACCGTAAACCCCCACTTCCCCAGATAATCTCTCCAACAGTGTCCTGTACAGGACAAAGGTCGAACCTGTCAAAACGTTACAGAAAAAAGGGGTGTGTGTGGGCATGAGCAGTCTTACTGTTTGTGTACAGTCTGTGGCGGGTGGGGGTGGAGGCGGATGGGGATGGGAGGGCGTGGTGGGAGCAGATGGGATTGCGGGCGGCCGGGGGACAGGGTGGGAGCGGATGGGGGTGGTGGGCGGTGATGTGGGAACAGACAGGGTTGGGGGCGGACGGGGTTGGAGTGGGCAGGGGTCCGGGGCTCGTGCGCAGTGTGCTGCTGCCTAGAGGAAATCAATTAATTGAATAATCAATTATCCAAACAAAATAGTGTCCACCCATCTCATTCAGATAATTGAGGTTCCGCTGTATTGGGCTAATGGTAAAATTCTTGGAGTGTAGATGAACAGAGAGATCTTGGTGTCCTGTTGCATAAAACCCTGAAAGTTGCACCCAGGTCAATAGGGTTGTTCAGAAGGCGTGTGGTGTGTCGGCATTTATTGGGACGGCCAATATTTGTCAGAGCCACGAGGTCGTGCTTCAGCTGCACAAGACACTGGTAAGGCCGCCCCTGGAATATTACGTACAGTTCTGGTCATCGCATTTTAGGAAGGATGTGGAAGCTTTGGAAAGGGTTCAGAGGAGATTTACTACGATTTTGCCTGGTATGGAGGAAAGGCCTTATGGGGAAAGGCTGAGGGAACTGAGGCTGTTTTCGCTGGAGAGAAGAAGGTTGAGAGATAACTTAATCGAGCTGTATAAGATAATCAGAGGGTTAGACAGGGTGGACAGTGAGAGCCTTTTTCCTTGGATGGTGAAGGTTAACATGAGGGGACATAGCTTTAAACTGAGGAGTGATAGATTTAGGACAGATATTAGGGGTACGTTTTCACTCAGAGATTAGTAGGGGCGTGGAATGGCCTGACTGCAACAGTAGTAGACTTTTCAATGCTGAGGGCATTTAAATGGGCATTGGACATACATATGGATAATAATGGAACAGTGTATGTTAGACGGGCATCAGATTATTATCACAGGTCGGCACAACATTGAGGGCCAAGGGGTCTGTACTGCACTGTAACGTTCTATGTTCTATACTTTATGTCCTGTGTTCTATGTTCACACTTCCAGGCAGTGCAGTCCAGACCTGAACTGCTTGCTGTATCTTTCCTCTCATCATATTTGTTTCGTTGGCAAATTGCTTTAAATCTGTTCCTTCTTATTCTTGATCCCTGTAGAAGTGGGAACAGTTTCTTCCCGTCTACTCTGGCTAGTTCTCTCATGATTGTAAAATAAATCTTCTATCAAATCTGTCAGTCTTTCCCTTCCAAGGAAAACAGTCTCAGCTTCTCCAACTTTTCCTCATAACTGACCATCTCTCATCCCTGGATCTATTCTCGTAAAGTTTTTCAGCAATCTCTCCAATGTTTTCACATCTTCCTTAAGTGTGGCACCTAGAACTGTTCACAATACTGCTAAATTCTAACTAATCTCTCAAACAGTCCTGCCACCTTTAATGACTTAGGTACATGCACAGCAATGTTTTTTTCAGCTCCTGCACATCCTTTGGAGTAGGACCCTTTATCCCTCTGTCTCTCCATGTTTTTTGTGCCAAAGTGGGGAAATAGTTAGTATGTCTCATAGAAGATGTGCTATCTGAACATTTATTTAAAAATGGTAACCATTGGGCAACAACATATTAAAGGGCAATTATATTTGACAAACATGTAAAAGTTTTTTTGAGGATGTTACTTGTAGCATGGTTAAAGAAAAATCAGATAATATAGTGCATTTGGATATTTAGAAGACTTTGGTTAAAATCCCAAACATGTGGCCAGTAAATAAGTTAGAATCCCTGGAACTAGGCAAATGGATTGTGAATTGGTTAATAGACAGAAAGCAGAGAACAGTAATAAATGGATATATATTAGAACTGGTTGTTACTGGTAGTGTACCATAAGAGTTAGCAGTACTGCCATAACTGTTCACAATTTAAACAAATGACTTGCATGTGTGGACCTGGAAGAGAACGTAATTTGTGAGCTGGGTGCAAAGAGGGTAAAAGAGGATTCGAACAGGCTAAGTGAATGAGCTAGAACATGGCTAATGGAATATAATGTAAAGAGTGTGAAGTTAATCCATTTGCTGGAGGTAAAAAACAGAAAGGCAGGAAGCGAGAGTGAAGGCAGAGCTTCAATCTCAAGTTAAGGATCAGGCAATTTCAGACTGATTTGAGGAGGGATTTCTTCACGCAGAGATGGTAGACCTTCTGAATTCTCTATCCCAACAGATTGTGAAAGCTGAATCATTGAGTAGGTTTGTTAGAAATCAATAGGTTTCTGGAGATTAATGACACTAAAGCGTATGGAGATAGTCTGGGAAAGTGGTATTAAAGAGATGATCAGCCATAGTCTGAAATGGCAGGGCAAGCACGGTGGCCTGAATGGCCTTGTCCTGTTCCTGTGTCCCCAAGTACCAGGCATGGCCTCCTTACTGATTAGACTGGATGTATTTTGTTGTAGAAAACATCTTGCTCCTGCTCACTTGCCCTTCTCTACTCTTAACACTACTACCATCCCAGTATATACTGGTGTTCATTAACGTACCCCATCTAACTCTCTATATAATGCTCACACCTCTGTAATTTACTACATCCTTCCACTAGTTGCTAGTCTGTAGATTACACTGGACAATATAACTGCAACCTTCTTATCACCAAATCGATTCTGACGTTGACCACACTGGACATCTTTTTTCAGTACTCTAATGTTCCCCCAAAACCTATCCTGCCACTCTTCTCCTTTCTGTCCATTCGTATTTTTCCTTAAAACATGTACCTGTAACTGGGAATTTTAATACCAAGGCTTGTCTTTCCTTCAGCCCGGTCTCTGTTACCTTGACAACATCATAATCTCGCATGGCAATTCGCACTAGCAACTCACCAGTTTATTTATGATAGTCAATGCATTCACATTCTTAAAGTGTAACCCTGATTTAAAACATTATCATTTCTCTCTTATTCCACATCGATCTATTAACTGTGCGCTGTATTGTAGGCGATGAGCAGTTAAGGTGAGGACATCATGGCAGCAAATCAGAGACAGAACTAGATTAATTGAAACTGAGCGGAATTGATTCTTAGTATCCCACAGAGAAAGGAACATGCTGTTTCATAAGTCCCTCGTTAAGTTCTTGCAATGTAAACACAGCACACAAATTGCTATAGATTGGTTTAAAAATAGTTAAAAAGCAAACATAAGATTGCGAATAATACAATAGGAACCAGTATGAGATCGAGGAAATTTAAATCAGGACGAGAGATCAGCAGAGATTTTCAGGCTTGCGAGATATAAAAAGTCACAAGTGCACATCACTGGGAAACAGCCTCAAGGAAAGCAGGTGCTGAAAAGCTGTACAATAGGGTGAGTTTCCAAAATGGTCAAAAGTGACATCTTATGAAAAACATCAGCTTGTCAAGTTGGACTGGGAGCTAGATGAATGACAACTTGAGGAAACAAGATCAGCTGAATATTTCTGCTGTCCAGTAAACATTAGTCTTTAGATTAAAAATATTTAAACCATAAGGAATAAGATAGGTCTCTGATACATATGAATCTTGTCCTGTCTCCCAGTCCTGAATTAGGCCAATGCAGATTCCTGGCCTCAAGACCCCCTAGGTAAAGCCTAACGTGGACTGGAGACGAGGGTCCCAGTGTGGAGTCGAAGCCAGATCTGGCACAGACTGGTGGCAAGACCCAGCAAAGCACAGTGGTAATATACTGGCATGGATGGTGAATTGGTCAGCAGACAGGAAACAGCAAGTAGGGAAAAAATGGGTCGTGTTTGGAGTGAATGGCAGAGACAAGATTGAAATGCTATTGCAGCAACCAGTACTTGTGTACCACTATTCACAATATAAATCAACAATTTGATTGAAGGAATCAAATGTAATAATTCCAAATTTGCTGATGACACAAAGCTAGCTGGGAACATGTGTGGTGAGAAGGACATAAGGAAGCTTCAGGGAGATTTAGATAAATTGAGTGAGTGGGCAAAAACATGGTAGGTGCAGTAGAACTTAGATAAGTGCAAGAAAAATAGAATAGCAGAGTAATAATTAAATCTTGATAGATGGGGAAGGGTAGTTGTAAAAAAGAGACCTGGGTGTCCTTGTACATGATTATTGAAAGAAGCATTCAAGTGCAGAAGCAGTTAAGAAACTTAACAAAAGATAGGTCTGCTGCCCAGTGGTTGGGTGACCAGAATATCTGGGCCATGGATTTGGAGAGGTGCAGTGCAGATTCATCAAAATGATACAGAAGTTAAATGAGTTATGAGTACAATTTGAATAGACCATGTTTTTATTCCTTTAACATAGAAGATTAAGCAATGATCCGGTAGAGATGACTGAAAGAGTTAATAGGGTAACTTGAAAAAAAGAAATAATTTCCTCTCTGGGTAGCATCCAGCAAAGGACGATATAACATTAAAATTAGAGTTAGGCTGTTCAGACATAATGTCAGAAAGCATTTTTTCACACGAGTATCGGAAGTGGAAATATAAGTCTCACTTACTCTTTTAAGAAGGTTTTGAGGCAAGACTGAATGAAAATTTCAAAATCAAGAATGACAGATTTTTGTTGGGAAGAAGTGACATGGTAATGAAATGAAGGCACTGGTCAGACATGGTCTAATCAGATGGAAAGGGAGACGTCAGTGACAAAATGTTCTACTCCAGTTCCTACTTGCTTATGTTTAAGATGAACATCTGACATTGAGGTTCGAATTGAGTAGCACCATACAATTTAACCTGAAAAAATGGAAAATGTGAATCTCATTTTCTAATAATGGCTACTACAATCAAAGGCAAATTATTATTGAGTCAGTGTTAGTTTTGATTAAAGATGGATGCAGATTGATCTATTGTTCATGCAGTTTTCTGATTATCCATTTGGTAGTGCTTGAGGATCTTTTATTGGCCTACATCTACAATGCTGTGCTAAGTTTGTAAAAAGATAAAACTTTATCATGTAAATTCAGAAGCTCTATGTATGAGAGTGGTGATGGGAGTTATAATCATGAAAGCATTGGTTCCACTGTCACTATCCTGTCACTGCATTTTGAATTATTGAAGTTGGCTTGGATGGAAGTTGAAAAGTAAGTTTAAAGCACAGTGATTGAAATCTGATCTGTGGAAAGGATAGCAAAAGTGTGGATAGAACTGTAAATGAACTATATGGTCTATCATATGACACAAAGATCTTACTAAATGCCTGTCACATGTTGGCAAATAGTTCTGTTTCTTATTCTACTCAGGCTCCTCCTGCCCTCCATGTCGTGGCTTATGGTGCTCATCCGCATCTGGAAACTGAATAAAATCACATGCTGCAAATATAATATCAAGCCAAGATTGTAGAGGATGGTGTAGATCACCCAAGAAGTATAGTGCTACCTGTATTTTTTGTGTCTGATATTGGTTAATTGCCGACTTATGTAACTTTAGGGACACTACCAGACAAATGAGGATTGACATTCATGATCCTATATGGATGGCAGCGAAACAACAAAGTATTTGGTCACATTAGGCTATCCATCATCCCCTGCTGGCAATAACCTGAGTTCTCATCGCAGTATCAGGGTCTGAAAGGGCTCAGAGAAGATCAATACCTGCAACAGTGTGACTAACACTGGGATGATGTCAGTGGGTGACACGGGGAGGAAACCTTTGCATGAACTTCAATGGTGGCAGATATGTTAATGTGATGTCCATGTGGTTTACAAACTTCAACAGTAAGAATGTTTATTGTCAGGGAAAAAATAAAGCAACTTCAGAAGCATGTGGATAGACTTGGTATGTGGACAAGAACATGGCAGGTGAAATATAATGTCAAAAAATGTGAGATTATCTGCTTTGGATGACAAAAGAGATGTGCAGAGTATTTCTTAATGGTGCGAGGTTGGAAAATGTAGATGTACTCGGTGACCTTTTTGATAAGTCATTGACAATTAAAATACAGGCACATCAAGCCGTCAGGAAGATTAATGGAATGTTAACCTTTATTGCAAGAAGATTTGACACGACAGAAGTAGTGAAACCTTGCTTCATTTGTGTAAGAGCTTGATTAAACTGTGTCAGGAATACTGTCTGCAGTTGTGGTCTCCTCACTTCAGGAAAGATATTAGTGCCTTGCAGAAATGCGGTGATGGTTCATTAGGCTTGTTCTTGGGAAAGTAGACTGTTGCCTGAAGAAAGATTGGCCAAACTGGGTCTGCATTCTTTGGGTTTTGAAGAATGTGAAGTGACCTGATTGAAACTTACAACATACTTCAAGGGATAGAGAGGAGAGATGTAGGTAAAATGTTTCCCCTGATTCAAAGGGCACAATTTAATAATAGAGGATGTCATTTCGGCCTGAGATGGATTGATTTTTTTTGTTAACTCAGCCAGTTTTGCACCTTTAGAAGTCTCTACAGCAGAGGGCTGTGAAAGCCCTATGTTTAATTTACAAGTTGATAGATTTCTGGTTACCACTGGCATACAGACTTATGGGAATGAGATTCTGAAAGGGTTAATTAAATCAATTAAACTAAATGGAGAAAGTAGATAAGTTAACAACATAGCATACTTGGGAAACATCCACTTCAAGGGTACAACCATATCTCAAACCCATCCATGCAATTCAGATGGACATTGAGCTCTGTAGGAAACTAAGGAAATCAAAGTCATTATTCCTCCCTACTCACTCAGACACTCAGAGCAGAGGTTCGGCAGCAGATATCCTGTTCACTAGTGCATCTGTATAGGTCCTCAGGCTAGAAATGTTCTAATCAACCTGTTCAGTATGTTACATACCTCTGGAGAGGGTGGGATTTGAACCTGGATCTCTTGGTCCAGTGTTAGAGACCACTGCACCTGCTATCAAAATCCTGGGGTTAACATTGACCAGAAATTGAACTAGACTAGTCATATAATACAGTGACTGCAAGAACAGCCAAAGGCTGGGAGCCCTGCAGCAAGTAACTCACCATCTGATTCCCCAAAGCCCATGCATTGTCTTTAAAACATACGTCAGGAGTGTGATGGAATACTTCCCACTTGCCTGGATGGGTGCTACTCCAACATGCTTGAGAAGCTTTACACCATCCAGGACAAACACCCACTTGATTGCCAACACATTCACAAGCATTCACTCTCCCTACTACTGACACACAGTAGGAGCAGTGTGCATCGTCTACAAGATGCACTGCAGAAGTTCACAAAGGCTCCTTAAGAAGCAGCTTCCAAATCCACTGAGAAGGACAAGGGCAGCAGATCTTGGGAATGTTACTACCTACACGTTCCTCTCCAAGGCAGTCACCATGCTGACTTGGAAATATATTGCCCTTCCTTCAGTATGTCAAAATTCTAGAATTCCCTTGTTAACAACATTGTGGTTGAAAAATGTGTTGCTGGAAAAGCGCAGCAGGTCAGGCAGCATCCAAGGACCAGGAGAATCGACTTTTCAGGCATAACCCTTCTTCAGGAATGAGGAGGGTGTGCCAAGCAGGCTAGGATAAAAGGTAGGGAGGAGGAACTTGGGGGAGGGGCGTTGGGAATGCGATAGGTGGAAGGAGATTAAGGTGAAGGTGATTGGCTGGAGAGGGGGTGGGGGCGGAGAGGTCGGGAAGAAGATTGCAGGTCAAGAAGGCGGTGCTGAGTCCGAGGGTTGGGACTGAGAAAAGGTGGGGGGAGGGGAAATGAGAAAACTAGAGAAATCTGCATTCATCCCTTTGTTTGGTGGATTCCTAGGCAGAAGATGAGGTGCTCTTCCTCCAGGCATCATGTTGCCATGGTCTGGCGATAGAGGAGGCCAAGGACCTGCATATCCTTGGCGGAGTGGGAGGGGGAGTTAAAGTGTTCAGCCACGGGACAGTTGGGTTGGTTGGTGCGGGTATCCCAGAGGTGTTCTCTGAAATGTTTCGCAAGTAGGCGGCCTGTCTCCCCAAATGTAGAGGAGACCACATCATTTGCAGCGGATGCAATAGATGATGTGTGTGGAGGTGCAGGTGAATTTGTGATGGATATGGAAGGACCCCTTGGGGCCTTGGAGGGAAGTGAGCGGGGAGGAGTGGGCGCAAGTTTTGCATTTCTTGCGGTTGCAGGGGAAGATGCTGGGAGTGGAGGTTGGGTTGGTGGGGGGTGTGGACCTGATGAGGGAGTCGTGGAGGGAGTGGTCTTTCCGGAACGCTGATAGGGGAGGGAAGAGAAATATATCCCTGGTGGTGGGGTCTGTTTGGAGGTGGCGGAAATGACGAAGGATGATACGATGTATACGGAGGTTGGGGGTGGTAGGTGAGGACCAGTGGGGTTATGTCCTGGTGGTGATTGAAGGAGCGGGGTTCAAGAGCGGAGGAGTGGGAAGTGGAGGAGATGCGGTGGAGAGCATCCTCAACCACGTCTGAGGGGAAATTTCAGTCTTTGAAGAAGGAGGCCATCTGGGTTGTTCGGTATTGGAATTGGTCCTCCTGGGAGCAGATGCGGTGGAGGCGGAGGAATTGGGAATATGGGATGGCATTTTTACAGGGGGCAGTGTGGGAGGAGGTGTAATCTAGGTAGCTGTGGGAGTCAGTCGGTTTATAGTAAATGTCCAGTTGAGTCGGTCGCCCGAGATAGAAATGGAGAAGTCTAGGAAGGGTCTAACTACACCAAATGGATTACAGAAGTTCAAGAAGGCAGCTCACAACTACTTATTTCAAGCGTACCTAGGAATTGTCAATAAATGCTGGACCAGCTAACAATGTCCCCATCCCATAAATGAACTTATAAAAATTCTTCCACACAAAATGGGAAGCCTTCAGAAATGAGATAACAGGAGTCCAGAGGCAGTATATTTCTATCAGGGTGAAAAGCAAGGCTGGTAGGTATACAGAATGCTGGATGATGAAAAAGATTGAGGATTTGGTTTAGAAAAAGAAGGAAGCGTATGGCAGGTATAAACAAGAGAGATCAAGTGAATCCTTAGAAGAGTATAAAGGCAGAAGGAGTATACTTAAGAGGGAAATCAGGAGGGCAAAAAGGGGACATGAAATAACTTTTACAAATAGAGTTAAGCAGAATCCAAAGGGTTTTTACAAATACGTTAAGGACAAAAGGGTAACTAGGGAGAGTATAGTGTCCCTCAAAGATCAGTAAGGCAACCTTTGTGTGGAGCCACAGGAGGTGGGGGAGCTACTAAATGAGTATTTTGCATCAGTGTTTACTGTGGTAAAAGTCATGGAAGATATTGAATGTAGGGAAATAGAGGAGGAAGTGCTGGATGTCTTGAAATGGGTAAAGGTGGATAAATCCCCAGGACCTGATCAGGTGTACTCTAGAACTCTGTGGGAAGCTCGGGAAGTGATTGCTGGGCCTCTTGCTGAGATATTTGTATCATCGATAGTCACAGGTGAGTGGACTGGAGGTTGACTAACATGGTACCACTGTTTAATAAAGGTGGTAAGGACAAGTCAGGGAACTATAGACCAGTGAGCCTGACCTCGGTGGTGGGCAAGCTGTTGGAGAGACTCCTGGGGGACAGGATGCCACATGTATTTGGAAAGGCAAGGACTAATTAGGGATAGTAACATGGCTTTGAGCGTGGGAAGTCATGTCTCACAAACTTGATTGAGTTTTCTGAAGCAGTAACAATGAGAATTGATGAAGGCAAAGTGGTAGATGTGATCTATATGGACTTCAGTAAGGCATTCGACAAGGTTCCTCATGGGAGATTGGTGAGCAAGGTTAGATTGCATGGAATACAGGGAGAACTAGCCATGTGGATACAGAACTGGCTCAAAGGTAGAAGACAGAGGGTGGTGGTGGAGGATTGTTTTTCAGACTGGAGGCCTGTGAGTACCACAAGAATCGGTTCTAGATCCACTACTTTTCGTCATTTATATAAATGATTTGTTTGTAAGCATGAGAGGTATAGTTAGTAAATTTGCAGATGACACCAAAATTGGAGGTGTAGTGGACAACGAAGAAGGTTATCTCAGATCACAACAGCATCTTGATCAAATGAACCAATGGGCTGAGAAATGGCAGATGGAGTTTAATTTAGATAAATGCAAGTAGGACTTATGCACTTAATGATAAGGTCCTAGGGATTGTTACTAAACAAAGAGACCTTGGAATGCAGGTTCATAGCTTCTTGAAAGTGGAGTCACAGGTAGATAGGATAGTGAAGAAGGCATTTGGTATGCTTTCCTTTATTGGTCAGAGTATAGAGTACAGGAGTTGGGAGGTCATGTTGTGGCTGTACAGGACATTAGTTCAGCCACTGTTGGAATATTGCATACAGTTCTGGTCTCCTTCCTACCAGAAAAATGTTGTGAAACTTGAAAGGGTTCAGAAAAGATTTACAAGGATGTCGCCAGGGTTGGAGGATTTGAGCTACAGGGAGAGGCTGAACAGGCTGGGGCTGTTTTCCCTGGAGCGTCGGAGGTTGAGGGGTAACTTTAAAGAGGTTTATAAAATCATGAGGGGCATGGATAGGATAAATAGAGAAGGTCTTTTCCCTGAGGTGGAGTAGTCCAGAACTAGAGGGCATAGGTTTAGGATGAGAGGGGAAAGGTATAAAAGAGACCTAAAGGGCAATCTTTCCATGCAGAGAGTGGTGCGTGTGTGGAATTGGCTGCCAGAGGAAGTGGTGGAGGCTGGTACAATTGCAACATTTAAAAGGCATCTGGATGGGTATATGAATAGGAAGGGTTTGGAGGGATACGGGCTGGATGCTGGCAGGTGGGATTAGATTGGGTTGGGATATCTGGTCGGCATGGATATGTTGAACCGAAAGGTCTGATTACGTGCTGTACATCTACAGGACTCTGTGACTTCATGATTAGATTAGATTAGACTTACAGTGTGGAAACAGGCCCTTCGGCCCAACAAGTCCACACCGACCCGCCGAAGCGCAATCCACCCATACCCCTACATTTACCCCTTACCTAACACTACGGGCAATTTAGCATGGCCAATTCACCTGACCCGCACATCTGTGGATTGTGGGAGGAAACCGGAGCACCCGGAGGAAACCCACGCAGACACGGGGAGAACGTGCAAACTCCGCACAGTCAGTCGCCTGAGTCGGGAATTGAACCCAGGTCCCTGGCGCTGTGAGGCAGCAGTGCTAACCACTGTGCCACCGTGCCGCATGATCTTTAAATAGTCAATGTGGAGAAAATGGGCTGATGCTTACCCTCAACAAAAGGTAATTGATTGAAGGATGATTAGATTGGACATAAGATTGACTGCTTTGCGTTATTCAACTTTATCTCGCTCACTAATATAGTACCACTATCATACCTTTGGCTAAAGATCGGTTACCTTGGTATATATCATGAATTAAATTATTGACTGGTATATATGTCTTCCCAGACTAAGGGGTCTTAAAGTATTTTGAAGGTAAGCCAAAGAGTTTTCCAATATACTTTTTTATGCCTCAAACAACATCTCTAGAAAACAAAACATGTGGTTTAGATTAGATTTCCTACAGTGTGTAAACAGGCCCTTCAGCCCAACCAGTCCTCTGAAGAGTAACCCACCTAGATTATTTCCCTCTCACTAATGCACCTAACACTATGGGAAATTTATCATGATCAATTCACCTGACTTGCACAACTTTGGACTGTGGGAGGAAACCGAAGCACCCAAAGGAAATCCATGCAGACACAGAGAGAATGTGCAACCTACACACAGACAGTCGTTTGAGGCTGGAAATGAACCTGGGACTCTGGTGCTGTGCGGCAGCAGTGCTAACACTGAGCCACCGTGCCATTGCTTATGAATGTTAACTATGAGAAATTTAATGTTTATTCAGTTACAATTACAATCAAATAGCACCCATACATCAAATACCTCATTGCCTAGAAAGTATTTTTGAGATGTCCTGAGGTATATAAATATAAATCTTTGTATCAACCACTGTGTATATGGATTTGTATGTAATGTGTAATGTGATATGTGTATTACACCAACCCTCCCTCCCCCAACCCTTCTGGAATGAGCAATTTCTGTTGTTTTAATTCAGCTTAACTGATCATTCACTGTGTCCAAATCGATGGTACTCCCTTCCAGAAAGCAGGATGGGTGTTTCTGCACCCTCAGTGGTTCAAGAAGGCCACTACCATCTTCTCCAGAGCAAATAAGGATGGGCATTAAATGCTGTTCAGCCACTCCCACGTCCCATGAATGAACGACAAAAAGTTAAATCAGTTGTCTGAGTGGAAGAATTAACTGATAAAAGTGTGCTGGCAATGACTGGGTTGTAGTGCTGTAGTGTAAAGTTTGTCTATGTTCACTTTATGTGCCTGGTTCATTCTATTAAATGGTCCAATGGAATGTTTTTGTGCAGCTGCTGCTTTATTAACTGAATGTAACCATCATAGAACAGGAAATGAATGCTAAACTAAAAAGGGAAATGATGCAGTTCTTTGGATATTCAATTAAGGTAATGATTTTTGGCACTCTTTAAAAGCTTGTAGGGTAGGAAACAGTTTGTTCTGTGTCCTGGTGTACATTAGGAATAATTGGTATAATTGTAGAAAAGATTGTGTGTGGTAACATTAAAATGTAACAGCTGGGACTATACCCTTGCAAAGAACAAGATAGGAAATGCAAAGGATACATACCGTAGCATCGTACGAGTGTTATTGATAACTATATAAGTAAAAACCCATACCCATTCAAACACGTTTGAGGTCAATATATTAACATAAAATAAATTTAGTTTTCAATTGTGGGTGGGGGAAATGATGGGTTTGTGCAGTCACCGGGTAATATTCATCTCAAGGAATACGTGTTGATTTTTCTTTCTTTTAGCCAAAATCTTGGCATCTGTGAAACATGGCACAGTCATTTCACATTGGGAGTTCATCAAACCACTTTCTTTCTCTGGTTCCCCACCTCCATAATGCATTAATTATCATCTTTGCAGTGTCCCTTTAAAGGCTGCAGTCGAACTGAGTGCATCTGATGCAGTGGCTGAGTTAAAAACTCACTGACAGACATGCTGCACTTATTCCAGCTTTGCCTGAACATTGGGCACCCTCCCTCACTATGCTTTGTTGTGCAAAATTCCACCCTTTGTATGGAACGCTTAGCTTGCTTATACCCTGGTCACAGTTGCAGCTTGAGGTATGAAATGTTTGTACTGGAGCTATTTTCTCATCAGCCTGTACAGAGATGTTCTTATACCACTCTGGAGCTGGTGGGACTTGGAACCTAAGTAGGGACGCTACCACAAGATCCCTTGATGTTTCTACCTGACATGTTATAGAACACCTCTGGGACAGGTGGTACTTGAGAACCTGGTTTGGGGGTAGGGACACAATTAACACGTCACAGAACCCTCAGTGCTCCTACCAGATTTATGAAGCTCTATTAACCTCAGTTGAAAACAGACTCCCTAGCTGCAAAATCTTGCTTCCTCACAGCTAGTTTCTTTTTAATCTGTCAATTGGCAACATTGACATATCTGGCATGAGCCACAATACGGGGAGGATAGTTTTGGATAGGATGTTAGTACTTGCAGAAAGAATGTCTGCTGGAAGTGTGCCAGTTAGCTATACTGTGATGCCAATAAGTGTGAAATGCAGATTTCACATCAGTGCTGCCATTTTGGAGTTCAGTGCTTCAGGTAACAGCTTCTCTTAAATACACATTTAACAGCAGGAAGGACTCCCAGTGCTATTTAAGGGGATTATCAACTATCCAGAGGTTAGTGGCTGATGGATTTCTACTGGCTGTGCTGTGCTTTTAGAAGTATTTTGTGGTTATTAGTGCCTGCAGGATGTGGGGTGGCCAGAGAACTCTGTCAAGGCATTATGAATTTTGAACAAACATTTTATTTCCAGACATGAAGTTGTGTGCAACACGGAATGGAGAATGAACATTAGAGGCATTCGAATTCAGGACAAGCTGCAGGAGGATGGGAAGTGGTGGTCATAGACTCATCGAGATGTACAGCACGAAAACAGACTCTTTGGTCCAACTCATTCATGCTGACTAGATATCCTAAACTAATCTAGGCCCATTTGCCAGCACTTGGCCCACATCCCTCTAAACCCTTCCTATTCATATGCCTTTAAAATATTGTAAATGTACCAGGGTCCACCAGTTTTTCGGATAGCTCATTCCATACAAACACCATCCTTTGTGTGAAATAGTTGCTCCAGACGTCTCTTTTAAAATTTTCCCCTCTCACCCTGAACCTATGCCCTCTGGTTCTGGATTCCCCCACTCCGGGGAAAAGACCTGAGTAACTCTCAGCAGGATGTTACATACCTGCAAGAAGTATTTCTTCCCCCAAACCTCAGTGAGTAGCTGTGTGTCAGGTATTTGTGTTCCATGAGGGGTTGTCACTGAAAGCTGCCAGCTGCTGTGGCCCTGACTGAACCCTCAGTGCGCAGAGACTATGTCATTCCTGGTGACTGTGAAGGTTAATGTGATCCCCATGAACTTTAATGTGTTGGGTTTCATCCAAGCTGAAGCAGGTGATATTTGCACCACCTACAGTTTACTGTCCACTGTAGCATAAGGAGGTTGCTGATTCTTTATAATCCAAGAGAGCTGAATGTGTTCTATTCTTCCCCCTGGCAGAGACAAGCCACCGATGTGAGAATACAGCTTCAGTAGACCTCCCTGTGATGTAGGATGTCATTCACTGTCAATTTGCGGAAGCCTCAGGTTAGCTCTGAGATTCGTCACAATCAAAATTGAACATCCAACCCGTTTGCAATAAGATGCAACATAATAAGCAGGTCAGGGCTCTGTATTTCTAACAGGGATCTTGATGGCTTCATTCTGCAGTGGAGCACTATGGGCATCTGTCTTTGAAACCACACCCCAAGCTGAAGGGTGGCTGCTGAGGCAGTCTTTTGAGGACATGGCTCATGGTGCTGGTGTCCAACCCACACACTTGGACAGCAGATACATAATGAAAGCCATGCTGCTACCACAAGAAATGAGGAAGAACAGATCATTGTCATATTAAAAGAACGTTCCGTCATTCTGGACCCCAGTTGAGGAGCCCTCCAGTGCTTGAAAGTGCACACCTCAACATTGCCAAACAGACCGGCACCAATTTTGCTGTCATGAGGATGCAGCCCTAGCCATCAGCCACAAAGATGACCAGCACAGGAGAGGTGAAAAGAGGAAAGTATAGCTGCCCCCAGCTCTATGGACTGCCCATGAATGACTCATCTGATTGTAACCAGTGTATGAAACCTGATTTATCCCAATTACCAACAGTCCCGTACTTTACTGAGCCTCTGCTACAGACCATCACAATGGTTGTGGTAGTAGCATATCTTTCATTATATACATGCTGTTCGTGTGTGGTGTGCACCACAAGCATGAGCTATGTCAGCAAAGGATAGCCCTTATAGCCCAGTGGTCCACCTCTGGCTTGTTGCCCGCTTTCAATTCAATATTCCCATACATTTCTTTAGTGCTTGTCTTCTCTATGCCTTTGTCTGCTGTTAGATTTTGGGGATTCATGATCGCAGTTACCTAATATAGGCAGTCAGACATTCATAAACAATTCTCAGCTAGTTTATGAAGTAGCAGTTTTGATATAATGCAGTAGTTAATTAGGCAAAGAAAGGAAATACATGACTTGTGACAGATGATAATATTTTACTGATTCTGAAACCATCATGTAGAATGAAGAAGCAGAGGTAGTGGACCCGTATGGTTTGGACTGGTGAGCTTTCATCACTAATGTTTCACAGTCTTTGGTGGTGATAATTTTTGTTCTTTCACCCATTCCCTGGTTGTCTCCCAAGTAGGCAGTGGCTCATTCTTCCAGCCCCTCCTATCTCTCTAACTCACCTCCCACTTACCCCTGTTGATATGCAATATTTTGAGGGATGACAATCTTCGCTATGCCAATAACCTGTCTGAACCCATTGAGCCAATGACCACTGACAGCTATTCATTACCATGATGACCATTGCCCCCTTGCCCGACTTTCTCTGAGGGCCAGCTAACCATGATTTCCAAAAGAACAAACTTGTTGTCTTCCTGAACAATGCACTGGTCATCAGGTATGTGTGGTGCCAGATAAATCATTGACATCAGTTCAATAAAGCATCATGACCTCAGTGGTCCTATTGATCCCAGTGATCTGTTTTTTTTCATATGCAAATGACTTGTAAAGCTAGTTACTGTTGACGGAATCTCATACGACTCAGAAAGTATCAGGAATATCCAGTTTTAAAGAGACCCTAATTTCCAACACTACCTGTGTGCTTCCATGCAATGCTCTCTAGTCACTGTGGGATGGATTGTGGAAGGATGTTGATTTTCAATGAGGGTGACTACAATGACCTTGAAGGACAACAGTCCAGGTGTCTGACAAGTTGAGTGAAAGTGATGGAGGGACAGAGGCTGTCATTTTGAGATAGAACAACAGTCTTGTGCTCCACCGTCACTCTCTGGGAGTTGCCCTCAGCAATCCCAGTAACATGTTGGAGGACAGATTATTGGACTACTGTGAGACCCTGAAAGTCGCTTTGAATCCTGGTGGTCACAGCAGCTGTCAGAGACTGCACGAGCTCAGGCTAAGCTTGGATGGCAGTAACTTGACCTTGCAAACTTTAGTCTGAGTTGAGAGTGTGTTGCTGGAAAAGCACTGCAGGTTAGGCAGCTTCCAAGCAGCAGGAGAGTTGACATTTCGGGCAAAAGCCCACACTCCTGATGAAGGGCTTTTGCCCAAAATGTCGTCTCTCCTGCTCCTCAACTGCTGCGCTTTTCCAGCACCACACTCTCGATTCTAATCTCAAGCATGTGCAGTCCTCACTTTCGCCTAGTTGATTTTAAACAGTAGTCTGAAACTGCACTGCAAGATTCAGATGTTGGGAGGTTTCGCCTTGTGTTGTACTGGCCACCTGATGCAATAGCACACTCTTTCAGGCTTACGGGGGTGACCTTATGAAGGTTAATAAAATCATTGGCGGTGTGGATAAGGTAAATAGATGGGGTCTTTTCCTTGGTGTTGGGGGTGGGGGTCCAGAAGTAGAGGGCGTGGGTTTGGGGTGGGAGGGAAGGGATGGGATGAAGATCTGGGGGGTGGCTTTTTCGGGTGGGCAGTGGTGTGTTAGTGTGTGTGTGGAGTGGGCTGTCGGAGGAGGTGGTGGAGGCTAGTGCAGTTGCAATGTTTGGAGAACATTTGTATGGATGTATGAGTGGGAAGGGTTTAGAGGGGTATGGGCCAGATGCTGGCAGGTGGGACTAGATTGGTTTGGAATATCTGGTCAGCATGGACGAGTTGGGCCGAAGGTTCTGTTTCCATGCTGTATGACTCTACGACTCTGCTTCCACTGCCTTCTCACAGATTGTCGAGGTTGCCAAAGTTTGTGTGTTGCCTGCAGTGGCGGCAGCAGGGTTAATACTGAATCCAATTATCATGACAGTTTTCAAGAGCTTTTGCATTTAAGCCCCTCATCAGTTAAAACTGTTTCATTTATGGCTGGAATTCTTGAACCTTCCAATTAGGAGATCGTAACCTATTTTCCTGCTTGTGTGCCAGTCTTTATTTGACATGTTGCTGCTGATGTAAAAACTGGCTTGTCAAAGTGTAATCTGTAGTGAATGCATGAAATCTCCCATGATCTTCCATTTCTTCTTCTGCAGTTATAACGATTCCAGCACTGTAATAGTTCAAAAGATAAGATTGTGGCAGACGTGATCATCCCTCTGACATTTTTTAGTACTTCAGTGACCAGCCAGCAGTCATCCTTGTCAGCAGGAACTCTTGCTGTGAAGCACAGGTTCTAGTCAAGGCCGCTCACAAGAACATGTTCTTCCGAAAATAAATGACCTTTTAATTCCATTTGACAAGGGTTTAATTTTCATTCAATTAACTTAAATATAGCAGCCATAAAAGTTTGAGCTCTTGCGTGTGGATGAGATTCCAGTGTAATTATGTGATCTCATTGCATGTCAGCCTCCAGCTTGTTCTTGGCTTTAAAAAAAATGGCAGATGTAATGGAGCAGACAGAACACGGAGGCAAATATGACAGTACCATGAATTTTTCTATGAACCATCAAGACAGTTTCAGATGTGACACATTTGAGAATATGACTCAATGCATGACGTTAAATTTCAAATGAAAAGTTTTACAAGCCTTCTTATTTCCTAACTTGCATCGAAATAAAAAGCTGCCACCGATTTATATGATGTGCTATGTCTGTGTCATTTGTTTACTTTTGGAATTGTCAGTTTATAGTGGAGGTGTGATGAGAAACAGAGCCTGCTGTGGTTTGGAATCTGGGATCCAAGTTACTCACACTTGGCCAATGATAGTCCGAAAGACAAATGGTAAAATTCAAATTAATCTAACCTTAGTAATCATAGGAAATATGTTCATGCAAAAATACTTTGGGGTAAAAGTTGTTACTGCTCAACTTGAAGAAATGTTATTACTGAGATGAGTAATACTGCCTTGTTTCAGTCAGTATTAAGATTTGTTCTTAATTGGGTCGAAATCCAAAGCAGCATTGACTCTCCTGATACATAGGACCCTGTATCTATCAGTAACATCCAAAGGCAAATGTGCCTGGTTCAGCAAGGTCATGCATCAGAACAAGATCAACTTTAAGATAACACACATCTCCTAATTTTCTGCCCTTTCAAAACAGGGCAGAAACTCTACAGTTGCCAGAAAGCAGATTCAGTGAATGAAGGGGTAGGAGTATGTTTCAAAGTCAGGGTAATACATGACTTGGAAGGGGACATGCAGCTACCACTCCTCCCATGTGTCTGCTGCCCTTCTCCAATTAGGCTGTGCTGACAAAGAAGTTTTGATGAGCTGCTGTAGTGAAACTTGTAGATAGTGCAAACGCAAGTAGCTCAGTATGTCTGTGATGGAAGGGGTGAATATTCATAGTGATGGATGGGATGTTGATCAAACGGGTTTCTTTGTCTTGAGTGCTGTCAGCTTCTTGAGTATTGTTGACACTCAACCAGCTATGTGGAGAATATCCAATCACATTCCTGACTTATGCCTGATAGATCGTGGTCAGGCATTGAGAAATCTGAGGTTGAATTGCTTCCTGCACAACATTGAGCCTCTGATGTGCTCTTGCAACCTCAGTATTTATGTGGCTGATCCAGTTAATTTTGTGATTCGTGGTGAGCCCAGGGTGTTGATCCTGCAAGATTCAGCAAAAGTAATACAATTGAATTTTAAGTTTGAGTAGTTAGACTCTTGTTAGAGATAGTTGACACTTCTGTGGCACGAAAGGTCTGTGCCACTTTTCAACCCAAGGCCTGTGCTGGTTCTGCTGCATGCGGGAATGGGCTGTTTGGTAGTTTTGATAAACTATGAATGGAACAGAATATTGAGTGTACCCAATGAACATTCCCACCTTTGATCTTATGAAGGAGCTGGAGATGCTTGGGCCTTGGACACAGCCCTGAATGACTCTTGTAGTGATGTTCTAGGACTGAGATAATACAATACCCATAACACTTCCTGTTGATTAGCTATTATTCCAGCCCATTGGATGTTTGGCTTGTCTCATTGATTTGGTCAAATACTCCCTTTTCAAGCGCAGTCATTTCTGTGTGATCTCTAGAATTCTATTTCTTTAGCCACATTTGGGCCAAATTTGTAATGAGGCCTGGAGTCAAGTCATCCTGGAGGAACCCGAACTGAGCATCATTGAACAGGTTAGATATTTTCTAATCAACCTGTTCAGAGATGCTATTACCTATCTCTGGAGTGGATGTGACTTGAACCTGGGCCTCCTGGCCAGAGGTAGGGATACTTCCACTGTGGCACAAGAACCCTTAAGTGATCAGATTATTTACAGCACTGTTGACTGAATGATTGAGGGTATATTAATGGGGGAGTGTGTAATTGGCTGGCATGGATTTTTTTGGACAGTTTATTTGCAGGTAATTTGTCACATTGTTGGAGAGGTGCTAGTTCTTGGAAGAGCTAGATAGTGATGCTGAACCATTTCTGAAAAGGATATTGATGTTCCCTAATCACAGCACATTCTGGTGCCCTTGCTACTGAGTGTGTCTCTACTATGTTGGTTATCAATATATGGGCATACTGTTTCACCAGCGAAGGGAAGATGTGAGGTCACAGTCAGCAGGGGATTTTTGCTTTTGTTAGACATGATACCTTGAAACTTACAGAGGAATGGAATCAAATGTTGAGGTTTACAAAATCATGAAGGGTATAGACAGGGTGGATAGAGATAAGCTTTTTCCCAGGGTGAAGGATTCAATAACGAGAGGTCATGCTTTCAAAGTGAGAGGTGGAAAGTTTACGGGAGCTACATGCAGCAAGTACTTCACACAGAGGGTGGTGGACATTTGGAACACGTTGCCAGCAGAGATGGTAGAGGCAGGCATGGTAGATTCATTTAAGATGCGTCTGGACATGTATGAGTAGGTTGGGAGCAGAGGGATACAAATGCTTAGGAATTGACCGACATGTTTAGACAGTACATTTGGATCGGCTCAGCCTTGGAGGGCCAAAGGGCCTGTTCCTGGGCTGTAAATTTTCTTTGTTCTTTGACTCTCAGGGCTTCTCCCTCTTTCTTGTATGTCACAATGCTGTACCTCTGGTAGGCCTGGCCTGCTCAGGGATGGCGATGGTGGACTCTGGGACATTGGCTGTAAGGAGTGGGTTGGTGAGTACGACTGTGTCAGACTATTCCTTAACTGTCTGTGGCTCAACAAGTCCCCAGATTTCCATGTCTTTAAAGGGTTGACAAGACTGGGAGTGTTTAGGGTCTTGCTCAATGCTAGATGTTACAGCTGGTTTTATTCCTATGGATTTATATTGCCGGTTGGCACGACTGAGTAGCTTACTATGCCTTGAGAGTGCAATCATACATCAACCTCATAGCTGTGAGTCTGGCTCAAATATGGTGTAATTTAGCTAAAGAATGGCACATTATCTACCTAAAGGACAGGTCTAATAGATTCTGCATCAGTCTGACAGTTGCATGCTCATCATTACTGAGACTCACTTCTTATTCCATAATTTAATGAATTGACTCAATTTGATAGTGTGATGAGATTTGAACTCATATCTCCAGATCATTAATCTAGATTTTAGGATTAATAATCCAGTAATATAATCACTAGGTTGCCAATAATAATACGCACCTTTCTGTTCTTGAACTAAAATCAAGACTTCACACTCAATTGTACGTGACCTAAACCTCCATGGGAATTTACACACTGGTTTGTTGCTGTTACTGCTGGTAATGATTAATTCTGAATCATTACTAAAGGTCAAGGGGCTCATTTTCCATTAAACTATTTAACTTGCTTGATTACATCTGGTGCCATCATGTTATTGCAGAACCCTCCCTCTTAAAACAATCTATAATTGGAGGGAACTGGCAGAGGGATAAAACTGAGCTCAATACTCCCTTCTGAGCTATAAGAGGTGAATGGTAAATTGAAACCTGATGGAGAAACAGAGAAACTTTATCTCAATTCAAATTTCACAGTCATATTTCTTTCAAAATAGCGTAACAGATGCTTTAAATATTAAAGTAAGCTTTAATTATCTTGATACACTTATTTAAATAATTCAAGGGTTATCATTACTTGTAATTATCCGAACTGAACCCAAGTTGAATGAATTAAGTAAAATTGTCACTCTACCTAGGTTTTTAGCACGTTTATGTCTTCAACTTGAGTATGATGAAGGATACATGGACATTAACATTTATAAGTAAGCCAGGGAACAATGATTTAAAACAGAGTGGGCAAAAAGAATGTTTCAAATTAACAATAAAGGACTCTTTGGTGAGTAACATCTTTTCTGTAACCAATTTAGCTGACGTGGGTCTGTGCCAAGGATTGGAATTTAGTTGTGGGCACAGAGGAACCTCTGATCAATTAGAGAACTGTTGGGTACACCAGGCCATCCTTCCGTGGGAGGCCTGATGTGATTACAAAGTAGGCAGGCACTTAACTGGTCAGTATTGGAATCTGCTACTCAATCGGGGACCTGAGGTGAGCAGAAATCCTGTCCCTGAGAACGGCTGCTCAATAACAGTCTGACAGCACTTCTGGGGATGGTGGCTACTGCCAATCCTATGCCAATATCGTCAGCAGGGATCATCATGACATCTTAGGGGAGAGGTCAATGGGTGGACTAGGGGTCATGGGGAGAGATCGCCAGTGAGAGGAGGGGATGGCCGTTAGCAAGAGCATGGACGTGCTTCTCAATGTGTTTCATCTTTATTCTTTGACAGGATGAGGGCATCACAGGCTGGGCAGCATTTACTGCCCATCCCTAATTGCCCAGAGAGCAGCTGAATGCAACTTTGTTGCGGGTCTGGAGTCACATGTAGGACAGACCAGGTAAGGATGGCAGTTTCCTTCCCTAAAGGACATTATTGAACCAGATAGGATTTTCCTGACAATTGGCAATGGATCTTTATAGTAGTTATTGGATTTTTAATTCCAGATAATTATTGAATTCAAACTCCACATTTTGCCATGGTGAGAATCGAGACTAGGTCCCCGGAACATTACCTGGGTCTCTGGATTAACAATCCAGTGATAATACCACTAGGCCATTGCCTTCCCTTCATGTTCCAATTGCCTGTCATTTGATCATGCACTTAATGTATGAGAACCCCTCTCTGCCACCATTGCTTCCTCTGCCTTCCATAGTCTGCTGAAAACCCCAACAGGGAAGCTGGGCAAGTTCTAGTAAAATTGAACCATCACTAAAGTCTGGTGGGCTCAAGGAAAGTTGGCTCTGAATGGGTCTTTAATTAGCCTCATAGGCTTCCTGAGTCCAGCGAGTGGATTCCTGCTGGAGTTCAGCAAGCATGAATAAATGCGCATGGCTTGAGGTTGTGTTGAAGGCAAGCAGCTGGAGCCTGGTCAGAAGGCTGTGAATACAGTGCAAAATGACCCTTTGTGGTGTGGCAAGATGAATTGACTGGAATACTTCAGATGCAGTCATGGATTAGTCACATCCTCAGTCACCATCAGCTTGGAACTTCTGAAACACAGAACAGTGTATACCCAGGTCCCTTCTACAACTATTGGAAATATTCTCATTACTCCCATGATAGCTAAACTGATCAAATAGCACTGGCCTTTACACAGTGAAGGCTGTCAAACGTGTCTTATGAAGGACTCCAGCACACCTTCATGCTCCATTTCCATGACTCCTTCCTCCAGTTACTACAGATAGGCCCAACTTCCTGTTGGTTAGCAGGGGCAGGCAGGGGATCACTGAAAATACAATTGGAAGAAGGAGTCATGGCAACGGAACTCTCCTCAAGACAATCCACACATCCACCACCACCCCCCCCCCCCCCCCCCCCCCCCCCCCCTCCCCACGCATGGATGCCTGTTCATGCCCCTCATGAATTTATAAACCTCTATAAGGTCACTCCTCAACCTCCGATGCTCCGAGCAAAACAGCCCAAGCCTATTCAGCCTCTCCCTATAGCTCAACTCCTTCAACCCTGAGAGCATCCTTGTAAATCTTTTCTGAATCCTTTCAAGTCTGAAAGGAGGGAGACCAGAATTGCACACAACATTCTAAAAGTGGCCTAACCAATGTCCTGTACAGCCACAACATGACTTCCCAACTCCTGTACTCAATGCTCTGACCAATAAAGGAAAGCATGCCAAATGTTTTCTTCACTATCCTACCTACCTGCGACTCCACTTTCAACCTGCACTCCAAGGTGTCATTTTTCCTCAGAAGCTTGCATTGCTTTTTAACATGGCTGTTGCAGGGGAGAGAGAGAGAGAGAGAGAGAGAGAGAGAGAGAGAGAGAGAGCACCTCTATTAGTATGTCACTACAGCATCTGTTCATCTACCAGGTGCTTCCCCTTCCTGAATGACTGCCGTTGTGGCTCCCCCACAAATCTCTCCTCCTCTTATAGGAGGGGTCTCATTGGGCTGCAGCTTTAATATCAGGTTTCTTCCTCAGGCTGTTTTCAGTGTTGCTGATTTCAGCATTTATAGTGCTGTGGCCGCTTATTTCAGACCTCAACAGGAGCCCAGAAAGCTAGCACACAGCTGCAGCAGGTAATTAGGAAGGCTAATGGAATGTTGGCCATTATTTTAAGTTGAGGGGAGGGTTGGAGTATCATCAGAGTCGAGAAATCTTATCTCAAATGTGCAAGATGCTGGTGAGACCACATTGTTGAGAATTAGGCAAAAGTGAGGACTGCCTAGTTGCTGGAATTCAGAGCCTAGATTAGTGTGGTGCTGGAAAAGCACAGCAGGTCAGGCAGCATCCGAGGAGCAGGAAAATCGATGTTTCAGGCAAAAGCCCTTCAACAGGACTGAAGGCAAGGAGCCTCCAGGGTGGAGAGATAAATGGGAGGGGGGTGGGGCTGGGGAGAAGGTAGCAAAGAGTACAATAGGTGGATGGGGGTGGGGATGAAGGTGATAGGTCAGAGAGGAAGGTGGAGTGGAAAGGTGAGAAGGAAGGAAGGACTGGTCATGAGGATGGTGCTGAGCTGGAAGGTTGGAACTGAGGTAAGGTCGGGGGGGGGAGGGGAAATGAAGAAACACATCTGGAGAACTGTGAGCAGTTTTGATACCTTTCTTTATGAAAAGAAAAAACATCATTGGAGGCAGATCAGAGATGGTTCAGTCAGATGATCCCTGATATGGAGACATTATGAGCAAAGGCTGAACAGTTTGGGGACTATACCCACTGGAATTTAAAAGAATGAGAGTTGATCTCATTGAAATATTTAGGATACTTAATGGGCTTGACAGGGTATCGTTGACAGGATGTTTCCCCTCATGGAAAAGTCAGAATATAGGAATGTCTAGAAATTGTAGTATGATATTCTCCTGCTATGATTCTTCAAATCCTGGAATATTCTCTCTAATGAGTTGTCTCATTCATGATCTTATGAAATTCTATCTTCCTTAACTGAAGTAAGGCTACTTAAGTCATGGAGGGAGAGGCAGTTTTTCAAGCAGATTAAACTAACTCTGGATGGACTATCACGTTATTTAGCATTGTTCAGGTTCATTATTTCTCCTTTTTATTGTTAACTGCTAATACTTTACAAAAAAGCCATAGATTTGAAGGGGTGGAAGAATCATAGAAACCCTAAAGTGTGGAAGCAGGCCATTCAGCCAATCAAGCTCACACCATCCTTGTCAAGATGGCATCCCCACATCCCTGTAATCCTGCATTTCCTATCTTGCTTTCAGATCTCCACACTCAATGGACAAATGAGCATGAGCTAATCCACACATCATTGGACTGAGGGAGTAACTGGAGCAAACCCATGCAGACACAGAGAGAATGTGCAGACTCCACACAGATAGTCACCCGAGGGGAATTGAACCCAGGTTCCTGGAGCTGTAAGGCAGCCATGTTAACCACTGAACCACCATGCTGCCAAGAGTAGAAATGCCGTGAAGCTAGCTCACTCTAATCAGACTGTGTCTGAGGCAGCAGGCCAAAATGCTGCACAATCTCCTTTTGTCTGGCAATAATGAAAGGGAACCACGTAAAGAGAGATTGAGACAGGGAGGCTGGGTTAGCTCATAGCTCAATATGGTTCTTGTTATGAGAAGTGCAGCCTGTACTATTTCAGCTGTGTTCAACAAGAAATGCACTTTTACTTTTGCAAAAGACTCTGGTTTAAATTGTTGTTAAGGATTTGTTTTATGATATGTACGTAATTAATCAACTGGAGTATGAAAGTAGTGATACTGGGTTCTGTGATTAATACCCCTTGGTTCGGTACAGTGCAGGTTTGATTAGAGTGCTTGACTTCCCTTGGTTTGCAGCTGTAACTCTGAGGAAATCATTCGCTAATTTGTCATTTTCTTTAGCATTCATTTTCTTCTCTTCTGTGTACCGTGTCCTTGGTGGGGTACAGTTCTCTGGGGTTTTGGCCAAGTCATTATTCTTCTATATCGTTATTATGTATTACCCCGGCTAGGAATTGTCAGATGTCTTTTATTTCCACACATGGTCTGTTCCAGAGGGATCACCAGCCAATTTTCACCACCATTTCCCATGGTTGAGCAGCGACTGAGGCTGAAATCAGCAAACACACACAGGTATAAGCTGAGGGTTTGAACTTTTCTTTCCTCACATAAATGGGTCAGCTAGGCACTCCTGCCCTCCACGTCAATCACCTCTCCTCCCTCACTGCCACTCCTGATGCCTCTCCTTTCCTCTCACTTGCTTCCCCTTCAGCCCTCCACTCAGCACTAGCTCCTCCTTCTCCCTGGCCTCTCCTCCTCCTCCACTCGTTGCAAATTCCGCCCTCTCCCTTTCCCTCTTCCCCTCCCCCTTTCTCTCCCAATATCTCCTTGGTGGCAAATTTGGAAGAATATTGAAGATGGTATATTGTGTAGATGAGTTTCTAATTCAATAATGAGAAAAATGTTGGTTGTTATCGTACATAAGAAACAGGAGCAGGAGTGGTCCATCTCGCCTGTTCAGCTTCCTTCACTTTGAATCATGGCTAACCTTTTCGTAGACTCAGCTCCACTTACCAGCTGCCGAGCAGAGCCCTTATTTCCTTTACTATTCAAAAATCTATCTATCTTTGCCTTAAAAACATTCAACAGGTAGCTTCAACTACTTCGCAGGGCAAGGGATTCCACAGATTTGCAACTCTTTAGGTGGAGAAGTTCCTCCTCAACTCAGTCCTAAATCTGTTCCCCCCCTATTTTGAGGCAATGCCTCCTAGTTATAGTTCCCCTGCCAGAGGAAACAAACTCCCTGCTTCTATCTTATCTATTCCCTTCGTTCTTCTAAATTCCAATGCGTATAGTCCCAGTCTACTTAATCTTTCCTCATAACCAGCTCTCTCAACTCTGGAATCAGAGGTGAGAGTGTGGCTTTGGAAAAGCACAGCAGGTCAGGCAGCATCCGAGGAGCAGGAGAATCGATGTTTCAGGCAATAAGCCCTTCCCCAACTCTGGAATCAACCTAGTGAACCTCCTCTGCACCCCGTCCAGTGCCAGTACATCCTTACTCAGCTAAGGAGACCAAGATTGTGCACAGTACTCTAGATGTGACCTCACCAGCACCCGATAGAGCTGCAACATAACCTCCCTATTTTTAAACTCCAGCTCTCTTGCAATGGTAATTTGTGTGTATACCCATCTATTCAAGAATATGGAGAGAGAGAGAGAGAGAGAGAGGGAGAGAGAAAGACAGTGTGTGCGTGTGTCTGTGTGTATCTATAACAATCTGCTGGATCGCCCCAGAGAAATCCAAATCTGTTAATGGAAACAGATTTGTCTTTGCAGCAGAATTTGTGAAACTGTCTTTCAGTTGTGCATGGAATGCAATGTTTCCTAATTATAGTAACACATTGTGAGAATTGTCAGCTTTATCAATGATTGCAGCAAGATACACATTATTATTGGATGAAAGATTCCCCCACAGCCTAATCATTAGCTCTGCAAACACTTTCATCTCATCAAGTCCTCTACCAGCTCTTCACTCTTCAACATACCCTCAATCTTCATCACAACACCAACTCAACCATTTTTTCCAACAATTTTACTCAATTCATAAAACTTTTGAACACAAGACATTTTAAATTGAACAGTACAGGACTTCCAAGAAAAAAATAAACATGTTTGCTTGTAACAATCTTCATATTTAGCAAATACTTTCCACATCAGTTATGCAGACCAAGCAAAACATTACAAATTACAGAAAACTCAATGGATTAAAAATTATTTCTTTGCAATGTTTTGCTTGGAGATAGATCAATAATTTTTGATACTCGTGATTTATATCACCCATTCTTTGTGACACAGTGTGAGAGATATGATCTTCCCAGAGTTCAATATACTATGACTGGGCAGCAACCTTTCCCCATTGTGTCTTTACAGTGGTTACCCCAAGTTTTAGGTATCCCTCAGCACATAGTCCTGGACTCGGGAATTACCAGTCAGCAATGCTCATTTGAGGATGACTCCTTGTCCTGGAAGAGCAGCAAGTTTTCAGCAGATCACCCATTTGGTGGTGCTCCAGGAGCAGTTGACATTTATTTCTGTATGTGTCCCTGGAAACATCCCTTAGAGCACAGACCCCTGCTCAAAGTGAATCTCCATAAAAACCAGGGCAGCTCTCTCCACGCCTCACTATCCAGGCCCTATGGTTTGGAATTGAGGCTACCTTTCCAGAAACCTCTCGAACCTTTCTTTTAAGTTGGTCCTGTTATTGGTAACTGTAAAATTAGAGAAACTGTTTCAGCACGGCCGCATTAAAACATGTCACAAGCCAAAATCGATCCACAATATGCACATGGCCAGTATGTAATCTGAATTTCCTAAGGACTGCTATTGAAAGATTGCCTTGTTACTTGATGTGTAAAACAGAATTGAAGAATTCACTTTGAAGAGGTCTTTTGTTTAAGAAATAGGAATCTGCAGCAATGACATTTCAGCTAACTGTAACATGGATATTTTACTTCTTGTACTGCATTCTTGGTGCATAGAAATTATTTTTTTCAGAAGATCTAATTTTGGTTTCAATGCAGCTGGAAGTGAAACCACAGTAACTTTGAGCATCAGCATTCCAGCTGTGATTGCTGCTTGTGACCTCAGTGTTTAAAGAGGCTGTGAGAGGTTATCCATGTTCGCCAAATCCTGAGGAAGTTTTCACTTGTTTGACTTACTCTCTCAAGGTCTACATATGTGAACTCCTCATCTTTCAGTTCTGTGGCACTTTCTTACACCTGCATTGGGAATGTGACTGCTATCTCAAGCTCTTTGTTTCAATAATCTGCAATAAAAAGACATGCATTAGGTGCCACAAGTTTCTTTTTGCTGCCTGGCCGTACCAAACAACTCTTATACAATTTAAAGATAGTTCAGAAATGGATGCGCATCCACAGTGGCTCAGTGGTTGGTACACTGCCTCACAGTGCCAGGGATTTGAGTTTAATTTCACGCTGTCTGTGTCTGGAGTGTACACACTCTTCCTTTGTCTGCATGAGTTTCCTCCCACAGTCCAAAGATGTGCAGACTTGGTGAGTAGCCAAGGGAAATACAAGGATGGGGTGGGTCTGCATGGGATGCTCTTCAGAGGGTCAGTGCGGACTTGATAGGCCAAATGGCCTGTGTCCACACAGTAAGGATTCTATGATGCAATAACATTATACGCAAATGAATTAACTTCAACTCTTGTGTTTCCAGAACATGTTTGTGTAAGATTTCACTGAATGATTGCCTTGTGTTCACCATTTTGTTTGAATAGGAATGCAATGGTGAAGTGATGGCTTAGTGGTATTATCACATGGCTATTACCTCCAATGATGTTTCAGGGACCCAGGTTCAAATCCTACCTCAGCAGATGGTGGAATTTGAATTCAATTAAAAACCTGGAATTAAGAGTCTAAAGATGACCATGAATCAATTATCAGAAAAACCCATCTTGTTCACTAATGCCCTTTAGGGAAGGAAACTGCCATCCTTACCTGGTCTTGCCTACATGTGACCCCAGACACACAGCAATGTGGTTGACTCTTAACCTCTGGTCAATTAGGGATGAGTGATATATGCTGGCCTAGTCAGTGATGCCCTTATCCCATGAATAAATATTAGAAAATAATAATAAATGACATGAAGTGTCAACTGTATGTTACATGTTTGTAAAATACAACAACAATGTATTTTCATATGGATTTTTAAGCAGATTGTGTTTCCAGTAATTAGCCTATTCACTGGCAAATCAAATCTTGTCAGATGGGATGTTGCATCAATTTGCTACAATTGACAAATATTTCAAACAACATTGATGTTTGTCACCACAAAGAACCAAAAGGTGGCTAAACGTCATGACCCTTCAGACCTGACCAAGAGTAACTAAAGCTGTGGTAAGATTAGTTAAGTTTCCCCTCTTAAAAACTTCCAGTAGGTTTATTATAAGCCCTGTGGGATATCCAACAATAAAAATTTACGAGCGAGCTTGATGTGAGCTGAGTTGTTGCTGCTCGATGAGAATGAAATAGCCTCCTTACATGGCCTTGCTCCAGTGGCTAACTGGCCAATATCTGTTGAGAGAAAGAGTGTATTCAACATCAATCTTGTTGCCAATGACTGAAACACACAAACACATTGTGTTCATCACCAAATTTGCAGTCATGGATGACACCACAGGAGTCTAAATGATGAAAAAGAGCTTCAAGAAAGGAATATGATGCCAGATTGAGACAACACCACATTTTTGTGAATTATATTCTTGTATTTCATATCTCTGGAAACAGCAGCAAGGAATGAACACGTGATTGTACAAAACGTTCTTCAATGAGAAAAGCTTTGATGCGTTCAAGATCATTTAGCTGAAAAAGAATCCCTGAAGTTTGTGGTTTTATCACTCTTGTGATGAACAGGCTTAAAAGGCCAGAACTGCCTTTTCCTGTGCTGCATTGTTCTGCTACTCTATCTCAATCAATAGGCTTTCACTTGCACACAGCACAAATGAATGTCTTTAATCTCCCACAGGGACATTGATGGAGGTGCCACAAGAGATGAGAGAGGAGGCAGTGTAGCCCTCCCAGTGGGAGCTGCATACTGACAAAAGCAGAGTTATATAACTCATATGTATCCTTCACCAATGCAAATACACTCACCTTGGTGGATTCTGCATCACAGATATCGTACAATTTTCATTTATCAGGTCACCTCTCAGCCTTCTTCATTCTAGAGAAAAGTGCACCAGTCTATTATGTATTTCCTTATAAGCATAACCTCTTAGCTATGATATAATTCCTTATAATTTTCCCACCTTCTCAGTTAATCCAAATCCATTTACAATCTGGCCTCTAATATGTGCACAACTTTATGTACGTTGTAACCACATCTGTGTACAGAATTAACATTATGTTTTTGCTTTTTCATTCCATCCACAAAGAAGTGAATGTCTTTGTCTTTATTCTTTATTAGCTCTGTGCCACTCCAGCTAAGATTTTGTAAATGTGTGCTTCTTGATCTGTCTGGCTCCCTGAACACCATGGGCAATTTAGTTTGGCCAATCCACCTCACCTGCACATCTTTGAACTGTGGGAAAAAAACAGAGGGCCTGGAGGAAACCCACGCAGACACAGGGAGAATGTGCAAGCTGCATACAGACAGTTCCCCAAGGCTAGAATGAAACCTGGTCCCTGGCACCATGAGGCAGCAGTGTTGACCACTGGGCCACGATGCCGCCAACAGGAAGCAATAACCTTTTAGTAATTATAAGACAACCAGTAAGAATGGTTGTGTTTCATATTCACTTTAAAATCTGGTCTCAAAACAAGGCTGTATGTTAGGATTGCTCCTGAACTTAATTCAATTTTAAATTGAGAGGTTTATAAGTAATACTGAACAAGACTGCATCCATTCATGCTAAGACATTAATAAACTTTCAGAACTGTGAATTGAATTTCAACGTAGATAAACATATGATGATATATTTTGACATTATTCATTCCTGATGAAGGGCTTTTGCTGAAACATCGATTTTCCTGCTCCTCGGATGCTACCTGACCTGCTGTGCTTTTCCAGCACCATACTCTTGACTCTGATCTCCAGCATCTGCAGTCCTCACTTACACCACAGGAAGTGGCCATTTGTGCCTGGGCCTGCACTATGAAAGTGCTATCCCATTAGTCCCACTCTCGTAATCTTTCACTACAATTCTCCAAAATTGCTCCCCCTCAAGTATTTATCCAATTTACTTTTGAAACTTATTATTAAATCAGCTTCTGCCACCCTTTCATCAGTGAATGTCAGATCATCATAAATGACTGCATATATGAAAAAAAATTCTCACCTTGCACCTGGTTCAGTTCATTAGCCCGTCTCTTGGGCTTTCAGTAAACATCTCAGACCTTTGTGTTGTGAAGTGTGTATCTAATTTTGGCTGTCAATAGCAGATAAAGTTAGAAACCGAGCCATAGGCAGTCACTCAATTTCAGTAAAGATTTCAGCATCAGCTAGGTTTTAAATAAAGGTTGAAATTGATCTTCAGGCTGTTCCAATTGTTCAGCATGCAGGAGGGTAATTGTGAAGTTACAAAGCTTCCTGATTTGTTTCCCTTTGTAATATGTTTGCTATTTCATTCTGATTGACCCACTTCTAAAATCAATATTGATTTGCACACCCTATGCCATAGTATGATTATAGGAAGCACCTCTCCATGATTAACACGGCTGTATCGGTGACTCAATCTTGAGGCTGTTTTCCTCTCATCCTCTTATTACTTTGGGGGAAGGGGTTATCTTGGCATCTTCATATTATATAATTTGGACATTAGAACAAAATAAAACTTAGATACCTTCAGCAAATCATATAACTCGCTCATGCAAAGTTGAATCAAATTTTACTCAGATTATTTGCTCACCTATAGAATCACTGAATCCTTGTGTAGAAGCAGGTCATTTGGCCCATTGAGACCCAGCCCCCTACCCTATCCCTGTAACCCTACATTTCCCATGGCTAATCCATGTAGCCTGCACATCCCTATGGACACTTTAGCATGGCCAATCCACCTAACCTGCATACCGGGAGGAGACCAGAGCACCCAGAGGATCCCATACAGACATGAGGAGAATAGTGTAACCTCCACGCAGACAGTCACCACAAAGATATTTGAGGTTCTCATTGTCTCTTAACTCCTCAAAAATTTGAATGAGATACAGTATGTTATTTCTGATCCTCCTTCCTGAACAGATCTTTGCCTTATGAAACAATCAGTGAAAAATAACACTTTGTATAAGGAACAATCAGGACCTCCACCTTGAAGTGGACAAGATGAGTCAGACCAGTATGCGTCATTTGGCAGGTTTAAAGGTTTTTCTTTCTGGGGGATGGAACTTTGGTTTGACACAACCACCCTGCTGATTTCCAGGCTGCCACTTTCTGTAGTGTTTTGATATGCCGCCCAAGCAGCTGATCGTCAACCCTGAGTGTAGAAAGCAAGTGCTGGAGGAGTGTATCTGGGCAGCATTAATCTCTATCAGAGGACACAGAGGCAAATCTTATGTTTCTTTTTTTTCTCTATGTCCGAGCCATGTTGAGTTATTTCAAGGATTTTTTGAGAACGCATTCTCTCTCCCTGTCTTACATAACTGTCAACTCCTTGTTCTGGAAGACCAACACGTTTAGGGTAGACCAAAGAATGTCTTTCACCAAGTTGATGGTCCTCCAGGCACAGTTGATATGTGTCTTGGTGTGCATCCCAGCGAACAGACCATAGAGCAAAACATCCTGCATTACAGAGCTGCTTAGGATGAACTAGACAATGGGTGTTGAGAGTATGGTGCTGGAAAAACACAGCAGGTCAGGCAGCATCCGAAGAGCAGGAAGACTGATGTTTCGGGCATAAGCCCTTCACCAGGAATTAGGATGAACTAGACAATGAAGAAGCGATGCTTCCTTTTTTTTCCACAGGACCAGCAGTAGAATGAAATGACACACATTGGTTTGACTCATCATACCCATTTCAAAATGGAGGTGTCACCTTGGCCAATTAGGTCAGTGCAATCTCAGCAGAAGGAAAGAGTTTCCAGCCCTGGAGGAAGTAGAGGACAGAAACATTGGTTTGTTGCAAATAGTATCACAGGAGAACAACTCACCCACAAAATAAATCAAATAGTAAGGTCTCAAAATTCTTTTTGAAAATGTAACTATCAGCGAGTAGTAGCTGCATTGGTAACATAGTGACCTCTTGACTATTAAATCAGAAGATCTTCCTTTAAGAAAGGGATTGGGAAGTGGCTACCTTTCTGGATTGGTTTGTCTGGGAGGAGTCATAGAGTCAAAGAGGTGTACAGCACAGAAACAAATCCTTTGATCCAACTCATCCATGATGACCAGATATCTCAACCCAATCTAGTTCCATTTGCCAGCCCCTGGCCCATATCCCCCTAAACCCTTCCTATTCATAGACCCAGCCAGATGCCTTTTAAGTGTTGCATTGTACCAGCCTCCACCACTTCCTCTGGCAGCTCATTCCATACATGTACTACCCTCGGCATGAAAAAATTGCCTCTTATGTCCCTTTTAAATTTTTCCCCTCTCATTCTAAACCTACATCTTCTAGTTCTGGACTCCCCATCCCAGAGAAAGATTTTATAAACGTCTATAATGCCACCCCTCAGCCATTGATGCTCCAGAAAAATCAGCCCCAACCTATTCAAACTCTCCATATAGCTCAAGTCATAGAGTCATACATCATGGAAACAGACTCACCTCACTTTCTCAGTCCATTTGTGTGCTGTCAGAGAGAGCAACAGTGAACATTGTAATGTTCTGAGAACAAGCAACTCTAAGGCGTTATAGGATTGAAGTTCCATTGTTGGTTATTAAATTTAACTTCTCCAAAATGCTAGTTATATTCAATGTCCATAGGAACAAGGGAAGGGCTTGTAACAAGGTGTTCAAAAGATCACTCAAAAAAGTTGGTTGGGGAGGGAGGATGCGGTTGTGGTTATTCATCTGTTGGGAAAAATTATTTGTTGCTTTTAACATTGAGAACAGGCCTTTCGTGCAATTCTTTGAGATTTCTTGAGATAACCTTTGTCATTAAAAGCTTGGCAAGATTCTGCTCACTGCTTCCAAAGTAGACAAAGTATGAAATCCTGGCTACTTCGTAAATGGGTAAAAGGATAAGGCTGCACACTACTGAACCATTTAAAGTAAATTTTATGGTAGAAAGTTAGAACAATGTTGACAAATTACAGGGCATATTGGCTTATATTCTAATTTCTGGAATTAATAATTCCTAAATAAACACAAGTGACTGACAAACAATAGGTGAACATCCCTCAGAGCACATCAATGGAAAATACAGTCAAGACCCAAACCCCAGGGCATCAATGTGGACTTCAACAGCTTCCTCATTTCTCACTTCCCCCACCTCATCCTAGTTTCAAACTTCCAGTTCAGCACTGTCCCCATGACTTGTCCGGACTTGTCCGACCTGCCTAGCTCCTTTTCCACCTATCCACTCCACCCTCTCCTCCCTGACCTATCACCTTCATCTCCTCCCCCACTCAGCCATTGTATTCTATGCTACTCTCTACCCACCCCCACCCTCCCCTAGTTTATCTCTCCATGCTTCCAGTTCACTGCCTTTATTCCTGATGAAGGGCTTTTGCCCGAAACGTCGATTTCGCTGCTCGTTGGATGCTGCCTGAACTGCTGTGCTCTTCCAGCACCACTGATCCAGAAACTGGTTTCCAGCATCTGCAGTCATTGTTTTTAACCACAATCCAATGGAAGTCTCAGTCAAACCCCCAAATATTAACTTGTCCACAGCTAACTAACATGCTTTTGTTCCCGGGTTTCTCCATGTTTTAATGTTTCATGAGCCAATGTGACTTGTGGGTTTCCTTCACCACCATGCTCAGCTGAATTGATTTACTAATGTTTTGAAAGCGTCGCTTGAACCCCCACTGCACCCAGCTCTAGCCACAACACATAGCTTGTACCTATTGGCTCCCAAGACTTCTCCCGTGTTCTCAGTTCTTGGAGCTTGCTACAGCAGTAACATTTCTGGATGGAATCTCTTCTCTCTGTCCCTATCAACCCGACTGACTAGCAACCATAGGTTGCAACTTTCTCCTCTGATGCCATCCACACAATTCACTAAAATTATCTGTTCAGCGATGCTTGGAATGTTTTAGGTGACCTTTTCGAAATATTGCAACAATCTTTGTCATTGCGCCTGGGCAGGATTGAATATAGTTTCCCTTGAAACATCCTATTGCAACAATGTTATGAATATTCACAGATTTCTGGCTTGCACAGGAGAAATGGATACAAACCAAAATGGATTTCATCATAATAGTCAATAATAAATCCAAAAAGATCTGCATCATTCAGAAAGTGGGTAAAATATTGAACTTTCTATCTCATGGAGTGATTGAGGTGAATGCCATTGAAGTGGAAGCTAGATGGTTATAAGAGGAAGAAAGGAACAGATGAACGTGCTGATAGATTAGATGAAATGGGGGAGAGTAAAGGTGCATGTGGAGCATTGATCAGATGAGCCAAATAGCCTGCACAGTTTCTGCATCATAACTTCAAAATAATTCTACATAATACAATGCCACACTATGCACCTGGAAAACATTTTTAAAGGGTTAATTCAAAATACAAGGCTGTTCTATTGAAGTTTATTTGCAGGATTTTTCTTAGCTCTCTGTGGGATAGACATTACCCACTAGCTAATCAGCCTAGCCAACTTGTAGCAGGTCTGGCTGAATGATTTACGAAATCAGTCAGATGTTCACCTTCAGGCGTGCCCCTCAGCAAATAGCACCCATATCTTTGGAGTTGTCATTAGTGTTGTGATTTTAAAATCCCTTGAGAATAATCACAAGGGTAGTTGGACATGAGAAGAAAATGCCACATTGATATGATAAAAGGTGTGCTTCTAAATTAATGGTAAACATATTTCAGGCAGTTTAGAGGAAATTTTACTTTGTTTTATCAACAATAGCAATGCTAAAAGGAGGTAATTATTGAGGCATTAAATTGTCTCAAAAATTGTCTTTCATAAAATTAAGATTAAAAACTATCAAGCAATAGAATTGATGATGTTTTTCCAGCTTGTCGACTTTAGTATCGCAAAGTTTCTTCCATTTATTGGCCATTGGTCTAGAGAACTCTGATATAAAATAAGATTGGACAGTCTCGATGCAATTCCCAGTTAATGTATGTTACTATAAAAGGGAAACTATATTACTGTCTTTATTTTGATCATGTACTTTAACTTTCTATTTAAATCAAAATACTCATCTCTTGGATATGTCATTTTACCATCCAATACAATGCCTGTACCTAATCCACGAAATGAAAAATGCTATGGAAGAGGAGAAAAATTTGAAACGACAAATGATGTGGCCAACTGCTTGAAACTGTCTGAAATCAATTTGATTAATGGTGACTAATGGAGGAAGTGAATAATGAATTATCCTTTCTAAGTTCAGTGATTTCTCTCACACAAATGCTGCTGTTTAATATTAACGCAGCAAATTTCAACAAATGGGAAAAACTACATCAAATCAGATGTAATGGGCTAAACCATTAGCTGATGTAGGCATTCAGGTGCACAATCACCTTGTGCCCGATGCAAGTTTTGATGGCAATCGGTCAATATTATGCTGTCCACTTAGCAGGGGACCCAGGTAGGTAAAAGGCTAACTGCAGTTAAAGGAGAAAGTGAAGACAGCAGCTGCTGGAGATCAGAGTCGAGAGTGGGGTGCTAGAAAGCACAGCAGGTCAGGCAGCATCCGACGAGCAGGAGAATTGATATTTCGGGTATAAGCCCTTCATCAGGAATAACTGCAAATAAAGCTTGTCTGCAGTTCTTAAAGCCAGGCTGCACTTAAGGCCATAAGATCATAAGACATAGAAGCAGAGGTAGGCCATTCAGCCCATCAAGTCTGATTTGCCATTAAATGAGACCATGGCTTATCTGATAATCCTCAACTCCATTTTCCTGTCTTTTCTCCACAATCCTTAATTCATTTGTTGACTAAACATCTGGATTAAATGTGTGACCACTTATTCTGAGGTTACGTCTTCTGGTCCGAGACTGTCCCACAAGGGAAACAACCCTGCTGCATCTGTCCAGTGCACTCCCCAAATATCTTGTATATTTTAACAAGTTGCCTCTCATTTCTCGATATTTCAATGAGTACAGGCACAATCTATTTAATCTCTCCTCATAAGGCATTCCCTCCACATCTGGTGTCAGTCTGGTAAACTGGACTGCCTTCAATGATCAGTGTGTGTTTCCTTCCTGAAAAAGGGGTCTTTCTAATTGCAGAAGGGGGTAGACATGAATTGGAGAGAGATTCTCTGTGGGAAGAAACTGCAGGAAAAGGCAGGAGGCCAGAGAGCGTATTCTGAAGTTCTCCAGCGGAATGCTGAAGGCCTTACTATGAGATGTGGAAGGGAGGAGTACAAGACCGTGGAGAGAGGTAATCTTCCTGCAATTTATCAGGAGTCCTTCAAGCCTTGTTTTGTGAAGGGACCAGATAGTCATGATGATCAATGTCTGAAGAGTGGCTTTGAACTTCTATTTATTTTTCAAAAAGCTCAAGCATGAGATCAAGGTCAGTGAATTCATTTTCAAATCCTCAAACATCATCAAATTGCAACTTCTACCCATGGCACCTGTAACTTCCATAAGATGTTTGAGCAGGAATAGGTCAATTGAATAGGGCAGTCTTGTACACACTCTTAGTGAGACCACACCTAAGTAATGTGCGCAGTATGAAGGATGTGTTAAGGATATAGTACAACAAAACTTTACCAGACTGATTCTTAAGATGGTAAGACTGATGTATGAAGAGAGACTGATTCGGTTAGGGCTATGTCACTGGAATAAGGGTGAAAGGGATCTCATAAACCGTATCAAATTCTAACAGGATTGGACAGGGTAAATTCAGATTGGATGTTTCCAATCATTGGGAAACTAGAACCAGGGGTCACAGTCTAAGGATATGCAGTAGACTGTTTAAAACTGAGATGAGTAGAAATGTCTTCTCCCAGAGAATGGGAAAGCCTGTGGAAGTCTCTGCCACAGAAAGAGATTGAGGCCAAAATGTTGAATGTTTTCAAGAAGGAGTTAGGGATAGTTCTGAGAGCAGAGCTAAAGGGGTTGAAGGGTCTTGGAGCGTAAGTGAGAACAGAAGACAAGTCATTCCACGATAATGGGCATTTCGTAAAAGTGTGTTCGCTACAACACAATTGACAAATTAAGGACAATGTTTCTAAAGCGCAAACTTTTAAGGTCTGTATTGGTTATAACGCAATTCCAGCCTCATTATTTAGATGGTGCTGCGATTACACGATTTTCTTATAACATGGGATTGCATGAGAACAGAACTACCATGTTGTAGCAGAACCAATTGTACTGAGTTGAATGATCAGTCATGATCATATTGAGTGCTGGAGCAGGCCTGAAGGACTGAATGACACATTGCTGCTTAGCCCATTGAGACTGCACTGCCATTCAATATGCTCAGAGCTGATCCAATCAGTCTCAACTCCCCTTTCCTGCCTTATCTTCATCATTTTACTGATTAAAAATCTACCTCAGTCTTGAATATATTTAACCTTGACAGACTCCTACAGATCCACCAACTTCAGAGATGAAAGATTCCTCCTGATCTCCCTTTTAAATTTTTGATTCCTTAGAAACAGGTTTCCCTTGTTGATAACTAATCAGCAATTCCTGGCTGAAGTCAGTCTGCTCACATCAGAAGACTTGGCCAAGGGCTAGCTGCTGACTAGCCTGTCAACATTTACTTCATATCTGTAAGATACAACATGTGAACTTGGGGGAAATGGAACAGAATAGGCACATTTGAAAACAAACCTCAAGAAGCAGCTACCACCTTTGGGAGAAAAGGCCTGCAGAAACTAAAGGGAAAATAATTAATAGGAAGCTGAATAGAATGATAAAAGAAAGCAATCACTTTATTTGATAGGATTAAAGCTTTTTAAACAAATGTACTTCAAAGACCTTAAAATCCTCTCTCGTACCCCTAGCATCAGCATCTCAAACATCTACAAATCCCAAGTCCCATCCATTGCACCAATAACTCAAACACTTTCAAATCCCACCTCCCACCCACTGCACCAGTAATCTCAAGTACCTTCAAATCCCACCTCCCATCTACTATACTACTAGCCTCAAACACCTTCAAATCCTCTCTCCCACCCACAGCACCATTAACTTCAAACTCCTTCAAATCGTCTCTCCCAGCCACTGTACCACTAGCCTCAAACACCTTCAAATCCCATCTGCCACCTGCTATATCAGTAACCTCAAACATGCTCAAATCCCATCTGCCAACCACTGTACTAGTAACCTCAAACATTACCAGATCCCATCTGCCGCCTGCTGTATCAGTAACCTCAACATACCCAAATCCCATCTCCCGCTGAGTACAACAGTAACCTCAAACACTGCTCAATGTATCACATCTCCCACCTCCTACCCCTGCCCTAAGTCACTCAGCCATCAGTATCTATGGTAATCAGGACTTGTGTTGAACATTCATAAATACCGCCTCACTCTCATACCCATATCTCATTCCTATGTTTCTCAGTTGCTACACAGTTTCAGCCGTGATGTGACCAGCCCATCTCCCTGCTCCATTGGAAAACCTGCTACCCTGGAAAAGATACTTGCCTACTCTTCACTGCTCAGGAGACAATAAAGTCACCCCTTCTCTTTCATTGGGCCTCAGTGGTCTCCTTGATGCAGCGGTGCATAGAATGTAAAATGAATAAATGTTGACGATATTGCTGGATCAAAGTTAAAAATCACACAACACCAGATTATAGTCCAACAGGTTTAATTGAAAACACTAGCTTTCGGAGCGACGCTCCTTCATCAGGTGATGATGAAGGAGCGTCGCTCTGAAACCCAGTGGTTCCAATTAAACCTGTTGGACTATAACCTGGTGTTGTGTGATTTTTAACTTTGTACATCCCAGTCCAACACTGGCATCTCCAAATCATGGCTGGATCAAGTGTGGAAGGATTCGCTGGTGTATAATCCGAAGGCTGTGATGACTTTGCTGGCCACTTGCACCACCAGCCTTGTCCTTGTCTGTTAATAACGATTCAGTTCAAAGAGGTGGCACAGTTTCAGTGTCTCAGCTAGATACTTTTCTGAGCTGAGGTACAGCTCAGAGAAGTCCTCTTTGAAGACTCTGGGGAGCTATTGTTTTCTTTTGAGAATCTTCCTACAGTCTTTGCCAGCAGCTCCCCCCCTCCACTGCCTGTTCACCATTTCTGTATCCTTTTCCAGTTCAAGAGGAACTACAGTTATCACCTTAGGCTCAGATGCCTTTCAAATTCACATCACACCTTACAAAGAGCTAGCCTTTTTGTTTCTGTACATGAACTTCTATCAATTCCCTCAAGAAAACAGCCTCTAGTATTTTCATGAACACTTTCAAAGCCACAATGATTTTTCCCTCAAGCTGCTAAATAGTTAAGAGGAAGTATTTTCAAGATATGCAACATTCAATCTGATAGATAGCGCAAAAAATTACAGCTGGCATGTCTAAAGATCTGCTCACTCCACATGACTCGTGCTGAGCTACAGGTTGCTTTGCACCTTTGTCCTTTTTTAATGTGGCAATCAATATGAGCTGCTACAGAGCCAGATTTTGCTGCTTGTGTGTGTTTAGCTATCCCAGAAAGCTAAACATCTTACCTGCATTATCACTATTTAGAGATGCCGGTGTTGGACTAAATTAAAAATCGCACAACACCAGATTATAGTTCAACAGGTTTATTTAGAAGCACTAGCTTTCTTCATCAGGAGCCGCAGTCCAAAAGCTAGTGCTTCCAAATAAACCTGTTGGGCCTGTTGGTGTTGTGTGATTTTTAACTTTTATCTACATATCATATCCGAAATGATTACTAATGTTTTTAAATTAAATGATCTTTATAGCAATAAGTATCAGTAAAACAGCACATTATAATACCTAAGTAAATTTAACCAGGAATCTTGTCGTCATTAATCGTGGAAAATGAAAATTTATTGTATAGATTTTCTACGTCAACCTCAAAGAATGACGTAACCAGACTCCAAATTTTTCAACTTGACGTTTTCCTTTTACTAATTGTAAATAATTTAAAGGGGTTGGTTAGTTTCAATGCACACTGAATTTTTTTCCAGCTCTTTGATGACTGTTAAATCCTTGTATAATAGTAGTAGTTGTAAGGGAGTGGGTGGCTCTCGGAAGCAACAACATAAACTTCAAAGAAGGCAAAAGGCAGGCCAGTTGGAACATCACATCAAACCATTATGGAGAACTTCTAAAGCTCATGTGTTGAACTCTTTGTGACCATAAGCCTTCCTTCTATGGCAGGAACTTAAAACAAGTAGCAGCTGAAGTTTGTAAGTTCTAAACTATAGCTTTATGTTGAGCCTCTCCTGTATGAAACAAACAATCAGAAACTGTGCTCACAATTGACTGCAACCATCATTAAACAAGAGCTGTATCAATAACAGTTGCATAATTGTGGACAACCGACTATAAGTGTATCTTTGGCAGACTTTTGAAATGCTAGAAATATAATTTCTTCTTGTTCATTTAAAGTGACTAAGACCAGCATTCAAGGGCATTCATTTGTCCAGTGATAAAATCCATGGCTTTGCTCTACACCAAGAATTTATTAACTTCTCATTATAACAAGGTATGATTGCTTCCATTCACTATTCAACAGCTTCAGTCACTTTATGACAAAATTGACTGTTCTCGTAAGAGGTGAGGAGAAAATGAGGATTGCTGTTGCTGGAGATCAGAGTCAAGAACGTGGTGTTGGAAAAGCACAGCAGGCCAGCCAGCATCTGAGGAACAGGAGAATCGATGTTTCGGGCATGAGCCCTTTATCAGGAATCCTAATTCGAGCTTATGCCCGAAACATCAATTCTCTTGCTCCTTGGATGCTGGCTGGCCTGCTGTGCTTTTCCAGCACCACACTCATAGAGATGAAGCAATTAATCTGAAATACAGCAGAAAAGGAATGCTGTTTCATTTTAAATGGAAGAAAATTGGAAGCATTTATATGACACCTTTTTTGGAGCAATCCAAAGCAAAAGTAACATATGGACATTTCATCTGTTTATATCCATGGCATAATAACCGTACTATATTTTTAAAATTGATTCCAATGACTGGTTTTGGTCTTGGATTTTAATAAAACAAGCAGCTAATGTTTTGGGGAAGGATAAAAGCATGAATGTTGATTATAGATGTTTGTCTTATCTGTTATTTCAGAAAATCTATTGTAATCTCTATTCTGCTGACTCTGCAAGATGTTCCTCATCAATATGTGGCAACTTGTCTGCAAGTTGTGAAAGCTGCCTTATAGTCAATCCAAACAAAGTCTGATATAATCATCATCTCAGTCCAACGTTTCAGTCAATACCTCGAAGTCTTGCATTACCATGGGTTTACAAACCTGTTACAATGTCTCTGGAGCATACAAAACCTCAGGTCTTTAGCTCCAGCTGTACTCTGATAGTTACCAAAGAGTAATTTGCTCATCCATCTGACCAAATTGGAATTTCAGCCCTCAGTTAATGTGATGTTTAGCAGAATTTGTCAGGAACCGACTGACTCCCACAGCTACCTAGACTACACCTCCTCCCACCATGCCCCCTGTAAAAACGCCATCCCATATTCCCAATTCCTTCATCTCCGCCGCATCTGCTCCCAGGAGGACCAGTTCCAATGCCGTACAGCCCAGATGGCCTCCTTCTTCAAGGACCGCAGATTCCCCCCAGATGTGATCGACGATGCCCTCCACCACATCTCCTCCACTTCCCGCTCCTCCGCCCTTGAGCCCTGCCCCTCCAACTGCCACCAGGACAGAACCCCACTGGTTCTCACCTACCACCCCACCAACCTCTGTATACAGTGTATCATCCGCCGTCATTTCCGCCACCTCCAAATGGACCCCACCACCAGGGATATATTTCCCTCCCCTCCCCTATCAGCGTTCCGAAAAGACCACTCCCTCTGTGACTCCCTCGTCAGGTCCACACCCCCCACCAACCCAACCTCCACTCCCAGCACCTTCCCCTGCAACCGCAAGAAATGCAAAACTTGCGCTCACACCTCCTCCCTTATTTCCCTCCAAGGCCCCAAGGGATCCTTCCATATCCGCCACAAATTCACCTGCACCTCCACGTCATCTATTGCATCCGCTGCACCCGATGTGGCCTCCTCTATATTGGGGAGACAGGCCGCCTACTTGCAGAACGCTTCAGGGAACACCTCTGGGACGCCCGGACCAACCAACCCAACCACCCCGTGGCTCAACACTTTAACTCTCCCTCCCACTCCACCGAAGACATGCAGGTCCTTGGACTCCTCCATCGCCAGAACATAACAACATGACGATTGGAGGAAGAGCGCCTCATCTTCCGCCTGGGAACCCTCCAACCACAAGGGATGAACTCAGATTTCTCCAGTTTCCTCATTTCCCCTCTCCCTCCACCTTGTCTCAGTCAATCCCTCAAACTCAGCACCGCCCTCCTAACCTGCAATCTTCTTCCTGACCTCTCCGCTCCCACCCCACTCCGGCCTATTACCCTCACCTTGACCTCCTTCCACCTATCACATCTCCATCGACCCTCCGCCAAGTCCCTCTCCCTACCTTTTATCTTAGCCTGCTGGACACACTTTCCTCATTCCTGAAGAAGGGCTTATGCCCGAAACGTCGAATTTCCTGTTCCTTTGATGCTGCCTGACCTGCTGCGCTTTTCCAGCAACACATTTTCAGCAGGAACAGCATCCAACGTATTAATGACAGGATTCAACTTAGTGTATCTACTATACTGGAATATCTGCAGGTTATCTGTTGAAAACATCAGAGTATGGACAGAGATTAGTGGCCCGAAACTGATGGATACAAAACTCTGCAACCCTAAAACATCCTGCCAGAGTGGTGGTGGGCTGTCAGCTAATTGACAACAGGAGCAGGCAGCATGTATATTCCAAACTTGAATCTTGATGGAGACCAACATGGGAACATAAATGATATGTTTACAAGTGTCTTCAGGCAAGTAACAATGCCTCAGGAACAACATGACACATCCTCCTATTATGATAAGAGCAAAAGTCCAAACAGTGCAATTCCCTTCACATGGTGTTAAGAACTAGTTGAATACACTAAACATAGTGACAGTTATAATCCTGAAAACTGTGGTGCACAACTCAAACTATTCCAGTATACCATAAAATTAATATTGTGCAAATATCACCACCACAGACATACAGTGGCAACAGTATGCTCCATCAAAGGGTGCAGTTCCTCACCAAGGCTCCTTCAACACTATGGTCTAAACTCATAATCTTCCAAATCTGGAGGGATGAGGGCAGTGGATGGTGGCAGCACCGTGGCCTGCAGGTTTCACAGACCGGTGGAACCTGTGATATTGCTTTACTGTTGCTGCGTCAAAATCCTGGCTGGCATTTTTAGCAGCATTGTTGTTGGCCCTACACCCCTAAGGGCTGCAGCGGTTCCAGAAGGCAACTCCCCATTCTCTTCTCCAGAACAATAAGCGATGGGTAATCAAAGTTGATTGTGAAACTTGAAAGGGTTCAGAAAAGATTTATGAGGACGTTGCCAGCGTTGGAGGGTTAGTGGTATAGGGAGACGCTGAATAGACTGGGACTATTTTCCCTGCAGCATCGGAGGCTGAGAGTCACGGCTTAGAGGTTTATAAAATCACGAGGGGCATGATTAGAGTAAATCGATAAGGTCTTCTCACTGGGGCAGGGGATTCCTTAAAGGTTTAAGGTGAGAAGGGACAGATTTAAAAGGGACATGAGGGGTAACTTTTTCACACAGAGGATGGTGCATGTATGGAATGAGATGTCAGAGGGCATGGTGTAGACCGGTGCAATTACTACATTTAAAAGACATCTGAATGGGTACATGATTAGGAAAGGTTTAGAGGGATATGGGCCAAATGCTGGCAAAGGGGATTAGATTAATTTAAGATATGTGGTTAGGATGTATGATTTGGACTGAAGGGTCTGTTTCCTTGCTGTATATCTCTATGATCTATATGGCAGGGTCTTATCTACAAGAAACAGGTGGTTTATTGCTCTATAAGCTACCTCTCAATCAGCACAACGATGGAAGATTAATGTAGCATAATCTGTTCATTGAAATTCAATTTGGGTTCCTTTAGAACCATTTAGTTATATGTCCTCAATAACAGCTAGGATATAGTATAGAATTATGACTTTAGAACATTCTCTCTGAGAAGGTGGTGGAGACAGGCTTATTGAATATCTTTAAGGTGGAGATGAATGCATTCTTGTTAGACAAGGGAATTGAAGGTTAACAAAGAGTAGATGAGGATGTTGAATTCAAACAAACCAACCATGATCTTAGTGAATGGCAGAGCATGCTGGAATTTGGTCTTCCACCATAGCTTGAAAGAAATATTGAGGGAAGCTCCTGAGAAATGGCAGAAATAGCCATTGTCCCTAGTTCTCTGGTCTTCGTACCAATATTAAGGTGGGAAATTGGTACAGGCCCACAGAAATTTCATTCCATGTTATCTACACTCTTTCAGGAAAAGTGATAACTGAGGAGAATATTGGGAAGGCTGCCTGGCTATGGAACCATATTCTTGAACAGAGAACCGAAAGGAGATAAAAGACAGGAAACATGAGGAAAAGAAATGCTTACTGTATTTTACAAAGCTTATTATGACATGAACAGTATGAATCTATAAAAAATTGTGGACAGCTAAACTAGAGAAATATTATAAGTCATAAGATCGTTGGTCATATTCTCTTGAGAATGGAATGGAAAGAACTGGATTGCTTTTCATTGTTAATAATGACAAAAACACAATTTTTAAAATAAGTACAGCCATACTAACTCCAAACTTTGTAATAATCATAACTTAAATAATGTTGTGGTCATAAAGGTTCAACTAATGATGTATTCTAACATAATTATATTTCTTTCTAAAATGATATTTTTCTGGTGGCTATTTAGGTTCCATCAGTCCCAGATTCAGATGGTTTCAAACCATATGGAAAAGAGTTGCTAAAGCATATAATGTTCAGATTAATGACACCAATTTTGGATTGGAATGCAGTTGGATGAAGACTTTCCTGAATGGGGATATTGTACTGTGATCCAATTATATATGAAACCTTCAGTTTCCATGTGGATTTTAAATTCATTGATATATTTGGGCACAAGTACAAAAACGTATAGAGAAAAATAGAAAGGAGCACGCTGGAGGATCTGAATCAGAATTCATTATGACTCTTTTCATGTTGTATCAAGCATTCAAATCTAGCTTAGACAGATGGGATAAAAGTTCCCATTCTGTCGATGACAGAGCTCCTAATTGGTTTAGAAATCCATACCACATGTACAGGTTGCTTACACATATGTTATGAAGAAACTAGATACAGCAAATGTCTATGGGGTATCAGCACCAGGTGGGATACATTTTATAATCCTGAAGAAAATACGTGCAGAATTAGGAGTACTTTCAGTTAATGTGTTTTGGACTCTGTATATACATGCATTGTACCTTGGGGCTGCAGTGTAGCCTCTGTAATCCTGATATACAAAACCAGATGAAACATGAGTTAGAAACTGTAAACCAGTTAGCTTTGCATTGCCAGAAGGCAAAATGTCTAACACTATTTTGTGGAACAGGATGAATTTCATGTAAGAATGAGCATGTAAAAAAATAAGTCAACACTATCAGATAGTTCATCAATCCTTTGCAATTCTTCTCAGAGGTACATGTTTTCTTATCATATGGATTGCAGAATTGACAGGCCTGTACTTTTAATACCTTTTCATGATATCATGACATATAATGTCCCAGTATGAAGATATCCAATTATCTTTCATCTCTATCTCTGACTCTGATAGATGGATAATGTAGTCAGTCAGTTATGAATATAATGTCCAGTAACATCACTAAACACAGAACCTAGACTCTATGGTAAGACTGTGGTACCCTGCATGCCTGCATGTACTCTTCCAACATATAAGAAGCTTTAGATGTGTACTTAAAATGCCAGGGCATAGTAGGCTATGGACCAAGTACAGATAAATGGGATAGTGTAGTTTGGTGTTCCTTGGTTGGCATAGACATGGTGGGCCAAAGGGCCTGTTTCTATGCAGTATGACTCTAACTCTCTATGACTAATGTAGCCATGTAAATAGTGTTATTAATAAATTTAAGACATCTATCAAAAAAAAATAATTCTCTGTGGTGTGTTATGCAGGCTAAAATATAGAAATCAGAAAGCACATCATGGTGACAGCAAATGGGCAGTAAAAGCCATTTGTGCCAGCTGAGTAGTGGCAGGACGTGCGTCTAAAGGCTGAAACATGACAGGGACCTGGTAGTTGTGGACAGTCATTTTATTAATGGCCATTCATTAATCTTTTCTTTTTCAAAGAGGCCTTACCATGTGCTGATTTTGGTCAATTTCACCCTTTTCCAAAACAGTGTGAAAATAAAACCAATTGCTGTGTGTGATTTCATTATTGCCTGCAAACTTGCAACTTTTAAAGGGGCAACAATTTTTAATAAAAATTGTTGGGAGCACAATGGCTTGGTGATTAGCACTGCTACCTCACAGCACCAGAGACGCGGGTTCGATTCCAATCTTGGACAACTATCTGTGGAGTTTACACATTCTCCCGATGTCTGCATGGGTTTCTTCCAGGTGCTCTGGTTTCCTCCTACAGTGCAAAGATAAGGAGGTTAGGTAGATTGTCCATGCTAAATTGCCCTTAGTGTCCAGTGGTGTGCAGGCCAGGTGGATTAGCCATGGGAAGTGCAGGGTTGCAGGGATAGAGTCGGGAGATGGGTCTGGGTGGGATGCTCTTCAGAGGGTTTGTGTGGACTCGACGGGCCAAATGGCCTGCTTCAACATTGTAGGGATTCTATGAATAAAGTGAATGGAGCCTGTTAGCAAATGAAAAACACAGAAAGAACATTATACTGCAACACAAACATTACTTACATAGACATTTTAGAGAGCATAAAGCTACACAAAAAAGATGGAAAGGAAACATCTAATTATAGACTAGCAATCCATTACTATTGTCAGAATCTCATGTTTAAAGAAAATTTAACCTTTATATTGATCAACAGATGACCAACAAAGAATGACAGCAAACAAATCTCTTGTTGCTTTGAACACTGAAGGGTTAAGAAGAGTAGAACCTTCCAGTATTTTTGATGATGGCCACAAAGATCCGTGCAGAATCTTTCAGATTTTAGAAGATTAACTTAAAGTTCAAATCAATTTCAGGATATCCAGACTTGATTTCATGACATACTGACAAATAGCCAGATAAAACCATCAATCAATTCTTCGGCAGGTGTTGATGCGAAGATACAGCATATGATTTTGCTGATGATAGGTTTATGGAATTGATCATTGCTTCCATATCAAAGCCTTCAGAAAGAAAACATTTTGGAGAAATCTACAAAATATACAACTGACAATCTGTAAGAAGGAGGATGCAAGTTCAAAGCAATTGTAGCAGGTCAGCACAACTCCAAGTACTTGACCTGGAACATCTTTTACAGTCGTCAACAGGTTTAGTAGAAATTCAAAGCATGTACAAGGTGTTGTTTATTTCACCTAACAAGGCATTGTCCAACATTTTGCAACATGTGTAAGTCATGCTCCACAGAGGACATTGGGTAAATATGTAGGAAATACATTGCCCCAAGTAGAACACAATGCTTCACAGCAGTATGTGAAGGAAAGCCAAGCAAGGAACAATGCCAAAGGTCAATCCCATGGCACGAAAACATGTCAACAGAGCCAAGAGATAACTACAATGTTACAGCTTACAGATTCTAGTCAAATAATACACATGACAAACTTGAGGCAGTACACACTGTCAGAAAAAAACTGAAACCTTTACCTCAATTCAAGTGATATACTCCAAAAGGAATGGATTACATATTTTATTGATTCAAGCGCAAGTATCATACCTCCATAATGCTATACTCAAATAGAGTCAATATAGTAAGTCAGTATATGTACAAGTCTGTAAAAGCATATAAATCATTAGGGTTGTTAATAAACTTCAAGACTTGTAACATATAGAAAACCAAAAGCACATCAGTAACCAAGGCATTTGGTCATTTGTTTTTGTAATAAAACAATGTATGGTGAACATTAAGATGTTCTTAAGACCTATTATTTTAATGAAGCTTTTGGTCACCTACCTTACCATAGGGAGAAAGGTCTAAGTTTTTAGGGTAACTTAGCTGACAAGATTACCAATTGTGAGATGGATATTGAGCTGTGGAAAAAGCCAGAACAAAAGATTTTGATGAAGATTTGGCCAAGTCAAGTAATGCTTGTACTGGAGAGGTTTCTTGCACAACCTTCGCTATGGAATGCAATTTTAATTAAATACACATCTGGACAAATGTTACCTTGATGTAGTGTTCATGTAACAGTAAAGTAGTCTTGACCTCAGGCTTGTACTGGGTTCATTAACTACATCAGCTGTCTGATGTTCTGGTGTAGCTTCTTAATATTTAATGAGTGCTGAAATGGACTATCTCAGTCTGTTGTGGATCGTAATGAATTTCTGGTATAAGTAAGGAAATACTATAAACTGGTGTGTTATTAAAAGCTTTCAATATATTAGATGAAAATTGCAACATTACACTGCTGATATGAGTGACTTCAAATGGCTTATTCGCAAAATTAGAGATAGGTATTTGTTAGGATTCTAACAGCCTACATCTGTGATTCTATAACAATGCATCCACAATTAATGTATTTTTCTTGATACAAATAATAACTTTCAATTTTGCAATGATTGCCCTTGAGCTGAGATAATAGGTGAAATTATTTAGTATTTTTGAAACTGTCTTGCTTGTGTCAGAAATCACTGTGTATCACTGATAATGTAGAGCCCTCCACTATTTTTTTTACTTTTTCCAGAGGTTATCTCCAAGAACTAATACCGCAAAAAGTGTTATTATTGTTGTTTTTCCTAGTAATGGCTTTCTGGTCTATTTTTGCTTAATACAAAAAGCACATTTAAAAGTTCCTCTGACTTTCCACAATCAAGATCAGTTTTAACTGATGTTAATGTTGCATTTAATCTATTTCTTTGAAGGCACAGGAGAAAAAAAACTATAAACTGACGTTATTGGGATACATTTTGAAATTATAAGCACAGCAAAACTCAGTACCACTGCCATTACAACCACAAAACTGACGACAACTTCCTACATCTACATCTGCACAGTTATATGTGGAAATCCAGACATTGCTGTCAGTGATTCTCTGATCCCTTTGCAGGTTGTAGAGTTCAAGTCATTGCAGAAATTACTTAACCTGGTATGATCTTTACAAATTAGACCATATTATCTTTATAAAGAAAGCTGAAAACTTACACTTTGTTGAATAAGGTGCAGCTGGATTTTTAATAGTATCCTGAGTCATAGTAATAGTCATAGTCATCGTCAGAGCTCAATCAATAATTTGGCTTTTGAAACTTAATTTATAGATTGGAAATTTCTGTACAATGATATATTTCAATAGGCTTCCAATGTAATAATTATTTAAAACATTTTTTATGATATTTCAGTATTTATCTCAGTCCCTGTCGCAGGCCTGTGACCAGCAGTGTGCAGCAAAAATTGGTGCTGGGTCCCCTGCTTTTATATAAGTGATTTGGATGTGGCTGTAGGAGGTATGGTTAGCAAGTTTGCAGATGACACCAAATTGGTACTGTAGTGGAGAGTGAAGATTACCTCAGAGTACAATAGGACATTGATCAGATGGGCCGATGTGCCAAGGAGTGGCAGATGGAGTTGAATTTAGATAAATGTGAGGTGCTGCATTTTGGTAAGGCACATCAGGGCAGGAATTATACGCTTAAGGATAAGGTCCTGGGGAGTGTTGCTAAACAAAGAGACCTTGGGATGCAGTTTACAGTTCATTGAAAGTAGAGTCACAGGTAGATAGGATAGTGAAGAAAGCATTTGATATGCTTGCTTTTGTTGGTCAGTGCTTTGAGTATAGGAGTTGGGAGGTCATGTTGCAGCTGTACAAGACATTGTCTAGGACACTTTTGGAATACTGTGTTAAATTCTGTTCTCCCTGCTGTGGGAAAGAGGTTGTGAAACTTGAAAGGATTCAGAAAGGATTTACAAGGATGTTGCCAGAGTTGAAGGATTTGATCTATAGGGAGAGGTTGAATAGGCTGGGGCTTTTTCCTTTGAAGCATTGGAAGCTGAGGGGTGACTTTGTAGATGTTTATAAAATCATGAGGGGCATGGAAAAGGTGAATATCCAAAGTATATTTCCCAAGGTACGAGAGTCCAGATTTAAAGGGCATAAGTTTAATGTGAGACAAGAAAGGTTTAAAAGGGACCTAATGGGCAACTTTTTTACACAGAGGGTGGTGTGTGTATGGAGTAAGCTGCCAGAGGAAGTGGTGGAGGCTAGTGCAATTATAACATTTCAAAGGCATCTGGATGGATATATGAATAGAACAGGTTTAGAGGGATATGGGCCAAGTGCTGGCAAATGGGACTCGGTTAGTTTAGGACATCTGGTCGGCATGGATGAGTTGGACCAAAAGGTCTGTTGCTGTGTTGTACATCTATGTGACTCTATGACTCTATGCCAAAGGCTTTACTTTGCTAACTGTAAAATATATAAAAAGTGGGGGATAATTAGTGTACTTTATTTTCTGGTTTTCTGCCTGTGAGAATTCTTCAATGTGATTGGTTGTTTATCCTTTTTGAAGCCATAACTTTTAGTTGCCTAGAGCTCCTTTAACTGAAGTCAGGAAAGTGGAAATCCATACCTGACAGAGTTGGCGAGATTTTTGTGGGTTGCTTTCAAGATGAGTGGTTTGCCACTGACCACAAAATCTGAGCCATTGTTGTGTTTGTTCCTTAAACTGAAATTATGAGTTAAATCATTCAGTGTGGTGTGTTGAATCCTATTTACAAAGCTTGCATGATAATCTTTGACTTTAAAGTCATCTGTGGTGTATTCCCAAACCTAAAAGAATAGAATAGAATGCCAACAGTAGGGAAGCAGGCCACTCAGCCCATCAAGTTCACACCGATCCTCCAAAGAGCATTAGATCCACCTCCCCTTACCAATTCATGAAACCCCACATTTCCCATCTAACCTGCACATTCCTGGGCACAAATGGCAATTTAGCATGGCCAATCGATCTAACCTGTACATCTTTGGTCTGTAGCAGGAAACACACTCAGATACAGGGAAAATATGCAACCTCCACACAGACAAACATCCAAAAGTGGAATTGAATCTGGCTCCCTGATGCTGTGAGGTAGCAGTGCTCACCATTGAATCACCATGCTGTCCCAATGAATGATGTTGCTTTGAAATCCCATGGTGCTATCACTTTGAATCAATTGACCTCCATTCACAGAAAGGATTTGCAAATTATAACTTTTAGAAATGTGTTTTTAAAGAAAAATGTACTTAAATTACTTATATGCTAATGAACAATAATTTCAATGACTGCAAACAAGAAGCAATTTGTTGTCTTGTCTTAGAAAACAAGAAGATTGCTCTACCCATTGTCCTTGGAAGTTATCTCTCCTGAACACTCAACAGGAATCCAGACAAGCCTTCCTGTGAGATTGTCAAGAGATGGCGAAAAACACAGACAGCTGGATACTCAAAGACTACATTCCTTAAATTGTTCAATTACATGAAGAGAGGTTGTACAGATTGAAGTGATTCTAGTTATAACTGCTGTTCTGTTTTCACTTAACTGTGACATATAACAACATAGTGATCCGTGTCTGGCTTTGGTTGACCATCTTCGTTCACCTATTGGAGAGAATGAAAAAGTTAAAGAACAAAAGGTACAAATATCTGAATTAAGACACAGAGAAATACAACCATCAGCTTTAAATTGGTACAAACATATTTACCTCTGAGTCAGAGACCTCATAACCTGTTAAATCTAGGCTGCATTGTAGACTTTGGATAAGATGATAAACCAGACTCCATATTCCAGATTCCAGTGGTTCAAACTCCTGTGGTATTATTTGTCAGAACCGTAGTGATATCCCAGTCAAATATTATCCCTCAGCCAAGATCAGCAAGTTATCTGTTTGTTAACGTGTTGCTATTTCTGGGACCTTGCTGTTTACAAATTGGCCATTGTGTTTCCATCAATGGATTGGGGTGTATTCACTGCAAGGAAACGTTGGACAAACTTGAATTGTTTTTGCTGGAGCACTGGAGGCTGAGAGGCAACCTGATAGAAGTCATAAGATTATGAAGCATGGATAAGGTGTATAGTTGGAGCCTTTTCCCTGGGCCAGAAATGTCAAATAGCAGGGGACATATGTTTAAAGGTAAGAGGAGGAAGTTTAAAGGAACTCTGTGAGGAAAGATTTTTTTTAACACAGACTGATGGGTGCCTGGAACCAATTGCCAGGGGAAGTGGTAGAAGCAGATACTGTAGCAAAGTTTAAAAGGTATTTAGACAGACACATGAATAAGCAGAGAATAGAGGGATACACGCCTTGTGCAGGCAAATTGGATTAGTTTAGAGTGGCATCGTGGTTGGCATAGACTGGGTAGGCCCTGTTCTTGTGCTGTACTGTTCTATGTTTTAAATGATGCCTATTCTTAAAATACTTCAAACAATTTAAGCCATCCTGAGGTTGTGCAAGGCATCCTATGAATATGTTTTCATGTTTCACTCCTAGGTTGTGCCAAATTGCATAACTTTATGAAAGACTGTGTATTAACTCACATTAAAAATACAACATACATACGGACTACTCTACTACTAATGCCAATGAATCAAAGATATTTTTGTAAATGTAAATTTATGTCATGTGGATCAAATGCACAGTCAGAGATTGACTAAACCTAACCTGTAGGAAAGGGTGTTATGATCTCAGGCCAGACTGGCAAACTTATTATATGGTGACTTTTATTTTTAAAGTAGAAAAACATGAGATTCAGGGGACTCATTAAGGGAATAAAACTGCAAAATTCTATCATTTTGAGCAAACAACAATCAATCTTGCTGTTCAACTATAGGACTGTAATACAATCTACACCATGGACACTTTAACATGGTAAGTATGGGTGACTGATTATGATTGACAACCCTACAGCATACATCAAATAGCAAATGTGATTCAGACAGATCTCATAGGTTGCTCAGTAGTTTTTTCTGCTTCTAGTGACATGTTAGATAATCAAACCTCATTAAATTTTACCAGGGATCACAATTCTTCCTTTCCACCAATCTGGCATTGAGACTGTTTCTTGAGTCACACTGTTAATGACTATTCCCATTCTGGCCAATTACCCTCCTTTCCTCCTCTGGACTCCAAAACTGCACTCCAGTCCTTATGAATGAATATAACTCCAGCTCTTCAAAAGCTAGCTGCACTGAGACAGTCTTGCCTTTTATAATTTTCTCCCGAGCTCCAATGTTGCTCAGTTACATAAAGCAATACTGATGGCGAGCTTTTCAACTCCCACTCTCTCAGTTACAGTAACTGAGTTACTTCTGAGCCTTTTCATTTCTTCCCCCAACAAACAGCATACATCTCCCTCACTTTCTCAATTCCTCAGGAATACTTCTGAGTTCGGTCTCCAGTGTTTAACTATTTACTCATTCCTATAACCTACTTTTGAGTTTTAACAGCATGGAATTATTCAGCTCCTCATGACCCCTTATTGAGTCCTTTACACAGTTTCTTGCATTACAACTAACTGCAGCCTTCCTAACATCTCTCTCTCTCCTCACATTGCTCATAATGTGCATTAATGAACCAAAACAAGTAACCCATTCTAAAAGATGAAAGACTTAACAACAATTGAGGTTTGTTAAATATATCAATTTACTTGTGTGACACTGTTATTTTTTGCTGTAAATTTTGTCTTATGATCCTGCTTCACAACCACCTGATGGAGGAGCAGCACTTTGAAAGCAAGTGCTTGTTGGACTATGACCTTGTGTTGTGTGATTTTTAACTTTGTATACCTCAGTCCAACACTGTCTCCTCCACAAATGTCGACAACAAGAAATACTGACAATAAGTGAAGTATGTAAGGGCCTCAACATGTCTTCAGGGCATTTCAAAGCACTTCACAACAAGCGACTCACATTTAGGTTTATTGAAAAGGTGACTGAGAAGACAAGGTCCTGCAAACAGTAAATGAAACAGTGAACTGTTCACCTGATGTTGATTTCATAGAATCACAGAATCCCTATAATGTAGAAACAGGTCATTTGGCCCAACAAGTTCACACCGGCCCTCCGGAGAGTATCCCACCCAGACCCATTCCCTCACCCTATTACTTTATATTTCCCATGGCTAAAGCACTTAACCTACACATCTCTGATCACTATAGGCAATTTAGCATGACCAAACCACCTAACCTGCACATCTTTGGACTGTGGGAGGAAACTGGAGCACCCAGAAGAAATCCACGCAGACACAGGGAGAACGTGCAACCTCCACGCAACAGTCAATCAAGGCTGGAATCAAACCCAGGTCCCTGGCGCTGTGAGGCAGCAGTGCTAACCACTGAGCCACCATGCTGTCCCGGTGATTGAGGGAAGAATGTTGGCAGGCATACCAAGTGAAGTCCCCACAGTTTTAAAAATGGTATTTGAGATTTTACTTATTCATATAAACTGGCTGGCTCCGGTTATGCCTGACCTTAAGTAGCTCCTCTGATGATATAATTTCACATTAATGATTCAAATATTGGTTATCTCGCGGAAATACCAAGGAAGTTCACATGCTGGAGAATTAACAAGCAATAAGAATTTTATCACAACAAATGTTGGTGTATATATACTGGTGTCAGGTGAAGGCTGTGATCACATTTGGAGATAGCGAGGACTGCAGATGCCAGAAAGTCAGAGTCGATAAAATGTGGAGCTGGAAAAAGCACAGCTGGTCAAGCGGCATCTGAAGAACAGGAGAATCAATGTTTTGGGCAGGACCCATCATCAGAATGTACAACAGGACCTTACAAAGAGTCGTGCCCTAAACGCTGACTCTCCTGCTCCTCTGATGCTGCTTGACCTGCTGGGCTTTTACCAGCTCCACATTTTAAGGTACTTACGCTGGTTTTATGAAACCTCCTTGGGTGAATAACATGTGATCTCCCACCTTCCTCCCCTTCTTTGCATGCTGGAATAAACATTCTATGCCAGAAATTGTTTCCCATGTCTGAAGAACTCTTCTGGGGATATAGGCAGATGCCTTTGCCCAATAGTGAAGTTGACATTCCAATCGTGAATTTAGATGTAAGCTAGGCTGACTAATAGCAGACAGAGTGTCAGGATCAGGGGGTTGGGGTGCTGTTAGGAAATTTCAGGGAGGCAACCTGGAGTGAGTAGAGTGCCACTGGGATTAGTGCTAGACCTACAATTATTTATTATAGAGCCATAGATTCACAGAAATGTACAGCACGGAAACAGACCCTGCAGTTCAACTTGTCCGTGCTGTCCAGATATCCTAAATTAATCTCATCCCATTTGCCAGCATTTGGCCCATATCACTCTAAACACTTCCTATTCATGTGCCAATCCAGATGCTTTTTAAATGTTGTAATTATATTAGCCTCCACCACTTCCTCTGGTAGCTCATTCCACTCACGCACCACCTTCTGTGTGAAAAAGTTGCCTCTTAGATCCCTTTTAAATGTTTCCCCTCTCACCTTAAACCTATGCCCTCTAGTTTTGGACTCCCCTATCCTGGGGAAAAAGATCTTGGCTATTCACTCCATCCAGGCTCCTCATGATTTTATAAACCTCTAGAAGGTCACCCCTCAGCTTCAAATGCTCCAGGGAAAATGGCCCCAGATTATTCAGCCTCTCCCAAATGCTCAAACCCTCCAACCTTGGCGACTTCCTTGTAAATCTGTGCTGAACCCTTATGTAGGAATGACTTGGATGAGGGAAGTGAATGCAATATCGCAGTGTTTGCAGATGATACAAAAATAGTTGGAAGGACAAGTGGTGAAGATGACACAAAGAGTTCACAAAGGGATAGAGATGAGTCAATTGAGTGGGCAAAAATTTGCCAGATGTAATAATAATGTGGGGAAATATGAGATTATGTATTTTGGCAGGACAAATAGAGGAACTGAATATTATTTAAATGGAGAAAGACAGCAGAAAGCTACAGCACATAGGGATTTGAGAGTCACTGTGCATGATTCACAAAAAGTTAGCATTCAAGTTCAGCGAGTAATAGTGAAAGAAAATAGAATGTTGGCCTTTCTTTCGAAGGGAATGGAATATAAAAAAAGAGAGAAGTCTTGTTGGATAACACCTAGAATGACTTGAATAGTTTTATTCACCGTATCTAAGGAAATGTGCCTTGGCTTTGGAGGCAATCTGGAGAAAGTTCATTCAGCTAATCTCAGGTACGGAGGGATTTTCATAGGAGCAGAGTTTGAGTAGGATGGGTATCTACTCATTGGAGTTTAGAAGAATGAAAGGCAACCTTATTGAAACACATAAGATTCTTGGGGGCTTGACAGAGTAACTGCTGAGAGGTGCCCAATGCGACAGTCCAATATTAGAAGGCATAAGAGTAAGGGGTCACCCAGTTAGAACAGAGATGAGCAGAATTCTTTTTCTCTCAGCTGGTAGTGAGCAAGTGGAATTCTTGACTGCAATGAGCTACAGAGTCAGGGTCATTAATTATACTCAAGGCAGAGATAGGTTTGGTCAGTAAGGGAATCAAGGGTTATGGAAGAAAGACAGAAAAGTGGAGTTCAGGATTATCAGACCAGCCATGATCTCAAAGAATGATAGTGCAGATTCAGAGAGGCTTACATCTGCTCCTACATCATGATGTTATCAAATAGTGAAACAGGCTTGAAAGTCTAAATGGCCTATACCTGTTCCTAAATCATATGTTCCCAAATAATTTATTTTCTTAACAAAGGCTGGTCATCAAAATATAAGCTCTATGTTTTTAAAGATTCCAGTCGGTGACTCAGTTACTCTGGACCACAGCAGTGTTCAAAACCACTGTCTTGAGTGTTTTGATTATTACTTTTTCTACTGAATATCCCTTTGTGGCTGTTATAGTACACAAGAAAAGCCATAAAGTTATGGCTTTAGGAGCGTTCTTTGTAACTTATATTATCTCCAGACCAGTCATTTCCACTTTTATAATACTGTGAAAGAGTGAACATCCTGTTCTGTAGTTACAGACTATGCCCTGCCGGGACTTCAATAGTGACTGAAAGTAACAAAGCTAAAGCCAATCCTAACTTTATCTGAGTTAACACTTGTATTAACAATAATCTGTTGGTGATAGTTTTTTTTAAAAATGAAAATGAATGTTGAAGGGCATAACATCCTTAAAATGCTTCGTGTTGTATTTATTATTAAAATTAAATGATATCAAATGGAAAGACTGAAAAACTTCAGGGCAGATGCTTATCCAGTGAACTAATCAGTTATTTGACTTGCCTGCACACTGTTGACTTGTTGGACACTTTGAGGTTGGAGGTCGCAGTCAGAGAAGTGATTGTACCTAACAGCAGGTACAGAGTTATGGCAATAATTTTGCACAACATCGTTATGCACTGGAATGAGCTGCCTGTATTGATAATGTTTTGGGACATGCTAGTTGTACTTCATTAGCTACTTTGAATGTTAATTTATGTGATTAAGGAAATTCATTCTTGTAACTTGATTAGATTACCTATAGTGTGGAAACAGGCCCTTCGGCCCAACAAGTCCATGCTGACCCTCTGAAGAGTAACCCACCCAGACCCATTTCCCTCTAACTAATGTTATGGGCAATTTAAAATGGCGAAATCACCTGACATGCACATTTTTGAACTTTGGGAGGAAACTGGAGCACCCAGAGGAAACCCACACAGACACAGGAAGAACATGCAAACTCCACACAGACAGTCACCTGAGGCTGGAATTGAACCTGGGTCCCTGGCGCTGTGAGGCAGCAGTGCTAACCACTGAGCCACTTGTATTGTGAATATGGCTAGTGCCTCAAATTTGGCTACCAAAAGCCTGTGTTGCCTGCAAACTGGCCTCAAATCTGGTCAGCTCTTGGATAATAATCAATTCCTATACTAATTCCAACTTCTTTGTCTGTTATATGAGATAGCTCAAAACTGAGGTGCTGGGAACTCTACAGTCTTCTGATATCAATATCGAGTTAAAAAACTTTAGGGCTTAAGCTCTCCCATGTCCTTATCCCAACCCCCACACACTAGCTCCTGTTATCACATGGTTTGCTTTACTCACAATTCATTGCCAGCCACTAACAGTCTCCATTAGTAGCTAATCACCCTCCTCCCAGATCATTATCCACTCCTTTGTCTGTTCAACCTTTCTTCTTTCTCTTTATGCTCTATCTCCATCTTTCATATACTCATTACACCCTCCCATCAACATAAATTCTGCTTAAAAACCAACATTCATCTCGCTACCAAAAACTCTGAGAAAGAAGCAACTGGACCCAAAACTTTACCTCTGATTTCTCTCCATAAATGCTGCCAGACTGAGAGTCACAGAGTCACAGAGATTGTTATCCCAAACCAATCTAGTCCCACCTGGCAGCACTCGCTCCGTATCCCTCCAAACCCTTCCTATTCACATACCCATTCATATGTCTTTTAAAAGTTGCAATTGTACTAGCCTTCACAACCTCCTCTGGCAGCTCATTCTATACACATACCATCCTCTGTGTGAAAACATTGCCCCTCAGGGCTCTTTTATAGCTTTCCCATCTCACCCTAAACCTATGTCCTCTACTTCTTGACTCCCCCACCCCAGGGAAAAGACTTTATCCATTTATCCTATCCATGCCCCTCATGATTTTATAAACTTCTGTAAGGTCACCCCTCAGCCACCGATGCTCCAGGGAAAACAGCCTCAGCCTGTTCAGCCTCTCCCTGTAGCTCAGATCCTCCAAGCCTGGCAACATCCTTGTCAAACTTTTCTGAACCCTTTCAAGTTTCATAACATCTTTCCGATAGGAAGGAGACCAGAATTGCACACAATATTTCAACAATGGCCTAACCAATGTCCTGTACAGCCGCAAAATGACCTCCCAACCCCTGTACTCAATACTCTGACCAATAAAAGAAAGTATACCAAACGCCTACTTCATTATCCTATCTACCTGCGACTCCACTTTCAAGGAGCTATGAACCTGCACTCCAAGGTCTCTTTGTTCAGCAACACTCCATAGGACCTGCTAAGTCCTCCATAAGTCCTGCTAAGATTAGCTTTCCCAAAATGCAGCATCTCATATTTTTCTAAATTATAATCCATCTGCCACTTCTCAGCTCATTGGTCCATCTGATTAAGATCCCATTGTAATCTGAGGTACCCTTCTTCGCTATCCACTATATCTCCAATTTCAGTGACATCTGCAAACTTACTAACTATATCACTTATGCTGACATCCAAATCATTTATATAAATAGCGAAAAGTAGAGGGCCCAGCACCGATCCTTGTGGCACTCCACTGGTCATAGGTCTTCAGTCTGAAAAACAACTCCCACTCCCACCTCCCACCACCATCTGTATCCAGTTCTGTATCCAAATGGCTAGTTCTCCCTGTATTCCATGAGATCTAACCTTGCTAGCCAGTCTCCCATGGGGAACCTTGTCGAATGCCTTACTGAAGTCCACATAAATCATGTCTTCCACTCTGCCCTCATCTTTGTTACTTCTTCAAAAAACTCAATCAAGTTTGTGAAACAAGATTTCCCATGCAGAAAGCCATGCTGATTATCGCTAATCAGTCCTTGCCTTTCCAAATACAAGTACATCCTGTCCTTTAGGATTCCCTCCACAACTTACCCACCACTGACGTCAGGTTCACTGGTTTATAGTTCGCTGGCTTGTCCTTACCACCCTTCTTAAACAGTGGTACCACGTTTGCCAACCTCCAAGCTTCTGGCACCTCACCTGTGACTATCGATGATACAAATATCTCAGCAAGGGGCCAAGCAATTACTTCCCTAGCTTCCCACAGGGTTCTAGGGCACACTTGACCATGTCCTGTGGATTTATCCACTTTTATGTGTTTCAAGGCATCCAGCACATCCTCCTCTGTAATATGGACAATTTTCAAATTGTCCCCATCTATCTCCTACATTCTATACCTTCCATGTGCTTCTCCACAGTAAATACTGATGCAAAATACTCGTTTAGTATCTCCCCCATCTCCTGCGGCTCCACACAAAGGTAGCCTTGCTGATCTTTGAGGGGCCGTATTCTCTCCCTAGTTATCTTTTTGTCCTCAATGTGTTTGTAAAAACTCTTTAGATTCTCTTAACTCTATTTGCAAAAGCTATTTCATGTCCCCTTTTTGCCCTCCTGATTTCCCTCCTAAGTATACTCTGCCTGCCTTTATACTCTTCTAAGGATTCATTTGATCAATCTTGTCTATACCTGACATATGCTTCCTTCTTTTTCTTAACCAAACCCTTAATTTTTTTAGTCATCCAGCATTCCCTACACCTACCAGCCTTTCCTTTCACCCTAACAGGATTATACTGTCTCTGCACTCACATTATCTCATTTCTGAAGGCTTCCCATTTTCCAGCTGTCCCTTTACCTGCGAACATCTGCCCCAATCAGCTTTTGAAAGTTCTTGCCTCATACCATTGAAATTGACCTTCCTCCAATTTAGAACTTCAACTTTTAGATCTGGTCTATCCTTTTCCATCACTATTTTAAAACAAAGAGAATTATGGTCACTGCCCCCAAAGTGCTCCCCCACTGACACCTCAGTCACCTGCCCTGCCTTATTTCCCAAGAGTAGGTCAAGTTTTGCACCTTCTCTAGTAGGTACATCCACATACTAATTCAGAAAATTTTCTTGTACACTCTTAATAAATTCCTCTCCATCTAAACCCTTAACACCATGGCATTCCCAATCTATGTTTGGAAAATTAAAATCCCCTAACATAACCACCCTATTATTCTTACACATAACCAAGATCTCCTTACATATCTGTTTCTCAATTTCCCTCTGACTATTAGGGGGTCTTTAATACAATCCCAATAAGGTGATCATCCCTTTCTTATTTCTCAGTTCAACCCAAATAACCTCCCTGGAGGTATCTCCGGAAATATCCTCCGCCAGTGCAGCTGTAGTGCTATCCCTTATCAAAAATGCCACTCCCCCTCCACTCTTGCCTCCCTTTATATCCTTCCTGTAACATATATATCCTGGAATATTAAGCTGCCAGTCCTGTCCATCCCTGAGCCATGTTTCTGTAATTGCTATGATAGCCCAGTCCTATGTTCCTAACCATGCCCTGAGTTCATCTGCCTTCCCTGTTAGGCCTCTTGAATTGAAATAAATGCAGTTTAATGTATCAGTCCTACCTTGTTTTCTGCTTTGTCCCTGCCTGCCCTGATTGTTTGACTTGCTTCTTTTGTCAACTGTACCAGTCTCAGACTGATCTCTTTCCTCACTATCTTCCTGGGTCCCCACACCGGCCCCCGACATCTCCCCCACCTTACTAGTTTAAATCCCCCTGAGCAGCACTAGCAAATCTTTCTGCCAGTATATTAGTCCCCTTCCAATTCAGATACAATCCGTCATTCTTGTACAGGTCACTTCTACCCCAAAAGAGATTCCAATGATCCAAAAATGATCCATACACCAGCTCCTCAGCCATGCATTCATCTGCTCTATCCTCCTATTCCTGCCCCCACTAGCTCGCAGCACTGGCAGTAATCCAGATATTGCCAATCTTGAGGACCTCCTTTTTAAATTCCTGCCTGATTCTCTATATTCTGCTTTCAGACTCTCATCCTTTTCCATTCTTATGTCATTGGTTCCAATGTGTATAATGATTTCCTGCTGGTCCCTCTTCTTGAGAATATTCTGCACCCTCTCTGAGACATTCTTGACCCTAGCACCAGGGAGGCAACACACCATTCTGATTTTTTGCTGCTGGCCACAGAATCGTCTATCTGTGTCTCAGACTAAAGAGTCCCATAACTCAATTGATCTCTTGGAACCTGACATACCCCTCAATACGTTACAACCAGTCTCAATACCAGAAACTTGGCTGTTCGTGCTACATTCCCGTGAGAATCCATCACCCCCTACATTTTCTAAATCAGCACACTTGTTTGAAATGGGTGTATCCACAGAAGACTCCCGCAATACCTGCCTATCTGTCTTACCTTTCCTGGAGTTAACCCATCTATGCGACTGTATCTGCAACATTTTTCCCTCCCTATAACTGTCATCTATCACATCCCCTTGCTCTTGTAAATTCCTCATTGTTTCTAAGTCTCTCTCCAAGCTATCCATTCAATCCGATAGGATTCGCAACCAATGACATTTATTGCAGAGAGAATCCTCAGTAACATGTAATTGCCCCCTAAACTCCCACACCCGACAAGAAGAACATATCACTCCATTAAAGACCATTTTTGCTTCTTCCAAAGTGTAGACCCAGAAAATAGCACCGCCTTATTCCTCTACAAAATACTACTCCAGGCTAACTTAATACTTATGGCTTATAGTTTTAAGTTTAATCAAGAGACATATCTCAAAAAAACATATAATCAAGAAAGAACCCACTCTAATCACTACTACAGCAGGCCACACTTAAACATTCACTTAACTGATTCTGTGCTGTAAACTTCACCCAAACAATTCCTCCAAGACTAGTTGTGAATTTCCTTGTTTGTTATTTTTTCTAGATGCACTCCGCTGTCCAACAATATATGGATTCAGACAGCAAAGGCAGTAACTTCGCAGGTTCACTTCTGTGTCAGTTAACGGTGTGGGTTTCCTTTTTTTTCTCTCTCTCTCCTGCACTGACCTCACCATGTGCTGGCTTTGTCTGTTCCTCTTTGTTTTAAAAGTGCTGTTGTTTTGCCTTCTTTTTTCTCCAAAGTTCCAAACAATGCAACTGCATATAAGACAGTATTTGCTGTTCTTCGAATTTGAGGAAATCCCCTCCAACAGCTAAAACACCTCAATCAAATGAGCAGCCCGTGACAGCCAGAAATTTTACCCATCCTCTATCTTGGATTACCCTGACCTATTGAGATTTTCCAGCAATTTCTGTTTTTATTCCCCATTGAACTTTTTGACAAAAAAAATGTATTTTACCCATAACATTTATAAAGACGTACTACAATACAGTTCAGCGATACAAGAAGTGTGCTGCAGAACAATTTGTTTCCATACAATACCTGACTCTGTAAGATAAATCACTCAGAATACAGATTGCACCTACATTTACGTTTAAACATTTTCTCAAGTGTTCATTTTCCTGTTGAACCTTTACCACCCCAACCGACTGTTTTGAAATCAGTATGGTGATTTCCAAATGGATTTCACTTATACACATCCAGCTCAGAATAGCAATAGTTTGTGTTCTCTAGTCCAGAAATCCTGAGGCTGGAAACTTCCAGCATCCCAGAAGTATACAGTAAATCTTTTGCCAAATAAATCTCAGCACGTAGTCATTTTGAAGCAACAAAGGAAATCCACATAATCAGGAACAGACTCGCAATAGGGAAACAATTATTGGATTGCACAATATAGTGAGGTGTTCACTAAACTGTAATACACAGATCATAGAATTATGGAATCATAGAATCCCTACAGTGTGAAAACAGGCCATTAGGCACAACAAGTCCATACAGGCTCTCCGCACAGTAACCAACCCAGACCCACTCCCCTACCCTATTACTCAACAGTTAGCCCTGACAAATGCAACTAACCCACACATCCTTGAAGACTATGGGCAATTTAGCTTGGCTAATCCTCGTAACCTGCAAATTTTAGGATTGTGGGAGGAAACCAGAACACCTGGAGGAAACCCACGCAGACATGGGAGAATGGGCAAACTCCACACAGAGATAGTCTGCCCAAGGCTGGAATTGAACCTGGGTCCCTGACACTGTGAGCCATTGGTGCTAACCACTGAGCCACCGTGCCACCCAAATGAGGTGAGATACTAAACTGAAGTCCCAGCTGGATGTTGAAAGCCTAACCTAAGACAGTGTGATTTCTTGGATTTCACAATGCTACTCAAAGTGTAGGATACTTTCCTAACTAACATTCATGCTTTAATTAAAACTAGGCACAGATTATATCATAGTTGTTTGTGGGGAATTGAGAAAAAAATGGCTGTAACTTTCATCTACATAAAAATACTGCACAATACAATTTAGCTCACATGAAGCTGTTTTTGAGCATTAAAAAAATTCTGAGGGGTTATGAACTCAATGTTAGCTTTTTCTCCCTCCACAGATACTGCCAAACCTGCTGAGTTTCTGCAGCAATTTCTGCAGGTTTCCGATAAATGGTCCATTCCTGATGTGCACAATGTAGATACCATATTCCTTCCCAACTACAGTTACAACTCTCTTCTGGCATTTTTACTATTTTTTTATAGAGTTGTACTGCAATTGTTATTTGAAAACCATGGAATTTATAAATAATTTTTCTGCTCGTTAAAGTCTTTCATCAATTTAATACTGTATTATGCGTTGTCTGCTGTCGGAATCGAACGCACTTGTCATATCAGTTTGAAACTAAGCCACTGTTGTTAAACTACCAATTCGATTAGCTAGAATTTCCTGGAGCAAGATATCGTGTGGTATTCCCTAACCATTGCATTTTATTCTCCCCCTTTAGCATGCAATTTTTAAAAAGTTGTTGGAAGTGCAAGCTGATAATAGCACAGATCGGACAGCCATCCTCATCTTCAGCAGTCCTTCACAGACGAAAATGACTTTCTTTACTCTCAGGGTGAGTCAATAAGTGACTGTACACTCTGATGCAATTTCTGCAGACTCTGTTACACTTGCGGTATAAAGTGGTCACGGAACAGGGTGGGTTGGTATGACAGCGCTCTCCTTTCGCTGTTTTTGCCTGGCTTTCCTGTTTTCTCGAAAGCAAATCTGGAGGTGCTCGATGCCTTTCCAGATGTTCCTCCTCCACATTGGATGGTCTTAGGCCAGTGATTACCAGGCGCCTGTGGGAATGCCTCACTTTGCCAACAAGGCCTCGGTGATATCACTGAAGCGCTTCCTCTGTCCACCTGCGGCTAGTCTGCCATTTTGGAGCTAGGAGTAGAGTAATGTCGATCATACAGATGTGTCCAGCCCATCAAGGGTGGTCAATGCCTCAATGCGGGGGTTTTTGGCCTGGTTGAGGATGCTGCTGTTGGTGCATCTTTTTTCCCAGCGGATTTGCAGAATCTTGCACAGGCAGTGGTGGGGGTACTGCTCCAACACTTGGAGGCATCTACTGTAGACAGTCCATGTCTCAGAGCCATATAGGAGTGCGGGAACCACCACAGCTCTGTATAGCATGAGCTTGGTGGTGGATCTGATGTTTTTGCCTCAAACACCCTTTTCGCCAGGCAGCAGTACAACAGCATCTCAGTAAATGACAGAATTTGCATGTTCATCGTCTTAATATTCCTGATGAACAGCTCATGCATGAAACGTAGATTCTCCTGCATCTTGGATGCTGCCTGACCAGCTGTGCTTTTCCAGCACCACATCTTTTGGCTCCTTAACTTTGAGATAGAAAGGAAATATGTAAACAATAATTTACCCTGTAGGAATGAGATTCCAATAGCTTCTATTATTCTGCTTTTCTGTTGAAAATGTTGAGTGATATTGCAGGAACACATATCTCATCAGTAAAAATTTACAGAATACTATGATGAGTCTAATGGACAAATTAATGTATCAATCCAGAAACTTCTTATAATTCAAAGGAGATTGAGTGTGAGTTGCTGGTTTTAGGAGGCAAATGCCAGAGTGGTACAAATAATCCAGCAACCTGTTATGATACGCAATTTATCTGACATCTCTTCCATTCCTGTACAATGTACTTGTTACTAACAGAATGTGCTATAAACTCATTGACCTGGATTTTGCAATAGGAATAATGGACAGCAACCTCAGGTCTGCTTGCATGTGCAGTTATATAAGAAAATCAGCGTACTGCTGTCAGAGATACCTTCGACCTCCACGGGGTGTGCTGTAATGCTTTTCACCAACAGACAGAGCACTGAGAGGAACCTGGGGTATTTGCTCTACATTAATGATGCTTGGGCTGTTCAGGGATAATTGAATTTTTCATGGCCTGACAAGTGTTAATTACTGTCAAACAACTTCTCTACCCTGAAAATTTAATTTTACAAATGTAGAGTCTTGTTCCTTTATAAGTTAATTAATACTGGGAGTTTTAAAATACATATTCTCCTTTATCTCTCTGTCTTAATATCAGATCTTTCCACTACTTATGTTTCTTTCTGGGCATGATTGAAATCTCATTAATACTTTTGGCTTTTTGGTTTAGACTATTCTGGGCACAGTGGTGATTCTTGTTTGAAGACCCTCAATTTTTCTTGCCCTGCTCACAGATGTCCCCTGTAGAGAGTGGCATGCTGGCTCACATAACAGTTTCAAGTAAATCCGTACTCTATGGGCAGTTGTCTGTGAGGTAAATGGCAAATGCTGTTTCTCTACCACTGACAGCAAACTCTTGGCTATTATTATTTAGGCAATAAAATCTGATCAATCTGATTCATTAAATTAAGAGGAAGTGAGGACTGCAGATGCTGGAGAGCTGCAGTTGAAGAGTACGGCACTGGAAAAGCACAGCAGGTCAGGCAACATTCGAAGAGCAAGAGAGTCGATGTTTCGGGCATATGCACTTCATCAGAGCTTCTGCCCAAAACGTTGTCTCTCCTGCACTTTGGACACTGCCTGACCTGATGTGCTTTTCCAGTACCACACTTTTTGACTCTGAATCATTAGATTGCCTATCTTGGGATGAATTTGAGTCTTTATATTAGTTTGTTTGGCAGTTACATTTGAAACAACAATGTCTTTTTCTGTTAATAAATTGTTGTATAAGGGGACTCAGGGTTTGAAGGGTAAAATTAGCATGAGTGAAATCAGCTGAAGACTTTTAAGATTCAGGAACAATGATAGTGATATTTTGTCAACAAAATGACTGGGTGCCAATGATACATAGGGTAATGCTTTTCACATGGTGTTCAATAAATTCCAAAAGACTTGTAATACATCACCATGCAATAGATTCTCGGAATAAAAGGACTGTAGCAACATGAAAGCAAAATTGGCGGAATGATAGGAAAACAGTATTGATTAATGGATATTTTCAGATTGGAAGAACATTTGCAGTGGAGTTTCACAAATGTTAATAATGTAGACTTTGGTGTATAGTGGACAATTTTGAAATTTGTGGGTGTTACAAAATCTGAAAGGATTGTAAACTGTGAGGGGGACAATGTAGAACTTCAAAAGGACATTAACAAGTGACTGAAGTGGGCAGATAGACAATAGATGATTTTCAGTGTGGACAAGTGTTCGATTTTTAGAAAGAAGATGAGGAGACTGTATAATATATTAGTTACAACTCTTAAGGCAGTGTAAGAGCAGAGGGAACTGGGTGTCATTAAAGGTGGCAAGGTGGATGGAGAGCAAAACAAACAGCATCCCATGTTTTGTTCTTAACAGCATGGAGCACAGAAGGAAGAAGGTTACACTAAACATTTATATGGTACTAGTTAGACTGCTGCTGGAATATTCCATATACCTTTGGGTTCCACATTGCAGGGATGTATTGAAGGCTTCTGGGGATTAGTTCAGTTGGCTGGGCAGCTGCTTAGAAAGGTAGAGTGATGCCAACAACCTAGGTTCAATAGCTGAAGGGGTCTCTGTCTCAAGCTACCTCTTTGCCTGAGGAGTGGTGATTCTCAGGTTAATCTAGCACTTTGCTGATGAGACAGCAGAGTCGAGAATATGGTGACTTTACTGGCTTTTTTTCTGACTACTGGATTAGAAACAACGTGCAGTATTACAAGGAAAAGCAGGAGAATAGTATTAAGTCACCATGGTAATTTGGAGAACTGGTGCAGCAGACATAATGGGATGATTGGCTTCCTTCTGCAAAAAGTATATAGTGTGACAGACCTGTAAGGCTGGACAGATGCAAAGAGATAGGTTTCATAGTCTCCTGTTATTCCAGAACACTTCCCATAAATTAAAGACAGAATATGTTGGAAATACTCAGCCAGTCAAGCAAAAAGATAAAAGCAACGTGAACATTTCAGGTCAGTATTCTTTTATCAGAACTGGGTAGTTGAAAATGTGTTGCTGGAAAAGCGCAGCAGGTCAGGCAGCATCCAAGGAACAGGAGAATCAATGTTTCGGGCATGAGCCCTTCTTCAGGCTCATGCCCGAAACGTTGATTCTCCTGCTCCTTGGATGCTGCCTGACCTGCTGCGCTTTTCCAGCAACACATTTTCAGCTCTGATCTCCAGCATCTGCAGTCCTCACTTTCTCTCAGAACTGGGTAGAACAGGTTAAAAACCAGGAAAAGGGAGAAAAGGAAGGAACTAAAGAAAAGGAAAGCACAGTGATGATGGGGCCAAGGAAAAGGGAATGGGAGATGTAAATAGCTAAAGGTGGTTCTAGAGCAATTCAGTCCAATGTGCTTGGCACTCACTACACGTAATGAATGAGCCACAGTCATGGGGCAATTTGATGCTGTTCATTTTTGGATGCATATCATAGAGCTGCATTAAACTTGCCGTTCTGAGAGTATTGCAGTCATGTATTAGATTGCAATTTGTCCTCTGTCCCTAAATGAGTGAGGAGGAATGAACCAATTGTGGTTAAGCAGGGGTCACAGTGGGACTGTTTCTCCAAATATAGTTCATTTGTTTTGGTTTTGGTCATCTGAAAACTTAAGAACTACTTGCTCAAAGAACAAGATTAAAGTTGATCATCTGTTTAGCTTCTCTGTTCCTGTTTTTTCTGGTTGCCTGTACATGATAATCCATTTCGATCTGCTGGGCTGCTGGTTGAATCACTGTGAGAATGAGATCAGCCTTCAGAAAAGCAGTGTTTTCAAGAAATAAATTTTGTTTAGCTGATAGTTGCAGAGTTTTCCTGAAACTATTTGGTTGACAACACTGCATGACTGACAGTGAAAACATAAAATGTGCAATTTTGATATACAAAGAAGGTACAATGATCCAAATGTTCATCCACATGGATTCAATAGACTTACTGAAACTTTTGAAAAGAATGGAACACCGAGGAGAGATAACAGGAGGTTAGCCATTACAATAAGTCCATTCATTAACCAGATGCTGTGTTTGTAAATAACAGACAATGGAGCATTAACAAAGCAAGATTGAAAGCATGGAGTCAGCGTATACATTTTTGGCAATTCTTTGCCCACTCTGAATCTCCAGGCATTTTTGTTCTGATAAAACAGTTTACTATTAAAGAAAGATGTTGTCTTAAATAAGCCAGAACACACCATCAGAAAATGATAATTCAGTTAGTATATTGCCAACACCATCTGAGAATGTCTTAAGTAAGCTTTAAATCACACAACACCAGGTTATAGTCCAGCAGGTTTAATTGGAAGCACTCGCTTTCGGAACGCCACTCCTTCATCAGGTAGTTTGCTTGTGCCAACACTGGCATCTCCAAATCATTAAGTAAGCTTGTTTTGCAGAACAGTTAGATTTCAAAATACTTTTGAAACTCCTCTCCTGGCTCTGGACAACACAATTGTAAACATAGTGTAAGAAGAAATAGCAAAGTCAGGACCAATAGCTGCTGATTTTATGAACTAAAATGTCTGATTTTGATCCTGAATCAAGAAGATTGCAAAAGAACCTACTCAAAAGACAAGATGCTGCTTCTCAAGCTTTCAAACTTAATTTAAACAGTGTAAGAAGGTGAAAAGCAGAGGCAGAATGGGAGTGAATAGCTTTGAATGACAGGTAATGAGAAGCCTGTGGCTATGTTTGGAAACTCATCAAAGATGTTTCCATTTCTATTCAGTCTTCTCAATTGGAGAATCTTACATTATATTTGCTGCTCAGATATACAAAATTGAAAGAAGTACAAGCAAATTATTGTCTCAGCTGGAAAGTACGATTGTTTCTGTGTTCAGTGGAAGGGGAGGAAGCAAAAGAGCAAGTGATGGTTCACTTTCATTTCCCCAGCAAAGTACCGTGAGAAATGTTGTATATGATTCACGGGTGGATCAGGATATTTTTTTCACCAGAATTAATTTTCAAATATTACCATTGTTGTTTTTGTCGGGAAGTACGTGGTCAATTTATGCACAACATGGTCTGACATACTGATGAATGAGTATATATTTGTTTTTCTGGAGGACTGGACATTGGGCAGAATACAAGGAGAAGTTGCTGATTTTTTAAACATGCCATGTGATCATTTTGACCTACCCAATAAGATAGAGGTGACCTTTATTGGGCATCTCATCTGAAAGATGGCATTGGGTGGCACAGTGGCTGACTGGTTAGGACTGCTGCCTTATAACACCAGGGACCTGAGTTCAATTCCAGCTTTGGGTGACTGCCTGTGTGGAGTTTGCACATTCTCCCTATGGTCAAATGGGTTTCCACCAGATGGCCTGGTTTCCTCCCACAGTCTAACGATTTACAGGTTAGGTGGGTTGGCCAAGCTAAATTGCCTGTAATGTCTTAGGTTAGGTGGATTAGTCATGGGAAGTACAAGGATTGGATGGGATGATTTTCAGAGAGTTGGTTTGGACTCAATGGGCCCACTGGCCTTTTCTAGAAATTCTATGATTTTCTACTTTATGACTTGATATTGTAGTAATCACTCAGCACTGCAATGAATTCTCAGCATAGCTTTTGCTGCCATCTGGACCCACAACTTTCTGAACTGAACTAATCTGACATTCCAAAAGGGGACATCTCTTCCTTTATTTTGCCTGATCTTCCCTGTATAGACGCATAGTAATTATTCGATGATACCAAGCATTCTGTTTGGGTTTCAACATCTTAGCTAGCATCTTAATTTCAATCATCCCTGACTATTGAAAACTCTGAGATAGGAAGATATTCCACTTGCCCAGATTTTAAAAATTCATAGAGATCTGACGTTAGCGAAATTAGAGTTCATTGCACAGTAAAGAAAGCCAGCTTTGTGTTTATTAGTTTTGCAGATTGCTCTCTTTTATACCATGATATAGAACATGGGAGAGTCACTGCCTTCTTATTGTGATGTATTAGACCAGAATCAGCAACAGAGAGAAAGAAAAGACCTGGTGCAAGATTAAAGACTAAAACGTAATAACCCAATCATGATGGATTGGAGGACTTCAAATGCGGTTCAGTGAAGTCTGTAAGTAAATTGTAGAGAGGCAGACAGCCTTGATGGCTGGCAGCCTTGACTTTATCACCAGCTTTATTACCTTAGACAAAGTGAAAATACTACCTACTTTACCATCCTCCAGAGTGTGAGATCATTCAGTTTAATGGAGACAATAACCTTCCATCAAAGCACACAGAAAATAGATCCTAAAATGTTTTCTGTGGAATGTCGTTTGTGCGCAAAACTAGTCTACATTTAAAGATAAATATGTAAATTCTATTTTTTTGCTTTTTTTTACTATTAAATACAACTCATCCTCCTCAAAGCAGAAGATAGACCAATCCTCTTCATGGAGAAAGTGAGGACTGCAGATGCTGGAGATTAGAGTTGAGAGTGTGGTGCTGGAAAAGCACAGCAGGTCAAGCAGCATCCGAGGAGCAGGAGAATCAATGTTTTGGGCAAGAGCCCTTCCTGATGAAGGGCTCTTGCCTGAAATGTCGATTCCCCTGCTCCTCGGATGCTGCCTGACTAGCTGTGCTTTTCCAGCACCACACTCTCAACTCATTCCTTTTCATGTCCATCTTGTATCAGCTCCAAGACTTGCCCAGTTAGAGATGACTGACTTTAATGGTTAAGATGAGAAGATTATGCACTTCTCACCTGTTATACAGTCAATCTCATCGTACTTATAACTAACAACTAGTCTACCCTAAATTAAAATGATCTGAAATCAAGAAAAATAATTCATACGGTGACTCGGAATTGTGAACTCAGATCATTTTCTATATAATATCAATGACATATTTTAAATAATCTCTACTAACAACTAATATCTGTCAATCCCAAAATCTGAAACATTGTTAGTAGAAATTATTTAAAATATGTCATTGATATTATGTAGAAAATGATCTGAGTTCACAATTTCCAGTCACCGTATGAATTATTTTTCTTGATTTCAGACCATTTTAATTTCACTGCATCGGATGGAGATTAGCTGGCTACCACAACAACTTTAACTTATCTTGCCCATTTAATGTAATAAAATGTCCCAACGTGCTTCACAGAGACATGATGAAGTAATATATAAAATAGAGATCTAGAGCGACATTTGGACCAAGCGAGCAAATGTTTCTTCAACAAGCTAAGTTTTAAGGAGCCAGTTAAAGGAGGAAAGTGAGGCAGAAAGTCAGGGATGTTGAGGCAGGCAAGTCCAGAACTGAGGGATTTACACATTTGAGGGCATGTACACCAATAGTAGACCGACTAAAAATAAGTTAACATTTCAGATCAAGTGACCCGCCTTCAGAACTGAAGAAGGTTCTCTGGACCCGCAATACTGAGTTGATTTCTCTCCAACACGTACAACCAGACCTGTTGAGTATTTTTAGCAATTCCTGTTTCCATTTCTGATTTCCAGCATCTGCAGTTCTTTATGTTTTTTTTTAAATTTTGACTAAAAATTGGAATGCTTGAGAGACTGGAAAGAGAAGAGGGCAGGTAACCAGGAGGATTATTGGTTTGGAGGTTGGAGGAGGGGTGGGGGTGTTGGTCAGAGAGCTCAGACCATGGAGGGATTTGATATCAAGAACGGTGAATTTTAAAATTAAGACATTGATTAAACAGGAGCCAGTTGAGTCCAGCAAGCCTAGGAGTGCTTATTGAGTGGCATGCAATGAGTTAGGACACGAGCAGCAGGTTTTTGGGTGAACTCAAGTTTAAGGAGAGCAGCTTGTGGGAAAATTAGTAACAAATTAACTTTGGGATGGGACATTTCATTTGCAATTATAACAAATCTTTATTTCAAGAATCTGCAGGACTTCTCACCTGGCTTCCCAAATAATATTGTGGCTGTGATAATTGTGGTACTGGATCATGCTCTCTGGGAAAATGGAAAAGTTTGTAATGATAGACAAAGTTGGATTTAGAGACTTGTACTTGCTTGCTTTTTCTATCAGAAATCGATGTGCCTGGTGGGTTCTGAGTTGGCCATATTTCACCTTGTAATGACTACAATGTTGCTCTCAGCGTGCTGTGGAGCATTTCACAGAGAGCTTGCTGACACTGGAATTCACTAACTTTCCTCAACATTAGAATCCATACTTGTCGTGTTCCCATTTCCTGTAATGTACACACCTATCTTAACAAGGAAACTAAAATTGAAATAAATATAGGTGCATATCAGCTAATGCTGGCGGAAACAACTTACTTTAGACTCTGCATTTGGAAGGAACTCAGAAGAGAGATTGTTGGAGTCATTTAAGCGTTTTACATGTTTCTTTTTCTTTTGCTAATAGAACATAGAATAGAGAACAATACAGCGCAGAACAGGCCTTCGGCCTTCGATGTTGTGCCAGCCTGTGAATTATTCTCAGCTTGTCCTCCTACACTATCCCAAAATCATCCATGTGCTTATCTAAGGATTGTTTAAATCTCCCTAGTGTGACTGAGTTGACTACATTAGCAGGTAAGGCATTCCACGCCCTTACCACTCTCTGTGTAAAGAACGTGCCTCTGACATCTGTCTTAAATCTATCACCCCTCAATTTGTAGTTATGCCCCCTTGTACACTCTGACATCATCATCCTAGGAAAAAGACTTTCACTGTCTACCCTATCTAATCCTCTGATCATCTTGTGTGTCTCTATCAAATCCCCTCTTAGCCTTCTTTTTACCAATGAGAACATGTTCAAGTGTCTCAGCCTTTCCTCATAAGATCTTCCCTCCAGACCAGGCAACATCCTGGTAAATCTCCTCTGTACCTTTTCCAATGCTTCCACATCCTTCCCGAAATATGGGGACCAGAAATGTACACAATATTCCAAGTGTGGCCGCACCAGCATTTTGTATAGTTGCAGCATGATATTGCGGCTCTGGAACTCAATCCCTCTATGAATGAAACCTAGCACACCGTATGCCTTCTTAACAGATTACTTATCTCCTGGTTTGAACTAAACATCCCTCTGACAAGGTTGAGTAACTTTGAGACTCCTAGAAAATACTTGGACTTGGAGGAAGCAGTGTGGACACAGGGAAGAGTGTGGATATAGCTGAGATGTAGTTTTTAATGGCAGTGAGACAGGGCGATAACACAGTCTGGTGTTTTGGAAAAGCATACTGGAGAGCAGGGGTATTAAAGTCTGTGATGCAGTGCAAAAGGCATGTCCTGCAATCTGCACTGGAAGGATGCATGCGATAATTTCAGGGTAAATTAAGATGATGGTACAATGTTAAGATTATGGTGAGGATCTTGCAATTCATCTGCTAGGGTGTAGTGAGGCATTGATGCTTAAGAAGGATGGATTTTGAGCTGAGAATGATGCTTATTGCAAATTTTCAAGAGGCACAAGTGAGCATCTTTTTTAATCACATCTGACTTTGCTGAATAAATTGAAATTACTTAAAATCAGCATGGGATTTGAACATACTGGAATAACAGGTCTCCTAAGGCTAAAGGTGCAATTTCAGAATAATAATTTGAAAGCAACTGGAAAGAAGTACATGATTGTAAAATCCTGGAGTACCTGATTGTTCTTTAACGGGTTTTTCATTTGATGCTAACATAGTTATAGAGTCATACAGAATGGAAACAGACCCTTTGGTCCAACCAGTCTGCACTGGCTATGTTCCCAAACTAAACTAGTCTCACCTGCCTGTGATTGGCCCATATCCCTTCAAATATTTCCTATTCATGAACTTATCCAAATGTCTTTAAGCCTTGTAACTGTTACCTGCATCCATCACTTTCTCTGACAGTCCATTTCATACATGAACCACTCTCCGTGTAAAAAAAATTGCTCCCATTTTGTTTTTAAATTTTTCTTCTCTTACCTTAAAAACATGCCCCCTAGTTTTGTACTCCCCCTCCCTCGGAAAAAGACCCATGTCATTCATCCTATCTATGCTCCTCATGATTTCATAAACTTCAATAAAGCCACCCTTCAGCCTCCTATGAACCAGTAAAAAAGGGTCCCAGTCGGACCCCACCACCAAGGATATATTTCCCTCCCCTCCCCTATCAGCGTTCCGCAAGGACCACTCCCTTCGTGACTCCCTTGTCAGATCCACACCCCCCACCAACCCAACCTCCACCCCCGGCACCTTCCCCTGCAACCGCAGGAAATGTAAAACTTGCGCCCACACCTCCACACTCACTTCCCTCCAAGGCCCCAAGGGATCCTTCCATATCCGCCACAAGTTCACCTGTACCTCCACACACATCATCTATTGCATCCGCTGCACCCGATGTGGCCTCCTCTATATTGGTGAGACAGGCCGCTTACTTGCGGAACGCTTCAGAGAACACCTCTGGGCCGCCCGAACCAACCAACCCAATCACCCCGTGGCTCAACACTTTAACTCCCCCTCCCACTCCACCGAGGACATGCAGGTCCTTGGACTCCTCCACCGGCAGAACACAACTACACGACGGCTGGAGGAGGAGCGCCTCATCTTCCGCCTGGGAACCCTCCAACCACAAGGTATAAATTCAGATTTCTCCAGCTTCCTAATTTCCCCTCCCCCCACCTTGTCTCAGTCGGTTCCCTCAACTCAGCACCGCCCTCCTAACCTGCAATCCTCTTCCTGACCTCTCCGCCCCCACCCCACTCCGGCCTATCACCCTCACCTTGACCTCCTTCCACCTATCCCACCTCCATCACCCCTCCCCCTAGTCCCTCCTCCCTACCTTTTATCTTAGCCTGCTTGGCTCTCTCTCTCTCATTCCTGATGAAGGGCTTATGCTCGAAACGTCGAATTCTCTATTCCTGAGATGCTGCCTGGCCTGCTGTGCTTTGACCAGCAACACATTTGCAGCTGTCCCAGTCTTTCCTGTCTATTTTTATAACTCAAACCATCTACTCCCAGCAGCACCCTAGCAAGCTTGTTTCATTCGATCATAATTAATGCCTAGTAGGCCATGGCAGATTGAGGGCTGTATCAGATCAATCTCAGTTGCATTGTGGATCACTAAGAACAATTTTGGTTTTAGTTTCAGTTCTGCTTCCTCACTTGAAGCTGATGAGTCATTCTGAGGTTCTCTTCCATGTACCACAGCCATCCTTTGCTACTTTGCTACAATGGCTACTTCACCCTTGGAGATAGAATTATTACGCACCAAGTTCCAGTCAGTGACAACGTTAGGGGCTCACCCTGATGATGTTGAGCTCTAAGATGGTATTCATTCAGTAGGACGTCCATTGCTACCTGCAGAAGAGGACCTGCCCCTGAAAACAGCTAGCCAGTTAGCAGTATCTGCCCACAACAGCACCCTATAGGAGCATTGGTCACTGCTGGGTGTATGACTGTCCCCAAGGGACGGACACAGGGTTAAAGGTAAATAAGTATGGGAATGGGGGTAAGAATATCACCCCCTTGGAAGGCACTGGTGAAGGGGTAGTGGACCAGGTTGATCACAACCCAGAGGGCCTGCGAATGAAGCCAGGCATTTCCAAGGAGGTGACACCTCTGGTTACTGCCAGCATATACAGTTAAAGCTGCCAGGCTGGATGTTTCGCATACACTTCATCTGCTGTAGGGCAAATCCCAGCAGGAGTGTACCGAGGCTCTCAAGTGTCCATTAATTGCTACTTGAGAACCCCTACTGTTCTATAGTTGGGCAGGGTACAAGCGTGGATATAGACAGCTGGTGTGGGACCCATGAAATTGTATGTGTCTCCCCCCCACCCCTGCAAACTTGCTGTCAGTGGTCGTAATGTCAACCTCTTTGGATCAGTGAACTGTTCATCCTCATTGTAGTTGTACCGAATGTGTTCCTCATCTTTTGTCTGCTTTTTATTTTTGGTCACTATAGAAATCTTTGGCAGATTTTTTTTGTTTTGGTCCAGGAGTCTTCAGACCAATTCCAGGTTCCTCCTGTTGTCCTGTCCAGGATAAGCCATGTCTTCGTAAATTTGAGGACGGATCCTGGGATTTTCCTGTCTCTCCCATTGAGAACTGCAGATTGATTATACAGCTGTGTAATTGATTAAATAAGCCCAAACATTAAAATGAATACAGCCTGCAAAATTATAACTGACTCGTAACAATAGATTTTCAAGCAACAATTACGCAATCTATAATCAAATAGAATCTTTCATTTAATAGAGCTAATCATTAACATACTCTAGTGCACATTATGTTGTTATTTTTGATCTCTGTGTATAGTATACTTTAAAATGAACGCTGAAAAAAGGAATATTGAGTTATCTTTATTCAAAATTTAAAAATATCATAACACCAGGTTTTAGTCCAACAGGTTTATTTGGAAGCACTAGCTTTCAGAGCACTGCTCCTTAATCAGGTGGCTGTGAACTCCACAACCAGCTGATGAAGGGGCAGCACTCTGAAAGCTAGTGCTTCAAAATAACCTGTCGGACTAAAAGCTGGTGTTATGTGATTTTTAACTTTGTACACCCCAGTTCAACACTGGCACCTCCAAATCATATCTTTATTCAAAAAAATTCTCAAGATTTAAAAAGTGTGAAAGAGTATTTAAATTTTGCAAGATGTGTGTCATGTTTATTTAAATTGTTATAGTCATTATTTAGTTGTGCAATGTTTTGACCTCAATTCACATTGTTCTCAGTGTTGTTGAGAATATATATGGATTTTTAAAAAATCTTCATTTAAGTCACGTGACCCATTGCTTGTTGTTCAGGCATAACATGCTGTGTTGATTTGGCTGACTTTTCTAACACTGCATTTTGTGGTTTAGCTTTCTGAAACATTTGGTAAGGAGCCAAGTATTTGTTGCTTCATCATGTTTTGTGACTGTGTTGTTCTGAAATCTGGGTGTTTCAACATATACCTACAGCCTGTGTCCTGCACAACAGAAAATAGGAAAATGCCATTCATATCATGTGTAATGGGAGGTCCAAGTGAGTCAGATGAGAATTTCTAGGGAAGCTAGCCAGAGTTATGAATTGATTGGAAGAGTGGATCTTTTATTCTGGCAGCCAATATGATTAAATGTTAAAATCTTCAGAGGAACAAGTTTGAAATTGATTCTATTTTTTTTCTTTCACATCAAATTATGGTTTGTTTGGTATTTTTAGCAAGATTTCAGAAACCAAGGTAAAGTATTTCCAAGGTTTTAAATGATGTAGGGTAACTGGTTCCCACAATTTTCACTTCAGTGACCTGGTCAGCCTGAATGAATGATTTGGATGCATTTTAGGATCCTATATATTTGGTGTCTATTACAAGGTAAGTACAGAGGCCATTGTTGTTTATTCATTCAGGATAAACATTTTTAATCTTCAATGACTCTAAGGCTTTTGATTCTACTACCTTAACCAAAAGACAATTCTGAACTTGGATTACTCTGCGTTAAGTTCTTTTGACATCTATTCTGGGATTTGCTTTCACCAGTTTTACATGAGGTCTCCTTGTTTAAATGGTATTCTGTTGTGTTTAATGTTTACTTTTATCACTCACTTTATATTCAATTCCTTTCAAAGGTTAACAAGCCTTGTTTTTCTTGTCCTTTATTACAACTTAATCTTTCAAGAGGTCAGCCTGCTGGTTGCCAGCCTCTTCACGGAGACTTAGTTTCATGTCTCAAGTGTTTCCATTTTCTCTTTAGGTTGATAACTGAAGACACAATTTCAGGTGTGGTTTAACGGGGCTACTGTGCTAAGCTACTTCCTTTGCTTATGATTTAGAGGTGCCGGTGTTGGACAAATCACACAATACCAGGTTATAACTCAACAGGTTTATTTGGTAGCACTAGCTTTTGGAGCACTGCTCCTTCATTAGGAGGTTGTGATTGTCCCATGGTACAGAATGTGGGTGTCTGCACAGTTCTGGGCAGCATCCAAATCCATCATTAATGTAATGAAAGCAAGTGGGCTGCCATGGTCCTCCTCCTGCACCATCATTGGCAGATTGTTTAATTGGAGGTCAACTTAATATGCTGCTGGTGCCATTGAAAGGCAGCCTTCATGCGTCCTGCTGAAGAAACTACATTTTCACGTTGGCAACCTGGATGAGGATGCTGTGCAATGGCAGGCATACCAGAAGCTGAAAACCAGCTTTTACACAAAGCTTCAAAAATGGGCAGAATATAACAGCATACAAAACAGGAGCGGACATAGGCCAATTGGGCACTTGGGTCAACACTGCTATTTGATAACATCCTGCCTGATCTGATTATGGACACTTTCTCATCCCCATTCAATACTTTTTGACATTCTTGTTAATCCTCCATCTTAAAAATATTCAAGGACGATGCCTCTATCCTTCAGAAAGGACAAATCATGCCTAATAAATTAATTAACATTCCTTTACTAGGTAACAAGTAGGATAGATAATGGGGACCCAGTGGATGTAATTTTTTGGATTTTCAGAGGGTAATTGATAAAGTACCACACTGTAGGCAACTTTCTCAGATGAAAGCCTATAGAGTTATAGGTAATGCATTAACATGGATAGAGAATTGCCTAACAAACAGAAGACAAAGAGTTAGGATTAAAGGAGTATGTTAAGAATGGCAACTTGTAACTAGTGGAGTATTGCAGGAATCAGTTTGGTGGCCAGACATGCAGCATGTATTCATAACTAGCATCAGGAAAGTGAATGTATTGAAGACAAGTGTGAGGATAGCACATCTACAGAGGGATATAGATAGATTAAGTGAGTTGGCAAAAGGAATATAATATGTAAAAAAGTTAAGGTTACACACTTTGGCAGGTTGGATATAGGAGACAATATTATTTAAATGTAGAAAGATTGCAAAAAGTTCCAATGCAGGGGCAATTGAAAGTATTCAAGCATGAAAGCTAACATCCACGTTCAGTCAGAAACACGGAAGACAAATGGAATTTTTGCTTTATTCCAAAGAGAATAGAGTATAAAAATCAGAGTCAAGAGAAGGCACAACTCAGATCACAGCTGAAATACTGTGAATAATTTTGGGTCTTCTAATTGACAGGAAGATGCATTGGTCCTGGAGGCAATCCAGGGAATGTTTACTAAGTTTGTCCTGCATATGGAGGGGCCTCACATGGCCATCTGACCCCTAATTCAGGACAGAGCATAACACCACTACCTCTCTTTCATCTGCACAACATTCCATGGAAGATGAGTAATTGTGGGTCTCCTATATCTTCATGACATCATGAGGACACATTTGGACAGAAACTCTGCCACTGGGAAGCTGTTCCACATCTACGTGAGGGTCATTCTGCTCCAGACATTGAGTTTGTCATGGACCCCTGAACAGTCACAGAGATGGCAGCAGCTTCTGGGCCTGGATCCACTGGAGAAGGTTTCAATGAGATAATGTGAACAACATCAGAAACTAGTAACGTGATCAGTCAGCATTTTGCAGTGCACACTAATTCCATTTAAACATCATCCTCCAGAAACTGGGACATGGATATATCTGAGGACATTGGGAGACCTCAACATAGACCTTTCACATCAAAGACCTGATTCTGATGTATGCTGCACAAGTCACATGGCACACATACAGTGGGAGTTGGTAAGTGTGATAGGAAGAATAAGAACCAAACCCCTTTCTCCCCCTCCCCCAAGTCTCCTGCCTGTCTAAAATGGCGGGACCTTATTGTCCCCAGCTCTGAAATTAATATCTGATTATGAGCTTTGCTATATTTGAAATTATAATTCGTCTATTTTGTTATGGACACCAAATGCATTCAGAAACAAAGCCGTTAGCTTTTTTTTGTATGTTCTGTCCCTTCATGTCACACTCTGATTATTATTGCCCTTAATCTCTATTTGCTCTCCTGCTTTGTTTGCTCCCTCTAATTTATCATGCCTTCTCTCATTTGACATCGCATCCCCCAAGGAGGTAGAGATGTTCTATTCCCCTTAGCAGTAGGAAAAAGAAAGGCCATGCTTGATGTGAGTGAGTTGACTCAGTGGAGTGCATTACTGCCCAAAGTATTATTCATTGGATAGGACTACGCTGAAGGGAGGAAGGTTCAATGATATCACAAGGGCAGTTTAGGAAAGTCTAACACTCATTTCTTATTACTCTCTGATTACCCGCTTCTCATGTAGTTTAGGCATCCAGTTTTGAGCTGCCAAATCTGTTTTGAATCTGTCCCATTTATTACAATGCACAATGCAATGGAAGATATGGTCATTGTGAAGGCAGAACTTTATCTGCACAAGGAACGTGTAGCAGGTACTCCGACCAATAGGTCCATCTGCAATGGTAAGGTTAGAGAGCGTGAAATAATATAGGTTCGCTTATTGCTGCTTGTCCAGTCTGGGAGTTACACCCTTTCTCTACTCAGCCAGTTGTAGTGTAACTGAACCAGCCTAGATTACACTTTGTTCTGTTCATCATAACCTTCCTCTGTAGGATTCTGTGCTCCTATTTATGAAGCCAACAATTCTGTATACTTTATTAATAGCTCTCTCTATTGTCCTACACTTTTATTGACTGATGTACATGTCCACCGAAGTCTGTCTGCTCTGCATCCCTTGTAGATTAATACCTTTCAATTTATGCTGTCTTTCCATGTTCTTTTCAGTACACACCTTAAACATCTTCTGCTACCTCTTATTCCATTCCATCAATGTGTCAATGCCCTTTTGAAGTTCTATATCATCATCCTCACAGTTTTCAATTCTCCCAAATTATCTGCCATGTGTAGACTTTAAAATTGTCCCCTCCACACCAGGATCTAGATAATTAACACATATTAGGAAAATATGTCTCAAATGTTCCAATATTATCCCCTGGGTAAGTTTACTGCAAATATTCTTCCAGCCTCAAAGATACCCATGAACCATTCCTCTCTGTTTCCTTTCTCTTAGCCAAGTTTGTATTGCACACCTCCATTGCATGGGGAGATGGTGGTGATGATATCAGTCGGTCGCAATGCTATCTTCTGGCTTGCGTCTGTTTGTGGTTCCGCCTGGTAATGGCATTTACAATAAACACAGCCATTCACAGCATAGCATGCTGAGAACCCAAGGCTTGAAGAATATGACAAGATCATTGACAGGAAACCAGACTCCAGGATGAACTATCACCCCCTAACCTCTTTGAAACCTGGTTCTGGAAGAAAACTTGTATTCACTGGAAAGAAGGACCAGCTTTGTACACCGGGTTCATCTTGCTGGGCCTCCATTAACTTGAAAAGGCATTGGGCAATTTTAGAGCCAGCTGGGGAGCAGGTGGGTAGCATGCCACAATTAACCGAGCACCTTTATTAATGGACAGAAGGATGGGGGATGGGGAGAAAACAGAATTCAATTTACCTCTCTGCCCTGACAATAGTACTGCACGTGCCCAGAAAACAGCATGCCAGAAGGAAATCTCTCCTTGCCATGCAGGTTACTAACAGGTGAAGTTATCACAAGGACTGACACAGAAGGCTGATGGAAATTGCACTGATTTTCTAAATGCCAGGCTGTATGGTCGTGTGCTTGTGCCCTACGCCAGACAGCATTGAGAAGCCCACCTTGGGTGCTGCCTTTTTTGCAGATTATTGAGGCCAAGTCATCAAACAGTAGTGAGCATTAGCTCCATGCTCACAGCATGTCCCTCCTATGATGTAATCTCTGTTTTCAGCTCCATTGCTGTCATTTTGGTGCCCAGAACTTCAAGACAATGCAGTCCTGCATCAGACTATCTGACAGACTTTGATAGCTTCCCACCCCACCTCCACTATTTTCATTCTCACAGCTGCGGCTATGTTGTGAAGGCCAATGGGTGTGTAGGTGAGACATAGTGTTCATTCCTTAGTAACAACATGTCTCCTTTACAGCCAATGTTCACATTGAGGTCAGATTCTCCTGAAGTCTCTGTCGTCTACCGCCAGCTCCTGAGTGGTAGAAATATTACCTCCCCATGACCATGCTCAGTATTTTCAGTACCTTCTACTTTTGTATCAGATTTAAAGTGTCTGCTGCGTTTTACTTTTGCTCTGTTCTACCTCATGTAAAATTGGCACCCTTTACAAGCTGCTGAAGTTAAATCTTGGTGCTGACTGAGGAGACCCTGGACCTTTCTGAAAGGGCTTGAAACAAATCAGTCTCCATAAGCAGAGAAGAGGGCAGAATCAGCATGTATTTCGTAACATCTCTGGACTTTACATCCTGAGGGCATCCTGAGAAAGAAGCATCCATGGAAACAATATTGATAGAAACCTTCCTTTCTGTTTCTTTTCTTTGTGCAGGGTGGGATAATATTTTTCAAAGTAAGGTACATTCTCATTGTGATGATCATCGCTATGTTTGTGTGCTAATGACTTTTTTTAATCAGTCTCACTGATTAAGTTTGTCACTTTGTCCAGCACGTAATTATTTCAACTGAACACCAAGTCAGGTGACAATGCTTTGTTTCCTCCATGTACTACATAGTCATGCTATTTATTGCAAATCCTGCATTCCATTATCTGGAGATATGTAGCCTTAAGGTATGTTACTATAAAACACGGCTGTGCGATGCACATGAGTTGTAAACAAATCTAGTAAATGAAATATAGATATTTCGACCACAGCCTTTTCTAATCAAGAAAATAAGTACATCATTTTTGAATTGTTTAACTCCAATTCCTTGTGTTGTGATTTTATGTGAACTGTTTTAATGTTGAATTTTGATTTGAAGGACGTAAGATGTGGAGCTTTGGACATGCCCATGTTGTCTTAGCAACAATGTCATATCAGCGCAATTATAAATTAACCTCATTACCTCTCCCCTGTGATAATCAAAAATTTTTTTTTAGTATTTCATCAATTGTGATTATTCCTAGGATAATATAATGGTCATCTTATTTTTTGACAGCAATTTTTAACTCTCAAGACTGCATAATTAAGCTGTCTCCTTTTCAGTTCTGATATGTTGTGATTGTTTTGCATAAATATTCTTTGTGAGCTCCATGCTTATGGTCGACAGTTGCACACACATACACAGTCCTCGAGGAACCACAAGCTTGTTTTGCATATACCGTTTGACAGATTGCCTCCACAAACAATCTTTGTTTGTCTCCTGAAGGCAGTGAGTTATTCTGAGATTTGGATCAATGGATATTGGCTGTTATTTTTTCCATGTAAGCCAAGACGTTGGACATAAGGTCATTTGATACAACTGAACATGATCTGATCATCTATTGTGTTAATGAATGTGTCCCAGGAGTAGTCCTTATCTTTGAAGGCTCAAGATTATTCAAGTGTCAGAAAGAATTGAACAGGCTCTTTTCCCTGGAACAAAAGACTGAAAGGTGACCTAATGAGGATTTTTAAAAGACATTTGATTGTGTCGATGTTGAGCACTTGTTTCTACTGGGACAGATTCCAAAATGAGGGAGCAGGTAGTCATTTATAAATCCCAATGGGAATTAAGAATTGTTTTTGTACTTGGGACAATAATAAGAAGGCAGCATGTGAATAGCAGAAAAGAATTTAGGGGCAAATATTTGAGTGAGAAAGGATGAGAAAGATATGTTGAAAGGATGAATGGATATTCCTGTGCACCATAAATACTAGTACAGACCTGGTGAGATAAGTGGTTTATCAGCAGACAGTAATTTTTAATGTAATTTAAGCATCATCCTGATAATATCAGAACTTCAGTAATCTGATTTGTTATCCTACAACAATGATGTGCACTGTTGCTGTTACCATTTCTGTCTCATTCATTTTATCAACTTGGTTTTTCTGTTCTGTTTCATTTTCTTGCCTTCTCCTCTGTCAATCCTCAAGACTCTCTTCCTTGCTATGACGTAATAGCAGGGATGGTGCTCCGTTCCCCCTCACTCCGACAGCTCTCTCTTCCCCTCACTCCGACAGCTCTCTCTTCCCCTCACTCTGACAGCTCTCTCTCCCCCTCACTCTGAGAGGTCTCTCTCCTCCCCCTCACTCTGACACCTGCCCTCCCCCCTTCAATCTGACAGCTGTCCCCTCCCTCTCACTCTGACAGCTCTCTCCTCAGTCTCACACTAACAGCTCTCTCCTTCCCCTCTCTATGACAGCTCTCTCCTCCCACTCACTGTGACAGCTCTTTCTCCCCCTCACTCTGACAGATCTCTCCCCCTCTCACTCTAACAGCTCTCTCCCCCACCTCACTGACAGTTCTCTCTCCCCCTCACTCTGACAGATCTCTCTCCCCCTCACTCTGACAGCTCTCTCTCCCCCTCACTCTGACAGGTCTCTCTCCTCCCCCTCACTCTGACACCTGCCCTCCCCCCGTCAATCTGACAGCTGTCCCCTCCCTCTCACTCTGACAGCTCTCTCCTCTGTCTCACACTAACAGCTCTCTCCTCCCCCTCTCTATGACAGCTCTCTCCTCCCACTCACTGTGACAGCTCTTTCTCCCCCTCACTCTGACAGCTCTCTCCTCTGTCTCACACTAACAGCTCTCTCCTCCCCCTCTCTATGACAGCTCTCTCCTCCCACTCACTGTGACAGCTCTTTCTCCCCTTCACTCTGACAGCTCTCTCCTCCTCACTCTGACAGCCCTCTCCCCCCTCACTCTGACAGATCTCTCCTCACCCTCACTCTCACAGCTCTCTCCCCCCTCACTCTGACAGATCTCTCCTCACCCTCACTCTCACAGCTCTCTCCCCCCTCACTCTGACAGCTCTCCCCTCCCTCTCACTCTGACAGCTCTCCCCTCCACCTCACTCTGATAGCTCTCTCTCCCCCCACTCCGAAAGTTCTCCCCACTCCCTCACTCTGACAGCTCTCTCCACCGTCACTCTGACAGCTCTCCTGTCCCCCTCAGTTTTACAGCTCTCCCCTCCCTCTCACTCCGATAGCTCTCCCCTCTCCCTCACTCTGACAGCTCTCTCCCCCTCACACCTCACATGGACAGCTCTCTCTCCCCCTCACTCTGACAGGTCTCTCACCTCCCCCTCACTCTGACACCTGCCCTCCCCTCCTCATTCTGATAGCTGTCCCCTCCCTCTCACTCTGACATCTCTCTTCTCCCGCTCTCTCTGACAGCTCTCTCCTCCCACTCACTGTGACAGCTCTCTCTCCCTCACACTCTAACAGCTCTCTCTTCCCCTCAGTCTGACAGCTCTCTCTCCCCCTCACTCTGACAACTCTCTCTCTCTCGCCTTCACTCTGACAGCTCTCTCCCCCTCACTCTGACAGCTCTCTCCCCTCACACTGACAGCTCTCTCCCCCTCACTCTAAAAGCTCACTATCCCCCTCACTCTGACAGCTCTCGCTCTGTCGCCTTCACTCTCACAGCTCTCTCTCCCCCTCACTCTGACAGCTCTCTCTCCCCCTCACTCTGACAGCTCTCGCCCCTCACACTGACAGCTCTCTCCCCCTGACTCTAACAGCTCACAAGCCCCCTCACTCTGACAGCTCTCACTCTCTCGCCTTCACACTGACAGCTCTCTCCCCCTCACTCTGACAGCTCTCTCCCCCTCACTCTGACATCTCTTTCCCCCTCACACTGACAGCTCTCTCCCCCTCACTCTAACAGCTCTCGCTCCCCCTCACTCTGACAGCTCTCTCTCTATCTCGCCTTCAGTCTGACAACTCTCTCTCCCTCACTCTGACAGCTGTCCCCTCCCTCTCACTCTGACAGCTCTCTCTCCCCCTCACTCTGAAAGCTCGCTCCTACCCCTCACCCTGACAGCTCTCTCCCCCCATCAATCTGACAGCACTCCATCTCTCCCTCACCCTGACAGCTCTCTCTCCCCCTCACTCAGACAGATCTCTCTCCCTCTCACTCTGACAGCTCCCTCCACATCACACTGCTAGCTCTCTCCCGCCTCATTCAAACAGATCTCTCTCTCCCTCACACTGGCAGCTCTCTCCCGCCTCATTCAGACAGATCTCTCTCTCCCTCACTCTGACAGCTCTCTCCCTCACTCTGACAGCTCTCTCTCCCTCACTCTGATAGATCACTCTCTCCCTTTCACTCTGACAACTCTCTCTTCTCCCTCTCTCTCTGACAGCTCTCTCGTCCCCTTCACTCTGACAGATCTCTCCTCCCCCTCACTCTGGCAGCTCACTCCCACCCTCACTCTAACAGCTCTCTCTCCTCCCCCTCCCTCTGACAGCTCTCTCCCACTCACTCCTGATAGCTCCGTCGCTCCCCTTCATTCTGACAGCTCTCTTCCCCCTCACACTGCCAGCTCTCTCTAATCCCCCTCACACAGACAGCTCTCTCTCCCTCACACAGACAGCTCTCTTTCCCTCACTCTGACAGCTCTCTCACCCTCACTCTGACAGCTCTCCCCTCCCCCTCACTCAGACAGCTCATCCCTCCACATCAGTCTGACAGCTCTGTCCTCCCCCTCAGTACAACAGCTCTCTCTCCCCCTCATTCTGACAGATCTCTCTCTCCCACCTCGCTCTAGACAGCTCACTCTCCCCCTCACTTTGATAGCACTCTCCTCCCATTCACTCTGACAGCTCTCACCCCCTCACTCTGGCAGCTCACTCCCCCTCACTCCTGACAGCTCTGTCGCTCCCCTTCACTTTGACAGCTCTCTCTCACTCACTCTGACAGCTCTCTCCTCCCCCTCACACAGACAGCTCACTCCCGCCTCATTCAGACAGCTCTATCTCCTCCTCACTCTGGCAGATCTCTGTCCCCGTCACTCTGACAGCCCTCTCTCTCACACTCTGATAGCTCTCTCCTCCCCCTCACTCTAGCAGCTTTTTCCCACCTCAGTCTGGCAGCTCTTTCCCCCCCTTATTCAGACAGCTCTCTCTCCCCCTCACTCTGACAGATCTATCTCCCCCTCACTCTGACAACTCTCTCTCTCTCGCCTTCACTCTGACAGCTCTCTCCCCCTCACTCTGACAGCTCTCTACCCCTCACTCTGACAGCTCTCTCCCCCTCACACAGACAGTTCTCTCCCCCTCACTCTAACAGCTCTCTCTCCCCCTCACTCTGACAGCTCTCTCTGTCTCTCGCCTTCAGTCTGACAGCTCTCTCTCCCTCACTCTGACAGGTCTCTCCCCTCCCCCTCACTCTGACAGCTCTCTCCTACCCCTCACCCTGATAGCTCTCTCCTCCCATCAATCTGACAGCACTCCATCTCTCCCTCACTCGGACAGCTCTCTCTCCCCCTCACTCCGCCAGCTCACTGTCCCCCATACTCTGACAGCTGTCTCCACACCCTCTCACTCAGACAGATCTCTCCTCCCCCTCACACTGCCAGCTCACTCCCACCCTCACTCTGACAGCTTTCTCTCCTCCCCCTCCCTCTGACAGCTGTCCCCTGCATCTTATTCTGACAGCTCTCTCCCCCTCACTCCTGACAGCTCTGTTGCTCCCCTTCATTCTGACAGCTCTCTTCCTCCTCACACTGCCAGCTCTCTCTAATCCCCCTCACATAGACAGCTCTCTCTGCCCTCACTCTGACAGCTCTCTGCCCCTCACTCTGACAGCTCTCTCCCAAACACACTGCCAGCTCTCTCTAATCCCCCTCACACAGACAGCTCTCTCTCCCTCACTCTGACAGCTCTCTCACCCTCACTCTGACAGCTCTCTCCTCCCCCTCACTCCGACAGCTCTCTCTCCCCCTCACTCTGACAGATCTCTCTCTCCCACCTCGCTCTGACAGCTCACTCTCTCCCTCACTTTGATAGCACTCTCCTCCCCCTCACTCTGACAGCTCTCTCCCCTTCACTCCTGACAGCTCTGTCGCTCCCCTTCAATCTGACAGCTCTCTCCCCCTCACATTGCCAGCTCTCTCCTCCCCCTCACACAGACAGCTCTCTCCCGCCTCATTCAGACAGCTCTCTCTACTCCTCACTCTGGCAGGTCTCTCTTCCCGTCACTCTGACAGCTCTCTCTCTCACACTCTGACAGCTTTCTCTCCTCCCCCTCACTCTAGCAGCTCTTTCCCCCCTCAGTCTGGCAGCTCTTTCACCCCCTCACTCTGACAGCTCTCTCCCCCTCACTCTGACAGCTCTCTCCCCCTCAAACTGACAGCTCTCTCCCCCTCACTCTAACAGCTCTCTCTCCCTCACTCTGACAGCTGTCCCCTCCCTCTCACTCTGACAGCTCTCTCCCCTTCACTCTGACAGGTCTCTCCCCTCCCCCTCACTCTGACAGCTCTCTCCTCCCCCTCACTCTAGCAGCTCTTTCCCCCCTCAGTCTGGCAGCTCTTTCACCCCCTCACTCTGACAGCTCTCTCCCCCTCACTCTGACAGCTCTCTCCCCCTCAAACTGACAGCTCTCTCCCCCTCACTCTAACAGCTCTCTCTCCCCCTCACTCTGACAGCTCTCTCTCTCTCTCACCTTCAGTCTGACAGCTCTCTCTCCCTCACTCTGACAGCTGTCCCCTCCCTCTCACCCTGACAGCTCTCTCCCCTTCACTCTGACAGGTCTCTCCCCTCCCCCTCACTCGGACAGCTCTCTCCTCCCCCTCACTCTAGCAGCTCTTTCCCCCCTCAGTCTGGCAGCTCTTTCACCCCCTCACTCTGACAGCTCTCTCCCCCTCACTCTGACAGCTCTCTCCCCCTCAAACTGACAGCTCTCTCCCCCTCACTCTGACAGCTCTCTCTCTCTCTCGCCTTCAGTCTGACAGCTCTCTCCCCCTCACTCTGCCAGGTCTCTACCCTGCCCCTCACTCTGACAGCTCTCTCTCCCCCTCACTCTGACAGCTCTCTCCTACCCCTCACCCTGACAGCTCTCTCCCCCCATCAATCTGACAGCACTCCATCTCTCCCTCACTCTGACAGCTCTCTCTCCCCCTCACTCTGCCAGCTCACTGTCCCCCATACTCTGACAGCTCTCTCCTCTCCCTCTCACTCAGACAGATCTCTCTCCCTCTCACTCTGATTGCTCCCTCCTACTCACACTGCCAGCTCTCTCCCGCCTCATTCAGACGGATCTCTCTCTCCCTCACACTGACAGCTCCCTCCCCCTCACACTGCCAGCTCTCTCCCGCCTCATTCAGACAGATCTCTCTCTCCCTCACTCTGACAGCTCTCTCTCCCTCACTCTGATAGATCACTCTCTCTCTCGCCTTCACTCTGACAGCTCTCTCCCCCTCACTCTGGCAGCTCTCTCCCCCTCACTCTGGCAGCTCTCTCCCCCTCACTCTAACAGCTCTCTCTCTCCCCCTCACTCTAACAGCTCTCTCTCTCTCTCGCCTTCAGTCTGACAGCTCTCTTCCCTTCACTCTGACAGGTCTCTCCCCTCCCCCATACTCTGACAGCTCTCTCCTCTCCCTCTCATTCAGGCAGATATCTCTCACTCTCACTCTGACAGCTCCCTCCCCCTCACACTGCCAGCTCTCTCCCACCTCATTCAAACAGATCTCTCTCTCCCTCACTCTGACAGCTCTCTCCCTCACTCTGATAGATCACTCTCTCCCTTTCACTCTGACAACTCTCTCTTCTCCCTCTCTCTCTGACAGCTCTCTCGTCCCCTTCACTCTGACAGATCTCTTCTCCCCCTCACTCTGGCAGCTCACTCCCACCCTCACTCTGACAGCTCTCTCTCCTCCCCCTCCCTCTGACAGCTGACCCCTCCATCTCACTCTGACAGCTCTCTCCCCCTCATTCCTGACAGATCTCTCGCTCCCCTTCATTCTGACAGCTCTCTTCCCCCTCACATGCCAGCTCTCTCTAATCCCCCTCACACAGACAGCTCTCTCTCCCTCACTCTGACAGCTCTCTCACCCGCACTCTGACAGCTCTCTCATCCACCTCACTCAGACAGCTCACCCCTCCACCTCAGTCTGACAGCTCTGTCCTCCCCCTCACTCCGATATCTCTCTCTCCCCCTCATTCTGACAGCTCACTCCCCCTCACTCCTGACAGCTCTGTCGCTCCCCTTCACTCTGACAGATCACTCCCCCTCACATTGCCAGCTCACTCCTCCCTTTCACACTGCCAGCTCTCTCCCGCCTCATTCAGACAGATCTCTCTCTCCCTCACTCTGACAGCTCTCTCCCTCACTCTGAAAGATCACTTTCTCCCTTTCACTGTGACAACTCTCTCTTCTCCCTCTCTCTGACAGCTCTCTCACACTCACTCTGACAGCTCTCTTCCCCACACACTGCCAGCTCTCTCTAATCCCCCTCACACAGACAGCTCTCTCTCCCTCACTCTGACAGCTCTCTCACCCTCACTCTGACAGCTCACCCCTCCACCTCAGTCTGACAGCTCTGTCCTCCCCCTCACTCCGACAGCTCACCCCTCCACCTCAGTCTGACAGCTCTCTCCTCCCCTCACTCCGACAGCTCTCTCTCCTCCTCATTCAGACAGATCTCTCTCTCCCTCACACTGCCAGCTCTCTCCCGCCTCATTCAGACAGATCTCTCTCTCCCTCACACTGCCAGCTCTTTCCCGCCTCATTCAGACAGATCTCTCTCTCCCTCACACTGCCAGCTCTTTCCCGCCTCATTCAGACAGATCTCTCTCTCCCTCACACTGCCAGCTCTTTCCCGCCTCATTCAGACAGATCTCTCTCTCCCTCACACTGCCAGCTCTCTCCCGCCTCACTCTGACAGCTCACTCCCTCCCTCTGATAGATCACTCTCTCCCTTTCTCTCTGACAACTCTCTCTTCTCCCTCTCTCTCTGACAGCTCTCTTGTCCCCTTCACTCTGACAGATCTCTCCTCCCCTTCACTTTGGCAGCTCACTCCCACCCTCACTCTGATAGCTCTCTCTCCTACCCCTCCCTCTGAAGCTGTGCCCTCCGTCTCACTCTGACAGCTCTCTCCCCCTCACTCCTGACAGCTCTGTCGCTCTCCTTCATTCTGACTGCTCTCTTCCCCCTCACACTGCCAGCTCTCTCTAATTCCCCCTCACACAGACAGCTCTCTCTCCCTCACTCTGACAGCTCTCTCTCCCTCACTCTGACAGCTCTCTCCTCCCCTCACTCCGACAGCTCTCTCTCCTCCTCATTCTGACAGATCTCTCTCTCCCACCTCGCTCTGACAGCTCACTCTCCCCCTCACTTTGATAGCATTCTCCTCCCCCTCACACAGACAGCTCACTCCCGCCTGATTCCGACAGCTCTCTCTCCTCCTCACTCTGGCAGCTCTGTCGCTCCCCTTCACTCTGACTGCTCTCTCTCCACCTCACTCTGACAGCGCTCTCCCCCTCACTCTGACAGCTCTCTCCCCTCACACTGACAGCTCTCTCCCCCTCACTCTAACAGCTCACTATCCCCCTCACTCTGACAGCTCTCTCTCTCTCACCTTCACTCTGACAGCTCTTTCCCCCTCAAACTGACAGCTCTCTCCCCCCAATCCAACAGCTCTCTCTCCCCCTCACTCTGACAGCTCTCTCTCTCTCTCGCCTTCAGTCTGACAGCTCTCTCTCCCTCACTCTGACAGCTGTCCCCTCTCTCTCACTCAGACAGCTCTCTCCCCCTCACTCTGACAGCTCTCTCCTACCCCTCACCCTGACAGCTCTCTCCCCCCAACAATCTGACCGCACTCCATCTCTCCCTCACTCTGACAGCTCTCTCTCCCCCTCACTCTGCCAGCTCACTGTCCCCCATACTCTGACAGCTCTCTCCTCTCCCTCTCACTTAGACATATCTCTCTCCCTCTCACTCTGACAGCTCCCTCTCCCTCTCACTTAGACAGCTCTCTCCCACCTCATTCAGACAGATCTCTCTCTCCCTCACTCTGACAGCTTTCTCTCCCTCACTCTGATAGATCACTCTCTCCCTTTCACTCTGACAACTCTCTCTTCTCCCTCTCTCTCTGTCAGATCTCTCCTCCCCTTCACTCTGGCAGCTCACTCCCACCCTCACTCTGACAGCTGTCCCCTCCATCTCACTCTGACAGCTCTCTCCCCCTCTATCCTGACAGCTCTGTCGCTCCCCTTCATTCTGACAGCTCTCTTCCCCCTCACACTGCCAGCTCTCTCTAATCCCCCTCACACAGACAGCTCTCTCCCCCTCACTCTGACAGCTCTCTCCTCCCCCTCACTCAGACTGCTCACCCCTCCACATCTGTCTGACAGTTCTGTCCTCCCCCTCACTCCGACAGCTCTCTCTCCCCCTCATTCTGACAGATCTCTCTCTCACACCTCGCTCTGACAGCTCACTCCCCCCCTCACTTTGATAGCACTCTCCTCCTCCTCACGCTGACAGCTCTCTCCCCCTCACTCTGACAGCTCTCTCTCCTCCCCCTCACTCTGGCATCTCTTTCCCCCCTCAGTCTGGCAGCTCTTTCTCCCCCTTACTCTGACAGCTCTCTCTCCCCCTCACTCTGACAGCTCTCTCCCCTCCCTCACTCTGACAGCTCTCTCTCTCTCTCTCCATCTCACTCTGAAAGCTCTCCCCTCCCCCTCACTCTGACAGCAGTCTCTCTCTCTCACTCTGACAGCTCACTCTGACAGCTCGTTCTCCCCTTTTACACTGCCAGCTCTCACTCCTCCCCCTCATTCTGGCAGCTCACTCTCCCCCTCACTCTAACAGCTATCTCCTCCACACACTGCCAGCTCCCTCTCCTCCCCCTCACTCTGACAGCTCTCTCTCCCCCTCATTCTGACAGCTCTCTCGCCCCTCACTCTAACTGCTCTCTCCTCTCACACTGCCAGTTCTCTCTCCTCCCCCTCACTTTGACAGCTCTCTCTCCCACCTCGTTCTGACAGCTTACTCCCCCCTCACTTTGATAGCACTCTCCTTCCCCTCACTCTGACAGCTCTCTCTCCCTCACTCTGACAGGTCTCTCCCCTCCCCCTCACTCTGACAGCTCTTCTCTCCCTCACTCTGACAGCTCTCTCCTACTCCTCACCCTGACAGCTCTCTCCCCCCATCAATCTGACAGCACTCCCTCTCCCCCTCACTCTGCCAGCTCACTGTCCCCCATACTCTGACAGCTCTCTCCTCTCCCTCTCACTCAGACAGATCTCTCTCCCTCTCACTCTGACAGCTCCCTCCCTCTCACACTGCCAGCTCTCTCCCGCCTCATTCAGACAGATCTCTCTCTCCCTCACTCTGACAGCTCTCTCTCCCCCCTCACACAGAAAGCTCTCTCTCCCTCACTCTGACAGCTCTCACCCCCTCACTCTGTCATCTCTCTCCTCCCCCTCACTCAGACTGCTCACCCCTCCACCTCAGTCTGACAGCTCTGTCCTCCCCCTCACTCCGACAGCTCTCTCTCCCCTCATTCTGACAGACCTCTCTCTCCCCCTCACTCTGACAGCTCACTCCCCCTCACTCCTGACAGCTCTGTCGCTCCCCTTCACTCTGATAGCTCTCTCCCCATCACATTGCCAGCTCTCTCCTCCCCCTCACACAGACAGCTCTCTCACGCCTCATTCAGACAGCTCTCTCTCCTCCTCACTCTGGCAGATCTCTATCCCCGTCACCCTGACAGCTCTCTCTCTCACACTCTGATAGCTCTCTCTCCTTCCCCTCACTCTGGCAGCTCTTTCCCCCCTCAGTCTGGCAGCTCTTTCCCCCCTCAGTCTGGCAGCTCTTTCTCCCCCTTACTCTGACAGCTCTCTTTCCCCCTCACTCTGACAGCTCTCTCCCCCCCCCCCTCACTCTGACAGCTCTCTCTCTCTCCATCTCACTCTGACAGTTCTCCCCTCCCCCTCACTCTGACAGCAGTCTCTCTCTCTCTCACACTGACAGCTCACTCTGACAGCTCTTTCTCCCCCTTTACTCTGCCAGCTCTCACTCCTCCCCCTCATTCTGACAGCTCACTCTCCCCCTCACTCTAACAGCTCTCTCCCACTCACACTGCCAGCTCTCTTTCCTCCCCCCCACACAGACACTCTCTCTCCACCTCACTCTGACAACTCTCTCTCTCCCTCTCACTCTGATAGATCACTCCTCCCCTCTCTCTGACAGCTCTCTCTCCCCCTCACTCTGACAGCACTCCCCTCCCCTTCACTCTGACAGCTGTCCCTCTCTCTCACTCTGACAGCTCTCACTCCCACCTCACTCTGACAGATCACTCTCTCACTTTCAGTCTGACAGCTCTCACCCCCTCTGACAACTCTCTCATCTCCCCCTCTCTCTGACAGATCTCTCCTCCACCTCACTCTGACAGCTCTCTTCCCCTCACTCTGACAGCTCACTCCTCCCCCTCACTCTGACAACTCACTCTCCTCCATCATACTCTGACTGCACACTTCTCCCCTCACTCTGACGGCTCTCTTCCCCTCTCTCCTCCATCTCACTCTGACAGCACACTTCTCCCCCTCACTCTGACATCTCTCTCCTCCATCTCACTCTGACAGCTCTCTCCCACTCACTCTGAAAGCTCTCTCTCTCCCCCTCACACTGCCAGCTCTCTCTCCTCCCCTCACACAGATAGCTCTCTCCCCCTCACTCTGACAGCTCTCACTCCTCCCCCTCACTCTGACAGCTCACTCTCCACCTCACTGTGACAGCTCTCTGCCCTCTTGCTCTGACAGCTCTCTCTTCCAATCATTCTAACAGTTCTCCCCTCCTCCTCACTCTGACAGCTTTCTCTCTCACTCTGACAGCTCTCTCTCCCACTTCACTCTGACAGTTCTCTCTCTCCCTCTCACTCTGATAGATCACTCCTCCCCTCTCTCTGACAGCTCTCTCTCCCCCTCACTCTGACAGCTCTCCCCTCCCCCTCACTCTGACAGCTGTCTCTCTCTCACTCTGACAGCTCTCTCTCCCACCTCAGTCTGACAGATCACTCTCTCCCTTTCAGTTTGACAGCTCTCTCCATCTCACTCTGACAGCTCTCTCCTCCATCTCACTCTGACAGCTCTTTCTCCCCTCACTCTGACAGCTCTTTCTCACCTTCACACTGCCAGCACTCTCTCCTGCCACTCACTCTGACAGCTCTCTCTCCCCCTCACTCTGACAATTCTCTCCGCCCCTCACTCTGTCAGCTTCCCCATCCCCCTCACTGTGACAGCTCTTTCCCCCCTCACTCTGACAGCTCTCACTTCCCATCACTCTAAAAGCTCTCTTCTCCCCGTCTCTCTAACAGCTCTCTCATCACCTTCACTCTGACAGATCTCTCCTCCCCCTCACTCTGGCAGCTCACTCTCACCCTCACTCTGACAGCTCTCTCCCCCTCACTCTGACAGCTCTCTCCCCCTCACTCTGACAGCTCTCCCCTCCTCCTCACTCTGACAGCTGTCTCTCTCTCTTTCTCTCACTCCGACAGCTCTCTTCCCCTCACTCTGACAACTCTCTCTTCTCCCCCTCTCGCTGACAGTTCTCTCGTCCCCTTCATCTGACAGATCTCTCCTCCCCCTCACTCTGACGGCTCACTCTCACCCTCAGTCTGACAGCTCTCTCTCCCCCTCACTTTGACAGCTCTCTCTCTCCCTCACTCTGCCAGCTCTCTCTGTCCTCCCCATCACTCACACAGCTCTCTCTACCTCTCACTCTGACAGCTGTCACATCCCGCTCACTCTGACAGCTCTCTGTTTCCCCTCACTCAAGACAGCTCTCTCTTCCCCCTCACTCTGACAGCCCTCTCCCCCCTCACTCTGACAGATCTCTCCTCACCCTCACTCTCACAGCTCTCTCCCCTCTCACTTTGACAGCTCTCCCCTCCACCTCACTCTTATAGCTCTCTCTCCCCCCATTCCAAAAGTTCTCCCCACTCCCTCACTCTGACAGCTCTCTCCCCCGTCACTCTGACAGCTCTCCCCTCCCCCTCAGTTTTACAGCTCTCCCCTCCCTCTCACTCCAATAGCTCTTCCCTCTCCCTCACTCTGACAGCTCTCTCCCGCTCACACCTCACACGGGCAGCTCTCTCTCCCCCTCACTCTGACAGGTCTCTCTCCTCCCCCTCACTCTGACGCCTGCCCTCCCCTCCTCATTCTGACAGCTGTCCCCTGCCTCTCACTCTGACAGCACTCTCCTCCCTCTCACACTAACAGCTCTCTCCTCCTGCTCTCTGACAGCTCTCTCCTCCCACTCACTGTGACATCTCTCTCTCCCTCTCATTCTGACAGCTCTCTCTCCCCCTCACTCTGACAACTCTCTCTCTCTCGCCATCACTCTGACAGCTCTCTCCTCCTCACACTGACAGCTCTCTACCCCTCACTCTAACAGCTCACTATCCCCCTCACTCTGACAGCTCTCTCTCTTTCGCCTTCACTCTGACAGCTCTCTCCCCCTCACTCTAATAGCTCTCTCCTCTCACACTGCCAGTTCTCTCTCCTCCCCCTCACACTGACAGCTCTCTCTCCCACCTCGTTCTGACAGCTTACTCCCCCCTCACTTTGATAGCACTCTCCTTCCCCTCACTCTGACAGCTCTCTCCCCCTCACTCTGACAGCTCTCTCCTCTCCCTCACTCTGGCAGCTCTCTGCCCCTTATGCCGACAGCTCTCTCTTCCCCCTCACTCTGACAGCTCTCTCTCCCCCTCATTCTGACAGCTCTCTCTCCCCTTCATTCTAACAGTTCTTTTCCCCTAACTCTGACAGCTCACTCCCCCCATCACTTTGACAACACTCACCTCCCCCTCACTCTGACAGCTCTCTCTCCCTCACTCTGACAGGCATCTACCCCTCACTCTTGACAGCTCTGTCGCTCCCCTTCACTCTGACAGCTCTCTCCCCCACACACTGCCAGCTCTCTTTCCTACCCCCCCCACACAGACAGCTCTCTTTCCACCTCACTCTGACAGCACTCCCCTCCCCCTCACTCTGACAGCTGTCTCTCTCTCTCATTCTGACAGTTCTCTCTCCCACCTCGGTCTGACAGATCACTCTCTTCCTTTCAGTCTGACCGCTCTCCCCCTCACTCTGACAGCTCTCTCCCCCTCACGCTGACAGCTCTCTCTCCTTCACCTCACTCTGACAGCTCTTTCTCCCCCTCACACTGCCAACTCTCTCTCCTCTCCCTCATTCTGACAGGTCTCTCTCCCACTCACTCTGACAGCTCTCTCCTCCCCCTCACTTTGACAGCTCTCTCCTCCCCCTCAGTCTGACAGCTCTCTCCCCCTCACTCTGACAATTCTCTCTTCTCCCCCTCTCTCTGACAGCTCTCTCGTCCCCTTCATCTGACAGATCTCTCCTCCCCCTTACTCTGGCATCTCACTCTCACCCTCACTCTGACAGCTCTCTCTCCCCCTCACTCTGACAGCTCTCACCTCCCTCTTGCTCTGACAGCTCACACTCCACCTCACTGTGACTGCTCTCTCCCTGCTAACTCTGACAGCTGTCTCTCTCTCCCTCTGACAGCTCTTTCCCACTCACTCTGACTGCTCTCTCTCTCCCCTTCACTCTGACAGTTCTCTCCCCCTCACTCTGACAGGTCTCTCCCACTCACGCTGACAGCTCTATCCTCCACCTCTCTCTGACACTTCTCTCGTCCCCTTTTCTCTGATAGATCTCTCCTCCCCCTTACTCTGGCAGCTCACTCTCACCCTCACCCTGACAGCTCTCTCTCCTCCCCCTCACTCTGACAGCTCTCCCCTTCATCTCACTCTGACAGCTCTCTCCCCCCCTCACTCTGACAGCTCTCTCCCCCTCACCCTGACAGCTCTCACTCCTCCCCCTCACTCTGACAGCTCTCCCCTCCATCTCGCTCTGACAGCTCTCTTCCCCTCACTCTAACATCTCTCTCCTCACCCTCATTATGACAGCTCTCTCCTCACCCTCACTCTGACAGCTCTCCCCTCCATCTCACTCTGACAGCTCTCATTCCCCCTCTCTCTGACAGCACTCACTCCTCTCCCTCACTCTGACAGTTCACTCTCCACCTCACTCTGACAACTCTCTCTCCTCCTCCTCACTATGACAGCTCTTTCCCACTCACTCTGACAGCTCACATTCCACTCACTCTGACAGCTCTCTCCCACTCACTCTGACAGCTCTCTCCCACTCACACTGACAGCTCTCTCCTCCACCTCACTCTGACAGCTCTGTCCTTCCCCTCACTCTGACAGCTCAGCCCTGCCCCTCACCCTGACAGCTCTTTCTCCCCCTCACTCTGACAGCTGTCTCTCCCTCTCATTTGACAGGTCTCTCTCCCCCTCACTCTAACAGTTCTTTCCCCCTAACCCTGACCTTGCTCTGACAGCTCACTCCCTCCCTCACTTTGATAGCACTCTCCTCCCCCTCACTCTGTCAGCTCTCTCTCCCTCACTCTGACAGGTATCTCCCCCTCACACTGCCAGCTCTCTTTCCTCACCCCCCCCACACAGACAGCTTTCTCTCCCCCTCACTCTGACAGCACTCCCCTCCCCCTCACTCTACAACTGTCTCTCTCTCTCTCTCTCTCTCTCACTCTGACAGATCACTCTCTCCCTTTCACTCTGACAACTCTCTCCCCCTCTGACAACTCTCTCTTCTCCCCCTCTCTCTGACAGTTCTCTCGTCCCCTTTTCTCTGACAGCTCTCCGCTTCATCTCACGCTGACATCTCTCTCCTCAACCTCACTCTGACAGCTCTCTCCTCCCCCTCACTCTGACAGCTCTCCCTCTCCCCCTCACTCTGACAGCTCTCTCCTCCCCCTCACTCTGACAGCTCTCTCCCCCCTCATTCTGAGAGCTCTCTTTCTCTCTCTCACTCTGACAGCTCTCTCTCCCACCTCAATCTGACAGATCATTTTCTCCCTTTCACTCTGACAGCTCTCTCTTCTCCCCCTCTCTCTGACAGCTCTCTTGTCCTCTTGACGTTGACAGCTTGCTCCTCCCCCTCGCTCTGACAGCTCTCTCTCCTCCCGCTCACTCTGACAGCTCTCCCCTCCATCTCAATCTGACAGCTCTCTCCCCCTCACTCTGACATCTCACTCTCCACCTCACTCTGACATCTCTCTCTCTCCCCTTCACTCTGACAGCTCACTCCCTCTCACACTGCCAGCTCTCTCTCCTCCCCTCACACAGACAGCTCTCTCTCCAACATTCTGACAGCTCTTTCTCCCCCTTCACAATGCCAGCTCTCTCGTCTCCCTCATTCTGACAGTTCTCTCCTCCCCCTCACTCTGACAGCTACCCCAAACGCCTCAGTGTGACAGGTCTCTCCCCCTTCACTCTGACAGCTCTCTCTCCCTCTCACTCTGATAGTTCTCTCTCTCTCTCTAAATCTGACAGCTCTCTCCTCCCCCTCACTATCACAGCTCTCGCTCTCCTCACCCTCACTCTGACAGCTCTCTTTCCCCCTCCCACTGAGAGCTCTCTCTCCCCCTGCCTCTCACTCTGACAGCTCTCTCTCCCGCTCACTCTGATAACTCTCTCTCCCTCCTCAATCTGACAGCTCTCCCTTCACTCACTCTAATATCTGTCTCCTCCACCTCACTCTGACAGCTCACCCCTCTCCCTCACTCTGCCAGCTCACTCTACCCCTCATTCTGACAGCTCTCTCTCCCCCTCACTCTCACTGTTCTTTCCCCCTCACTCTGATAGTTCTCTCTCTCCCCTCACTCTGACAGCTCTCGCCCCCTCACTCTGACAGCTGTCTCTCCCTCTCACTCCTGACAGCTCTGTCGCTCCCCTTCACTCTGACAGCTCTCTCGTCCTCACAGTGCCAGCTCTCTCTCCTCCTTCTCATAGACAGCTCTCTCCACCCCATCACTCTAACAGCTCTCTCCTCCCCCTCACTCTGACAGCTCTCTCCTCCACCTCACTCTAACAGCTCTCTCTTCCTCTCACTCTGATAGCTCTCTCTCCCTCTAACTCCGACAGCTCTCTCCTCCACCTCACTCTCGCAGCTCTCGCTCTACTCACCCTCACTCTGACAGCTCTCTATCTCCCTCCCTCTGACAGCTCACTCTCTCCCCCTCACTCTAACAGCTCTCTCATCCCCCCATTACACTGACAGCTCTCTCTCTCTCTCACTCTGACAGCTCACTCCTCCAGCCTTACTCTGACAGATCTCACCTCCCCCTCACGCTGACAGCTCTCTCTCCTTCATCTCACTCGAACAGCTCTCTCTCCCCCTCCCTCTGAGAGCTCTCTCTCTCCCTCCCTCTCACTCTGACAGAACTCTCTCTCCCTCCCTCTCACTCTGACAGCACACTTTCTCCCTCTCTCTCACTCTGACAGCTCTGTCCTCCACCTCACTCTGACAGCTCTCTCTTCCTCTCACTCTAACAGCTCTCTCCTCCCCCTCACTCTGACAGCTCTCATTCCACCTCACTCTGACAGCTCTCTCTCTCCCCCTCGCTCTGACAACTCTCTCTCCCTCTCACTCTGATAGCCCTCTCTCTCTCTGTCTAACTCTGACAGCTCTCTCCTCCCTCTCACTATCACAGCTCTCACTCTCCTCACCCTCACTCTGACAGCTCTCTCCCCCTCCCTCTGAGAGGTCTCTCTCCCCCTCCCTCTCACTCTGACAGCTCTCTCTTCCTCGCACTCTGACAGCTCTCTCCTCCCCCTCACTCTGACAACTCTCTCTCCCGCTCACTCTGACAACTCTCTCTCCCTCCTCAATCTGACAGCTCTCCCTTCACTCACTCTAACATCTGTCTCCTCCACCTCACTCTGACAGCTCACCCCTCCCCCTCACTCTGCCAGCTCACTCTACCCCTCATTCTGACAGCTCTCTCTCCCCCTCACGCTAACTGTTCTTTCCCCCTCACTCGGATAGTTCTCTCTCCCCCTCACTTTGACAGCACTCTGCTTCCCCTCACTCTGACAGCTCTCTCCCCCTCACTCTGACAGCTGTCTCTCCCTCTCACTCCTGACAGCTCTGTCGCTCCCCTTCACTCTGACAGCTCTCTCCTCCTCACACTACTAGCTCTCTCTCCTCCCCCTCATATAGACTGCTCTCTACACCCCATCACTCTGACAGCTATCTCTTCCTCACTCTGACAGCCCTTTCTCCCCTTCACTCTGACAGCTCTCCCTCGCCCTCATTCTGACAGCTCTCTCCTCTCACACAGCCAGTTCTCTCTCCTCCCCCTCACTCTGACTCTCTCTCTCTCTCCTCCTCATTCTGACAGCTCTCTCGCCACTCACTCTAACAGCTCTCTCCTCTCATACTGCCAGTTCTCTCTCCTCCACCTCACTCTAACAGCTCTCTCCCTCTCACTCTGATAGCTCTCTCTCCCTCTAACTCTGACAGCTCTCTCCTCACCTCATTCTCGCAGCTCTCGCTCTACTCACCCTCACTCTGACAGCTCTCTATCTCCCTCTCTCTGACAGGTCTCTCTCTCCCCCTCACTCTAACAGCTCTCTCATCCCCCCATTACACTGACAGCTCTCTCTCTCTCACTCTGACAGCTCACTCCTCCAGCCTTACTCTGACAGATCTCACCTCCCCCTCACGCTGACAGCTCTCTCCTTCATCTCACTCGAACAGCTCTCTCTCCCCCTCCCTCTGACAGCTCTCTCTCCCCCTCCCTCTCACTCTGACAGAACTCTCTCTCCCTCCCTCTCACTCTGACAGCACACTTTCTCCCTCTCTCTCACTCTGACAGCTCTCTCCTCCACCTCACTCTGACAGCTCTCTCTTACTCTCACTCTGACAGCTCTCTCCTCCACCTCACTCTGACAGCTCTCATTCCACCTCACTTTGACAGCTCTCACTCTCCCCCTCATTCTGACAGCTCTCTCTTCCTCTCACTCTGACAGCTCTCTCTCCCCCCCACTCTGACAGCTCTCTCCTCCGTCTCACTCGAACAGCTCTCTCTCCCCCTCCCTCTCACTCTGACAGCACTCTTTCTCCCTCTCTCTCACTCTCACAGCTCTCTCCTCCACATCACTCTAACAGCTCTCTCTTCCCTTCACTCTGACAGCTCTCTCTCTCCCCCTCACTCTGACAGCTCTCACTCTCCCCCTCATTCTGACAGCTCTCTCTTCCTCTCAGTCTGACAGCTCTCTCTCTCCCCCACACTCTGACAGCTCTCTCCTCCATCTTACTCAAACAGCTCTCTCCCCCCTACACTCTGACAGCTCTCTCTCCCCCCCCCCCCTCTCACTCTGACAGAGCTCTCCCTCCCTCCTCCTCACTCTGACAGCTCTCTCCTCCCCTTCACTCTGGCAGCTCTCTCCCTCTCATGCTGTCATGTCTCTCCTTTCCTCACACAGACAGCTCTATCTCCCACACTCTGACAGCTCTCTCTCACACTCTCTCTAACAGTTCTGTCCTCCCCCTCACTCTGATAGCTCTCTCTCCCTCTAACTCTGACAGCTCTCTCCTCCGACCTCACTCTCGCAGCTCTCGCTCTCCTCATCCTCACTCTGACAGCTCTCTCTCTCCCTCTCTCTGACAGGTCTCTCTCTCCCCCTCACTCTAACAGCTCTCTCCTCCACCCGTTACACTGACAGCTCTCTCTTCCTCACTCTGACAGCTCACTCCACCATCCTCACTCTGACAGCTCTCTCTCCCCCTCACTCTAACAGCTCTCTCCTCCCCCCGTTACACTGACAGCCCTCTCTTCCTCACTCTGACAGCTCACTCCTCCACCCTCACTCTGACAGGTCTCTCTCTCCCAACACTCTGACAGTTCTCTCCTCCATCTCACTCGAACAGCTCTCTCTCCCCCTCACTCTGACAGCTCTCTCTCCCCCTCACTCTGAGAGCTCTCTCTCCCTCCTCAATCTGACAGCTCACCCTTCACTCACTCTAACATCTGTCTCCTCACCCTCACTCTGACAGCTCACTCTCCCCCTCACGTTGACAGCTTCCCCAACTCCCTCAGCGTAATGGCTCCCTCCCCCTCACTCTGACACTTCTCTCACCCACTCAGTCTGACAGCTCTCTCCTCCATCTCACTCGAACAGCTCTCTCTCCCCCACACTCTGACAGCTCTCTCTCCCCCCCCTCTCACTCTGACAGCACTCTCTCTCACTCCTCCTCACTCTGACAGCTCTCTCCTCCGGCTCATTCTGTAAGCTCTCATTCCACCTCACCCTGACAGCTCTCTCTCTTCCCTTCACTCTGACAGCTCTCTCCCTCTCACACTGCCAGCTCTCTCCTCTCCTCACACAGACAGCTCTCTCTCCCTCACTTTGACAGATCTCACCTACTTCTCACGCTGTCAATTCTCCCCTCCACCTCACTCTGACAACTCTTTCTCCCCCTTCACAATGCCAGCTCTCTCCTCCCCCTCATTCTGACAGTTCTCTCTCCCACTCACTCTGACAGTTCTCTCTCCCACTCACTCTGACAGCCCTTTCTCCCCCTCACTGAGACAGCTATCTCCCCCTCACTTTGAAAGCTCTCTCCTCTCCTTCACTCTGACAGCTCTCTCTCCCCTTCCTCTGACAGCTCACCCCTCCCCCTCACTCTGACAGCCTCCCGAACCCCCTCAGTGCGATCGCTCCCTCCCCCTCAGTCTGAAAGCTCTCTCTCCCCTTCACACTGACAGCTCTCTCCCTCTCACGCTGCCAGCTCTCTCCTCTCCTCACACAGACAGCTCTCTCTCCCACACTCTGACAGCTCTCTCCCCCTCACTTTGACAGATTTCACTTCCCCCTCACGCTGTCAGCTCTCTCCTCCACCTCACTCTGACAGCTCTTTCTCCCCCTCACTCTGACAGCTCTCTCTCCCATCTCACTCTGACAGCCCTTTCCCCCCCTCACTCAGACAGCTGTCTCCCCTTCACTTTGACAGCTCTCTCCTCCCCCTCACTCTGATAGCTCTCTCTCCCTCTAACTCTGACAGCTCTCTCCTCCGACCTCACTCTCGCAGCTCTCGCTCTCCTCATCCTCACTCTGACAGCTCTCTCTCTCCCTCTCTCTGACAGGTCTCTCTCTCTCTCTCACTCTAACAGCTCTCTCCTTCCCCCGTTACACTGACAGCTCTCTCTTCCTCACTCTGACAGCTCACTCCATCACCCTCACTTTGACAGGTCTCTCTCTATCCCCCACACTCTGACAGTTCTCTCCTCCATCTCACTCGAACAGCTCTCTTTCCCCCAACTCGACAGCTCTTTCTCCACATCCCTCTGAGAGCTCTCTCTCACTCTCCCTCTCACTCTGACAGCACTCTTTCTCCCTCTCTCTAACACTTACAGCTCTCTCCTCCACCTCACTCTGACAGCTCTCTTTTCCTCTCACTCTGACAGCTCTCTCCTCCCCCTCACTCTGACAGCTCTCATTCCACCTCACTCTGACAGCTCCCTCCTCCCCTTCACTTTGACAGCGCTCTCCTCCACCTCACTCTGACAGCTCTCTCTCTCCCCCTCACTCTGACAGCTCTCTCTCCCCCTCACTCTGACAGCTCTCGCTCCCCCTCAGTCTGACAGCTCTCTCTCTTCCCCACACTCTGACAGCTCTCTTCTCCATCTTACTCGAACATCTCTCTCTCCCACAAACTCTGACAGCTCTCTCTCCCACTCCCTCTCACTCTGACAGCGCTCTCTCTCCATCCTCCTCACTCTGACAGCTCTCATTCCACCTCACACTGGCAGCTCTCTCCCCTTCACGCTGCCAGCTCTCTCCTCTCCTCACACAGACAGCTCTCTCCCACACTCTGACAGCTCTCTCCCCCTCACTTTGACAGATCTCACCTCCCCCTCACGCTGTCAGCTCTCTCTACCACCTCACTCTGACAGCTCTTTCTCCCCCTCACTCTGACAGCTCCCTCCCCCTCATGCTGACAGCTCTCTCCTCCACCTCACTCTGACAGTTCTTTCTCCCCCTCACACTGGCAGCTCTTTCTCCCCCTTCACAATGCCAGCTTACTCTCCCCCCCTCATTCTGACAGCTCTGTCTCCCTCTCACTCTGACAGCCCTTTCTCCCCCTCACTTTGACAGCTCTCTCTCCCCCTTCCTCTGACAGCTCACCCCTCCCCTTCACTCTGACAGCTTCCCCAACCCCCTCAGTGTGATGGCTCCCTCCCCCTCAGTCTGAAAGCTCTCTCCTCCCCCTCAGTCTGACAGCTTCCCCATCTCCCTCACTATGACAGCTTTCTCCCCGCTCACTCTGACACCTCTATCTCCCCCTCACTTGAACAGCTCTCTCTCCACCTCACTCTGACAGCTCTCTCTTCACCTCCCTCTCACTCTGACTGCTCTCTCTCCCCCTCACTCTGACAGCTCTCTCTCTCCCCGTCACTCTGACAGCTCTCTCTCTCCCCGTCACTCTGACAGCGCTCTCTCCCCCTCACTCTGACAGCCCTTTCTCCCCCTCACTTTGACAGCTCTCTCTCCCCCTTCCTCTGACAGCTCACCCCTCCCCTTCACTCTGACAGCTTCCCCAACCCCCTCAGTGTGATGGCTCCCTCCCCCTCAGTCTGACAGCTCTCTCCTCCCCCTCAGTCTGACAGCTTCCCCATCTCCCTCACTATGACAGCTTTCTCCCCGCTCACTCTGACACCTCTATCTCCCCCTCACTTGAAAAGCTCTCTCTCCACCTCACTCTGATAGCTCTCTCTTCACCTCCCTCTCACTCTGACAGCTCTCTCGCCCTCCCCCTCACTCTGACAGCTCTCTCCTCCCCCCTTTACTCTGACAGCTCTCCTCCACCTCAATCTGACAGCACTCTCTCCCTCTCAATTTGACAGCTCTCTCTCCCCTACAGTCTGACAGCTCTCTCCCCCTCACTCTGACTGCTCTCTCTCCCCCTCACTCTGACAGCTCGCTCTCTCCCCCTCACTCTGACAGCGCTCTCTCCCCCTCACTCTGACAGCTCTCTCGCCCTCACTTTGACAGATCTCACTTCCCCCTCACGCTGTCAGCTCTCTCCACCACCTCACTCAGACAGCTCTCTCCTCCACCTCACTCTTACAGCTCTCTCTCCCTCTAACTCTGACAGTTCTCTCCTCCGACCTCACTCTCGCAGCTCTCGCTCTCCTCATCCTCACTCTGACAGCTCTCTCTCTCCCTCTCTCTGACAGGTCTCTCTCTCCCCCTCACTCTAACAGCTCTCTCCTCCCCCGTTACACTGACAGTTCTCTCTTCCTCACTCTGACAGCTCACTCCACCACCCGCCCTCTCACTCTGACAGCACTCTTTCTCCCTCTCTCTCACTCTTACAGCTCTCTCCTTCACCTCACTCAGACAACTCTCTTTTCCTCTCACACTGACAGCTCTCTCCTCCCCCTCACTCTGACAGCTCTCTCTACCCCTCACTCTGACAGCTCTCACTCCCCCTCAGTCTGACAGCTCTCTCTCTCCTCCACACTCTGACAGCTTCCCCAACCCCCTCAGTGTGATGGCTCCCTCCCCCTCAGTCTGACAGCTCTCTCCTCCCCCTCATTCTGACATCTTCCCCATCCCCCTCACTATGACAGATTTCTCCCCCCTCACTCTGACAGCTCTCTCTCCCTCCTCCTCACTCTGACAGCTCTCTCTTCACCTCACTCTGACAGCTCTCTCTCCCTCCTCCTCACTCTGACAGCTCTCTCCTCTCCCCTTTACTCTGACAGCTCTCCTCCACCTCAATCTGACAGCACTCTCTCCCTCTCAATTTGCCAGCTCTCTCACCCCTACAGTCTGACAGCTCTCTACCCCTCACTCTGACTGCTCTCTCTCCCCCTCACTCTGACAGCTCGCTCTCTTTCCCTCACTCTGACAGCGCTCTCTCCCCCTCACTCTGACAGCTCTCTCGCCCTCACTTTGACAGATCTCACTTCCCCCTCACGCTGTCAGCTCTCTCCTCCATCTCACTCTGACAGCTCTTTCTCCCCCTCACTCTGACAGCTCTTTCTCCCCCTTCACAATGCCAGCTCTCTCCCTTCCACCTCACTCTGACAGCTTTCTCTTTCTCCCTCACTCTGACAGCTCTCTCTCACCCTCATTCTGACAGCTCTCTTCTCCATCTCACTCGAACATCTCTCTCTCCCCCTCACTCTGACAGCTCTCATTCCACCTCACTCTGACAGCTTTCTCTTTCCCCCTCACTCTGACAGCTTTCTCTCCCCCTCACTCTGACAGCTCTCACTCCCCCTCAGTCTGACAGCTCTCTCTCTCCCCCACACTCTGACAGCTCTCTTCTCCATCTCACTCGAACATCTCTCTCTCCCCCACACTCTGACAGCTCTCTCTCCCACTGCCTCTCACTCTGACAGCGCTCTCTCTCCCTCCTCCTCACTGACAGCTCTCATTCCACCTCACTCTGGCAGCTCTCTCCCCTTCACTCTGACAGCTCTCTACCTCTCACGCTGCCAGCTCTCTCCTCTCCTCACACAGACAGCTCTCTCCCACACTCTGACAGCTCTCTCCCCCTCACTTTGACAGATCTCACCTCCCCCTCATGCTGTCAGCTCTTTCTCCACCTCACTCTGACAGCTCTTTCTCCGCTTTCACAATGCCAGCTTACTCTCCTCCCCCTCATTCTGACAGCTCTCTCTCCCTCTCATGCTGACAGCCCTTTCTCCCCCTCGCTTTGACAGCTCTCTCCAACCCCTCACTCTGACAACTCTCGCTCCCCCTTCCTCTGACAGCTTACTCCTCCCCTTTACTCTGACAGCTTCCCCAACCCCCTCAGTGTGATGGCTCCCTCCCCCTCAGTCTGACAGCTCTCTCCTCCCCCTCAGTCTGACAGCTTCCCCATCCCCCTCACTATGACAGTCCTTTCTCCCCGCTCACTCTGACACCTTTCTCCCCCTCATTCTGACAGCTTCCCCATCCCCCTCACTATGACAGATTTCTCCCCGCTCACTCTGACACCTCTCTCTCCCCCTCACATGAACAGCTCTCTCTCCCCCTCACTCTGACAGCTCTCTCTCCCACCTCCTCATTCTGACAGCTCTCTCCTCTCCCCTTTACTCTGACAGCTCTCCTCCATCTCAATCTGACAGCACTCTCTCCCTCTCAATTTGCCAGCTCTCTCTCCCCTACAGTCTGACAGCTCTCTACCCCTCACTCTGACTGCTCTCTCTCCCCCTCACTCTGACAGCTCGCTCACTCTCCCTCACTCTGACAGCTCTCTCCCCCTCACTTTGACAGATCTCACTTCCCCCTCACGCTGTCAGCTCTCTCCTCCATCTCACTCTGACAGCGCTTTCTCCCCCTCACTCTGACAGCTCTTTCTCCCCCTTCACAACGCCAGCTCTCTCTCTTCCACCTCACTCTGACAGCTCTCTCCTCCTTCTAACTCTGACAGCTCTCTCCTCCGACCTCACTCTCGCAGCTCTCACTCTCCTCATCCTCACTCTGACACCTCTCTCCCCCTCACATGAACAGCTCTCTCTCCCCCTCACTCTGACAGCTCTCTCTCCCTCCCCCTCACTCTGACAGCTCTCTCTCCCCCTCACTCTGACAGCGCTCTCTCCCCCTCACTCTGACAGCTCTCTCGCCCTCACTTTGACAGATCTCACTTCCCCCTCACGCTGTCAGCTCTCTCCTCCATCTCACTCTGACAGCTCTTTCTCCCCCTCACTCTGACAGCTCTTTCTCCCCCTTCACAATGCCAGCTCTCTCCCTTCCACCTCACTCTGACAGCTTTCTCTTTCTCCCTCACTCTGACAGCTCTCTCTCACCCTCATTCTGACAGCTCTCTTCTCCATCTCACTCGAACATCTCTCTCTCCCCCTCACTCTGACAGCTCTCATTTCCCCTCACTCTGACAGCTTTCTCTCCCCCTCACTCTGACAGCTCTCACTCCCCCTCAGTCTGACAGCTCTCTCTCTCCCCCACACTCTGACAGCTCTCTTCTCCATCTCACTCGAACATCTCTCTCTCCCCCACACTCTGACAGCTCTCTCTCCCACTGCCTCTCACTCTGACAGCGCTCTCTCTCCCTCCTCCTCACTGACAGCTCTCATTCCACCTCACTCTGGCAGCTCTCTCCCCTTCACTCTGACAGCTCTCTACCTCTCACGCTGCCAGCTCTCTCCTCTCCTCACACAGACAGCTCTCTCCCACACTCTGACAGCTCTCTCCCCCTCACTTTGACAGATCTCACCTCCCCCTCATGCTGTCAGCTCTTTCTCCACCTCACTCTGACAGCTCTTTCTCCCCCTCACTCTGACAGCTCCCTCCCCCTCACGCTGACAGCTCTCTCCTCCACCTCACTCGGACAGTTCTTTCTCCCCCTCACTCTGGCAGCTCTTTCTCCGCTTTCACAATGCCAGCTTACTCTCCTCCCCCTCATTCTGACAGCTCTCTCTCCCTCTCATGCTGACAGCCCTTTCTCCCCCTCGCTTTGACAGCTCTCTCCAACCCCTCACTCTGACAACTCTCGCTCCCCCTTCCTCTGACAGCTTACTCCTCCCCTTTACTCTGACAGCTTCCCCAACCCCCTCAGTGTGATGGCTCCCTCCCCCTCAGTCTGACAGCTCTCTCCTCTCCATCAGTCTGACAGCTTCCCCATCCCCCTCACTATGACAGATTTCTCCCCCTCACTCTGACACCTCTCTCTCCCCCTCACATGAACAGCTCTCTCTCCCCCTCACTCTGACAGCTCTCTCTCCCTCCCCCTCACTCTGACAGCTCTCTCCTCCCCCCTTTATTCTGACAGCTCTCCTCCACCTCAATCTGACAGCACTCTCTCCCTCTCAATTTGACAGCTCTCTCTCCCCTACAGTCTGACAGCTCTCTCCCCCTCACTCTGACTGCTCTCTCTCCCCCTCACTCTGACAGCTCGCTCTCTCCCCCTCACTCTGACAGCGCTCTCTCCCCCTCACTCTGACAGCTCTCTCGCCCTCACTTTGACAGATCTCACTTCCCCCTCACGCTGTCAGCTCTCTCCTCCACCTCACTCTGACAGCTCTCACCTCCATCTCACTCTGACAGCCCTTTCTCCCCCTCACTCTGACAGCTCTCTCCTCCACCTCACTCTTACAGCTCTCTCTCCCTCTCACTCTGACAGTTCTCTCCTCCGACCTCACTCTCGCAGCTCTCGCTCTCCTCATCCTCACTCTGACAGCTCTCTCTCTCCCTCTCTCTGACAGGTCTCTCTCTCCCCCTCACTCTAACAGCTCTCTCCTCCCCCCGCTACACTGACAGTTCTCTCTTCCTCACTCTGACAGCTCACTCCACCACCCTCACTCTGACAGGTCTTCCTCTCTCCCCCACACTCTGACAGTTCTCTCCTCCATCTCACTCGAATAGCTCTCTCCTCCCCCTTCACTGACAGCTCTCTCTCACCCGCCCTCTCACTCTGACAGCACTCTTTCTCCCTCTCTCTCACTCTTACAGCTCTCTCCTTCACCTCACTCTGACAACTCTCTTTTCCTCTCACTCTGACAGCTCTGTCCTCCCCCTCACTCTGACAGCTCTCTCTCCCCCTCACTCTGACAGCTCTCATTCCACCTCACTCTGACAGCTTTCTCTTTCCCCCTCACTCTGACAGCTCTCACTCCCCCTCACTCTGACAGCTCTCACTCCCCCTCAGTCTGACAGCTCTCTCTCTCCTCCACACTCTGACAGCTTCCCCAACCCCCTCAGTGTGATGGCTCCCTCCCCCTCAGTCTGACAGCTCTCTCCTCCCCCTCAGTCTGACAGCTTCCCCATCCCCCTCACTATGACAGTCCTTTCTCCCCGCTCACTCTGACACCTTTCTCCCCCTCATTCTGACATCTTCCCCATCCCCCTCACTATGACAGATTTCTCCCCCCTCACTCTGACACCTCTCTCTCCCCCTCACCTGAACAGCTCTCTCTCCCCCTCACTCTGACAGCTCTCTCTCCCTCCTCCTCACTCTGACAGCTCTCTCCTCTCCCCTTTACTCTGACAGCTCTCCTCCACCTCAATCTGACAGCACTCTCTCCCTCTCAATTTGCCAGCTCTCTCACCCCTACAATCTGACAGCTCTCTACCCCTCACTCTGACTGCTCTCTCTCCCCCTCACTCTGACAGCTCTCTCGCCCTCACTTTGACAGATCTCACTTCCCCCTCACGCTGTCAGCTCTCTCCTCCATCTCACTCTGACAGCTCTTTCTCCCCCTCACTCTGACAGCTCTTTCTCCCCCTTCACAATGCCAGCTCTCTCTCTTCCACCTCACTCTGACAGCTCTCTCCTCCGACCTCACTCTCGCAGCTCTCACTCTCCTCATCCTCACTCTGACAGCTCTCTCTCTCCTCTCTCTCTGACAGCTCTCTCTCTCCCCCTCACTCTAACAGCTCGCTCCTCCCCCCGTTACACTGACAGCTCTCTCTTCTTTCCTCTGACAGCTCACTCCACCACCCTCACTCTGACAGGTCTCTCTCTATCCCCCACACTCTGACAGTTCTCTCCTCCATCTCACTCGAACAGCTCTCTTTCCCCCAACTCTGACAGCTCTCTCTCCACATCCCTCTGAGAGCTCTCTCTCACCCTCCCTCTCACTCTGGCAGCACACTTGCTCCCTCTCTCTCACTCTTACATCTCTCTCCTCCACCTCACTCTGACAGCTCTCTTTTCCTCTCACTCTGATAGCTCTATCCTCCCCCTTACTCTGACAGCTCTCATTCCACGTCACTCGAACAGCTCTCTCTCCCCCTCATTCTGACAGCTCTCTCCTCCCCCTCCCTCTCACTCTGACAGAAGTCTTTCTCCCTCTCTCTCACTCTGACAGCTCTCTCTCACCCTTACTCTGACAGCTCTCTCTCCCCCTCACTCTGACAGCTCTCATTCCACGTCACTCTGACAGCTCTCTCTCCCCCTCATTCTGACAGCTCTCTCCTCCCCCTCCCTCTCACTCTGACAGAACTCTTTCTCCCTCTCTCTCACTCTGACAGCTCTCTCCTCCACATCACTCTGACAGCTCTCTCTTCCTCTCACTCTGACAGTTCTCACCTCCCCCTCACTCTGACAGCTCTCCTCCACCTCAATCTGACAGCACTCTCTCCCTCTCATTTTGCCAGCTCTCTCTCCCCTACAGTCTGACAGCTTTCTCCCCCTCACTCTGACAGCACTCTCCCCCTCATTTTGACAGATCTCACTTCCCCCTCACGCTGTATGCTCTCTCCTCCATCTCACTCTGACAGCTCATTCTCCCCCTCACTCTGACGGCTCTTTCTCCCCCTTCACAATGCCAGCTCTCTCTCCTCCACCTCACTCTGACAGCTCTCTCCACCATCTCACTCTGACAGCCCTTTCTCCCACTCACTCAGACAGCTGTCTCCCCTTCACTTTGACAGCTCTCTCCTCCATCTCACTCTTACAGCTTTCTCCCTCTCACTCTCATAGCTCTCTCCTCCGACCTCACTCTCGTAGCTCTCACTCTCCTCATCCTCACTCTCTCTCTCCCTCTCTCTGCCAGCTCTCTCTCTCCCCCTCACTCTAACAGCTCTCTCCTCCCCCCATTACACTGACAGTTCTCTCTTCCTCACTCTGACAGCTCACTCCACCACCCTCACTCTGACAGGTCTTCCTCTCTCCCCCACACTCTGACAGTTCTCTCCTCCATCTCACTCGAACAGCTCTCTCCTCCCCCCTCACTCTGACAGCTCTCTCTCACCCTCATTCTGACAGCTCTCTCTCCCCCTCACTCTGACAGCTCTCATTCCACATCACTCTGACAGCTTTCTCTTTCCCCCTCACTCTGACAGCTCTCACTCCCCCTCTGTCTGACAGCTCTCTCTCTCCCCTACACTCTGACAGCTCTCTCTCCCACTGCCTCTCACTCTGACAGCGCTCTCTCTCCCTCCTCCTCACTCTGACAGCTCTCATTCCACCTCACACTGGCAGCTCTCTCCCCTTCACTCTGACAGCTCTCTACCTCTCACGCTGCCAGCTCTCTCCTCTCCTCACACAGACAGCTCTCTCCCACACTCTGACAGCTCTCTCCCCCTCACTTTGACAGATCTCACCTCCCCCTCACCCTGTCAGCTCTCTCTACCACCTCACTCTGACAGCTCTTTCTCCCCCTCACTCTGACAGCTCTCTCCCCCTCACTTTGACAGATCTCACCTCCCCCTCACCCTGTCAGCTCTCTCTACCACCTCACTCTGACAGTTCTTTCTCCCCCTCACTCTGGCAGCTCTTTCTCCCCCTCACTCTGACAGCTCTCTCCCCCTCACGCTGACAGCTCTCTCCTCCATCTCACTCTGACAGTTCTTTCTCCCCCTCACTCTGGCAGCTCTTTCTCCCCCTTCACAATGCCAGCTTACTCTCCCCCCCTCATTCTGACAGCTCTCTCTCCCTCTCACGCTGACAGCCCTTTCTCCCCCTCACTTTGACAGGTCTCTCCACCCCCTCACTCTGACAACTCTCTCTCCCCCTTCCTCTGACAGCTTACTCCTCCCCTTCACTCTGACAGCTTCCCCAACCCCCTCAGTGTGATGGCTCTCTCCCCCTCACTCTGGCAGCTCTTTCTCCCCCTTCACAATGCCAGCACTCAATTTGCCAGCTCTCTATCCCCAACAGTCTGACAGCTCTCTACCCCTCACTCTGACAGTGCTCTCTCCCCCTCACTTTGACAGATCTCACTTCCCCTCACGCTGTCAGCTCTCTCCTCCATCTCACTCTGACAGCCCTTTCTCCCTCTCACTCTGATAGCTCTCTCTCCCTCTAACTCTGACAGCTCTCTCCTCCGACCTCACTCTCGCAGCTCTCGCTCTCCTCATCCTCACTCTGACAGCTCTCTCTCTCCTCTCTCTCTGACAGCTCTCTCTCTCCCCCTCACTCTAACAGCTCTCTCCTCCCCCCGTTACACTGACAGCTCTCTCTTCCTCACTCTGACAGCTCACTCCATCACCCTCACTCTGACAGGTCTCTCTCTCTCCCCCACACTCTGACAGCTCTCTCTTCCATCTCACTCGAACAGCTCTCTTTCCCCCAACTCTGACAGCTCTCTCTCCACATCCCTCTGATAGCTCTCTCTCCCTCTAACTCTGACAGCTCTCTCCTCCGACCTCACTCTCGCAGCTCTCACTCTCCTCATCCTCACTCTGACAGCTCTCTCTCTCCCTCTCTCTGACAGCTCTCTCTCTCCCCCTCACTCTAACAGCTCTCTCCTCCCCCCGTTACACTGACAGCTCTCTCTTCCTCACTCTGACAGCTCACTCCATCACCCTCACTCTGACAGGTCTCTCTCTCTCCCCCACACTCTGACAGTTCTCTCTTCCATCTCACTCGAACAGCTCTCTTTCCCCCAACTCTGACAGCTCTCTCTCCACATCCCTCTGAGAGCTCTCTCTCACCCTCCCTCTCACTCTGGCAGCACACTTGCTCCCTCTCTCTCACTCTTACATCTCTCTCCTCCACGTCACTCTGACAGCTCTCTCTCCCCCTCATTCTGATAGCTCTCTCCCCCCCCTCCCTCTCACTCTGACAGAACTCTTTCTCCCTCTCTCTCACTCTGACAGCTCTCTCAACCCCTCACTCTGACAGCTCTCTCTCCCCCTCACTCTGACAGCTCTCTCTCACCCTCCCTCTCACTCTGACAGAACCCTTTCTCCCTCTCTCTCACTCTGACAGCTCTCTCCTCCACATCACTCTGGCAGCTCTCTCTTCCTCTCACTCTGACAGTTCTCACCTCCCCCTCACTCTGACAGCTCTCCTCCACCTCAATCTGACAGCACTCTCTCCCTCTCATTTTGCCAGCTCTCTCTCCCCTACAGTCTGACAGCTTTCTTCCCATCACTCTGACAGCGCTCTCTCCCCCTCACTTTGACAGATCTCACTTCCCCCTCACGCTGTATGCTCTCTCCTCCACCTCACTCTGACAACTCTTTCTCCCCCTCACTCTGACGGCTTTCTCCCCCTTCACAATGCCAGCTCTCTCTCCTCCACCTCACTCTGACAGCTCTCTCCTTTTTCTCACCCTGACAGCCCTTTCTCCCCCTCACTCAGACAGCTGTCTCCCCTTCACTTTGACAGCACTCTCTCCCTCTCAATTTGCCAGCTCTCTCTCCCCTACAGTCTGACAGCTCTCTCCCCCTCACTCTGACAGCTCTCTCTCTCCCCATCACTCTGACAGCGCTCTCTCCCCCTCACTCTGACAGCTCACTCCACCACCCTCACTCTGACAGGTCTCTCTCTTCCCCACACTCTGACAGTTCTTTCCTCCATCTCACTCGAACAGCTCTTTCCCCCTCACACTGACAGCTCTCTCTCCCCATCCCTCTTAGAGCTCTCTCTCACCTTCCCTCACATTCTGACAGCACACTTTCTCCCTCTCTCTCACTCTTACAGCTCTCTCTTCCACATCACGCTGACAGCTCTCTCTTCCTCACACTCTGACAGCTCTATCCTCCCCCTCACTCTGACAGCTCTCATTCCACCACACTCTGACAGCTCTCTCTCCCACTCCCTCTCACTCTGACAGTGTTCTCTCTCCCTCCTCCTCATTCTGACAGCTCTCTCCTCCCCTTCACTCTGACAGCTCTCTCTCTCCCCCTCACTCTGACAGCTCTCTCTCCCACACACTCTGACAGCTCTCTCCTCCATCTCACTCGAACAGCTCTCTCTCCCCCACACTCTGACAGGTCTCTCTCCCACTCCCTCTCACTCTGACAGCTCTCATTCCACCTCACTCTGGCAGCTCTCTCTCCCACACTCTGACAGCTCTCTCTCCCACACTGTGACAGCTCTCTCCCCCACACTTTGACAGATCTCACCTCCCCCTCACACTGTCAGCTCTCTCCTCCACCTCACTCTGACAGCTCTCTCCCCCTCACTCTGACAGTTCTCTCCCCCTCATGCTGACAGCTCTCTCCTCAACCTCACTCTGGCAGCTCTTTCTCCCCGTTCACTCTGCCAGTCCTTTCTCCCCCACACTTTGACAGCTCTCTCCTCCCCCTCACTCTGACAACTCTCTCTTCCCATTCCTCTGACAGCTGATCTCTCCCCCTCACTCTGACAGCTTTCCCAACCCCCTCAGTATGATGGCTCCCTCCCCCTCAGTCTGACAGCTCTCTCCTCCCCCTCATTCTGTCAGCTTCCCCATCCCCCTCACTATGACAGCTTCCTCCCCGCTCACTCTGACACCTCTCTCTTCCCCTCACTCTGACGGCTCTCTCTACACCTCCCTTTCACTCTGACAGTTTTCTCTCCCTCCCTCTCACTTTGACAGCTCTCTCCTCTACCTCAATCTGACAGCACTCTCTCCCTCTCAATTTGCCAGCTCTCTCCTCCCCTTCACTCTGAAAGCTCTCCTTCCACCTAACTCTGACAGCTCTCTCTCTCCCCCTCACTCTGACAGCTCTCTCTCCCACACACTCTAACAGCTCTCTCCTCCATCTCACTCGAACAGCTCTCTCTCCCCCACACTCTGACAGGTCTCTCTCCCACTCCCTCTCACTCTGACAGCTCTCATTCCACCTCACTCTGGCAGCTCTCTCTCCCACACTCTGACAGCTCTCTCTCCCACACTGTGACAGCTCGCTCCCCCACACTTTGACAGATCTCACCTCCCCCTCACACTGTCAGCTCTCTCCTCCACCTCACTCTGACAGCTCTCTCCCCCTCACTCTGACAGTTCTCTCCCCCTCATGCTGACAGCTCTCTCCTCAACCTCACTCTGGCAGCTCTTTCTCCCCGTTCACTCTGCCAGTCCTTTCTCCCCCACACTTTGACAGCTCTCTCCTCCCCCTCACTCTGACAACTCTCTCTTCCCATTCCTCTGACAGCTGATCTCTCCCCCTCACTCTGACAGCTTTCCCAACCCCCTCAGTATGATGGCTCCCTCCCCCTCAGTCTGACAGCTCTCTCCTCCCCCTCATTCTGACAGCTTCCCCATCCCCCTCACTATGACAGCTTCCTCCCCGCTCACTCTGACACCTCTCTCTTCCCCTCACTCTGACGGCTCTCTCTACACCTCCCTTTCACTCTGACAGTTTTCTCTCCCTCCCTCTCACTTTGACAGCTCTCTCCTCTACCTCAATCTGACAGCACTCTCTCCCTCTCAATTTGCCAGCTCTCTCTCCCCTTCACTGTGACAGCTCTCTCCCCCACACTCTGACAGCTCTCTCCTCCAACTCACTCTGACTGCTCTCTCTCCCACTCCCTCTCACTCTGTCAGCTCTCTCTCTCCCCCACACTCTGACAGCTTTCTCCTCCATCTCACTTGAACAGGTCTCTCCCCCTCATTCTGACAGCTTCCCCATCCCCCTCACGATGACAGCTTTCTCCCCCTCACTCAGACACCTCTCTCTCCCCCTCACTTGAACAATCTCTCTCCCTCTCACTCTGACAGCTTTCTCTCCCTCCCTCTCACTTTGACAGCTCTCTCCTCCACCTCAATCTGACAGCACTCTCTCCCTCTCAATTTGCCAGCTCTCTCTCTCCTTCACTCTGACAGCTCTCTCTCCATCATTCTGACAGCTCTCTTTCTCCCCCTTACTCTGACAGCTTCCCCATCTCCCTCACTCTGACAGCTCTCTCCTCCCCCTCACTCCAAAAGCTCTCTCTCCCCCTCACTCTGACAGCTTCCCTTTCCCCCTCACTAAGATAGCTTTCTCCCCCCTCACTCTGACACCTCTCTCTCCCCCTCACTTGAACAGCTCTCTCTCCCCCTCACTCTGACAGCTCTATCTTCACCTCCCTCTCACTCTGACAGCTCTCTCTCCCTCCCTCTCACTCTGACAGCTCTCTCCTCCACCTCAATCTGACAGCTCTCTCCCTTTCAATTTGCCAGCTCACTCTCCCCACTCACTCTGACAGCTCTCACCTCCCCCTGTTAATCTGACAGCTCTCTCTCCCTCATTCTGACAGCTTCCCCATCCCCCTCACTATGACAGCTTTCTCACCCTCACTCTGACATCTCTTTCTCCCCCTTCACAATACCAGCTCTCTCTCCTCCATCTCAGTCTGACAGCTCTCTCCTCCATCTCACTCTGACAGCCCTTTCTCCCCCTCACTCAGACAGCTGTCTCCCCTTCACTTTGACAGCTCTCTCCTCCACCTCACTCTTACAGCTCTCTCTCCCCCTCACTCTGACAGCTCTCTCTCCCTCTAACTCTGACAGTTCTCTCCTCCAACCTCACTCTCGCAGCTCTCGCTCTCCTCATCCTCACTCTGACAGCTCTCTCTCTCCCTCTCTCTGACAGGTCTCTCTCTCCCCCTCACTCTAACAGCTCTCTCCTCCCCCCGTTACACTGACAGCTCTCTCTTCCTCACTCTGACAGCTCACTCCACCACCCTCACTCTGACAGGTCTCTCTCTCTCCCCCACACTCTGACAGTTCTCTCCTCCATCTCACTCGAACAGCTCTCTTTCCCCCTCACTCTGAGAGCTCTCTCTCCCCATCCCTCTCAATCTGTCAGCACTCTTTCTCCCTCTCTCTCACTCTGACAGCTCTCTCCTCCACCTCACTCTGACAGCTCTCATTCCACCTCACTCTGACAGCTCTCTCCTCCATCTCACTCGAACAGCTCTCTCTTCCCCTCACTCTGACAGCTCTCTCTGCCCCTCCCTCTCACTCTGACAGAACTCTTTCTCCCTCTCTCTCACTCTGACAGCTCTCTCCTCCACATCACTCTGACAGCTCTCTCTTCCTCTCATTCTGACAGCTCTCTCCTTCCCCACACTCTGACAGCTCTCTCCTCCATCTCACTCGAACAGCTCTCGCCTCCCCACACTTTGACTGCTCTCTCTCCCACTCTCTCTCACTCTGTCAGCTCTCTCTCCCCCACACTCTGACAGCTTTCTCCTCCATCTCACTTGAACAGCTCTCTCTCACCCTCATTCTGACAGCTTCCCCATCCCCCTCACTATGACAGCTTTCTCCCCCCTCACTCTGACACCTGTCTCTCCCCCTCACTCTGACAGCTCTCTCTCCCCCTCACTCTGACAGCTCTCTCCCTCCCTCTCACTCTGAAAGATCACTCCTCCACCTCAATCTGACAGCACTCTCTCCCTCTCAATTTGCCAGCTCACTCTCCCCCCTCACTCTGACAGCTCTCACCTCCCCCTATTAATCTGACAGCTCTCTCTGCCTCACTCTGACAGCTTCCCCATCCCCTCACTATGACAGCTTTCTCCCCCCTCACTCTGACACCTGTCTCTCCCCCTCACTTGAACAGCTCTCCTTTCACTTCCCTGTCACTCTGACAGCTCTCTCTCCCTCCCCCTCACTCTGACAGCTCTCTCCTTCCCCCTTTACTCTGACAGCTCTCTCTCCCTCAATCTGACAGCTCACTCCTCCAATATCACTCTGACAGCTCTCTCTCCCCCTCACACGGACAGCTCTCTCTCCCCCTCATTCTGACAGCTCTTTCTCCCCCTCACTCTGACAGCTCTCTCTCCCTCAATCTGACAGCTCACTCCTCCACCCTCACTCTGACAGGTCTCTTTTTACCCCTCACTCTGACAGCTCTCTCTCTCTCTCCCTCACTCTGACAGCTCTCTCCTCCCCCCTTTACTCTGACAGCTCTCTGTCCCTCACTCTGAAAGCTCACTCCTCCACCCCCACTCTGACATGTCTTTCTCTCCCCCTCATTCTGACAGCTCTCTCCTCCATCTCACTCTGACAGCTCTCTCCTCCTACTCACTCCGACAGCTCTCTCTCCCCCTCACTCTAACAGTTCTTTTCCCCTCACTCTTACTGCTCTCTCTCTCCCTCAATCTGACAGCTCACTCTCTTCCCCTCACTCTGTCAGCTCTCTCTCTCCCTCTCACTCTGACAGCTCTCTCCTCCCCCTCAATCTGACTGCTCTCTCTCTGCTCCCCCTCACTCTGACTGCTCTCTCTCTCTCTCTCTCACTGACAGCTCTCTCCTACCCCCATCACTCTGACAGCTCTCTCTCCTTCACTCAGACAGCTCTCACCTCCCCCCATTAATCTGACAGCTCTTCCCCTCACTCTGACAGCTCTCTCTCTCCCCCTCACTCTGACAGCTTTCTCCCCCCTCACTCTGACACCTGTCTCTCCGCCTCACTCGAACAGCTCACTCTCCACATCACACAGACAGCTCTCTCTTCACCTCCCTCTCACTCTGACAGCTCTCTCTCCCTCCCTCTCACTCAGAAAGCTCTCTCCTCCACCTCAATCTGACTGCACTCTCTCCCTCTCAATTTGCCAGCTCACTCTCCCCCCTCACTCTGACAGCTCTTTCTCCCCCTCACTCTGACAGCTCTCTCTCTCCCCTTCACTCTAACAGCTCTCTCCTCCCCCCGTTACACTGACAGCTCTCTCTTCTTCACTCTGACAGCTCTCCCCCCACCCCCACTCACTCTGACAGCTCTCTCTCTCCCCCTCATTCTGACAGCTCTCTCCCCCTCACTCTGTTAGGTCACTCTCCTCTCCCTCATTGTGTCAGCTCTCCCCCTCTCCTCACTCTGACAGCTCTCTCCCCCCTCACTCTAACAGCTCTCTCCCCCCTTACTCTGACAGCTCTCTCTCTCTCGTCACTCTGACAGCTCTCTCCCCCTTACTCTGTCAGGCCACTCTCCTCCCTCTCACTCTGACCGCTCTCTCTCCCCGTCACTCTGACTGCTCTCTCTCCCCGTCACTCTGACAGCACTCTCTTCCCCCTTCACCCCTGATCCCGACAGCTAACTCTCCCACATTTACAGCCCTCCTTTTTCAAAAAATGCTTCCTCTTTCTTCCTCCTATAATTTCCTCCGCTTCCTTTGTGGCCCAATGATCAGATTCAGGTGTCCACATCCGATGGGGTAAAATTCGCTCAAAGGCCCCATGTTTGGGCTTCTTGCCGTTTGGTGACTGTGTCCCTTAAAGGGCCAGTGACACCTCGAGACATTGCAACTGGTATTGGCCCATCCGGGGGCAAGCCTGTTACCAAGTGACTTGCACCTAACTGTGCCACATTTTTATTCGATTAAGCCCGATTAGACCGCTCGGAGATCTGGACCTCAGGTTTGGCTCTGTTGTTGCAGTTCAGGAAGGCAGATCAACACCACCTCAAGGGCAACTAGGGTTAGGCCCTCTGATGACACGTACGTCCCTCGATTATCGGTGTGGCCTGACGCTCCTCATTGGCTGTGGGTGCCCTTAATTGCTGCGTGTTCCTGGGACTCCAGCATTTATCCTTTCAGCAGCAAAATGGTCTCCATGGTAGCATTGTTATGTTGAAGAATTTCCAGCCTCTGGGTGGTCAACAGCTCTTAGCTGTCAAGACATTCTGTGCATGGTGTTTTGACCGACTGGTGTGGCATGGTGGTTCAGTGGTTAGCACTGCTGCCTCACAGCCCCAGGGACTGTTGTTCGATTCCAGCCTCAGGTGACTGTCTGTGTGGAGTTTGCACATTCCCCCGTGTCTGTAAGGCTTTCCTCCCACAGTTCAAAGATGTGCAGGTCAGGAGGATTGGTCGTGCTAAATCACCCATAGTGTTTAATGATGTGAGGGTTAGGTGCATCAGTCAGGGGAAATGTAGAGTAATAGGGTAGGGGAATGGGTCTGGGTGGGATACTTTTCAGAGGGTTGGTGTGGACTTGTTGGGCCGAAGGGTCTATTTCCACTCTGTAGGGATTCTAATTCTAATTCCATTACAGCTGGCCTCACCACTGCCTGATTGGCTTGTGACCTCTTTGGTCTTCCCAGGAAGAGGACACTGTGCTGTCTCTGGTTGTCCAGCAACGGTATGATCACTAACTGACTTCTCATCAGGAAGCCATGCTATTTCTGACAACTATTGATGTCCAGGTGATTGCACTTTCTCCGTGGCTCTGCGTGTAGCTTGTGAATTGCTGAGCCCAAAGGTCAGGAGTTGAAATCCCCTCCAGAGAGTTATGCACATAATCTGGGCTAAGACTTCTACCTTCCAGATGAGACTTTATCAGGAGACATCATTTACTCTCAGGAGTGACACTATCCAAATATCAGCAGATGAGGTCACCTGGTGTCCTGGACTAAGTGTATCTTTCAACGAGCAACTCAAAAAGTTGGATTAACATTCATCCTTCTGCCTGTGTCAGATTTGCTTTGTGTCAATTAGCTGTTTAATATTAGAGCAAAGAAAGGAGGGCAGATAAAAAGTAAATCCTTCCTTTCATCCCTCCTTACCTCCCTTCCCTTCCCTCTCTCCTCCTTCTCCCTCCCTCTCCTCTATTCCCCCTCCTGCATCCTCCCCTTCATTCGCCTCCTTTACCCTTCCTCTCCTTTCCTTTCCTGTTCCTCTCCCTTGCCTCACCTCTCTCCCCTTCACTCTGCCCCCCAATTCCCTTCCTCCCCACTTCCATACCCTCTTAGCCCTTCCTCATGTTCTTACCCCTCCCCACTTCTGTCCCCACCCTTCCTTGCCCTACACCCCTTTCTTCTCCCCCTTCCCTCCCTCCTTCTCCCCTTTCTCTTCTCTTTCCTTCCTCTACCCTTCCCCTCTCCTTAGTTCCTTTTTATCATTCCTCTCTCCTTACTTCCTTCCCTTTGTCTCCCATCTCTCCCCTCACTCCCCTACAACCCTTCTCTCCCTAGTCCCCTCTTTGGCAGAGCAGATCATAGAACCATAAAGTCCATACAGTGAGGACGTAAGCCATTTGGCCCATCAAGTCCAAATAGTATCCCACCCAGATCCACCCCTCTACCCTATCCCTGTAACCCTGCATTTCCTATGTCTAACCCACCTAGGATACTAGGATACTATGACCAATTTAGCATGGCCAATCCACCTAACCTCTACATCTTTGGACCGTGGGAAGGAAACCGGAGCACCCATGAATTTTTGACAGCTTAGAGAAAGCTCTGTCTTGTCCTCTCAAGAGAAAATATGCTTGGTTATAGCACCAATTGGATAGAGGCAAAAAGTATCTGAGAACTTGAAAGATAATTGTAACATTCTCTTCTGCTGATGATCCAAGACCCAACAAATCTGTTGTAGTTTGAGATTAAAAAATAACTTGTTCATCCAGGACATCTAAAGAGCCATGAATGACATATTAGAGTCATAGACTCATAGAGATGTGCAACACAGAAACAGACCCTTCACCCTCAGCCTCCGATGCTCCAGGGAAAACAGCCCCAGCCTGTTCAGCCTCTCTCTATAACTCAAATCCTCCAACCCTGGCAACATCCTTATAAATCTTTTCCGATCCCTTTCAACTTTCACAACATCTTTCCAATTGGAAGGAGACCAGAATTGCATGCAATATTCCAACAGTGGCCTAACCAATGTCCTGTACAGCAGCACATGTCCTCCCAACTCCTGTACTCAATACTCTGACCAAGAAAGGAAAGCATACCAAACACCTTCTTCACTATCCTATCAACCTGGAGCTCCACTTTCAAGGAGCTATGAACCTGCACTCCAAGGTCTCTTTGTTCAGCAACACTCCTTAGGATCTTACCATTAAGTCTATAAGTCCTGCTAAGGTTTGCTTTCCCAAAATGCAGCACCTCGCATTTATCTGAATTAAACTCCATCTGCCACTTCTCAGCTCATTGGTCCATCTGGTCAAGATCTTGTTGTAATCTGGTAACCTTTTTCACTGTCCACAACACCTCAAATTTTGGCGTCATCTGCAAACTTACTAACTATACCTCTTATGCTCTTGTCCAAATCATTTATATAAATGATGAAAAGTAGAGGACCCAGCACCGATTCTTGTGGTACTCCATTGGACACAGTCTGAAAAACAACCCTCCACCACCACCTTTGAGCCAGTTCTCTATCCAAATGGCTAGTTCTCCCTGTATTCCGTGAGTTCTAACCTTGCCAACCAGTCTCCCATGGGGAAACTTGTCGAATGCCTTACTGAAGTCCATATAGATCACATCTACCATTCTGCTCTTATCAATCCTCTTTGTTACTTCTTCAAGAAACTCAATCAAGTTTGTGAGACATGGTTTCCCACGCACAAAGCTACATTGACTATCCCTAATCAGTCCTTGCCTTTTCAAATACATGTACATCCTGTCCCTCCGAATTCACTCCAAAACTTGCCCACTACCGACATCAGGCTCATTGGTCTATCATTCCCTGGCTTGTCCTTACCACCCTTATATTCTTCTTTCTTCCTTTTATACTGGACACTTTACCTTTCAACAGTGTAAATATGTGTGTGTGTGATATTGCTCAGTGAAAGATTACTTGAATCTATTGTTAATAAACACTGAGGAAAGCATTACTTGTTGGAAATACACCAACATACATATTTATGAAAGTGACATTGTTTTTTGCCTATTTAATACAGATTTTTGAGAAAGCAACTTGTATGCTAAATAAAGGGATAATGGAAGATATAATGCACATGGATATCTAAAAAGCAATTGATTAGGTGCCAGAAACAGACTCATGGTTTTGTGGGTGATATATCAGCGTTAGTAGCAAATTGGTTAATTGACAGTAAGCAGGGATGCTGCAAGGATCAGTGCTGGCTTCCACTATTTACAATAAATATTCACAATTTAGCCAAAGATGTAGTATTTTAATATTTCTAAGTTGGCTGGCAAGACAAATACACTTGGGAACGCAAGTTGCGAGGAGGGCTTAAAGAGGCTGCTAAGAGATATTGACAAGTTGGGAGAGTGGACAACAAGATGGTAGGTGGAGAATAATGTGATGAAATACATGTTATTCATTTGTAAGAATGAACAACATTTTTTTAACCAATATTGATCACAGAGATTTGGGTGGGCTGGACAAACCACATACAACATTATCTTGCAGATAGTGCAAACAATTAGGAAGGCAAATGGCAAGGGTATTCGAGTACAAGGATGAAAACAAAACTTGCTAGAACCATTTCTTTTTGAGACACGCACCCCATCCGAAATACTCTGAGCAATTCTGATCTGCATTTTTAAGAAAGGATGTTCATTCATTTGAACAATGGAATAGATTAGTCCCTGGGATGAGAGAGCTGTCCTATAATGAAAGGCTGAATAAATTGGCAAGATTTTCTGGAGTTTTGAAAAATGAGAAGTGATCTTATTAAAACACACAAGTTTCTGATGTGGCTTGACAGGATATACACAGAGAGGTTGCCTCTGCTGGCTGTGGAATCTAAAATTGTCTCAGGAAGAGAGGTTGATAGTTAAAGATTGAAGTGAGGAGACACTTCTTCATCCATATGTTGAGAATCTTTGGGATTGTCTTGCTGAAGCATTGTGAATGCTGTTACAACATGGGCTAAACCCTCCTGATTAATTTAAACTAGCAAAACAGAACAGTGCAGTAATCTGTGAAAATTTGAAAGGTCAAGAACTATTTAAAGTAAAAATTAACAACTTTATTTCTCAAAGTATAACAGAGAATAATTAGTTAACAACTATTTACAACTCCTTCCTCTAACCTATCTTTTACTTTCCCCTCTACAAAACTGGTCCGATGAAAATCCTGATTTAAGATTTACAACACAAAACTTCTTATCTCAAAACCAGGCAGCTTTCAGTTCTTCTCTATATTTCTGTCTTTTCTTCTTCGGGATTCAGCTTCATAGGTTACTGATTGATAAAGGTACCTTTAAGAGAGCTGTTTTTCAGGCAGTCTTTACATGCTGATGGCTTATCAGTTTTCCTCTCAACTGGTCAATTTTCCCTGATCTTATACACGCAAAGCATTGGATTGTGTCATTGGCTTTTAAGATTGTCAATATACTAAATTCAAACTTGATTGGAGTTTGGTATTTTTTCGGGGTATAATTTAAACTGATTGGCCTAATCCAAATCTGTTTGTGTCTCCAGGCAACCCAGTTAATCTAGCTTTCGACCAAATGTTACATTGTTACCTTTGTGCTGTCAGGTAGTTTTGTTAGCTTTAACTCTCTTAAAGGTACAGTACACCCACATCTTCGTAGCAATGCTTCATTGTTGAATTTATTTAAGGCTGAGATAAGCAAGGATTTGGTCTCTCACAGAATTAAGAATTGTACGGAATCTGTGGGAAAATACAGTAGCCCTAATTACTGTAGATACTTGAGAGTAAAAGTCGACCCTCTATTTTTGGCAAAAAAATCAGGAATTTTCCATGGAGTAAAAGTGGACCCTAGTTCTTCACAGATAATAGATCAACATTTGTGAGTCAAAGTACATACATGTTACAATGAGGAAATGCTTTTTTTCATGCTATTATTTGTCTTGATGTACAATTCACACCAATTTGGCATGAAAGTTTAAGACACATCAGGTCAGAGTCAGGTGATAACCTCCCTTTGTGAACAACTCGTTGAGCTCAGTTCCCATGTAAGACCTGGGGGTTGGTGGTGCGGGGTGGGGGGGGGAGGTGTGCGGGGTGGGGGCAACAGTATTTGAAATGGGGGCATAAAGTAAAGCATGGATTGGGTTGTGGTTTTTTGGAAGGGAAGGCTTCATCCATGGTCTGAATCATTCTGGCTTTAAGGGCTGTGTGTAAGGACACACCTGGCATGGGAACCTCATATACCAGGGGTTAAGGGATAATGCAGGCAGGGGCATGGCTAGCTATCCATATAGATTTGGATGGGGACTTGGGGAGGTGCGTAGTCTATGGGCTCATGGGAAGGACTATCAGGAAGGGGATTTGGATGTTCAGGACCTCATTGACACGCAGAGGTATACACCGGGAACCATCGGCCATGACGATCACTGTCAACTTCCATGGTCCTGGAAATTGAAAGTACACAGTGAATAAGAAAATGGCTACAACCACACCTGTAGTGGATAGGGTATGTGTGAGGGAAGGGCCTGTAGGACTCAACATTACACTCAGGCCAGTGGGGTCCCTAATGCCTGGCCATCTGAATACATTGGCTCACTATGTGCTGGACATCTCCTGGCCCCCAGACTCACAAATTCATTACATTTGTTCTTGTCAATACTTTTGGACACACGTCAGAGAAAGGAAAGGGATGTTCCAGGACAAAGGAAGATGGTACCAGCAGAACCCATTGCACTGGAAACACCTTGTGCCTCTCTCTTCCACAAGCTACAGTGACTCTCAGCACAGATATTGATTCTTGGCACATTCCGAACAGATGTGAAGTTATGCATTGTGCTGTCACATGCACATGTAGGGCTAGACAGAGACTCGAACAAACAGCTGTAATGCCAAAATAATGACATTTATATAAACATGAGACTTGATATTCCACGCAATACCATCTGTGCTAAATAAACATCCTCAGACGTTTTTTCCCTTTCTCTCCCTGCCACTATATCTTGGTGTATTTCTACTTTTGCAATGGAAGTGGGGTGAGCCTGCTCGACAGTGGAGACCAGGTTTATTGGGGTGACGCCAGTAGCGTTTGTGTCTGGATGTGACAGTCATAGTGAGGGTCGTTATGCTAAAGGCATGGGAACCCTTCTCACCTTGAGTTTCCAATAGTCAGTGTAAGAAAACTATATGGAGTCCTGTGAAGTGACCCCTGAGAGGCTTAGGGTGGTTCCTCCTCTGACGAGGAGTCTTCTGGCACTGACCTAAGTCCTTAGGAATGTCAGATGTCCCCTGTCACCTCGCCGTTGGTCCTGAGGACTGATGACTGGGATGATAGAGAGCAAACTGGTGCATCTCTCCAGGCTGTTGGATCGGGGTGTCCATGGCAGCATACCGACCTTCCATAGAGCCAGCATGTGTAGCTGCATTCCTAGATAATGAAGGCCATTGTGACCCACGTACCTGCTCACCTGTTCCCTTGTACGTCTGGATGAAATGGCTGAATACTAACACCACTGTAGCGAAGTGGAGAAGGTCTCACAATGGTGCTGGCTGTTCCTCTGCATCTTTGAGAATGTCATGACCTTGCAACCTTTGACCTGGCTATCAGGGCTCCCCTGTCAGTTCTCTGGGAGGACACGGCCCTCCTTTGCATCACCCCTCCACCAGGATAGGGAATGTGGCACCATCCTCCCCTGTCAAATGAGCATTGCAGATCAGAATGCCAGCCCTCGCTTGGGTGCACTGCAGCTTTGTCAATCAGGCTGAAGCTCCAGAAATGCTGGTTTTTGGGCAGGTATCTGATGAGTGGCGAGTTGTGCTGGGACTGGTACATGGTAAGGTGACCATAGAATCGGATGTAAAGGATGCTTTTGGGTGGAGGTAGCTCATTGATGAGGTGAGTTTGGTAAGATACGTGAGAAATCTCTCTCAGTGTCATGGCAAGGAACTCTCCAAAAACCTTGTTGCAACTTGGTTAGAAAAAGATACAGCCCCTAATTTTGTAATGCTTGTCCTTTCCTGCAAAAGATTTGAATTTGTGAAAACAATCCAGATAATCCGTATTACTGTGAAGCTGATTATTTGGAATCATTTCTCACTGACTGCATTGTGTGTACTATTCACGTATCTAATATGTTGATTCAAAGACTTCTTAATCTATAATGTGTGATTGACATTCGGTGGATTGATTGCATTGTTCAGATCTCTTAGGTTAGTTAGCTATATTTAGGGGTGACTGTTTTTACTTCGTAAGTAATCAGTGAGCCATTAAAATACAGCAGTGAACAATGCTTAAGCTTTGGGTAAAGTCCAATTATAAATTGAAACAAGAACAGAATTTGCTGGAGAAGTTTGGGAGGTCTGGCAGCGTCTGTGGAGAAAAAGCAGAGTTAATGCTTGAAGTCCAATAACCCTTTATCAGAACAGTTCTGAAGCAGGATCATTAGACTCAAAACCTTAACTCCATTTTCTCTTTACAGATGCTGCCAGACGAGTTGAGTTTCTCCAGCAATTTCTGATTTTCTCCAGCATCCGCACTTCTTTGCTTTATTCCAATTAGAGTCTGACAGCTTGAGAAATGCTTTAGGTAAAAACTAGAATGCAATGAATTTTTTTCAATTCTGACAGCTATCTGGGCGAATGAAAGAAAAATGCTGGAAGCAATTATAGGAGCATGAATTTGCACAAATATTACATGTCATTTTTTCTGAACAAGTTGGACTAATTCTCCCATTTGATAATAGCCTGCTACCCAATGCCTGTTTGATAATTTATGTTAAGGGCTGTCTTGTAATAGTTTCTCCATCTCCATCTCAACTCTAGCAGATGAATAGCTGTCAGCTGTATCTACGCTGTATCAATTTGATAAAGACAGCTTCAGGCAGATGCTGGAGCCCTTATTTGCATAGACAAAAGACAAAATACTTGTTTCAAATTTTGGCCCTGGAATCCTCTTTCGATGAATAAACCAACTTGTTGTGTGGTACATTCCTTGGTGTAGATTATAGGTGTTAACTTCACCTGCCATATTGAACACTCTCATTGGGAAAATGAATGTAGCACCATCAAATGCTTGGAACTTTGGGTTTTAGTGCAGGGTGCATATCAGTATATATCCCTTTCCAACCGCACACCCCACCCCCACCCCCCTCCAGGTGAAGTGCTTTTGACAGGAGTTTTGTATTGGAGCTAAGGTCAGTTTGTTCATTTAGCCTTGGGTAAGGTAGATCATTGTGTGCTAAGGCTGAACAGCAGGTTTAAGCTAATCCAGTTATATGCAAAATAACCAAACATTTTGTTGCCAGATGTTAAATGTCCAGTTTTGGTTTGACATTTGGTACATAACATGAAAGTGCTAGCAATGTTTTATGTGACATATGGCACTTTACTTAAGTTAATGGATAACTTTTGAGCCAACATCAAACATGTTGTATAGCCATCATTTAAAGGTTTCATGTAAGTCACTGAAAATTCATTATGAGTTTGTGGGGAAAGCTGCACCTAAATGTAACTGTGAGCATTCACCTTACTTCTATGTTAAAAGGAAAAGAAATGTTTTCTGCAACGAGAGAGAGAATATGCCTCGCAATCATTTGTATTTAATTTACATAACGAGAAACTTAGTTAAGCACAGTTAATTATATCCATGTAGCACTGGAGATTTTGTTTGGCTAATTGCGATAATGATTCACTTGAAAGAAGTGCCTTATGTTGGCAATTTATTCAAATCGGTAAAGTAATTGGTGTAGTGGGTATGTTTAGATGACACAAAGGTCATTTGTGAGAATGGTCTCTTGAGTGCTTTCTGCAAGTGTTGCTAATCAGACCAGATGAATAAAATATAAACTAGACAATGGTGATGTTCAACTGGGAATGAAGATGGGCAGATAGAACATATTAAAGTGGTGTAAGCTAGTCAAGCAGATATGATTTTGTGTTTTACAGTAAATGCACAGATCTATTCACTCGTGTCATAAATCCTTTACTGATTGTAAGATTGTTGCTGCTTCCCTGAATTCATGGAATACTTACTACACATCTGCACATTGAGCTGTGGGGGCCTCAGCAGTTCAGGGAAACATTTATTGCAGGGTCATTTGTAGAGGCAATAGTAAATCTCTTGTATATATTCTCTAACTTTGTTAGGAACTCTCAAGTTAGTTGATAGCTTAGATTGAAATCAACAGGCAGGTTTTGCCCTCAAAGTGCCAATGAAAAGTCAATGAATAGAGCTCAACTGTGGCCATATGAAGATGGGATTTTAACTGATTCAATTAAAAATAATGGTTATTTAACAAGAAGTTGAATTTATGTAGTGCCTTCTATGTAAATAAATATTACAAAGTGCCAGATTTTGAAAAGGGCTTTAATGGAAAAGTGAGAAGTGGACAGATATAGGCATTTAGGGGGAAGAGTTCAAAATAAAGGGAAAGATTGACTTGGACTCCACCATAACAAAAGATTGAAGGAAGCATGGGATAAGAAAAAGCCTGTTGGAGGACAAAACAGTGTGGAGGGTGAGGGGATATAAGGTAGGACAAGGTTACAGAGGTGGGCAGGGCTTGGCTGTGGAAGGATATGAAAGGTACAAAGTATTTCCATGGTCATGGAAATGTTGTGTGAGTGAGAATAGGGTACAGGATTAGATTTGGGAATTTGAAGTTGGTGGAGAATGGAAATCCCAGTGTGGATGAAATTGGAATAATTGCATCAAAAGGTAACTTAAGTACAAAGCAATAGGACATTTGTGTATTTTGTTGTGTTGATTTCCTTTAACTCTTCATGTAAAAATGCAAATAGTCTGATGGCATGAAGCAAATCTCTGAGCCACCCAGCTGTCAGCGATGAACACAAGGGAGTCTGCTGTAAAAAGTCTCCAATTACACACACACCAGCAATGATGTCAGCGCAATGTCATTGGTAAAGAACAAGTTTGTAACCTCAATTACACAATTTTATTCATAAAGCAAAAAAAAATCATTTCAGGATAAAATACCCAAATATCTGTAAGAAAGAATGATACAGAGTAGGTTGATCAAACAAATGGAAACGAGGTGAACAACAAGGAAACGTGAATGGAAGTGTTAGAGTGAAAGTGAGGCAAATTCTAATTCAGGGATTTTAAGAAAATGGAAAACATTCTGACCGAATGCACGGTGGCCCAGTGGTTAGCACTGCTGCCTCACAGTACTAGGTTCCCAGGTTCGATTCCTGCCTCGGGTGACTGTATGGAGTTTGCTCATTGTCCCCGTTCTGTGTGGGTTTCCTCCCACAGTTCAAAGTTGTGCAGATTAGGTAAATTGCCCATAGTGTTATGGGAAATAGGTCTGGGTGGGTTAATCTTCGGAGGGTCGGTGTGGACTTGTTGGGCCGAAGGGCCTGTTCCTTACTGCAGGGAATCTAATCTAATATAACTCAATTATGGATACCATTAAAACATAGGACTGACTTGAATTTCTCTCAAGAGGATAGAGTTGACTCTGGATTTCAGAGTTGACAAAGGAATCAAATTGAGAAAGAGAGTAGGGCAGGTCAAGGAGTGCAGAACTACTGGACTAATTTGGATGAAAGTGAGGACTGGAAGATTAGAGTTGCGAGTGTGGTGTTAGGAAAGCACAGCAGGTCAGGCAGCATCTGAGGAACAGGAGAATCGATGCTTCAAGCAAAAGCGTTTCATCAGGAGTGGAGTAATCTATTGAGATATAATGTGTGGAATTGCAGCAATGGTGACCCACTCTTTGTAAATCACAAAACAAAAATCAGAAATATTAAACAAATGGGAGATACCAAAGAGTTTGTAAAGTATTCCAACATCTTGTCATTTTGACTTCATTTATATTTACCAACCAGCAACCTTTATATGATCTTAAGGAGAAAATACACTGCACAACACCTATCTCCTCTCCCTGTCAGACAAATATTAAGTTATCTCTGGTGTAATTTTTTTATTTGCTTGAGCTCCCTGAGGTTATGTATCTATCCCAAACTGAGATGATGTGCAAGCATTATATGACACCACCTCACTCTATACCTTTCTGTGGTTTAGCGGGAGGCAAAAGACTGTATTCAGATGATTAATTTGTAAATTACTTTTTGAGGGCTCTTGTTCGACTTTATTATGTTTATGTCTAACTGTTTTGACTCATCTGCATAACATTTTGTACCTTCTTAATTAGATTAGGTTCCCCACAGTGTGTAAACAGGTGAGATCTAAACAGAATTGGGCAGCTCGAAGGCTCAGTGGTTAGCACTGCTGCCTCACAGCACCAGGGACCTGGGTTCAATATCAGCCTCAGACGACCGTGTGTGTGGAGTTTCCATATTCTCCCTGTGTCTGCGTGGGTATCCTCTAGGTGCTCCAGTTTCCTCCGACATGTCCAAAGATGTGTGGGTTAGGTAAATTGGCCATGCTGAATAGCCTATAGTGTTCTGGGACGTGTAGGTTAGATGCATTAGTCATGGGAAATGTAGAGTAGTGGTAGGGGAATGGGTCTGAGTTGGTTGGTGTGGACTTGTTGGGCCAAATGGCCTGTTTCCACATTGTAATGATTCTATGAGCTGACTTCCCAAAATTAATGACAGGAAATAGTGCTGCCAGATGTATGAAAAATGGAGGACCCCTACCAAGTTTGGAGAAGCATTTCCCCTCTCTGGAGTGGGCAGGAAATGGCCTGAGAGAGCCTCCTTATTTCTGATCTTCAAATCCTGAACTCTCCTCGGTCCTGGAGCTGGCTATTCTCCTTCTCTAGCCAGGACCTACCCTTTCCCTCTCTTGACAGTATCATATGCAAAGAAATGCAATGATGCCATTGCCACCTGCACAGGCATTTCTGCAGGCTGTCCCATTACAGACACGTGGTGCCAGATTGAGTCTGATACAATCACTCCAACAATGTAAATGGTTTAGTGGCAATGAACGTGAGGTGCAAGATTTTAGAAAACTTCACTTCTCAAGAACTAGGCAGACTAAATAAGCTCAACCCATCAACAGCCTTTGCTGAATTCATAGTGGGATGTGAAAGTGCAGGGCATGATGCAGAAAACATGCAGCTCTAGTGCAAGCAAAACACTGCGCAGACCCACACCTGGGATCCTCTTCTTAGCTTCGGAAGTCTTGGTTACTGTAACCAAGTATTGGCCAGAAAATACAATCAGGTTTCAGGCCAAAATTGAGTGGTGCTTTGGGAATCATTCCAGGGCATATTAGTTATAGGTCTCTTTGCAGTTTAGTTTTTGCTCACCAAGCATACCAGGATGCCATAGCACTTACCAGGTTTCATCACACCTGCTTTCTACCCTAAAACAGACTTTCCCTTTTGGTCTTCTTTCCAATTGCCCTGCCCCTTCACTTGCTGAAAACCTGCTAACGACTCTAACTTTTCTCAGTTTTGATGGATTAGACTAGATTAGACTCCCTACAGTGTGGAAACAGGCCCTTTAGCCCAACAAGTCCACATCGACCCTCCGAAGAGTAACCCACCCAGACCTCTACTCCCTACTAGCACACTTAACACTACGGGTAATTGAGCATGGCCAATTCACCTAACCTGCACATCTCTGAATTGTGGGAGGAAACCGGAGCACCCGGAGGAAACCCACACAGACACAGGGAGAATCTGCAAACTGCACGCAGACAGTCACCTGAGGCTGGAATCAAACCTGGGTCCCTGGTGCTGCGAGGGAGCAGTGCTAACCACTGAGCCACCGTGCCCAATATTGTAACCAAATGGAGTTCTGAGTTGGCATGTACTAGTAACAACACAATCTCAGCAATCTTACTGGAGGCAGATTCTTAATCCGTTGCCCTGGGTTCCCTGTCTAGTGAAGGATGGCAGATGAGATGTGGATTTACTGGCAGCTCCAGAACTTTGGCAGCTATATCAGGAGAGCTGGGTGCTACTGAGGCAGGTGAGGGAATGGCATTCCAAAGAAGGGTCATATTGGACTCAAACCTTTTTCTCTGCCCTCAGATGCTGCCAGAGCTGCTGAGTTTTTCCAGCAGTTTCAGTTTTTGTTTCAGATCTCCAGCATCCATAGTACTTCATTTTAAAAAAAATTGCAGTGAGTCTCAAAATGGAGGGGCGATATTAATGAAAAATTTCAGGGGGATGAAACACCTGGGCTCCTATGATCAGTGGGGAAACCACTACCCAAACTCTGTCCCAAGACAGCCCATGTAAATGCCTCTTATGACAAGGAGCATTCAGTTCTAACAGCCCTTCCAGCTGTGGGGCATGGCCAGGGCCTGGTCAGCCACTGAAAAATTCCAGTACCTGGAAAGTTCCCCTGAAAGGACCTTTAATTATTTAACATAGCTGTTTGCATTGGCATGGCAATCTGGCTCCCAGTTGGCATTGGGAAACTTCCCAAATAATGGGAATTTATCTTGGGGTATCTCCCCACTATATTACCAGCACAAACCCTACTCCTCTCCCCAGACCTTCCTTAAGACCAGGGCTAGATAATTTTGGAGTAAAAAATGAGGTCTGCAGATGCTGGAGATCACAGCTGCAAATGTGTTGCTGGTCAAAGCACAGCAGGCCAGGCAGCATCTCAGGAATAGAGAATTCGACGTTTCGAGCATAAGCCCTTCATCAGGAAATTCGAAACGTCGAATTCTCTATTCCTGAGATGCTGCCTGGCCTGCTGTGCTTTGACCAGCAACACATTTGCAGCTAGATAATTTTGACCCATTAACTTCCTTTTTTCTATGCAGACAGGCTGGCTGATCTGCTGACAATTTCCAAACTTTTCTGTTTTTATTTCAGATTGCTAGCACCCTCGGCCTTTTTTCATCCATTTATTCATGCTTTAAACTTTGTTGACACCAGGGAACCTTACAACTAATAAACTCGAGAAGTTAACTCAGAGCCACAGGAATCAATCCATTACTGTAAGTTTTTATTTGGAACAGAGGAGGACTAATCTGTCTTCGGCTCTTTGATTTACTGCTATAACTTCAGACTAAGGAATTTGAAAGGCTTGCTGCATTAGGTCAAGTGAGATGGAATTTTCAATCATCAGTCATTAAAGCTGCACTGCAGGGTGTTCACTCTCATTAAAGCCAAATGTTTCATAATTTGGTTCAACAACACAACAGCAGAAACAAGTTAGTTTGCCACAATGAAAGTGGGCACAACCAAACTAAGTCAAATCTAAGTCCAGATCAGATTCAGTTCATAGTGGAAAGTAAATTCACATGCCATGTGACAACTAAATGCTTTGTTGTACTTTAAAATCTGATCGAGGAACAAAGAGGAAATGAGCATTGTGACGGTCCCAGTGACTTACGTCTTTGGTCTGATCTGTTACAATTACATCTTGTAACACTGATCACACAAGTGTCAAGGCACAACATCAAAGTCAGACAGCTCATTTTCCCTTTCGAGCCAATGTTTTAGCAAAGAGCTAAGATGGTTCACAGAAAAATAAAATTAATGGCCAAGCAAAACAATCTGGTAGGAAGTCAATATTCCCCCGAAGCAGAGATGAGAACCAAATGACTTGGTTCACTTGTTCCTTTGATTTCACAATGAAACGAATGGGAAGTAAAAATATCCTTTAGGCCTTCTGAGGCAAAGATGTCTCAGGGTCGATTGCTAGCAAAGAAGCGAGTGTTCAATATGCTGATACCTATTGAAAGCTGAATTTTTCATGTAAATTTTCTAAGTGTTCTTGACATCTGATTGGGTTAAATGTTAATTTCCAGTAGCAACAGGTCATACAAAATAGATTGAGATAATCACTCTACATAACAAAAATCTATTGAAGTATTCATGTTGTCATAATTGTGAGAAAAATTCTAATTCATTGCCTAATATCATTTGTTTTGGTACATATTTAACATACTGTATATTGAAAGATTGATTTATATTTGACCTAGTAATGATTCTAAAATCAGCAGTTTCAACTAGACCTGAATTCAAGTTGCACATTATTGTAAGAAATGAGTGAGTTTTCAGTCTCAATGTTATGTTGAATTATATTGTAGGAAAAGTGCCTTTATTGTTAAAACATTTTGCTGTGAATAGTGCAAGTTCTAACTGTGTGAATGTGCTGTTTCCTCTTGATAATCTTTAGTTGTTCATTTTTTATGCAATTAAGTTTTCTGTTGTCTGATATATCCTGTGATACAATCTGTATGGAGAGACAGATAAATCTACATAGTAAGTGAAATGACACAATATTTTCCAATCAATGAAAAAAGAATGACAAAAGATTCTTTATCTTTCCAATCTCTGGGCATAATTGCATTTTGTTAGGTTTTGATCAGACAGGAATCCCCTCTGCTGCACAAGATGCAAGATCTGCTTATTGGATGGTGTAATCGAACAGAATTTCTTTTTGGAAAAAAACCCCCAGAAAATCTAATAGTAATTATTTACACTTGCTAAGAACACTTCTCAATGCCAAAACAATCAGCTAAAAGAATCAGGACCACAAAATAAGGCTCTGCAAACAAAATTAAAAGAAAGATTAATCATTTCTTTGGCTTCACATTATTTTCTGTGGTATTTGTCACCACTGCCAGCTGCTATCTTTGATATCTTTCATCTAAGGCTTGTCTCATCTCAGTAGTAGAGCATACACCAGTTATGAATCTAAACACAAGAGGCATTTTGTCTTAGTTAATAAGATGGATTATTGCATGATAACAATAAGTACAGTTACCAGGACTAATCAGGCATAATTGCTAAGGGGCATCCAAGAAGCAGGAGAATCAACGTTTCGGGCAAAAGCTCTTCATCAGGAATAAGGCTGGCGAGAGATAAATGGGCAGGACGGAGGGGGGGTGGGGCTGAGGGGAAGGTAGCAGAGAGTTCGATAGGCTGATGGAGGTCGGGGTAATGGTGATAGGGTATAGAGGAGGGTGGAACAGATAGGTGGGAAGGAAGATGGACAGGTAGGACAGGTCATGAGGGCGGTACTGAGTTGGAAGTTTAAATTTGGGATAAGGTGGGGGGAGGGGAAATGAGGAAACTGGTGAAACCCACATTGATGCTGTGGAGTTAGAGGGTTCCGAGGTGGAAGGTGAGGTGTTCTTCCTCTATCGCCACGTCCTAACCACCTCACACCTGGAGGAAGAACGCCTCATCTTCCGCCTTGGGACCTTCAACCCCACAACATCAATGTGGATTTTACCAGTTTCCTCATTTCCCCTCTACCCCACCTTATCCCAGACCCAACCTTCCAACTCAGCACCACCCTCATGAACTGTCCTACCTGTCCATCTTCGTTCCCATGTATCTGCTCTACCCTCCTCTCCGACATATTACCATTATCTCCACAACAGAAGTGGGTACTGCAGATGCTGGAGCTTAGAGTCAAGATTAGAGAGGTGCTGGAAAAGCACAGCAGGTCAGGCAGCATCCGAGGAGCAGGAATACCTGATGAAGCGCTTTTGCCCGAAACATCAATTTTCCTGCTCCTCGGATGCTGCCTGACTTACTATGCTTTTCCAGAACCACTCCAATCTTGACCATTACCCCCATCTCCATCTTTCTACCTAACACACTCTCAGCTACCCTCCCCTCACCACCACCCACCTCCCATTTATCTCTCCACCCCCGAGGCTCACAAGTCTCATTCCTGATGAAGGGCTTTTGCCCGAAATGTCGATTCTCCTGCTCCTTGGATGCCACCTGACCTGCTGTGCTTTTCCAGCACCACACAGTCCAACTGATGATCTCCAACATCTGCAGTCCTCATTTTCTCATAACTGTTAAGGAGCTGTACAGAACATGTCCACTCCTTGTGAAGCTCAATGCTTCCACCCAAAAGTCCTCAATAGATTGGTGGAACTAATGTAACTTCAACATTAATTCTTTCAGAACCATATAACAGGTTCTGGTTAGGATTGGATGAGGTAGCATCAAGCCTAATCTCTGTGCAGTTGATTCCTAGGTTGGCTAATAATGTAAATCATTTGTATTTGGAACAATATGACCAATGATAAAAAAAATGTTCATCTCTCCTAAATGCACTTGATTCAGCACCTGACCTAATTGTCACTATAGATGTCAAAACCTAATTAGCATTGCATTCCATAGTAGTGACATTCTTTAACTTCCTCACAAACATACACTGTTAAGAATATGCTTTACTCAAATGATGTAAAATCTTTGTAAAGCTTAACATCCAGACTATATTAGAGAAACTTAATTGGCTATCCATGGAATTCTCCACTTTTCAATTAGAAGGAAATCCCAGTTAAACTTTATGAACTGTAAGTAAATTGGCAGAGCAACAAAATGAAAATTGGACATGAATTTCACGGCCTCCTGGGGAGGGAATAGCAGGTGAACAAGGGAGCTGTATGACTGGGGAGCCTCAAAGCATAGATTCCCATCCCTGCTGCAATGTTACCCATGGTGAGGGAAGCAGTAGGAGGAACCACCCATGGGACAGTTTAAGCCCTAGATTGGTAAATCAATACCATCTGAATGGGCCCTCAATTGTGGTTGCCTGAACTTATCTTCAGTGATGAAAGGCTAAAGATATCATAGAATCATAGCATCCCCACAATGTGGAAACTGGCCATTTTGCCCAACAAGTCCACACTGCCCCTCCCAAAAGTATCCCATCCAGACCTATTCCCCTACCCCTATTACTCTACATTCCCCCTAACTAATACACCTAGCCTACACATCCCTGGACACTATGGGCATTTTAGCATGGCCAATTCACCTAACCTGCACATCTTTGGACAGTGGGACGAAACCGGAGCACCCAGGGACACATGCAGATATGGGGAGACTGTGCAAACTCCACACAGACAGTCATCCAAGGGTGGAATTGAATCCAGGTCCCTGGCGCTGTGAGGCTAACTGAGCCACCGTGCCTGCCTATACTTCCATGTTTCCTTGGACAAACAGCTGGCTGGGCCATGAGGTGGGCCCCTTCCTTTCTGCCCACCTTCTTGCCCAAGATATTCCACCATATTCTCATTTCCCCTCCCCCATATCCTATCCAGTTCCACTGTCGGCACTCCTTTCCAATGCTTACCAGTCTGACCCCAGCAAGATCCAGATTTACTTTGAAGTTTGGCTCCATTGCAGCACATTTCCCTTTTGGACAACTGCAGTCCCAGCAGTGGCCTCTTGGGGTGTTGCTGGGACCAGAGGGCCTCCAGCCATTTGATTGTCTGGCAGGGCCTCTCCAAGATGAGAGCCGGAAATTCACCTCAGACTAATGAACCACCCGATGGCTATTGAATAGCAGTGGGACAACCAGCCAGGTAGGGGGTGGTCTTAGCCTTGACATTTATGCTGCAGGAGTGTGCCTGTGTAAAATTCACTCCATGTGTTGCTAGTTCTAAACTTAATAAGCATCTTGACTATAGTGTATAGGTTTACAGGGGGCATTTGTGAAACTGTTCTTCCCAACAATCTACTACATGTGCCAAATTGTTCTCCCTTGCTTGCCAGGTTTTATACAAAGATCTCTTTGTAGTAATCTGTGCAAGTATTTAGAATTGATCTGTTCATCACAATGGTCTCCCTTCAGCATAATTTTCTGCTGTATGACGCTAATCATTATCTCACGGTTGGTCAGTCTATCTTTCCAGTTGTCAGAAACAGCTCCGAAACCTTTGGGCATTGAATTTTTCAGGTCTACCTTACAGCATTAGACTGAAGAATTGGCCAACCTTCAGCATTTTCAATATTTTGTTTATTCGATTGTATGTCTCCACTGAGTAACCTCTGTTCAGCAAAGATGAGTGAGAAATATACTCTGCTTCTTTCTTACATTCTTCTTGAGTGTTTGACTTTGATTTATTTGAGCTCATTCCCTCTTGATCAACTTTGATTAACCCCCTTCACTGCTATTCCTAATTTCTGGCTTTGCGAATTGCAATATCTCCATTTTTCAGGTTAACATCAGGTTTTAGCCCATATCATTGTTCTCATTTTTCGTTGAAAGGACATTTCACATTGGTTTGTAAAGACAAAGCCTCCACACAAGTAATAATACAGCACTTTAATTGTATAATATTTTGTGGTAAGTAAACAGCATGTTATTGATACCTTTAAGAAAATAGGTCTATCCATTTGAGCTGCTCCTGTATGTGTACTCCTATACTGAGTGAGCCAGTCAGCTGCCCTAAACTGATCACATAGTAGTTGCACCCTGCACCTATCTCTTGACATACACCAAGGCCATCTCCAGTTGCCATTCATGTACTTACTCCTGACTATGGCTAAATATTGATCACAATCCTCACCCTGCCCAATCTGTCTCAGTAGGTGTTTGCTTGTTGTTTCCCTTAGGCCCAAAGGTCCACAGCCACTAGTTGAGAGCTACTGGCCTAACCTTAAGACTTTTTGATGTCAGTGTGTCTGCTCCTGTTGCCTCGTACATGAGCGGTCTATGACAATGTTTGGTGATAAGTTTTAGGCAAAGACTCCTCTTCACACAATTCTTTGATTTTTCCATTTGACCCTCACACATGCCCATGATCCTGTGTACTCCCTCAGTTGGAAGCTGGTGCTCATTTCAACTACACTATACATAGAGTTCCTGTAAATCATGCATAAACAGCACAGTTGAGCAGTCAAAGCACACTTTTATTTGATTTATGGATATTTGGCTCTGGATCTGCCCTCACAAGAATCACTGATTCATTTTTCTGTACAAACAAGCCATTCCAATCTAGTTTCCTTGGGTCCTCTATGCATGCATTTCCAACTGCCGATCATATTTAAACAGGAAGGATTGTGTTTGATACTTAACAAACTGATTACTGGGAATACATAATTGTAAAATATAAAGTTTACCTTTAGACATAACTCTTTCTAATTTTATTTATTTTCTAAGTATAACTATATTTTGCTTTTGTTTTTATCTGAGTGCACCACTTCATGTTTTTTTTTTCAAATCTGGAAACTAGCCGAATCTGGCTTCCTAAGTCGGAGTCAATGGGAAACAAAATAGTGTGGCTAATCCATTTAGCACTGTACCATGGGGTGTCTGGAGTATGCTCTCAGACTACTAGTTGGCAGAATTTCCAATGGCTGTCTACTCAGGCCACCCAGATTGAAAGTAGTACCTTCTTCCACAACAGCAAATGGATATATATATATATATATATATATATATGAGTTGGCCACTAGGATTGGCAAATAAAGTGGGGCGGAGGGGGGAAAGAGTGGGTGCAATATTGTTTGAAAATAGCATATATATGACAACCACACTTTACACCTGAATCATACCTTTAGAACATAGACCAGTAAAACTAGCAATCACAAGTATCTAGCTTTGTTGATATTTGCGTTGAGGCTGTTTTCATTGCTATCACTATTAGACTTGGCAAAGATCAATCAAAACTTTAGCATTTGTATTGCTGATCTGGCCTTTCACCCGTCGGGTGAAAATGTTATATCAGCCTCCTGTAGCTTGTAAGATAATATTGTGATTAGATACACTTCTAATTGTCCTTGAAACTTGAAATACTGTAAGCAAAGAATTAGAGGCACCAATTTGTTCATTGAGTGTTCTATGTAAATATTACATTATCTAAAGTTGCCAAAAAAGTCACTCATAAATCATTCCATTTCAAAATGTGCAGTATAAAAGTCACTCCTATAGCAAAATATTTGGATGTGAAAACTCTGAAGTAGAAAGCCTTGCAAAAGTGATTGGCTCTTGAGGCTTTGTTCTTATTAACTGCTATGACATCTTATGCCAGTTTAATCATTCATGAGAGTGCCTTCAAAGTCCAGGTAGTGATATGAGGTTTGTCGGTAATATGATAGAAACGTTACTAATGTATCTGCAGGCATACTGGGGGAACAATTGTAAAGATTGCTAGATAAAGAGATGGTGGAGTGTTGTCCATTATTTATTCAGAGACTCAGTTAAAACTCTGGGGTCATGGGTTCAAATTCTGCCTTGACAGCTGAAAATTTAATGGTCACTCATTGAATTGTGGTAAGAGTTTGGATTTACACTGAGCAGTTGGGAAAGAGTAGCACTTCCTTAGAAGTGCTTAGCTGTGTGGCTTGGTTCCGAAACAACAACTGATTTAAGGCTGTGCACTTGTTTGGGGAAATGAAATGTAGGGCATGCCACCTATGTGCATACATGCTAAAGAGCAATTCCGAGTGCCAACCCTTGACTGGGTATACAACTGGGCTTCAATGGTAGTGCTGTGCCAGAGATCTCAGGATATCCCCTCTGCAATGAGAATGGGATGGGTGACATCATAGGGGTGTGGTGCATAAGTAATGAGGGGCATTTGGAAAGATCACGTGACAAAACTCACAAGGCCTCGCAGAGAGAAATCCTCCATGAAGCTCACCAAACCTTTCACTGTAAGATATAAATCATATTGGGCTGCGACTTAAGGGGAGCAATATTTTAGATATTATTAACAACAAAGCTTATGTCCCTGTTCTGGTATTGGATAATACCTCCCAGCCTGACTTTTCTCTTTGTTGTGGCAATTGGGTGATTCAGTACACGCAGATGAAGGAAAATGTGATAAAAAGAAGAACCTCTTGGCTTGGCAGAGAATCAGATCCTTAAGCATGTTAAGGTAATGCAACCAAATCCTTGTGGTATGACTTATTGCGTTGCTATGCTCAGGGACCTCCTAGGCCTGATGTAGGGTATCTTCAGCTTTCGGACTCTGTAACCTCTAGCATAGCATGAAGCTTCCTAGTGAAATTTTAAGATTTCAGGTAAGTTGATTCTAGCTTACAATCTTGCCTCTTCGCAATTATACATGTGTGGTGTGACATCAGAAAAAATGTATTTGGTATGATTTTCCAGTAAAATGTAACAGATCCTGAAACTTTGTATGGGGACTATTGCAAAACAGATTCCCTGTCTCCCACAGGACTTTGATCCTTTTGGATACAAACAGAATGTCTCTGTGAGCCTTTACTTGTTCAAATAAGATTTCAAGAGCAGCATCTGAAAATCTTGGTGTTCCTATCCGTGCCATTGTAGATCTTCAGTTTTATCTCCCATGTGCAGAATATAAACCCCGGCACTCATCATGTCTTGCAGCTATATTTTGCTTTAGCAGATGCAGCTTCTCTATTTATGAGCACTGAAGTCTCGGAAATGCTACCACTCTCATTGTTGCACATGGAGACCAATGTAAAATTTTCAGTTTGTCAAGCCTGCTTTGCTTACTCTGTTACAAAAACACAAGTGCTAGAGAAATACCGCAAGTCTGGCAGCAATCTCTGTACTTTGTTATAGGTAGGAAGAAAGATAGCTGCTTCAATGAAGAATCATGTCGACAGATGTTCAATGTTAGTACAAATAAATAAACTATATTCATGACATAATTAGAAACAATTCCGAAATTAAAAATCGAGTCTAAAATAATAAAAGGATTGCATAACAGTAATCAGTTCAACGTTCAAATAATATACTCTCCTTAATTTACAGAATATAAATAGATGGCATATTGTCCAGATGAACTTATTAAATTCTTAATCAGTTGCTATATATTTGTTGCTCATGCCATGTTAAGAAATTGTGTCCTTGGAAAGTGTTATTTCATAAGAGCGAATTCCCATTGTTTTGTTAGCGGCTTGTTACCAACAAGAAATGAAAGGCATTTTGCCATTTCTCCATAAAAGAAATATTGCTTGTATCTTACAGTAGGCTGCTTCAGCTAACAGCTCGACTGTAATACCTATTCAAGATTTGCTGCCTGTGCTGTTGGTATCAGTATATGGGAGCTATAAAAACATAACTTCATGGTCAATTAATAATACTGATGAAATTTTTAGACAGGACCCACAGTTGAGATATGACCCAATAAAAGATAAAATCTTGGCAGCATCATGGTAAGATAAATAAAACAGATACTCTTCCTCTAGCAGCTTCTTGCACCAGACTGCACACCCTGATAAAGATGTGTTATCTGTCTAGTCTGCTGTTCCTCTGCAAGTACACAGTGCAGTGGAGTCTGGCAATGAGCCAAATCCTTTTCCAGGTTTGTGTTTGGACGGCTTTGACATTTCAAAAACTGAACTCCACGTATTTTGAAAACCTACTTCAGTTCATCTCTTTTCATGATTCACTGTCTGTTGTGCAGCATAATGTAACACGCACTGTGTAACTCAGGTCTCATTCGTGATTCAGATTATAGAGTCATAGACGCAGAAACAGCATGGAAGCAGACCCTTCAGTCCAACTTGTCCATGCCGACCAGATATCCTAAATTAATCCCATTTGCCAGCCTTTGGCCCATATCCCTCTAAACCCTTCCTATTCATCCATCCAGATGTCTTTTCAGTGTTGCAATGGTACCACCCTCCACCACTTCCTCTGGCAGCTCATTCCATACATGCTTCACCAACTGCATGAAAATGTTGCCCCTTGGGTTCCTTTTAAATCTTCCTCTCTCACTTTAAACCTAAGCCCTTTAGTTTTGTCTCCCCAATCCCAGAGAAAAGACTTTAGCTATTCACCCTATCCCTACCCCACACGATTTTAGAAAACTTTATAATGGTCACCCCTCAGCCTCCGATGTTCCAGGGTAAACAGTCCCAACCTATTCAGCCTTCCCCTATATCTCAAACCCTCCAATCCTAGCAATATGCTTGTAAATCTTTTCTAAACCCTTTCAAGTTTCACAGCATCTTTCTTTTTGCAAGGAAACCAGAATTAAATGCAGTATTCCAAAAGTGGTCTAAACAATGACCTGCTTATTAACTTTGGGGTTTTTCTCCTATGCTATAAGTGTTAGATGTCAGGAAAAATCTCTATTCAGAGAAGGTCTTTGACATGTGGATCAAGTTGCCAGCTTGTGCAATGACAGAAGAAAAAAATTAATGATTTCTTTGCATACTCCTGGCCAATATTCATTGTTCAACTGACATCGCATTGGCCTACATTTTGTGAATAGCCATCAGGCAGTGGAGCAACAGTAAACTGTCAGTATTTGTAATCATTACCCATCTAAAACTGGCCATAGCTTCAGGAGTTAGCGCCTGTACAGTTTAGCACTGTGATCCAAAATTGTCGTTTGTCACTTGCTGCTTCACAAGGAGTGCTTGCCATTCCGAGAATAGGTGATCACTGAAATCAGAAGACATCAAATTTTCCACTTCAACATCATTTTTGATCAAAATGCAGACTGGGTTCTGAAACTGTAATTCCAAATTTGTGTGCTGTGGTTACATGTCACCATTCATATTAATTCCTAGAATTTTAATATTTAATTTAAAATAGCCTTTTAGAAGGATTTGACAGAGCGGTGGATTGTGAGATTCCACTATAAGCATGAGCCAAGGCAGACAAGGAATGAAAATTGCAGTGTTAGCCAAGGTGCCACTTTCCCATGGGCATTACTGCAATCGGCAAGTTTCACCAGGAATGGGGATAGGGTGATTTTATGATTCCACCCAAACAACCAGGGCAATTAAGACTGTTTACTAAGGGTTTGTGAGAGGCGTGTTCCGACTTGGGCAGAAGTGCAAGGTTGAATGTATTACTGGGGGCAGACCGGATGTGTGGTGGTGGACACACAAGGGATCAGAGTCAAGATTAGAATGGTACTGGAAAAGCACAGCAGATCGTTCTCCCCGTGTCTGCGTGGGTTTCCTCCGGGTGCTCCGGTTTCCTCCCACAGTCCAAAGATGTGCGGGTCAGGTGAATTGGCCATGCTAAATTTGCCCGTAGTGTTAGGTAAGGGGTAAATGTAGGGGTATGGGTGGGTTGCGCTTTGGCGGGTCGGTGTGGACTTGTTGGGCCGAAGGGCCTGTTTCCACACTGTAAGTAATCTAATCTAATCTAATCTAATCTAATCAGGCAGCATCTGAGGAGCAGGAAAATCGATGTTTCAGGCAGGAGTCCTTCATCATTGATTCCTGATGAAGGGCTCCTGCCCGAAACATTGTTTCTCCTGCTCCTCAGATGCTGCTTGACCTGCTGTGCATTTCCAGCACCACACTAATCTTGACTCTAATCTCCAGCATCTGCAGTCCTCACTTTCGTCTACACAGGGGATCAGTGCTGGTCAGACCAGAGAACTGAGTGAGCTTCAGGAAAGGGTGAATGGTGCCCAGTTGCAGCCATTGGGTCAGGGTAGGTTGAGTGCTTTTCAATCCATTAGTGTCAGGAAGTGCCTAATACAGTGCACCGCTGGGGCAGCACTGGACATAAGCAAAGCAGCCTGAGACATTTGCTTTTCCCAAGGCAACTTTCTGACTGGAGCTAATATCATGAAATATCTGCCATTGTAATGGCTGCTGCACTCCCCTTGCAGTACCTCTGCACATGTACAGGCACACCTCAGTTTCTGCCCTGCTTCCGCTAATGGCCACCAAATCCATCTCCAAGTTAAATGCGAGGGCACTCTTGCAAAAATTAAATCTTTGTCACTGTCAATATCAGGGTCAAACATGGGATTTGATATCCATTTCTTGCCAAAGATAGGAACATCATGACCAGAGTATTTCAGCTTCTATTTCGCCCAAAGCCAATTTTTTTGTTTGGTTTCAACAAAAAAATTATTTCAGAGCTTTTCCTTTTCTGTGTTGCTGTCTGAGAAAATCCTATGATGCGATTGAAATCTTTGAAATCTTGATGGTATCACTGGGGAATGCTCCAGTACAAAAAAAAACATTCAAATTGGTTACAGTATCACTGCAGGTCGGGAGAAATAAATTTCCCACCACAGAGCTTGCTAGATCACTCAGCGAGGTTTACTCTGAGGTTAGCAGCAAGCATCTTTCCTTCATCCTGACAGAAAATTTCAGGTCGTTTTCATTTCATTATCTCACTGCTGTTTGTGGAACTTGCTGTGCTCAAACGCTTTGCTGCATTACCATAGTGACGACATTTCAAATACTTCACTCGTTGCAAAGTGCTTTGTGACATTCATATGTTGAGAAAGATGTGTTGTAATTGCAAGATTTTAATCTTTTCTTTCTAATGTTCAGTTGGGTGAGGGGTGAGTTCCCAAATGGGTGGAATCACAGTTTCTAAAACTTAGGTGGCAACTGGAAGTTATTTCTCTCCGATGTGGGGCAGAAGTTTAAACTTCTGATGGTGTCTGGTGAAACAATGGGATTATCAATGAGAGTTGGAGAATTGCCAGCTTCTAGAATCAGAGCTGAAAATTTGTTGCTGGAAAAGCGCAGCAGGTCAGGCAGCATCCAAGGAACAGGAGTTTCGATGTTTCGGGCATAAGCCCTTCTTCAGGAATGCCCGAAACGTTGAATCTCCTGTTCCTTAGATGCTGCCTGACCTGCTGCGCTTTTCCAGCAACAAATTTTCAGTTCTGATCTCCAGCATCTGCAGTTCTCACTTTCTCCTCGCAGCTTTTAGAATCAGCTTTGTCAAGACTTTAACACATCCGTAGTATTAGCATTAGATAAATGGGGGAAAAATCAGTGTAACACACCTTGCATGTTCCTACATTACTTTAGAACTAAGATGTCAGGTTTTGGAATTTGATGTTAGGATCGACCTAATAATGTGTGAATGGTATAAATTTTGAAAAGGTGCACACCATGTAGATTGATGGGTAGGGAGTTTAATATTATTGAATATGCAGGGTAAAGTATATTCTACTCTTGACAGTAAACAGCTACATTAATGCACCCATCCAATGTAAAACATAGCGTTGCTTGAAATGAAGGCATTTTATTGAGAAACAATTCTTAGATCGTGAACGCATTGAGATTTATACATAAATAACTAATTAGCCGAAGCCTATAAAGTACCATGGGCATCTGTCTCCATTAAAAAGAGACAGTTGTTTAAAGTTTGAGGGGCACTATTGCAAAGACATAGGGCAAACATATGAGGCCCACTCCACCATTGTAATTGCACCCCATTTGTTTTAATGGACAAACTGGCAAGCTTAGAAAGGGATACCCTGGCCTCCTGATATTTGTGAGCCAGCCATGAGCACCATTTGACTAAGACGGTACTGTTTAAAATCATCCAGGAAAGACATAATTCTATGTGAAGCTTACAACTTTCCATTGAATTCAGCAAATTTAGATTATGAGCTATTTTGGATTTCTTGAACTAGCCTGTGGGAACTGTAGAAATATTTTCTTACAGTCAATTAATTGTACATTGATCTCTGGAAAAGTGCCACAGTTGAAATTTAATACAATGGGTGAATTTTTTGGCCTATTATAATACAAATGAAACACATGCTGTGCATTGCATTTTGTTTTATTAGAATACATATAGTCAAGGTATGTTCACATCAGCAATATAGATGAATGGGTAACACTAACTGAGGCCCATACTGATCTGTTACGAGTCCAATTCAATGCAAGTTAATCCTCCTGGATGTTTTTGCAGAAAGAAGCAACATATAACTTTAAGCAATGCCGGAGTATGATTTTCCACGAGTTTGTGAAGAAATAAATACCAGTATGTTTGCTTATTAACCACTGTCTAAACAGGTTGCCTGACCAATTAGGGAGGGTTAACCGTGTCTATTCTGTGAAAGGTAGGGTTTCTCATGAAAAGGAACACAGCGTGAGTTACAAGGGTTCACTATCACATTGTAGTAACCACGATGTGGAGGTGCCAATGTTGGACTGGGGTGGACAAAGTTAAAAATCACATAACATCAGGCTATAGTACTTCCAAATAAACCAATTGGACTTTAGTCTGCTGTTGTGTAATTTTTAACTCTGCAGTAACCACAGCAATGTAATGGCTATAGAGAGTGTCTCACTGGACTCTTCCATGTCCTGCAGTGGGTTCTGATGGAGTGCAGTGAAGTGAGCTTTCCCAAGGACGGGAGGAAGAGGACAACTTCATGAACAAAGCTGGACTGGATGGAAGGTCTGAAAATCATTCAGCATCAGAGGTGTGATCTCTCCATCCTGGAGAAGGAGCACCAAGAGCATAAAATACCTCAAGAGAGGAAATGGCACGACACTTGGAGATACCACAGCCACATGCACTATTTTTTTTTACTGTTCCCCTCCCTTGTGCAGGATTCTTCAGAGCATGCCTCATAACTCAATACATTCCTTTCCCTGCAGATTCCTCTCAGCCCCCTCTGAACAGCCAAAACTCACTCTCATAGTGTTGTTTTTTGTGATGATGCTGCAGGGTTGAAAAGCCTATAGTAACTCAGGCAAATGAGCTACCACAGGACACATGTCCTGGGATGTTTCTCAACGGTGTGGGAATGAGGTCACAAAGTCAGCAGTTGAAACAGGAGAGATCAAAGAGTACAGATAAGAAAATTGAAGTGGAATTAGCGGAAACCCAGCTTGATCAAATGTTTGAGACAAACCAGGAGCAGATTGATGATAAAGCAGACATCTTTAATTCAGAGAAATTAACTGAAGTACAGCAAAAAGAGAAACTAAACCAATTGTATCAAAAAGCATCCTGAAGAAGGATCTAGATGTATCCCGGTGTGCTACTATCTTAAAAATGATGTCTTAATCAGGCAATGTTGACCATCATGTATTCAGACAGATGAGAAATGGGCAGCAGTTTGTATTGCCAGTGGATTATAGAAAGGAGGTGTTGTTAGTAGTGCATGAACTATCAGTAGGGGGTCATTTGGGGTAAGAAAAACACAAACTAAAATACAAAAACATTTTTACTGACCTGGATTGCACAAGGGCATAGTTGAATTTTGAAAGACATATCATACATGTCAGATAATTGGAAAATCACAAGCAGTAATAAAAACCACACCTAAAATACCTATTCCTACATTTGAGGAACCTTTTCCAAGAGTCATAGTCGACTGCTTAGGACTCCTACCTTAAAAAAAAGGAATCAATGCAGAGGAACCTCAATTATCCGAACGAGTTAGGCAGGCACTATTTCGTTCGGATAATCAATTATTTGGTTAATATCTGATTGCAGATTTGTAGCTCGGGTGTCCGTTGTTGTGGTTCTGCTCGCCGAGCAGAACCACAACATATTTGGTTAATCGAGTAAATGCCTTTCCTCTGGGGCTCGGAGTTTTTAAAGTCTGCTTCCTGTTCAGAAGATTGCAGAAACACACAGTGTGTGAGCCCCGCCCCCAACCAACCCCAACCCCCAAGCCATTTAACATCGCCCCTCCAACCAGCCAACATTGCCCCCCACTGCCTGCCACCAACTGTCCAACACCTCCCCCCGTACCCCAACACCACCCCCAACCCTATCCAACACCTCCCCCTCCCCCCCAACTGTCCAACACCTCGCTCCATCCTCCTACCCCGTCCAAAACCTCCCCCAACACTGCCCCCGCCTCCCAACTGTCCAACACCTCCCCCGCCTTCCAACACTACCCCCTCCTGTGCCCCCATCCCCATCCAGCACTGCCCCTCACCCCCTCTCCAGGGCAGCTGGACTGGACACCAACAGCAAGACTGCTGCTGCTGCTGCCTTTGTGGAGTAAGTCTCCAAATAGCGCAGACACACAGACATGCAGACACCCACACCCACAGACACACACAGACACACACAGACACACACACACACACACACACACACACACACACACACAACCTTTTATTGTAACTCTTTGACAGGTTCCATCTCTGCACTGTACAGGACAATGTTGGTCAAATTATCTGGGGAAGGGGGTGTGGTTTAGGGTACACCCCCCCCCTTTAGAGCTTCAGGGAAAGTGTGGGGAGAGAGAGAGGGCGGGAGGCCAGTCATTTGGAGACAGTGCACGTTTAATCACAGTAAATGCGATCACTGTTGGAAACACATCTTTGTAATGTTTCTATCGGGACCTCAAGACCTCCTTCGGATAATCTGATTTCTGGATAATTGGTATTCGGATAATTGAGGTTCCTCTGTATTTATTAACAATAATGAATGCGTCCACTAGATTTCCAGATGCCATTCCATTGCACAATATCACAGCTAAAAGGATTGTAAGGGAGTTACTCAAATTTTTCACTAGGTATGGACTGCCCACAGAGATACAATCAGATCAAGGGTCAAATTTTACAACAAAATTATTCAAGGAAGTTATGGGCAGCTTAGAAATAAAACAATTCAAATCTACTGCATACCATCCAGAAACGCAGGGTACACTAGAAAAGTGGCATTAGACGTTAAAGGCCATGTTGAGGGCTTATAATCAAGACTATCCAGGTGATCAGGATAAGAGAATTCCGTTTGTATATTTTGCTAACAGAGGTGCACCAAATGAATTGACCAAATGTAGTCTGTTTGAATTAGTCTTTGGGCATGAAGTGAGAGGACCAATGAATTTGATTAAGGAGAGACCATATACTTGGACAATGTGTCAGATTATAGGAAAAAATTAAATAGAGCTGGGGAGCTGACTAGACAGCATTTGAAAGTATCATAGCAAACAATGAAACAGGAAGCAGACAAGAAATCAAGACCTGGCAATTTTGCTACCGCGGAGATAAGGTGTTAGTGTTACTTCCAGTGATAGGTGAATCTTTAAAAGCAAGGTTTAGTGAATCTTATCAAGTTGAAAGGAGATTGAGTAAGGTGAACTATTTGATAAGGACTCCAGATGGAAAGAAATCTCAGAGTGTCATGTGAATATGCTCAAAGGGTATTTTGACAGGGAAGAAAAGCTAAAGGAGACTGTGTTACTGATTGCAACACAGGGTGAACAACCAAGTTCAGAGGATTCTGGATTGGACATTCCTCCAATTAAATTGGACAATGAGGAAGTTATCAAAAATTGGGTTAAATTATTGAGTTACCTTCCAGAGGAAAATCGAAATGACCTAAAAGAGTTATTGCTATCACATGAGGAGATATGTGGAAATAAGCTGGGAAGTACTCATCTAATTATGCATGATGTAGATATAGGAGATGCTGTTCCGACTAAGCAACATCTTTATTGGCATAACCCTCTAAAGTTGGCATTGGTTTAAAAGGAGATTGAATGCTTGCTCCAAGATGACATCATTGAAGTGAGTTACAGTGACTGGAGCTCACCCATAGTGATGGTGCTAAAACCTGATGGTACCCAATGATTATGTGTGGACTATTGCAAAGTCAGTGCAGTTACAAAGACTTATGCATATCCAATTCCACATTTGGAAGACTGTGTTGAAAAGCTGGGACAAACAACTTTCATTTCTAATTTGGACTTGCTGAGAGGGTACCATTGTCCGAAAGAGCAAGACAATTTCGGCTTTCATAACACCTAATGGACTTTATCAGGTTAAAGTTATGCTGTTTCTAATGAATGATGCACTAGCTACATTTCAAAGACTAACCAATAACCCAATTGTGCCATATACATTGATGATCTGGTGATTTTTAGTGACACATGGAAGGAACATTTGCAACATTTATCAGAATTATTGGCTCGACTTCGGGAGGCAGGCTTGGTGATAAACCTGGCTAAAAGTGAATTTGCTAAAGCCCATGTGACCTTCCTGGGCCACGTTACTGGACATGGACAAATGGCCACATGGAATGCAAAAACAAAGTTAAATGGGGAGTTTCCCAAAAAAATCGACAAAAAGAGCAGTATTACGATTCCTAGGATTGAGTGGATTTTATCAAAATTTGTACCAAATTTTAGAGATGTTGCTGCTCCGTTTACTGAAGTATTAAAGAATGGCAAGAGGTTTCAGTGGACAACGGACAGTCAGAAGGCATTTGACAGCCTGAGAGCTGTGTTAACCACTGCCCCAGTATTAGCCACATCTAATTATGCACAGCCATTCAAGGTGGCTATCGATGTGAGTGATGTGGGGGTCGGTACTGTGCTCTTGCAAGAAGGTGACGAGAAGATAGAAAGACCTATCGGGTAATTGTCCAGGAAATTGAATATTCATCAGCAGAAATATTCAACATTTTGGTATGGACTACCCACAGAAATACAAATAGATCAAGGGTCAAATTCTACTTCAAGATTTTTCAAGGAAGTTATGGACAGCTTAGAAATAAAACAATTCAAATCTACTGCATAACATCCAGAATCACAGGGCGTGCACTTTCTTGCTTCTATGCCTCTTAGTTGTGCTAAAAAGATGTTTTCTTTGTCTCCTTCCCCCACAAGCAAACCCAACGACCCTTCAGTGATGAGTCACTGGTAATGCATGTTGCCCTGGTCCAATGGGAAGCAGATAGCATTCACAGACGCTGCAGATTCAGCAGCACCTATTGGGAGAACATGCACTTTTTGAGACACTGATGCTCAGATATGTCAAGAGAGCTGATTGTCTTGCAATGAGTGCTATTTTGGGAAGGTTTTGCCTCCTTCGAATTGCACTTCACTGTCCATCTCCTCTGGCTTGTGGCTGGGATCTGTCTGACAAGAAGGCAGCTGAGATTGCTGTCAATACAGGACTGAGGGTGGTATATTTAAACTCATGCAGTAAATGAAACAAGGTAAAGGAGCTTGTTGGTTGAAATTGTCAGATGCAATATTGTGGGTATCACAATGATGTGGCTGTAAGGGGATCAGGGCTGGGAACTAAATATCCAAGGATACATGACCTATTGAAAGGACAGATGTATTGCGAGAGTGGGTGTGGGGTGGCATTGTCAGTAAGAAATGAAATTAAATCAATAGCAAGAATAGTAAGTTTGCAGGTGACACCAAAATTGGAGGTGTAGTGGACAGCAAAGAAGTTACCTCTGATTACAAAGGGATCTTGATCAGATGGGCCAATGGGCTGAGAACTGGCAGATGGAGTTGAATTTAGATAAATGCGAGGTGCTGCATTTTGGGAAAGCAAATCAGAGCAGGACTTATACACTGGGGAGTGTTGCTGAACAAAGAGACCTTGGAGTGCAGGTTCATAGCTCCTTGAAAGTGGAGTCACAGGTAGGTAGATAGAGAAGAAGGTGTTTGGTATGCTTTTCTTTATTGGTCAGAGTATTGAGTACAGGAGTTGGGAAGTCATATTGCAGCTGTACAGGACAATGGTTAGGCCACTGTTGGAATATTGCATGCAATTCTGGTCTCCTTCTTATCGGAGTTATGAGTTATGCTGCAGGGTTCTGAAGGAGATAACTGAGGAGATTATTGAGTCATTGGTGGGATCTTTCCGGAATCAGTGGAGCCAGGGACAGTCACAGAGGACTAGAAAATGGATAATGTCACACCCTTGTTTAAGGAGGGAGGGGGGAACAGATGGGAAACTAGAGGTCAGGAGGTAACAAGCAAGTTAGATAAAGGAGATCCAGTGACAATATCTACTTGGTTTTTCAGAAGGTCTTGACAAGATTCCACACAGGAGGCTGCTAAATAACACAAGAGCTGATGGTGTTGGGGACAAAGTAGTGGTATGGATAGACGATTGGCTGACTGGCAGATGGCAGGGAGTAGCGATAAAGGATCTTCTTCAGGGTGGCAACCAGGGTGACTACTGGAGTTCTGCAGGGGTCAGTGTTGGGACCACAACTATTCATGTTATATATTAACAATTTGGATAAAGGAACTGAGGATATTATTGATTAGTTTGCAGATGGTGCTAAATAGATGGAGTAGCAGGTAATGTTGAAATAGCAGGGAGGCTACAGAAGGACTTGGACAGGCTAGGAGACTTGACAAAGAAATAGCAGATGGAATGCAACATGGGAATGTGTGAGGTTATGCACTTTGATAGGAAGAATGGAGGCATAGACTATTTTCTAAATGGTGAAAGCATTTGGAAATCAAAAGCACAAAGGAAGTTGGGAGTTCTGGTTCAGTACTCTCTTAAGGTAAACATGCAGGTTCAATTTGTTAATTGGAAGTCAAATGCAATCTTAGCATTCATTTCAAGCAGGCTAGAATGCAATAGAAGTGATGTATTGCTGAGACTGCATTAGGCTCTGTTCAGAGTGCATTTGGAATTTTGTGAGCAGTTTAGGGCTGCATGACTAAGGAGAATGTGCTGGCATTTGGACAGGGATGCCAAGGACCTTTACAAGAATGATCCCAGGGATGAAAGGCTTGTCATATGAGGAGCAGTTGAGGACTCTGGGTTTGTGCTTGATGCAGTTTAGAAGGATGAGGGAGGATTTGACTGAAGCATACAGAATATTGAAAGACCTGGATAGACTGCATGTAAAGAAAATGTTTCCACTAGTAGGAGAGACTAGAACCCAAGGTCTCAGCCTCAGAGTGAAGGGACAACCCTTTATAACTGAGATGGTAAGGAATTTCTTCAGTCAGATGGTGGTGAATCTGTGCATTTCATTGCCACAGAAGGCTGTGGAGGCCAAGTCATTTAAGACAGAGATAAATAGGTTCTTGGTTAATAAGGAGACCAAGAGTTACAGGGAGAAGGCAGGAGAATGGGGTTGAGAAACATATTATCCATGATTGAATGTCAGAGAAGACTTGTTGGGCTAAATGGCCTGATTTTGCACTTCTACCTATAGTCTTACTTTTGTGGACCAAAGGAACATAAAATGTATGATACAGGCTAACCTTGAACTATTAATTAACTGGAAAATTCTGATAACTATTCTAGCTTGAATGAATCTGAAGATTGCAATTGTTTATTGGCAATAAAACTTCCCATAATTGTATGCTGGCATTCCTCATATTTAAACAGTTCTTGTGAGATTGTGATAGTGTCCCTACTTATGGCCAGCAGGTACTTTTTCAAGTCTGAGTCACCCCACAGGTTTGTTATGACAAACAGGTTGAAAATAACTTCTCAAATGCTCCTCAAGTTTGTGTGCACTGTTTCCTTATAACTGATTGAAACAATAGTTCTTTTTAGGCAAAGTAGAATTATTAGAAAGAATACACATGTTATGCGAGTGACTTTGTGAGATTGAAAACAAAGAGGGTGTTGTTTAAATGCCGAAAAGGGTCTCATAAATTATTAAAACTGAAACTTCCAGATGCAGGAAGTGGAGTCTCAAACATTGAGCTGTTTAATCTTTGTCACAGTCATAGATTTTTAACTACTGGGTATTTAAAGCTCGCCTTGAAGCAATAAATCAGTCCTCCACCATCAGGCCACCAATATTCAAGGGCAGCTGCATGAACATTGGCTTAATTACAAAAAGAAATGACACTCGCCAGTATTTGGGAGTGGCATGGTGGCTCAGCAGGGTCCCATGTTCGATTCCCGCCTCAGGTGACTGTTTGTGTGGAGTTTGCACATTCTCCCCATGTTTGCGTGGGTTTCCTTCCACTGTCCAAAGATGTGCAGGTTAGGTGAATCGAGCATGCTAAGTTGCCATGTCAGTGGTAACGATAGGGTAGGGGTGTGGGTCACTGTGGACTTGTTGGGCTGAAGGGCCTGTTTCCACATTGTAAGGAATCTAATCTTATTTTGGGAGTCAAGAGTGTGGTGCTGGAGAGCAGGAGAATCGACGTTTCGGGCACAAGCCCTTCATCAGGAATGAGGCTTATGCCCAAAACATCGATTCTTCTGCTTCTTGAATGCTGCCTGACCTGCTGTGCTTTTCCAGCAACACACTCACCACTCTTATCTCCAGCATCTGCAGTCCTCACTTTTTACCATGATTATTTTGGGAACACTGCTTTAGTAATTGCCTCCTAACTCATATTACTGACAGTAAAGTTAAAGCAGTATATGTATCCCAGGAAATCTTGGAGTGCCACAATTAATGGTACCAATTAGTTTCTCTATGATGTGCTCTTCCTTTTAAGGTTTCTTACTGCGTAAAAGTTGCCATCATCTGACCAGACCATAGGGCTGCTCTTTCAATAGAGATGGATGACTGAGGGTGATTTAACCTGAGGGTCACCATGCCTCAGGTGCAGGGAGGGGTTGAGAAGGAGAATCCTTCATGGTAACATCAGCTGGTGTGAGAATCAGACCCATGCTGTTGCCATCACTGAGCAAACCAACCTCTTTCACCGTGTAGATGTGTTGCTAGCCTGTTACAAATCCCAGGAAAATTGAAGCCATGATTTTACTTGATAACCATCTGCATCCTTTGATGCTCAGCTGGCTGAATGGCTGATTTGTGATTCACAGTGATGCCAAAAGCACAGGTTCAATTCCTGTAACTGCTGAGGTTATCACAAAAGTATGAATTCTCAACCTGTTCCCTAGGCCTAAGGCTTGGTGAGTCTCAGGTAAAACCACCACCAGTCATTTCTCTCTCTTGACAGAGCAGTCTTATGGTCTGTCAGGACTATGGTGACTTAACCTTCCCTTTATTTGGGCTATCAAAGCCTTGCATTAATACATGGGGAGAAGTAATAGTTAAAATTACAATGCAAACTTTGGAATTATAAGTTTGTACTATTTCCTTTGATATCTGGAAGGCATGTTGAACACTTTAAAATAATTTAGTCTCATTTCAAAGGCATTTTAACTATAACCATAAATTACAACCTTTTTATTGCAAAAAGATAACTTATGGTTTCTATTCCAGTATTGTTACAATGAATGCATTGCAAATTTAAGAATTGTCTAAGATTTTACGTCGTCAATTCTGATTTTCTGCTTGTGCCTGGTTCAGATATTGGACAAGAATCTCAGTCTTCAACAGTCCCAAATTGCAGTTTATTTTTGTATTCTAATACTGGACATCTCTATGTATCATCATTTGGCAATCATGAGGTTAGAGAGAATGATTCACAGCAAATAACAGACATTATCTACAGATCAGTCCCTCTCTTGTTTAACTTCTAATTCACATGCTTTAGGCAGCTAACCTTGGAGTAGTAAGTCTGAAGTGATGTATGTTAAGGCTGAACAACAGTCTTGCGAGTGTTAGATAAACATTAAAGGATTTATTGTAGCGCTAATATGTTTCCTATAATCTGCTGGAAGTTGTACAGGAATTAAATTAAATCAATGCTCATACACTGAATTCTTAAATAATACAAATCAAACTTTGCCTCAGTGAAATCTCCCACAGGACCACTTCTTCAGAATTCATACAATCTTGCAATCTTTCTTTAAGCTGAGTAATGCTTAACTTTATGGCTTTGAAATACAATACTGCCTAGTCTGTTTATCATGTGCAGTCAGCTTTCTAGAACATATATACTTTCTATAAGAGCAGGGTTTTTGTCATGATAATAAAAAGGATTATGGAAAATATGAGAATACTAAAGCAATCATGGTGCCAATTGATGGAATGTTAACTTTTTTTCCCCAATAAGAAGTGATTAATGTAAAGAAACATCCACTTTTTCATTCATGCAAGTGTTACCTTGGCTTAGGAGTAGCACTCTCACCTATGAACGTCAAAGGGTGTTGGTTTAAACTCTTTTGTAGCAGGCTTTCTGAAATATGCTGACATTCAAGGGCACAGACTGTGTTTGTCTTCTTGGAGATTCTTGTCTTTTGAATGAAATGCTAAACGAAACCATGTCTTCCTGTTCAGATCATCACGCTCGAGTGTCTTCACAGTATCTGAATAACTTGCAACTCCCCTGCTGCCCTGGTCACCAATTTATCTTTAGATCAACATCAGGAAAAACAGATGCACCTCAATGCTATTGTGGGAACTGCTGCTTCAGTTAAGTAACAACAATAAATGCAGTTCCAAAGTAATTGACTCACTGGAAAACACATGGAATCATCCTTAGAATGTGGAGGGCTTTGTAAAAATACAAGTTCTTCCTTGAACTACTTCCTCTCATTTTGTTCTTTTGCTTCTCTTCTTAATGTTCCCACTAGTGCTGCAAAACAATTCAACTCTCCCTCCCCAGCCTCAAAGCGATTCTATATGAAGCAGGTCAGCTAAACATTTAATCATTATTGTGTGGAGGTGACAGGAGATGCTTTTGCTGAGCCCAGCTGACATTTACAGAAGTGCTTTGCTGGACAGATTGCCAAATGGTCATTTCAGCTGCACAGTGCCCCCCGCTCCCATCCTCCCATCCCCACCCCCATTCTCCCCACCCCCGTCAACTCCCAGCCCACCATCTCCCAGATTGCTCCAGATCTGTGTTGTTTTCAAAGCCCATAGCTGCTCGGGTAGAAAGAATGAGTCCAGTCTTCTGGAAATTCAGCTTGTATGGTGAGAAATAAAGCTGGGTATTGGGGGTGGGAGGGTGGGGAAGAGGAGTACAAATAACCAGCTGGTGGCTCTCCTGTCTTAACTCTGACAGTAGATTGGAGGACACCCCAGTGACAGCATCAGTAACTATTTGCATTGTCCTTGGGCTTTCCTCAACCTTTCACTGAAATTTGTTAGAGGACTGCAAAAGATTGGTGAGGCCTCCACTGGAATATTGTGCCCAAATCTGGTTGCCCACTTATAGGAAAGATATTATTAAGCTGGACAGGGTTCAGAAGAGATTTACCAGAATGCTACTGGGTTTGGAAACTATAAAGAAAGGTTGGATAGGCTGGGATTTTTTTTTCACTGGAGTGTAGGAGGTTGAGAGGTGACCTTGTGGAAGTTTATAAAATCTTGTGGGGTATAGATAGAGATAATGATAGTTGTTTTTTTTCCCTAGGATGGGGGATTTCCAGACTAGCCAGTACATTTTTAAGGTGAGAGGAGAAAAACACATGAGTGACAATCTTTCTACACAGAGGGCAGTTCATGTGTGGAATGAAATTCCTGAGGAAGTGGTGGATGTTTCAAAGGCATTTGGATAAATACATGAATAAGATAGATATGGAGGAATACGAGCCAGGAGCAGGCAGATGGGACTAGTTAGTTTGGGATTATGGTCAATGTGGACTGGTTGGACTGAAGGGACTGTTTCTGTGCTGTATGACTCTGTGACTCTATAAAAACCAATGTTGTTTTGAGAAGTGGAGAGGGAAAGGGAGTCTAGTGACACCAACAGTGAGAGAGATAATAGTGAAAATTACAGTAAATCAGAGTGCGAATTCAATACACACAGTGGCAAGTTTAGAAACTGAATTCAATAAGTCACCATGAAAGCTGCTGGACTGACATATTAAAAAGCACAATTAATTTATTAATGCCCTTCTGGGAAAAGAACATAGCCTGTCTGTGACTTCAGTTCCATAATGTGTGGTTGACTCTTAATAGCTTCTAAAATGGGCCAGCCAGGCACTCCTTGTAAAATAGCTGCTACAATAAAAAAGCATCTTCTTGTGAGTAACATGTGCTTTTCAGTCCCAATAAATGTCTCTTTCTCAGTTCTGGCAACGTTTTGAGAACAAACTTATAGTAGAATACCAGAAATCAAAGCAAACATGCTGAGCAGCATCATCATCCTTATGTTTATGAACTTTAACAAATTATATTCTTGATTGTGGTTAGTTTAATGTTATTCCACGTGTGCTATGATTTGGCATTGCTTTGTAGCTAATCTGATATAAGAAGCGAAACAGGTAAATTTTAAATTTCATCATTGAGTCCTTGTGCTCTAAAATAAACATTTACATTTTTAGATGACTTTGCATTGTTTACAAGTATTTAAGAATATGATCATTTCAATCTGTACTCATGGTTTGCATATGATTTCACAGATTTACTGTGGTCAACACAAATTGAAATTGTGACATGGTGCACACATTAATGGTGTACAATAATCATGTAATATTCATTGTTGTGATATGTCCCATCTTATGCAATGTTTTAACCACAGTTTATGCCCAGGAAATTACACAATAGCTCCTTGGTGGCTCAGCCAGATAAGGTGCCCTGGGGTTGAAGTGTTCTGAGGCGGAAAATGAGGCGTTCTTCCTCCAGGCGTCGAGTGGTGAGGGAGCAGCGGTGAAGGAGGCCCAGGACCTCCATGTCCTTGGCTGAGTGGGAGGGGGAGTTGAAATGTTGGGCCACAGGGCAGTGTGGTTGATTGGTGCAGGTGTCCCAGAGATGTTTCCTAAAGCGCTCTGCTAGGAGGCGTCCAGTCTCCCCAATGTAGAGGAGACCACATCGGGAGCAACAGATACAATAAATGATATTGGCGGATGCGCAAGTAAAACTTTGATGGATGTGGAAGGCTCCTTTAGGGCCTTGGATGGAGGTGAGGGAGGAGGTGTGGGCACCGGTTCTGCAATTCCTGCGGTGTCGGGGGAAGGTGCCAGGATGGGAGGGTGGGTTGTTGAGGGTCGTGGGCCTGACCAGGTAGTCACGGAGGGAATGGTCTTTGCGGAAGGCGGAAAGGGGTGGGGAGGGAAATATTTCCCTGGTGGTGGGGTCCGTTTGGAGGTGGCGGAAATGTCATTGGATGATTTGATTTATGCGAAGGTTGTTAATTTGGAAGGTGAGCACTGGGGGGTTCTGTCCTTGTTACGGTTGGAGGGATGGGGTCTGAGGGCGGAGGTGCGGGATGTGGATGAGATGTGTTGGAGGGCATCTTTAACCATGTGGGAAGGGAAATTGCGGTCTCTAAAGAAGGAGGCCATCTAGTGTGTTCTGTGGCGGAGCTGGTCCTCCTGGGAGCAGATACGGGTGGAGGCGGAGGAATTGGGAATACGGGATGGCATTTTTGCAGGAGGTAGGGTGGAAGAGGTGTGATCCAGGTAGCTGTGAGAGTCAGTGGGTTTGTAAAAAATATCAGTGTCAAGTCGGTCGTCATTAATGGAGATGGAGAGGTCCAGGAAGAGGAGGGAGGTGTCAGAGATGGTCCAGGTAAATTTAAGGTCAGGGTGGAATGTGTTGGTGAAGTTGATGAATTGCTCAACCTCCTCGTGGGAGCACGAGGTGGCACCAATGCAGTCATCAATGTAGCGGAGTGGTGCCGGTGTAATTACGGAAGATGGACTGTTCTACATAGCCAACAAAGAGACAGGCATAGCTGGGGCCCATACGGGTGCCCATGGCTACCCCTTTGGTCTGGAGGAAGTGGGACAATTTGAAGGAGAAATTGTTAAGGGTGAGGACCAGTTCAGCCAAACAAATGAGAGTGTCAGTGGAAGGGTACTGTCGGGGACGTTGGGAGAGGAAGAAACGGAGGGCTTGGAGTCCCTGGTCATGGTGGATGGAGGTGTAGAGGGATTGGATATCCATGGTGAAGATGAGGCATTGGGGCTGGGGAAACGGAAGTCTTGGAGGAGGTGGAGGGCAGGGTGGTGTCTCAAATGCATGTGGGGAGTTCCTGGACTAGGGGAGGAATAGGACAGTGTCGAGGAGGGTAGAGATGAGTTCAGTGGGGCAGGAGCATGCTGAGACAATGGGTCGGCCAGGGTGGTCAGGCTTGTAGATCTTGGGAAGGAGGTAGAATCAGGCAGTGTGGGGTTCCCAGACTATGCGGTTGGAAGCTGTGGGTGGGAGATCTCCTGAGGTGATGAGGTTCTGTATGGTCTGGTAGATGATGGTTTGGTGATGGGGGGTGGGGTCATGGTTGAGGGGTGGTAGGAGGAGGTGTCTTTGAGTTGGCGTCTGGATTCAGCGGTATAGAGGTCACGCTTCCTCCCTCACCTCCATCCAAGGCCCCAAAGGAGCCTTCCACATCCATCAAAGTTTTATCTGCACATCCACCAATATCATTTATTGTATCCATTGCTCCTGATACAGTCTCCTCTACGTTGGGGAGACTGAACGCCTCCTAGCAGAGCGCTTTAGGGAACATCTCTGGGACACCACACCAATCAACCACACCGCCCTGTGGCCCAACATTTCAACTCCTCCTCCCACTCTGCCGAGGACATGGAGGTCCTGGGCCTCCTTCACCGCCACTCCCTCACCACCCGACGCCTGGAGGAAGAACGCCTCATCTTCGGGCTCGGAACACTTCAACCCCAGGGCATCAATGTAGACTTCAACAGTTTCCTCATTTCCCCTTCCCCCACCTCTCCCCAGTTCCAAACTTCCAGCTCAGCACTGTCCCCATGACTTGTCCCAACTGTCTATCTTCCTTTCCACCTATCCACTCCACCCTCCTCTCTGACCTATCACCTTCATCCCCTACCCCACTCACCTATTGTACTCCACCCCCACCCTCCTCTGTTTATCTCTCCACCCTGCAGGTACTCTGCCTTTATTCCTGATGAAGGGCTTTTGCCCGAAACATTGATTTTCCTACTCCTCGGATGCTGCCTGAACTGCTGTGCTTTTCCAGCACCACTTTAATCTAGACTCTGGTTTCCAACATCTGCAGTCATTGTTTTTACCCAGCCAGATAAGGTCTTGCTTCGCTGATCTGTACGGGAAAGAAACAAAGTTTTACTGAGTTTGCACTTGTTTGATTATCTCAGACAGCAGTTGGAGTTGGATGGGGTGGGGCTAGGGCACTGGTTATGTTTATCCTTTGAGTTGCTCAAAAAATCATTGATTTTATTTTCTGGGTGGCACGGTGGCTCAGTGGTTAGTACTGCAGCCTCACAGCACCAGAGACCCGGGTTCAATTCCCACCTCAGGCGACTCTCTGTGTGGAGTTTGCACATTCTCCCCGTGTCTGCGTGGGTTTGCTCCGGTTTCCTCCCACAATCCAAAGATGTGCAGGTTAGGTGAATTGGCCATGCTAAATTGCCCGCAGTGTTAGGTGAAGGGGTAAATATAAGGGTGAATGGATCTGGGTGGGTTGCGCTTCAGCGGGTCGGTGTGGACTTGTTGGGCCGAAGGGCCTGTTTCCACACTGTAAGTAATCTAATCTAATAAAATGTGAGTCCCTTCCTGCTCTCCAGTGACTCCTGTTCGAATGCATGCAAAACATACTGGGCAAAGTTGTGAGAGAGCCTGGGGTCAAACCTTCAACAGTTCCCTGCTAGAAAAGGCTGGTCTGACCTACAACCTCCAAGATGGATAGGGTGACAGAGACAAATCCTGAATCAGAGCCCACGCAGTTCACACCAATCTGATTCAGACCGTTCTTGTGGCAAATTAAATCAACAGCCCAAGGGATTTGTGTTGCTATGGAAATGTATATATTTACATGAATGTTGTATCCTGGAGTAACAGATAGTAATGGTAGAGACTCCAATTATTTTCTGTCCAGGAATCTCTCCTGCTGTTACTGCCTGCCATTGGCTTACATTGGAGGGATCTATCAGTAGATACTCAACCTGTTTGCCTGCATTACGAACATACTTTCCTTAGCCATCAAGTCCTGGATGGGAACCTGAAATTAAAGCTTTTAGCTCAAAACCAGGGAGTCTTGTCACTGTGCCATGATTAAATAGCCTTGTGATGTTCACCGTCCGATGAGGGACAATGGTCAGTTGAATGGAATTACCAAAGTGAAACAGAACCATTGGAACAACGAAGTCAAGAGACTCTGGGATAATACAGGGAAGTGGGAAAGAAATGATGTTGCAATCGAGAAAATGAGCATGAACCAATCCAACAGTTCCTGAAAACCTGACAAATCAACATAAGCACTAATTATAAACGTGCACTGTGTGAAACCAAATCCAAAGATGTGCAGATTAGGTGATTTAGCCATGCTAAGTTGCCCATAGTGTTCAGAAATGTGTAGGTTAGGTGCATTAGTCAGGGGAAATGTAGAGTAACAGGGTAGGAGAATGGGTTTGGGTGGAATACTCTTTGGAGGGTCAGTGTGGACCTGTTGGACCGAAGGGCCTGTTTCTACACTGTAGGGATTCTATGTTGGATTCTACTTTGAAATAGTTACATTGTCTTGATACTTACCTCGTAGCTATGTCCAACGTTCCATCACTGGTCTTAAAGAAAAGAATTGCAAGTACGTTCAAGCCTAAAAAAGTTAGTAAAAGTGTTCAAAGCAGAATTATTGAACCATTGCTGCAGAATCTTGAACATGATACATAGAGAGATGTTATGTTTTTATGTGAAAAACAATTAAGAGATTCTCTACCCTTCTATTTTCAAAAAGCCCAAAGTGACATTCAGATTTTAAATTGACTCATGATTTCATACTGAAATTATCTCATCAACAATAATTGGTATTAAATGAACAGTGCAACAACACAATAACTATTCCCAAAACAGTCAGGGACTCAAAGTGTTGCTTTGTGCATAAAGGAAATGTCAGAAAGTCGACAACTTTTATACTGTCACCTTTATCGTAGCGCGCTGAACTTTTATACCACTTGGACCAACTTGCTATTGGACTTTGAACCTATTACTAATCACTGTGCCCTAGTAAGTAAGAATGAATTTGTTATATGTCAATAAGTAGATCCAGTAAAATTCTACACAGCTGAAGTTTTATTTTACTTTCTCTGTGTTATGGCAGGCAGCCACCAACACGTCTGCCATACATTATTGTATCTGTCATTAGTCATATTACTGCTGCACTGGTCAATTGAGCAAATCATTACATCTGTTTTTCAATGAGTCAGGATCAGGAAGAGCAAACACGAGGTAATTTTTGTAATGAGCCTCGTTTCCTGAGGGTCATGGGGCAACTTATTGGCTCTTCAAATTAAATTGCTGACCATAATGATTTCATGCCAGAGACATGCATGAAGACTGAAATACTTAGGATATTGTATTATGTTTTGTTTCTTACTCTGGGCTATGTTCCCATTGAAACATTTGCATCTTAGACGAGAAGTGAGGCACAGCTAAGTCTTCAGATGACGATAAGCTGGGTAATTGTAATTATAGCCTGAACAGCTGATTTTTGGTGCAGTGTTATCAAAGGGAATTTGTGCATAGCAAGATCCCAAAAAGAGCAGCAATTGAGTTGAAAGTCTGCTGAACTATTTTTGACGTAATTTGAATGATATCATTTGTTCAAGGTACTCAGAAATTCTTGACCTTTGTCCATTCAAGGCCGTGTAAACATCAAAACAGAACCATGTTTTTATTCTTTACACAATTAGAAGGAAATAGCAAGACACTGGACAAGAGAAGGTAGAACACCTGATGGTTTGAGATTGTCCAGAAAGATCTAGAGCTACCAAGACTGAAGTGCTTAAGGAACATATTGGGTAAAAGTACATTTTGCCAATCTAGACTTAAAATAAACTACAGCTGTATTCTTCCATATTGATCATCAGTTCATAATCTTCCTGTTCTCAAAGACAACTTAACTTCCTTGTCTAATTATATTCAGGTACTTATGGCATGGATGTGTTTCCCAAAGCATTTCTCATTGTTTTACAGTTGCTGTACCCTGTGTAAATGTATTCACACTAAAGTAGGATGACTGGCAGTTATCCAGTTGAAATTCATTCTAAACGAGCTTTCTGTTTGTCCATTGAGATTCTGTCTTTGGATTTAGGATGCAAAATCTTCAAGAAATGATGTCTGTCATTGCGTTAGTAGCAATTTACGTTAAGTTTTTGTTTAAAGACAAGCTGCAAGATTAAAACAATTTCTTTTAATCTCTAAAAGCTTAAATTTCAGTAAAATTCCCTGTATATGTTCTATTCCCCCTTAAAAGAAAGACATTGTGTTCACTACTTGCCTTGCTTCCAGCACTAATGTTTGTCTAATGAATTATCTGTAATAATTATCTGTAATAAGAACAGAGGGGCAGGAATGGACCTGCTCCACCATGTGACCAGGTTATGGCTGATCATCCTCCTCCAATCCACTTAACTCTAAATTCGTTCTATATCCCTTAATTGATCCAATACCCCAAAAATCTATTAACCTTTATTCTGAATTGACTGAAGAACTGAATCGCCACAAGCCTCAAGGGTAGAACATTCAATAGACAATAGACAATAGATAATAGGTGCAGGAGTAGGCCATTCTACCCTTCGAGCCTGCACCACCATTCAATATGATCATAGCTGATCATCCTCAATCAGTATCCTGTTCCTGCCTTATCTCCATAACCCTTGATTCCACTATCCTTGAGAGCTCTATCCAACTCTTTCTTAAATGAATCCAGAGACTGGGCCTCCACTACCCTCTGGGGCAGAATATTCCACACAACCACCACTCTCTGGGTGAAGACGTTTCTCCTCATCTCTGTCCTAAGTGATCTACCCTGTATTTTTAAGCTGTGTCCTCTGGTTTGGTACTCACCCATCCGAGTACTCAAACATGTTTCCTGCCTCCAGAGTGTCCAATCTTATATGTCTCAAACAGATCCACTCTCAGTCTTCTAAACTCAAGGGTATACAAGCCCAGTCACTCCAGTCTTTTAGCATAAGGTAGTCCCACCATTCCAGGAATTGACCTCGTGAACCTACGCTGCACTCCCTCAATAGCCAGAATGTCTTTCCTTAAATTTGGAGACCAGAATTGCACACAATACTCCAGGTGTGGTCTCACCAGGGCCCTATACAGCTGCAGAAGAACCTCTTTGCTTCTATACTCAATCTCTCTTGTTATGAAGGCCAGCATGCTATCAGCCTTCTTCACTACCTGCTGTACAAGAACACCCAGATCTCTTTGTACTGCCTCTTTACCTAAATTGATTCCATTGAGGTAGTAATCTGCCTTCCTGTTCTTGCCACCAAAGTGGATAACCATACATTTATCCACATTAAACTGCATCTGCCATGCATCTGACCACTCACCTAATCTGTCCAGGTCACCCTGTATTCTCGTAACATCCTCCTCACCTTTCACCCTGCTACCCACCTCAGTATCATCAGCAAATTTGCTAATGTTATTACTAATACCATCTTCTATATCATGGTTCAATTAAATCTCTTCTCATTCTTCTAAATGTCAGCAAATACGGGCCTAGTCAACTCACTATTTCCTCATTGGAAAATCTCAGAATCCCAGGAACCAGTCCATGGAATCTTCAGGTAACTATATTCTTCCAGAAGGAGACTAAAATTTGCACATTGGTGAGGTGTGGCCTTACTAATGTCCTGTACAATGTAATGAGACATCATTACCCTTCAATCCTTTGTGAAAAAACAAATGTGACATTGTGTGTCTAATTGTTTGCCATTTCTCCCTGTTAACATTATATGGCACAGATACAAGGATATCCAAATCCCTCTGAATGTTAGCATACCCCAGTCTCTCACTGTTGAAAACGATATTCTGTTTTTTTATTTTACTAGAATGTATAATTTCATATTTTTCCACAGTGTATTATACTGACCGTAAAGTATCTTTCTAAACCAAAATTAACTACTTATATCTACTTTCTGCTTTTTGTTCATTAACTTCTCTTTAATCCATGCTTACATATTACCCTCAAACACACAAGCCCTAATGTGTGACCTCTGTGTGGCCCCTTATCAAAAACCTTTGAAAATCCAAATATATGATTGCATTCATTGGTTCCTCTAAGTCATTTTACTAGCAGATTTGTGAAACATAATTTTAATTTTGTCAAAACATGTCCAGTTTTCCTAATTATTTTGTGATTTTCTAAGCACTCTGCTACCCAGTTATTATGAACAGCTTCTTGTGTTCGCCTGATAATGATGTTTGACTTTCTGGCCTATAGTTCTCTATTTTCTCTTTTTTGCATTTTTTTAAATAGCAGAGTTATGTTGTCACTTTGCAATGGCCTAGTGATGTTGGACTACTGGACTAACAATCCAGGGACCAGGTAGTGTTCTGGGTTCATAATCCCACCAAGACCAATGGTGGAATTTGAATCCAATGTTAAAAAGTCTTAAATGGTCTAATAACCAGGAATACATAGCCAATTGTTGGAAAAATCCATCTGGTTCACTAGGATCTTTTAGGGAAGGAAACTGCCATCTTCACCCTGTCTGGCCTACATGTGACTCCAGACGCACAGTGATGTGGTTAATTTGTAACTGTCCTTTGGGATTGGCAATAAATGCTCATAGTCAGTGATGCCCTCATCCTGTGAATGAATAAAAGAAATTTTAGGGCATTATTCTAGAATCTAGAGAACTCTGGAAGATTAAAACTAATGCAACTACTTATTTTAAAGCCTTACAATACAGGTCTGCAAGTCAGGGACTTTGTCACCGTTAATTTTTCAAATACTTGTTTTTTAACTAAAGTGGTTTAATGAAGTTCCTCTTTCTCATCAGATCACTGGTTCTGCATTATTTCCAAATGGAATTTTGTGTCTTCTACTGCAAAGACAGGTGGAAGATATTTTTCAATGTCCTTCCATTTCCTTATTGCAATTATAATTTCACCATTCTCTGTCTCTAATGGACTTAATTTTCTGTCACTGATCTATTGCTATTTACTTACCTATAGAAAGATTTCCAATCTATTTGAACATCTCGAGTCTACTTTCATATACTCTCTTCTCTTTTTCTGTATCAATTATTTTGCTCGTGACCACCATGGAGAGCCAGGTCTAGTACATTTAATATTTTCTGCTCCATGCACTGAAAAGGATTCAATCAATTGAAGAAACATGGCCACTTTCACAGAGAGAGAAAGGTAATTCCTCACTTCCAATGGATACAGAAAAGGGTTCTCTCAAACACACTGCTATCAAAGACTGAGGAATTTAGAATGGATATCTCACATCTCCACTTTCCCTCCTAGCTCGGTGACCTATTGATAGAAGCTGCACAAAGAGTTACCTCTCACCATTTACTATAATCCTATAGGATGCTCAAACTTTCAGTCCATATGGATTCTGAAATGTTGAAAGTGGACGGATAATAGAAGAGTTGAAAGGAGATTCCTTTCCACTTGCTGTTTATGATGAAAGATTTCACTGCACAACACTTGAATACGATATCCTGATGGAAATCTTGTGTTACAAACACAGTCTCACTGACAAAATAAGAGGAAGATACTGGAGATCTGAAATAGAAACAGGAAGTGCTGGAGAAACTCAGCAAGTCTGGAAGTAATCTATGGAGAGAAGAACAGAAGAACTCAGGGGAAGAGTTCTGAAGAAAACGCATGTTGGATTTTGAACATTAACTCTTTCTGTCTCCACAGAAATTGTCAGACCTGTTGAGGTTTTCCAGCATTTTCCATGACACTGCATTTTTCTTAATGGTCAAGAAGATGTGTAATGCGTTGGTACTTTTTAAAAATCATAGGATCTCGATGGCACCGATAGGGCCAGCAGTTACTGCCCATCTCTAGTTGCCCTTGAGAAGATGATGGTAAGCTACTTTCTTGAACCACTGTAGTGTAGGTAGGTCTGCAGCGCTTTTAGTTCCAGGATTTTAACCCAGTGACATCGAAAGACGGGTGATTTATTTCCAAGTCAGAATGGCTTGGAGGGGAACTTATTGGACAGGTGGATGCGGTGAAAGTGGGACACTTGAAAATATGACACGGATATCAAAAAGTTTATTCAGCAAGACAAAACTTCAAAGTCTGCAAAAATAACAAGGTACTCATATCCTTTGCAAAAGTAAGAGCTACTTGTCAGATAAAGTATTAGATGAAATCCAAACCCCCTTCATTCATTCTGGAAATATGTTTTACTTCGGTTATCATTAGCCCCTCAGCCAAAAGATACATTACTTTGTCATATTCTCTTGCTTGATCCAGGACAGACCATGACCTAACCCCTAGGCTGACTTGGGAGGATACCCCCCAGTTACCATGGCACACTCCCTCTGCATAAGATCCCAACTGACCTCTTATTTATCCCTGGACTGGTGGCACTTGACTTGCAGGAATGACGGTGGGTCAATCTCCAATGCCAAGGACCAGACCCCTGACTACCCATGGCCAATCCCTTGGCCTATAAGCAGAAAAAAATCCCTTGATTGAGTGTGCCATCTTGAGCTCATCAAGGACTGCTCCCATTTAACCTCCAGCTGATGGCCATGTGTTAGCCACATAAACCTTTGCATCATACTGTGGCTGTGACACTGAAGTAGCACGGCTTACCAACCTGTCCGCCACCTTGACTGTTCAGTGCTACCCTTTTTGACATTCAGATTTTAGATTTTTTTTAGATTACTTACAGTGTGGAAACTTCGGCCCAACAAGTCCACACCGACCCGCTGAAGCGCAACCCACCCATACCCTACATTTACCCCTTTACCTAACACTACGGGCAATTTAGCATGGCCAATTCACCTGACCTGCACATCTTTGGACTGGGGAGGAAACTGGAGAAAACCCATGCAGACACGGGGAGAACGTGCAAACTCCACACAGTCAGTCGCCTGAGTCGGGAATTGAACCCGGGTCTCTGGTGCTGTGAGGCAGCAGTGCTAACCATTGTGCTATTGTGCCACCATGCCACCCATTCACTTGCCTCTGTACTGAAAAACAATGCAAACTACAGAGGCTGGCAGCATGTAACTGAGCACTGAAGAACATGTATGCCAAAAAGCCATGTGTGAGCTACATAGATGCTGGCAGCCTCCAAGTAAGTGCAAAGTGACTGAGCACTCAGAAAGCAAGCTAAAGGCCATAAATCTCATAATGTGCAAAAGTATAAGATGTATGTGTTGCCCCAGCATGCAAAGCAACTTGGCACAACCATACTCAGCCTTAGATATCCTTTTTCTCCCAAGTAAACTATTGAAGGGTTGAAGTGGTGTCTGGGTTGGACCCCGAGCAGGTATGATGCTGTGGTGAAGATTTTCTGATGCTGAATTCCTTTATGAGGACCTGATGAGGATGGTGGCCATGCAGAGATGTTGTTGTAAAGAATCACTTCACTGATAGCCTGGATAAGCATTTGGCAGGCTCCAACCTCTAGGCACTCACTCTAATTTACATGTCTGCAATTTGCACCATCTAGTTTCACAGTGAACGAGAGGAGAATTGGACTTGGTTGGAAATAAGTTTTGGCTTTAATGAAATACAAATGCTTGGAAATAAGGTAACCATTGTTCAACAGTGAGGTTGTATCATTGGTATTTAAGGTTTGGGCAATGTTACAAAAATGTTTATTCATGTCAAGGTCCTGTCTGTTTCATTTTCTTGGTCTATTCCTACTTTTCCTCACCATTGCTCATGGCTACTAGGGAGGGGAAAGTTCATAACCAATAAATCCATAATACCTGCTGGTCACAGAGATGTGTGCATCAACTGTTGCTGCGTAACGACACAGTTTTGTCCTGATGTTCACTTCATCTGCCTGTATTAACAACATAGGAGATTCATTCACAATCTGTACAATAGCATCAGCAAATTCTGGATTGTCCAAAATAACTCTCATGATATTGATCGACTCATTTTTTTCACACTTAAGCTATGAACATTTATACATTTTATCTCACACTAAAGGCAAAAAGGTTTACAGTTTAAGTAGTGTCTATGTAGGAAGTCAAGTAACATGCATTGCATTCTATATTTTTATGAGAGTAAAATGCTTAAAGGAATTAACATCAACCTGATGACCTTCAGGATCTAACTCAGTTAGAAATGTAATCCTTCATCAGTAATGATTCATAATAGCGCCACAAGTATCAGTGTATGTTCTGATGGACTGATGATCTGACTAATTTGCATGGACTGATAATCTGACTAATTTACATCTCCCATGATATATTGTATTAATAGTTGCTCTGAGAATATCTAGTCACATAGGAGTATGTAGCAACATCGGTGAACGTTTAGAATCAGTACCATTGTGACTGTTGCTGGTATTTTGGGAGGCGCAAGCAAGCTTAAGATAATTGAATACCTTCAATTGTCAATTACAGAGGATCCTCAATTATCCGAATATCAATTATCCAAAAATCGGATTATCCGAAGGAGATCTGGCAGTGCCGATAGATGCATTACATCAACGACATGTTTCCAACAGTGATTACCTCTTTAGTTTACAGTGATTAAACAGGCACTGTCTCCAAATGACTGACCTCCCGCCCTCTCTCTCTCTCCCCACACTTTCCCTGGAGTTCTGCAGAGGGGTGTATCCTAAATTCCCCCTGCTTCCCCAGATAATCTCTCTAACATTGTCCTGGACAGGTCAAATGTGGAACCTATCAAAAAGTTGCAGGAAAAAGTTGTGTGTGTGGCTGTGGTGTGTGTGTGCGCACGCGCAGTGGACAGGTGGGGGGGTGTTTGCGTGCGGAGGAAGCGGCAGTGTTAGACGGACTTCTGGATGCAGGCGGGGGATGGTGTTGGGGGCTTGTGTGCTTTGTGCTGGGGAGCGGGGGCAGTGAAGAACTGGGTTGGGGGGCGGGGTTGGACCAGTTTGAGAGGGTGGGGGTAGTGCTGGACAGTTTTAGGGGGGCGGGGACAGTGCTGGATGAGGCAGTGGGCGGGGTTGATCGGTGTTCTGGGGGCAGGAGGTGATGTTGGGGGGCGGGGCTCACGCCTTCTGTGTGCTGCTGCTAGTCTCCTGAACGGGGAGCAGACTTTAAAAATTCCGAACCCCAGAGGAAAGGCATTTACTCGATTAACCAAATAATCGATTATCCAAACGAAATAGTGCCCGCCCATCTCGTTCAGATAATCAAGGTTCCCTTGTAATGCCCTTTAATGGCCTCATCCCAAGGTCACAGGTTATTTGCTGAAGATATGAGGTGTTTATGTCACACACCAAGGCAACAAGTTGAAGTAGATACTTAGCAGAGGCACCCTGAATGTACTGCATTCTCCCGACATGTTCTGCATCTTCACAGCTACCAAACCCAATCATCTAACTCCCTGACCAAAGCTCTGTCAACAGGACCGAGCAAAATATCCTAATTTAACTATGTACCTGTCTCCAACAACACTAGACATTGGGTAACCTGCCATCCCAACAGTTGCCATTGCATCTTGTGACCCAAATGGGGTCAGACATCTAATTCGCTGGAAGTTCTTGAAGATGGGACTTCCTCCCAAATGGAGGTTGACATCTTGCCCTTGAGCTCGAAACCTGTAATATCAATTTGGAGCAATCTGGCCAAGAGGTAGGTTTATGTGCAACGTTTGAGTCAAAAATCCAAACTGTAGCCTCTAGATAAAATGTAGTCCCGAGTACTATAGAGTAGTGCAGTAGAGAAGAAGATCAAATGACCCATTGAGTCTGAACCAGTTCTTTTGAAGAGTAATTCAGTTAGCTGTATTCCCCCATTCATCCCATTCGTCTGCATTTTATTTATCCACAGCTCCTTTTGGACACTAGTGAATCCAAATTCTAACACTTAGTGCATAAAAATACTATTGCTCATATTGCTCTTTTGTTCTTTTGCCAATCACCTTGTATCTATGCCCTTGAGTTATTTATCCTTCTGACATTCGAAACAATTGCTCTTTATTTAATCTGTGTAATCATTCATGATTTTAGAAATTTATCAAATCTCCTGCTGGCTTTTCTGCTCTAAGATGAACAGCACCAGTTTCTGTAGTCTACCCATTTGATTGTAATCTCTCATGCCTTGAACTATTCCAGTGAATTACTTCCGAACCCTCTCCAAAACACTCACTGAAATGTTGAGTTCAGATTTGGTTGCAATATTCCAAGTTACAGACAAGTTTTTTTTAATATGGATTTAGCATAAATTTTTGGATTTTCCACTCAGTATCTATTTAGGAACTTCGGGTAAAAAGTGAGGTCTGCAGATGCTGGAGATCACAGTTGAAAATGTGTTGCTGGTTAAAGCACAGCAGGTTAGGCAGCATCCAAGGAATAGGGAATTCGACGTTTTGGGCATAAGCCCTTCATCAGGAATGAGGAGAGGGTGCCAGGCAGGCTAAGATAAAAGATAGGGAGGAGGGACTTGGGGGAAGGGCGATGGAGATGTGATAGGTGGAAGGAGGTCAAGGTGAGGGTGATAGGCCGGAGTGGGGTGGGGGCGGAGAGGTTAGGAAGAAGATTGCAGGTTAGGAGGGCGGTGCTGAGTTGAGGGAACCGACTGAGACAAGGTGGGGGGAGGAGAAATGAGGAAACTGGAGAAATCTGAGTTCATCCCTTGTGGTTGGAGGGTTCCCAGGCGGAAGATGAGGCGTTCTTCCTCCAACCGTCGTGTTGTTATGTTTTGCTGGTGGAGGAGTCCAAGGACCTGCATGTCCCCGGTGGAGTGGGAGGGAGAGTTAAAGTGTTGAGCCACGGGGTGGTTGGGTTGGTTGGTCCGGGCGTCCCTGAGGTGTTCTCTGAAGCGTTCCGCAAGTAAGCGGCCCGTCTCCCCAATGTAGAGGAGGCCACATCGGGTGCAGCGGATGCAATAGATGATGTGTGTGGAGGTACAGGTGAACTTGTGGCGGATATGGAAGGATCCCTTGGGGCCTTGGAGGGAAGTGAGGGAGGAGGTGTGTGCGCAAGTTTTACATTTCCTGTGGTTGCAGGGGAAGGTGCTGGGAGTGGAGGTTGGGTTGGTGGGGGGTGTGGACCTGACGAGGGAGTCACGAAGGGAGTGGTCTTTGCGGAACGCTGATAGGGGAGGGGAGGGAAATATATATCCCTGGTGGTGGGGTCCGTTTGGAGGTGGCGGAAATGACGGCGGATGATACGCTGTATACGGAGGACCACAAGAAACGCATATACACGCTTTAATATATATTTTTGTTTGCTTGTCCAACCATCTTCAAAGCTTCATACACACATAGAACAAAGAATGAAGAAAATTTACAGCCCAGGAACAGGCCCTTCAGCCCTCCAAGCTTGAGCCGATCCAAATCCACCGTCTAAACCTAACGCCCAATTCCTAAGCATCTGTATCCCTCTGCTCCCGACCTACTCATGCATCTGTCCAGACGCACCTTAAATGAATCTACCATGTCTGCCTCTACCACCTCTGTTGGCAACGCGTTCCAGGCATTTACCACCCGCTATGTGAAGTCCTTTCCGCGTATATCCCCCTTAAACTTTTCACCTCTCACCTTGAACACGTGATCTCTCGTTACTGAATCCCTCATCCTGGGAAAAGACGTATTTCGATACTTTAGCACTGGTATATAGCAACAAGGAAGGTGATGGAAATGGAGCAAATTAAATCAGATCTGTTCTAACTGGAATCAAGAAGCCAATTTGTATATTTAGTCATGTGATGTTCTCTGGACAAGGCGAACAAGCATGAACCTCAAATAAGAACCTTTGTCCATACTAAAATTCAACGTAAGTAATTGTCTTAAGATGCTTCATAGGACAGAGCAGACACCAAACAAAAATTGATAGAAGGATTGAAAGAAATGACTGAAGGCACAGTAAATGAAACGTTATGAGGGAGCCTTTAAAGAGATGTAGTAAAGTTCAGTCAAGAGAGCCGGAAATCTTAGGAACAATGTGTAGACATGGTGTATGAGGGCTTTCTGATGTTTCTATTAGGAATGCCAAGGCATCAGAGCTAAATGTAAAGGATGGAAGAAAATAACATAACCATGGATAAATTTGGAAATGAGGACAAGTATTTTGAACAGTATATTTTATGGAATGGGAAACAAATTGAGTCCAGGGAGGATGATCGGTCTGAGCTTTCCTTAACTATGGAGTATGGTCATCTAGAAGATCAGGAGATGAGCAGCAACGTTGAATAGTTCAGTTTTGGAGGGGAGACAGTTATGAATGAGAGTTTCTTATTTGTTAGTAAAGTTGGGATGAAAGTAAGCCAGGCTCTGGAATCTCAATAATTGTCTTAATATGGAGCTTATAGGTCTGCTCAGGATATAACAGATTTCCTAAGCTATACACCATTGGTTGAAATTTGAGGACGAGATAGAAGGAAAGGCATCTGAGAGGTACATTTTCTGGTGTAAGTTGAAGTGATTTCAGTCTAGTCAGCGTTGATCTGGCAAAAATTCTCCCACTTTGATTTATTTAGATCCAAGTAAAAAATGAGGTCTGCAGATGCTGGAGATCACAGCTGCAAATGTGTTGCTGGTCAAAGCACAGCAGGTCAGGCAGCATCTCAGGAATAGAGAATTCGACGTTTCGAGCATAAGCCCTTCATCAGGAATCCTGATGAAGGGCTTATGCTCGAAACGTCGAATTCTCTATTCCTGAGATGCTGCCTGACCTGCTGTGCTTTGACCAGCAACACATTTGCAGCTTATTTAGATCCAAATCAATATCTTGTTCTAGTGTAAAATATTCCTTCGTTGAAAAAGTATATTTTTTCGCATTGATTTGTTAATTATTTCAAAGAATAGGGGTGTTTCATTACTCAAGGATACAGCGTGGATGCATCAAATATAACAGCACAGGAAGAGGCCATTTAGTTTATCATTGCTAGTTCTTCGAAACAATTAATTTGTTTTGCTCTGCTACTTTCTACATGACCCTGTAAATATCTCCTTTTCAACTACATATCAATTACCTGTTGAAATTTACTATGGAATCTATTTAAATGAATGCACTGTGTCTATAAGGAAAGGAAAGCAAAAACCATTGCCTCCACAACATTCTTTGCAATTTACCATCATTTTGTGTCCATGGGTGACCAGTTCTGTCTGTAGAATGGCTTCTTTGTACTGACCCTTTGATATCCACTCCATACAATTTACAATTTTGATCATTGACATTGAACCTGCCCTTAACTGTTCTAATCTGCGATAAAGATTGAATACTTACTGATATAGTAAATAAAACCCAGTCATTATAACTTGATTAAACATGTCTCAGCGCGGTGGCACAGTGGTTAGCACTACTGCCTCATACCGCCAGAGACCTGGGTTCATTCCTGCCTCAGGCAACTGTCAGTGTGGAGTTTGTATGTTCTCCCCATGTCTGCATGGGTTTCCTCCCACAGGTTAGGTGAATTGGCCATGCTAAATTGCCCCTAGTGTTGGGGGAATGGGTCTGGGTGGGCTGCTCTTCAGAGGTTCGGTGTGGACTTGTTGGGCTGAAGGGCCTGTTTCCATACTGTAAGTAATCCAATTGTATCCCAGTTACACTACTGAAGTTTGCAAAAGATTAAGCATTTTTCAAAGAATCTCAATGATACAGTAGTAAAAGTCTGTTTGAATGGTGTTTTGGAAGACTTCTGCTCTGTTTGCTAGCATTTTGTATCCAGCTGTGATTTTGACAGCTGATGTATGTTTTAAACCAGTCATGCAAAATTAAGTAAATGTGTGCAGCATTCCTGCTGCTTTGCTCGTTTAAATATACTAATTTAGGATTATTGCAAACATATGAAAAAGATTAGGGATTAGGAGCGTGCGCTTTCAAATGGAAAAGTGTGGGTCACATCACAAACTGAACTAGACAGTATCACAGTAGTAGCCTCTCACTGCTCGCATTTGTCGTATTCATAGGCTTAATATTTCTGTGACACCTTAATGGTTGGGCACACGGTGAAAACTAATTACTGTGCAAAATTTACAATAATCCCATTTGGTTCTCAACCATGAATAAAATATATAAAGAAAATTTCACAACAATCAGAAAATCCTTGCTCTTTCTGTTAATAGAACCGGGGAGTATTTTATGTCACTCTGAAAGAGCAGACATAGTTTCAGTTTAATTTCTTTTGGCCCATCTGTTAATACCATGTTGCAGTGGTGTGTCAGCTTAAATTATGTGTTTAAATCTCTGGAGTGGGTCTTGAAGCCATGACCTTCTGATAAGAAACATATGTTAGACCCTTTGCACATGTAAATAGGGGCCTAATGCTTGTTTGAGAGTTCTTTTATACAATTGAATTGTGCAGTGCCAGCTGTGTTTAGCAAAACATGGTCTGCCAACAGCCTAGTCAACAGGCCTTCAAGGAATTTATGCAGGTCACTGCCAAAAAGCTAATTTTAAAAAAATACTTAACTGAGTGAAGGGCTGGTATAAAATTCTCTCAGTATTGTCCTGATCAGGTCTTGAATATTGTAGATTTGACTGAAATTTCTCTTTTTGTTACATTTTCCAGTGGTTGGTTTTACAACTGAAACACTTGCTAAATCCATCACAGAGCATGGTACTGCTGTTGCTTGGGACTGATAGGTACTCCCCTACTGGATATTAGTGAAGATTAGTGAATATTTATGAGATAGTAGTATAACTGAATTGATTTCACAACTTACAAAGGTGGTATTTTTGTTTACAACCTCTGGGCTTCTAATTCAGTAACTTTGACCCTACCAGCACAACAACCAGTGTCATGTGAAAGGGGATGGGTAAAACAATGGACTTTATAGCATCTTCTTTTTGTGCTACCACTACCAGAAAACAATGACCATTTGATCATGTTCAGAAGTGCTCAACTACAACAGGAATCAATGGACATCAATAATAGCTTGTTAAATTCCACTCTTTATTAAATTTATGAACGTAGGCATACAGGCATCAAATTTTCCTCCAGGTTATCATATAAATAAAAGTAAACAAATCATCCTGCCTATTTTCAAAGATTTTCTCAGTATGGTCCTCACCTGGCCATGTGGCCTTTCGTTCTGATCATTCTCCATGTGACCCTCTGTGCCCACTACAGGGTGACCCTCTGTGCCCTCTCACTTAGGGTGACCAACACGCGGAAAAAAGATCAAGGCATTCCCTGCCAGAGACCAAGGGTTGGGAAGGTGGTTGACAGCCATCAATATAAATGTGGCAATATTGGATGAATAAGAGTTTCAGTAGAATTGAATTTTGAAGTATAGTGAAAGAATGGAAGTTCAGCAATTTACCAAGGCTCCTTCAACATTACCTACTAACCCATGAGGTCGACCACCTAGAAGGACAAAGCCTGTGGATGCATGAGATCACCACTACATACAAGTTGCTCCTCAAGCCACACACCATCCTGATTTGGAACTAAATCACTGTTCCATCACTGCTGATGGGTCAAAAGCCTTGAACTTCCTTTCTAATAGTCCTATCTACTTGGCTGCTGTTCTTGAGTACCCAACCTCTGAGATCGTAGAGCTGAGGGTGCAAGATTATCCAGGAAGACAAAGAAGCGCTGCATTACCCATGACCCCTGCAAGTTGCCATTCATAATAACGAAGAACTTAACAGCTGATGGCAGGATTGCCCATAGATCACAACATGGTCCTGTCCAACATCCAGGCTGTGCAACTGTTGTGCATCCCTCAGCAAAGTTTACACCTAATGAGTCAAGCTGAGAGAAAAGTAAAAGCATATTGTGAATAAAAAAGTGTTTAAGGAAAAGCCATATCTCAGAACCACAATCTTGTGGTACATCCAACCCTTCCAATTCTTCAGTAAACTCCCTACCTATGTTGCTGGGGAGTCAAGGCCACACAAAACATAAATTAGCCCCTTCAGGTCTGCTTGTCTGGATTGTTCATCTGTGCCTGAACTCCTACCCCCTTTCTCCCATATACCTGTATATTCCTTAGACCTATTTGTTTAGTCCTTGTAACCCCTAGTTATGTACCATCTTTTCAATTAAATATTTGTTTGTGAGATCTGGATGGCATGGTCAGCATTTATTGCACATCTCTATTTGCCCTGGAGACAGTAGCGGACTGCTATCTTGAATTGCTACAGACCATGAGGGGTGGGTGCACCCACAGTGCTGTAAGAGAGAGGAAGTGTAGTGCGATATATTTTGCACTGAGTTGTCAGGACTACGTGTGCAAACTTGGGTGGAGTCTTGCAACAGTGCTGGGGTTTTGAAGGTGAGGTAAACAGCATAAATGTTATTAAGTGAAGGGGATCAAATGGATAAGTGTGGCTGGGGCTTCTGGTGCAGTTGATAGGATAAACATTTTGAGGATGCAATCCTATCCTTTACAACTTGCATAAGTTTGTTATTCTTCTTAGTGCCCTGCTTCCAGGTCCTTGGGTTACTGTCATTCACCTCGCTTGTTATCTGTTGGTACCATCTTCTTGAATTATGTCAGGAAGGACTCCAACTTCCATGGATGTAGACTATCTTTACTCCTTCTTTTCTACCAAGGCCTCCAGTGCAATTATTTGAAATTTTGATGCCCATTCCCTCTGTGTAGTCAATGTTGTTGATCATTCTACATGCCATCTGCGATTCAAGCCCACTGCTGCAGAAAACTGATAAAACAGGGATCCTTTAAAAATATTAGTAGTAAAGCTTAACTTCAAGACACTATTTGCAGAGGACATTCATAGCCCATACCCTAGATCAACCTGGGAACCATGAGTGTTTAATGCTGGATCTCTATTCACAGAGTTCAGCTCCTACAACTAATGGGTGGCACGGTGGCACAGTGGTTAGCACTGGTGCCTCACAGCGCCAGAGACCTGGGTTCAATTCCCAACTCAGGTGACTGACTGTGTGGAGTTTGCACATTCTCCCCGTGTCTGCGTGGGTTTCCTCCGGGTGCTCCGGTTTCCTCCCACAGTCCAAAGATATGCAGGTCAGGTGAATTGGCCATGCTAAATTGCCCGTAGTGTTAGGGGAATGGGTGGGTTGTGCTTCAGTGGGTTGGTGTGGACTTGTATGAAGTGCCTGTTTCCACACTGTAAGTAATCTAATCTAATTTTCCGTGACTGTTATAGTCTTATTATCATGGCTCTCAGCTTTGAAGGTAACCCTTCCTATCCTCGTGACTTCCTGGATTCAGGACTGCCACCTGGGTGTTTCACTGAAGTCTTCAGCATATGGGTCTACCCATGATCCAGTTCCTCTCCCCACTTCTCCACCCACTGTTAGAGGCTTTGTATTGCCCGTTCTGTAACCTAGATTCCCCCCTACACTGAAAATCATAAGTTTCCCCTGTGTTTCTTGTAACGCATTCTCCTCATGGCTTCTGATGCTCCATGTTCTTCAGCCCACACTCCAACCTATAGACTATTGAAGAGGACGTCACTTCTTGACTTGAGGAGGTGCTACAGGGCCAGCTAATGCCCTTCCCTGGACTAATGACCTCTGCCAGTGGAAACCCAGTGCCCTGCAAAGAAATGCCTCACGGTTTCTGAGGCCTGGCATTCCACTCTGTGCCAAAGTCAGAAGTTGGAACATTGAGATTTTTTTTATATTTCAAAATATACTTTATTCATAAAATAATTTGATGATCTGTACAGTTGGTCATGCCATACATACATAAACATTCCATTTCTTTGCATACAGAGACAATCATTCATATATACAGTTCTGTATGATTACTATCCACATATTTAGCGGGGGGGTCAGCGGAGCCCACTTACTGTGTGGGCCCCTTGTTCTTCTTTGGCAGGCAGACGTTACACGGTGGTCTTTCCCCACCGCGCTTTGGCAGCAGCTGCCCCAAGCTTCAGTGCGTCCCTCAACACGTAGTCCTGGACCTTGGAATGTGCCAGTCCGCAACACTCAGTCGGGGTCAACTCCTTCAGCTGGAAGATCAACAGGTTTCGGACCACCCAGAGAGCATCCTTCACCGAGTTGATGATCCTCCAGGCACAGTTGATGTTCGTCTCGTGTGTGTCCTGGGGAACAGACCGTAGAGCACGGAATCCCATGTCACGGTGCTGCTCGGGACGAACCTCGACAAACACCTCTGCATTCCTCTCCAGACTTCTTCTGCGTAGGCACATTCCAGAAGGAGGTGTGTGACAGTCTCGTTCCCCCGCAGCCGCTTCGAGGGCAGCGTGCGGTGCGGCTGAGAGTCCAGGCGTGCATAAAGGATCTCATAGACAGAGCCCTTCTCACCACCAGCCAAGCCATGTCTTGGTGCTTGTTGGAAAGTTCTGGTGATGAGGCATTCTGCCAAATGACTTTGGCAGTCTGCTCAGGGAACCGCTCGATAGGATCCGCCCTCTCCTTCTCCCGAAGGGTCTCAAGGACACTACGTGCTGACCACTTCCTGATGGACCTGTGGTCAAAGGTGTTTTTCTTCATAAACTTCTCCATGGAGGACAGGTGATACAGAATAGTCCAACTACTCGGAGCGTTCCACGACAGCGAGTCCAGGCCCATCCTTCGCAACACTGGGGACAAGTGGAACCTCAGTACGTAGTGACACTTGGTGTTTGCATACCGGGGATCCACGCACAGCTTGATGCAGCCACACACAAAGGTGGCCATCAGGGTGAGAGTGGCATTGGGTATATTTTTTCCCCGTTGCCCAGATCTTTATACATCGAGTCCCTTCGGACCCAGTTCATCTTTGTTCTCCATATAAATTGGAAGATGGCCCAGGTGACTGCGACAGCACAGGTTTTGGGAATAGGCCAGACCTGTGCCACGTATAACAAGAATGACAGTACCTCACCCCTGATGACCAGGTTTTTTTCCCGCGATGGAGAGCGACCGTAGCTTCCTCTGCCCAGTTTCTGCCTCACTTTGCTGATACGCTCCTCCCAAGACTTGGCGCATGACCCAGCCCCTCCATACCAAATACCCAGGTGGTCGGTCCTGACGGTGAAGGGAATCGAGGTTTGGTCGGCCCAGTTCCCGAAGAGCATGGCCTCGCTCTTGCCTCGGTTTACCTTGGGCCCCCGAGGCCTGTTCGGACTGGAACATTGAGATCTTGCTCAACCTCCTCCTCTACATACACCACAATATACAGAACAATCTGAGCTCCACTAGCAACCAAAATACCCTTCTCCTGTTAGGAATGTGTTAAATAGTGGTGTGCAGTAATGATATTGAGCTCCTGCTGATGGGAGCAGCCAATGCAAGGGTTGGAGAGGCTGGCTGCGCACTGAGCTCATTCAAAAGGGCAGGCAGCATACAGATAAGGGTCCTACTTGCAGTGAGATCAGCAGGCCTGGGTTAATCCCCATTTTCAGGGATTACCAATTTAACCCCCAATATTTTCTGCAGCTCGCGACAAACTGTGAGGACATGCTGACAACGCGAGGTGCCAAAGTTTCTGTCTGTAATTAGGCAAATGCATTTGAATGCCGAGAATGATTTTGCTGCATTCAAAGGGAAGCAAGGAGTTGTGTTTTGAGGTCAAACCCATGATTGCTTGCTCACGAGCCAACCTGATAGCTTTTCACTTTTCTCTCAGTATTCTGGTCACGGATGTTCAAGCGAGTTTGAAGGAGTTGTACGGGGAGCCAGGATAATTACATCCTTTGGCATCAGACAATATTTCAATATTCATGAATGAGATTTTAAAATATTTATATGTGTCAAGGCTTTGTGGATCGGTGTCCATACCTTGAACGTGCTGCTGAGAGTGCTGACGACGCTTTATAAACCAGTAATAGAATACAACTACTGAATTTCTAGCTGGTCTAGGAAACACATACAATAATGTGCTCTCTTGAAGTAAGTGTCTATGATGTGCTGTATCCAAGGCAACATGGTTTACTGACTGATTCTTGCATAATACTGGAAAGGTGCCTGAAAGGAGCTGACAACACAGAAGCCAGCTGCCTGCTGTGACCTTCATGGCTATTGGTAATGTGCCTGGAGCTTGTTTCAAAGCTGCTTTTTAGGTTGATGATGCAGGTCAGTGAGAACTTGTCTCCTGAGTGTAAAGGTCTTCAGGCATTAACTTGCAGGAAATGCCAAATGAGTTCTTTAACTGGTCAATTTTGTTAGGAATTTCATCCTCCCATGATCCAACTTCTGTTATCTGCTGCAGTGCGAATGATGATTATTGAGGAATTGCTATAAAAAAAAGTTTCTTGATTGTTTTAATTTCAGACCTCTCTTCATAGAGATCAGTAATCATTCTGTCCCATCAAAATTATACGATGTAATACCCATCGTATGAAAATGATCATGAAAAGAATGTTCCAATAATAATTTTTAGAAATCAGATATTTAGTACAGAAGTCAGTGAAGTGGGTGTGTCTGGTTGTCACTAGAAGAATCTTTCTATCCCCAGCGTGAGCACAGAAAGGACACAATGGGAAAAGAAAGAGAGGAACCTGACAGAGCAGAAAACCCAGAGAGAGCAGAGCAGAAACATAAGGCTATCACTCGCAGCAGGGAGGAATAGGTTCCTCTAGTTCCTATTTATTTTTGTAATGACCATTGGGCAGCAACCCTCAACATCCACCTGTACGTTTGTCCTGGCATTCCATACTCCATAAAAAAAAAGCACTAGTGGTGACCAACCACTAGTGGCAAGTGACTGAGGGTAGTTTGCTGCCACTGATATTCGTTTCCTGATATCATTAATCGCCCTGTTCAAGGATGTTGTTATACACCTCTGCAGCAGGTGGGACTTGAACCAGGGGTCTGGGGAGACTGGGCGCCTCCTAGCAGAGCGCTTTAGGGAACATCTCCGGGACACCCGCACCAATCAACCACACCGCCCCGTGGCCCAACATTTCAACTCCCCCTCCCACTCTGACGAGGACATGGAGGTCCTGGGCCTCCTTCACCTCCGCTCCCTCACCACCAGACGCCTGGAGGAAGAATGCCTCATCTTCTGCCTCGGAACACTTCAACCCCAGGGCATCAATGTGGACTTCAACAGTTTCCTCATTTCCCCTTCCCCACCTCATCCTAGTTCCTAACTTCCAGCTTAGCACTGTCCCCATAATTTGTCCGGACTTGCTCTACCTGCCTGTCTCCTTTACCACCTATCCACTCCACCCTCTCCTCCCTGACCTATCACCTTCATCCCCTCCCCACTCACCCATTGTGCTCTATGCTGCTTTCTCCCCATTCCCACCCTCCGCTAGCTTATCTCTCCATCCTCCAGGCTCACTGCCTTTATTCCTGATGAAGGGCTTTTGCCCGAAACGTCAATTTCGCTGCTCCTTGGATGCTGCCTGAACTGCTGTGCTCTTCCAGCACCACTGATCCAGAATCCAGGGTTTCTCTGCTGAGTCTAAGGGCCTGCCTAATTATCAGAGGGAGAGGATAGACCATTAGAGTGTCTTAAAAAGAAAAGTCACTTGCCTTACATAACAAAGTAAGGTTTATCACATGATGACAATAGATATATTTAAGATTAGCTAGTTAGACATGATTTGAACTATTGGGAGCCATATATGTCAAGTCTACCTCCTTTGAAATCTTGTGTAAAACTGTTTCTCCACCTAAAAACTGTGAGAAAGCTTCAGGCTGGATGGAAGTAATGCAACTTTGGCATTAGCTCTTTCAAGGAATATGAGCATAGAGTCATAGAAATGTGTAGCACAGAAACAGAGTCTTCAGCCCAACTCATTTGCATCAACCAGATATCCTAAATTGATTGAGTACCATTTGCCAGCATTTGGCCTATATCCCTCTAAACCCTCTTTATTCATGTACCAATCCAGATGCCTTTTAAAGATTGTAATTGTACCTTCATTCATCACCTGTCCTGGTAGCTCATTCCATACACACACCACCCTCTGTGTGAAAACATTGCAACTTAGGACTCTTTTAAATTTTTGTTACCTATCACCTTAAGCCGATGCCCTCTAGTTCTGGACTCCTCCACTCTGGGGAAAAAGACCTTGGCTCTTCACCTTATCCATGTCCCTTATGATTTTATAAGGTCATCCCTTAGCCTCCGACACTCCAAGGAAAAAAAGTCCCAGCCTATTCAGCCATGGGTCAGCATTTATTGCTCAACCATAGTTGCCCTTGAGAAGATGATGAAGAGCTGCCTTTTTAAACTGCTGCCATCCATTTGATGTAAGTCCAGCACAATGCTACTAAGGTGCCAATTCCAGGATTTTGACCTGGCAACGCTGTAAGGATGACAATATATTTCCAATTCAGAATAGTGTGTGGCTTGGAGGGAAACTTCCAGATGGTGGTATTCCTGTGTATCTGCTGCTGTTGTCCTTCTAAATGGTGTTGGTCATGGGCTTGGCAGGTGCTGCCTCAGGAGCCTTGGGGATTTTCTGCAGTGCATTTAGAGATAGTACACACTGCTTCTGAACATTGGTGGTGGAACAAATGGACATTTTTGGACATTTTTGTGTAAGCCCAAAAGCCACTGGATACCAGTTTGAAAACCACTTTTGTTTAAAGAAAACACGGAAGGGAATATTTATAGTCTCACTTGTTTAACCTCGAGATCAAACTGAACACTAGTTCTCTTTAGTGGTTGTATTCTCATCTTACTTTCCCTCTCTCCTCATTTACTTCATTTGGTCTCATGCATTATTGCAATCCTTTACAACAGGAAATGATTGACATACAAATGATATCTTCTGATTTTTTGTGTTATAGATGCAGCTTATAGATTAAACTATTCTGGCAGTGTCTCTGCAAACAATAACTTTTGTTTATTACTCTGACATGCTGCAGGAGATCTTTGTAATTGAAAACAGAAATCAAAATGCAACCGTACTTGCTGCAGAAACATCCTATTTGAGTTGTTCTCTTGTCATCCATAAGAATTGATGACATATCCCCAAATCTAAATAGTTTTAGCAACATGTATGGATCTAGAAGCTCCAGAGGTTATGAGACACATGAATAAAATCAGAGCATATTATTAAAATTATGAGTCATTTCCCGAAATATTGTTCCAGTGGCCTTCATCTAGCAACAAAAAAGATTTTGCATTTGGAATGAACCTATTTTACAGAAAGAGTTTGGAGTTCACTTCATCTTTTCCTGACCCTGATGCATATACTTCATTCTATTGATAGAGTCATAGAGATGTATAGCATGGAAACAGACCCTTCCATTTCATCCATGCCGACCCGGTATCCTTGGCCCATTTCCCTCTAAACCCTTCCTATTCATATACCCATTCAGATGGCTTTTAAATAGTTTTAAAAGAGTGATGGAAAAGGATAGACCAGATCTAACTGTTGAAATTCTAAATTGGAGGAAGGCTAATTTTGATGGTATTTGGAAAAGCAAGGACTGATGAGGGAATGTCAACATGGCTTTGTGCGAAAAACGAAGAGGATTGATGAGGGCAGAATGGTGGATTTGATCTATATGGACTTCAGTAAGGTTCCCCATGGGAGACTCGTTAGCAAGGTGAGATCTCATGGAATACAGAGAGAACTAGCCATTTGGATACAGTACTGGCTCAAAGATAGAAGACACAGGGTGGTGGTGGAGGAGTGCTTTTCAGAGTGGAGGCCACAAGAATCGATGCTGGGTCCACTATCTTTCATCATTTATATAAATGATTTGGATGTGAACATAGGAGGTATGTTTAGTAAATTTGCAGATTAGATTAGATTAGATTACTTACAGTGTGGATGACACCAGAGTTGGAGGTGTAATGAACAATGAAGAAGGTGACCTCAGAGTACAATGGGATCTTGACCAGATGGGCCAATGGTCTGAGGAGTGGCAGATGGAGTTTAATTTAAATAAATGCGATGTACTACATTTTGGGAAAGCAAATCTTAGCAGAACTTAAACAGTTAATAGTAAGGTCTTAGGGAGTGTTGCTGAACAAAGAGACCTTGGAGTGCAGGTTCGTAGCTCCTTGAAAGTAGAGTTGCAGGTAGATAGGATAATGAAGAAGACATTTGGTATGCCTTCCTTTATTTGTCAGTTTATTGAGTACAGGAGTTGGGAGGTCATTGTAGCTGTACAGCATGTTGGTTAGGCCACTTTTGGAATATTGTGTGCAATTCTGGTCTCTTTTCTATTGGAAGGATGTTGTGAAATGTGAAAGGGTTCAGAAAAGATTTACAAGGATGTTGCCAGGGTTGGAGGATGTAAGCTATCGGGAGAGGTTGAATAGGCTGTTTTCCCTGGAGCATTAAAAGCTGAGGGGTGACCAAAATCATAAGGGGCATGGATAAGATAAATAGACAAAGTCCTTTCTCTGGGGTTGGGGAGTTTAGAACTAGAGGGCATAGGTTTAGGGTGAAAGGAGAAAGATATAAAAGTGACCTGAGAGGGAACGTTTTCACTCAGAGGGTGGTGTGAGTAGGGAATGAGCTGCCAGATGAAGTGGTTGAGGCTGGTACAATTGCAACATTTAAATGGCATCTGGGTAGCTATATGAATAGGAAAAGTTTGAGGGATACAAGCTAAGTGCTGGCAAATGGGACTGGTTGGGTTGGGATATCTGGTCGGCAGAGATGAGTTGGACCGAAGGGTCTGTTTCCATGCTGTACATCTCTATGATTCTACGATTCTCAATGTTGTAATTGTACCAGCCTCCACCACTTCCTCTGGCAACTCATTCTATGCATCCACCACCCTCTGCGTGAAAATATTGCCCTTTAGGTCTCGTTTAAATCTTTCCCCTCTCACCCTAAACCCCTTTAGTTCTGGACTCCCCCAACCCAGGGAAAAGACCTTGTCTATTATTCCTATTCCTGTACTTCATGATTTTATAAGGTCACCCCACGACGCTCCAGGGAAAACAGACCCATCCTATTTGGCCTCTCCCTATAGCTCAAATCCTCGAATCTTGGCAACATCCTTGTTACTGTTTTCTGGATCAATTCAACTTTCACAACATCCTTCCGATGGGAGGGAGACCAGAAATGAATGCAGTATTCCAAACTGATTGCCCTAACCAATGTCCTGTATAGCTGCACTGTGACATCCCAACTCCTTTACTCAGTACTCTGATCAATAAAGGAAAGCATACCAAACGCCTTCTTCACTATCCTATCTACCTGCAACTCCACTTTCAAGGAGCTATGAACCTGCACTCCCCAGAATTAGGTTCCCTACAGTATGGAAACAGACCCTTCAGCCCAACAAGCCCACACTGACCCTCTGAAGAGTATCCCACCCAGACCCATTCCCCAACCCTATATTTACCCCTGACTAATTCACCTAACACTATGGGCAATTTAGCATATTGCCAATTCACTGATCTGCGCATCTTTAGATTGTGGGAGGAAACCGGAGCAAACCCACGCAGACATGGGGAGAATGTGCAAACTGCACACAGACAGGTGCTCGAGGTGGGACTCGAACCCGGGTCCCTAGAGCTATGAGGCAGCAGTGCTAGCCACTGAGCCACCATGCCACCCCTAAGTGTATACGTCTTACTCTGATTTGTATACTTCCTATTAAGTGTATGCGTTCTGCTTTGATTTGCCTTTCCAAAATGCAGAACCTCACATTTTCTAAATTAAACTTTACTTGTCACTTCTTGACCCATTGGCCCATCTGATCAAGATCCCATTGTAATCTGAGGTAACCGTCATTGCTGTCCACTACATCTCCAACTCTGGTGTCGTCTGCAAACTTAATAATCATACTTCCTATGTTCACATCCAAATCTTTTATATATTTGTTGAAAAGTAGTGGCCCCAACACCAATCCTTGTGGCACACCACTGGTCACAGGTCTCCAGTCTGAAAAGCAACACTCCACTACCACCCTCTGTCTTCTATGTTCGAGCCAGTTCTGTATCCAGATAGTTAGCTCACCCTGTATTCCATGTGATCCAACCTTGCTAACCAGTCTACCATGATGAATCTTGTCAAATGCCTTACTGAAGTCCATGTAGATCACGTCCACCACTCTGCTGTCATCAGTCCTCTTTGTTACTTATTCAAAAAACTCAGTCAAATTAGAGAGACATTATTTCCCATGCACCAAGCCATGCTGACTACCCATAATCAGTCCTTTCCTTTCCAAATACATGTACATCCTGTCCCTCAGGATTCCCTCCAACAACTTGCCCACCACCAATGTCAGGCTCACTGGTCTATAGCTCCCTGACTTTTCCTTATCACTTAAATAGTAGCAACACATTAGCCAACCTTCAAATATTGGATGAAAACTGATGAATGTATTTAGGAATAGTAGAATTATCTGGCTGATTATTATTGAGAAGAGTTATCTACTCACATTCTAATATCTCATTTAAATAAATGTGCCTGATTATTGGAAGGCAATTGTTGGATGTTTTGGTTTTACTGTGGGTATTTACTCAGATACATCAACGCTGGTAATGTTGGTGAATGGTCTGCATAGCATGTTTTAGCAGTGTCTTTTTTATTTAACATCTCATTTAAAAATAAAGTTATCTTGGGTACAGGAAATGTTGCTGAAAATGTGTTGCTGGAAAAGCACAGCAGGTCAGGCAGCATCCAAGGAACAGGAGATTCGACATTTCGGGCATAAGCCCTTCTTCTGGAATGCTCGAAACGTCGAATCTCCTGTTCCTTGGATGCTGCCTGACCTGCTGTGCTTTTCCAGCAACACATTTTCAGCTCTGATCTCCAGCATCTGCAGACCTCACTTTCTCCTACAGGAAATGTTGCAACCTGTGGTATGAACTGCATATTACATCTTTACCACATGCTTTTATGCTAATCTCTTCAATCGTACTGGACAGAGGCTGAAAGCCTTCATGAGGCACAATAGTTACGTTGCTTTATTGAATAGATAGGCATTGATTGTCAAGAATAACAGATATAGCCAAGCTTCGCCTTGATTCAATCAACCATAGATCCCTCCTGAGAGACAAGAACAATAATAAAATCCTGCCTTTTTCGATGTTGTGCAATTTTTTTTAGTCAGCTTTCTCATCTTGATAAGTTCTGTGCTTGAGAAGAAAGTGGTTCCCCTCAGCTAACCTAGCTTCCCGGACTTAGTGATTACCTGTTTGACATTTTCTACCCCTGTTCTCAGCCAGAGGCATGGCAGGTCTTTTGACCTCTTCTATATTACTTAATTTTTCTTACTATTAAAACTGGCTCTATCTCTTTCCAATCCTTGCCTCCCACCTCTGCCCAGCACCACTTACATCCTTCTTGGGATACAATTTAAAGTAAATGATCTTTAACTCTTCTCAAAATAAATAGAGGCTGTCCTTGGATAATTGAACTGACTGATTATGATCCTGATTGCGACCTCTCACAAACCGATGTGTCTGGCCATATCGCACGATTTTAGTGTCTGCAGCTGGTGTCATTGAACCTGTGCAAAGTCACCATGTTGCAAAATAAAGCACTTAAAAATGACTCATTCCTGAATCCTCTCTGTGTGGAAAGAAGTGATCTTCTATCTCAAAATGTGAAACTGCATTCAGCATAATACCATCCAGCACAATAGATCTGATTATGAAATCTATCCCAGAACATTGCACAATGATTTGTTGAAGAGGGCAGTACTGGTCTTTTCATTGTAATCAGTGGCTATAGCATCAAGTGTCTTCACTTTGCAGAAGAATTATTGCTGGAAGATAAATATTGGAAGCGTGCTTAATGCATTACATAGCAGTAAAAGTTAAATTCAGGCCAACTTTAGTTGGCTGAACACGAGCCACCATGAAATTGTTACTGGGCAGTTTTCCCACTGTTCTACCCCTTAATTGTTTAATTTGGTTGTAAGTGATTTGGCATTAAGCATGACTGCAAGTCATTACAACAAGGATGAACTCTGAGGTCTGCTGATTTCTACATTAGAACAGAAAAGAAAGGCTGATTGCTCAACAGCTTACAGCATCGCCTGCCATTCCAGCACCAAGATATGGAATATATAGTATTGCACATAATATCAGATTCAAGGGAGATCATTTCAAACCCAACATCTGTCCCTATTCTTTTTAAACCTCCATTTTATCTTGATCAGTCCCAGAGGTCTTTCCACAACAAAATAACCTTGAGCTCCAACCTTCCATGCTCTCGCCTTCGAATCTGAAAGTCTGTGTCTCCTTTGATCTGGACATACCCGTGCCCATCCCATTGCAAACCATTTTAGATACCCCCCTCTTCATGTACACAACTTCTGGGATCATTCCCACACAGCTTGCTGCTTCCTACTGACTGAAATCTTGCTTGCTGGTCAAATGTGACCAGAAGGAGAGACTAGTAAAACTTTGGAAACGACACAAACCGGTGCAACTTGTCTTGTATACCTGACAAGGGAACTTCAGTACACCCAGCACGGTTATCATACAGTCGTGATTTTGCCAGGTTCAAGTGGGGCTCAGAGCCTGAATACAGAGCTGGGGCCTGAGAACCTCGTAATGTAAGTTAGTCGCTCACCCTTGTCTATGTTCCCTCTGCTCCTTTCATTTCCCAAGCCCATGTCTCACAGGCTTCTGTTTCTGTCAATGGCAATGTCATATCCTTACAAGCCGCAGCCCTGCCTTTCCTAATTAGCAAGTAATTTCATTGAACTAAATGGAATTTACAGCACAGAAACAGGAAATACAGACCAACTCCTTTCTCCTTCACGTGGCGTTCCTTTGCCCCTTTTCCTTCAGCCCTCTCAGGCGATCCCTTCCATGCTTATCTTGCTTTCCTTCATATGATGTGGAGGTGCTGACGTCGGATTGGGGTGGACAAAGTTAAAAATCACACAACACTAGGTTATAGCTGAAAATGTGTTGCTGGAAAAGCGCAGTAGGTCAGGCAGCATCCAAGGAGCAGGAGAATCGACGTTTCGGGCCTGAGCCCTTCTTCAGGACACTAGGTTATTGTCCAACAGGTTTATTACAAGCTTTTGGAGCGCTGCTCCTTCATCAGGTAGCTAGTGGGGCAAGATTATAGGACACAGAATTTATAGTAAAAGATCATACTTCCTTCACATGGCTCCCACTAATTATTTTTACAGTTACCTCCAGAGATAACTTCTTACGTGCCCTGCAAAATCTGAACTAAATGCATTGCATCAATGCTTCTAGAGTTCGTTAGTGGCGCAGAATTAAAAACAGGCTTGGTGCTGTTCAAATCCAGGGAGTCGAGAGATTTATTTACACAAGAATATCCAGTTACTGGTACAAGCAAAAACAGATGGCCAGTTGAGAGCTGCCTCACATTTGGAGTCCTTTCAGCATTTTCTAAAGATGGCTACAGAAAACTTGTAAATTGGTGTGAAGGGATTAAAGGATCAAGTGGAAGGTCAAAACATTTTGCTTGCTATTGTGTTCATGGAGCTAATGGATGTCAGTCACACTTACAGCAGGTGTGAAATGAAAACACTTGTTGCATGATCTGGACTGGCTGACCTGATCCTTCTCGGACAAATTTTAAGTTGGACCTTCCCTCAAATTTTATGCCCTCCTTTCCTGTGGATGGGCACTCACTATAGGGTACTGTTCCATGTGTGATCCTGTGGTAATCTGATCTCTCTAAAGTGGCCCATTTCCAGATCTAATCCAAAAGGCACTGAGAATTTGGCACCTTTCCATATTTCATGCTCATATTCAATCTTTTTGTCACATGTGCCCTTTTCACAATGGCACAGTATAACAAGCAAGGCCAGGATCAGGTGGGCATTGTGGTTAGCAATACTGCCTCACAGCGCCAGGGACCTGGGTTTGATTCCACACTTGTGTGACTGTGGAGTTTGCACATTCATCCCATCTCTGCGAGGGTTTCCTCCAGGTGCTCTGGTTTCCTACCACAGTCCAAAATGGTTAGGTGGGTTAGACATAGGAAATGCAGATTTACAGGCACAGGGTTTGAGTGGGGAGTGGGTCTAGGTGGGGTGGTCTTCGAAGGGGTGATGTAGATACAATAGGCTGAATGATCTGCTTCAAAATTGTAGGAATTCTAAGAACTCTAATGGATTAAGTTTTTCATCCTCATTTTCTTTCACCCATAATGCGCTTGGCCCTCCTGAGCAAGGGTCTTGATCTCCAAAATGTTTTGGATTCCTACCGCCTCTTCGATCCTTGCTCTTGCAGAATCCCCCACTCGCTCTTTCACTCCCTGAACCCTCGCTGTGAGTTCTGGAGATGTGCAGCTTTGAGACACGAGAGACTGTCTTTACTTGCAGGCAAGGTCTTGTGGAGCATCTGCAAAAAATGATGTGGTAAATTTTGCAAACCCTGAGCAGGAAAATCAATTAAAGAGATCTTCAGAAACAAGGGAGGGTTCAGGACATGGTATTTGAATGAATCGAGGAAATGTTTGAATTTTAAGTTCTAGTATAGGGCGGGTCTCCAAAGTGTAGATTAAAAGTTGGCGTGGCTGCTCGGCTAAACTTACAATGACAGAAAGAGAAACAGAAATTGCTGGAAAAGCAGGTCTGGCAGCATCTGAGGAGAAATCCGTTTGCGTTTCAGCTCCAGTGACCCTCCCTCAGAGTTTGACTCAGAATGTTAACTCTGATTTGCCAGACCTGCTTTTCCAGCAATTTCCAATTTTGTTTCTGATTTACAGCATCCGCAGTTCTTTCGGTTTTTTTTTATCTAAACTTACAACTGTTGAAGCAACTCAACTAGCCAAGCTCCATAGTCGTCCTCTGCATGCTTTTTGTCGTCAAAGGTCAAGTAGTTGCTTGGCACTCTTTGTCCCAACGCCACAAGGATGGCTACAGGATGTACTAATATTACCATAAGCCTGCGGAGCATCGTCTGCAAATTATGTATGGGCACTCTCCATTGCTTTGCTGCAAATAACACAACTGACAGCTGCTTGAGTGGAAGGAGATGCATTTCACTAAACCAGAGAACTGAAAATGTGCAGGCGACGATGTCTGAACTGAGTTGATGTTTCTGGTCATTGGCTGCAAGGCATTTTAAAATCACTTCTGTTTCTGACCCTCTGGGAATAACTCAGCGGAGAACTGATGTCCCAGCAATGAAACCACCTTCATTAAATGGTTGTGCTGGAGCTGGGAGCAGGAGGCTTGGCAACTGGCTGAATGACAGCAGTACTAATTAAATTAGTGAATGGGGAAAAAAAAGAAAAATCGTTTGAACTGCACAGGCTTTAATTAGGAGTAAAAATAAGCTCTGATGAGGTTGGAATGAACACACTCTACCTGAGCAGTCAGATGAATTAATCACAATTAGTCACTAATGTTATCTCTGTACCACTGGCTTTAGTTAAACTGTTGTAATCACTCATCCTACATTAGCAGATGGACGATTTAACTTTCCGATTCAGTGTCAGAATAATTCCTGATCCTTGTTTCAGTGTGGGTTTACTTTGAAATAACTGTGGCTGTAAATTTATGTTGAATCCAGTGTGTCCTGATATGCACATACATCCATTTTCTGATCTAAGCAATTGTTCTGGCTTCTTTGTGTGTCTGATAGTATCCACTAATCATGGTGGGTTTATGCAGCATATTTTAAAATTGTATACAGAAACCGTTGTCGAGAGTCCGACTGACTTTACCTGACACACTCGTTCAAAATCCCTGTGAGCTATTTAAACCCAGCGCGCCACATGCAGCACATCCTCCAGCTGCTGCCATGGCAACACATGAAACCTTGAATCTATACCACCCCTACCCCCAAGCCCAAACACACGCACATGCACACAGACACACACACACAATGCACGAGCGCAGTACTAAATGAACCACACAGAGAGAGCGAGAGAGAAACAATACCAAGATGGAGATGAATGCTGAATTTCACACAGGCACAGAACACCTACACCTTACCACAAGAGACAGAACAAAGACATAGTGACAGCTACATAATTCCTCCAAAAAGCACCAATTCCGGCAGTAGAGGAACCCACAATGAGCCTCAGTATGAATGCTAACAATGAGTAGACATGACTAGCGCTATGTAATCAGGCAGTGTTACCAGCACTGGAGGAATAAATCAAGCAGAACCTCACAAGCAGGAGTTAGAATAAATGAAATGAAGTTTAATTTTTTTTACAAGATGTTGCATGACACAAACTGCAGGAGTGACATTATGCAGTTAAAAACCCATACGTACTAACCAGGCATGATGCTCTATAACATGACTCTTCCCAACCAGTTATTAAAAATTATGTGGATATGGATAGATAATGTATCATAAACCCATACTGTATTATTCTTGTTCTGTATGACGACAAAATTAGAAATTGCTAAGATACCTGCAAAAGATTGGCATTTGAGACCAAGAAAATATTGTTTGCTGAAGTGCTTTCAATGACATTACACAACAATGTGCAACAGGAACATGCTTGTCTTTTTCCATACTTCTTTCACTGCAGCTGTTAGTCATGTTAACCTTTGACATCCAGCAATAACAACAGTGCCATGCATATTGGGGAAGAGGCATTTGACACTGTCATCATGGGTATGGAAATCTAGAATTCTGGTGTGGGGAGAAAAATGCCAAACTAACCTCAGACCTGGTTTGATTACAATGAAAAGGTGTATAAAATACAGTTTGGACACTGCTGAAGTATAAATTGCACAGATAATAGAGATTGTAAATAAATATTAACCCTGGACTTTCTGTAGATAAAAGTGCAGAAATGCAAAAAATATTTGGAAGAACGTTAAACGGCAATTCATTTGGCTTTTAAACCAGATCAGTCAAGTTGAGGATAAAATAACAAGGACATAGCTTAAATGCCGAAGGTCTGAGATGTAGCCAAATTTGTTACATTTACAGAATCAGCTTTAGGCAGAACAACTTTGTCCCATCACAGCCCTTTACCTAACTTGACTGTTAAGAAACTTCATCAGTAAGTCAAGAAATGAAGCAGATTCACATCAGAATTCGGATCATTGTTCAGCAATGAAGATGTCACCCTTCATTTAAGGGATGTCATGTCTATCAGAGGTCTTCAAAATGTCTGACATATCTTCGCTAGATTTTATTGTATGAAGTGAGAAGAAAACGTGTAGAGTACGTGGTGAGAGAAGTTTCCACTATGATACTTACATAGTAACGACTTCAGAATTTTGAGTTTGGCAGCTTTGTTACAATCACCCAGAAACTTAAAATGAATTGCAATTCATTTCCTACGTTCTGTGGAAATGTAACATTCAGGGTACACTCAGTTCCACATGTGCTATACTTGGCTGTGCCAAGATGTGAAATACTTCAAACTGCTTGCAATAGGGGAGGGATGTATTGAAAGGTTTTCAGTAAGTTACTCTGGATCATTCAGCTGTCACTTAAGAGGAGTTTAAAAAACGTCACTGAGCGATGTAAAGAGTGTTGCAATTAGTTGTAGTTGCTGGGAAGGCAGCAGAATTGCACACATTCTGGGTAAAGGAGTCAGTGAGGATCCAAAGCCAGCTGAATGGATCTGTGCTGTCAGAACTCAGGAGGAAGATTTAAGAATTAATTGTTGGAATCAGGAGTCAGAAGAAGCCCTGGGAGGTTGAGGAAATGGGAAGATTGTGGCCTCTGTGTTGAGGAGGGTGTAAGGGGCTTGGAAGATACCAGCAGGCATTAATGTCAGTCCAGCTGAAAGAGCATTTGCAAAGGAGCAAGATTGAGCTCAGTGATAACTCCCAGGTGCAGGACTGGCTCTCAGTGGGACTACCTGTCACTGAAGAGATGGAGTTACATACTGATGAATGATTCCTAAACTGCAGTCCAGAGGTCCAGGGGATCTGAGACAATGGAAAGGATAGTGATCGACTGGAACAGGAGTTGTCATTAAGGCATACCATGATGGAGTGGCTCTTGAGGGGACTGAGAATTCCAAGACCAGATGAGCAAGACTGAAGAATTGGCATGGAATGGCCCATCATGGCTGTAAGGTCTGCAGGAATTATTGAGAAATTCATAGTATTTTCCATGATTGCATTTGCTATTTGATGTATGCCGTGGGGTGTTTGAACATAGTCTATTGTCATATATTGTAGATTTTATCGCTGTTCTAGCATATGAACAAAGATCAGAGTGGGCCATTTAGCTCCACGAGTCTGCTCTACCATTTAATGGCATCCGGGCTGATCTCATTTTAACCTTAAATCTACTTTCTTGCCTAAACCGAGAACTTTTCATCTCACTTTCTTACCAAGAATCGACTGAGCTCTTTCTTAAAAATATTCGAAGACCCTGCTTCCACCTCCTTTTCAGAAAGAGAGTCCTGAAAATTCATGATCCTCAGGCAGGGGGGGGGAAAAAAAACTTACTTTGCTTCTGTTTCAAACGTGTAAGGTCATATTTTTAAGCAGTTAGTGAACAGTTCACCTTCAGGTGTGATCGCATCCAATTTACTTGTACATCAACAATTTTTCCTGTCTCTGTATGTAATCATGGATCAAAAGATGGCATCGCAGTCCTTGCTGACAAAGGAAGCCAGAAATAGGAGGCCCTATCTCTATAGTTCTCGTGTTTTTGCTTTGGTTGTTTCTCACACTTTGTCTTTTAAAGAGCCAGAATACAGTGATATCTCGATGAGTCAAATTTGGATGACACTTGTGTTGCAGTTATCAGTCACCCCTACTAATGAAACAGAACGCTGTTTGTGATTTCTCAAATTTCCGCAGTTCAACTGAATTTTTGTCTGGCGTTACCATGTGACTGAAGGCCAAAATCCTTCACAGAAGAGGTGTAACCAAACCAGCCTCATCCCCCAGTGAAACTGCTGACTTATCAAACTGCAGGGAGATATTACTGTGCTCATATATGAAACAATGGACAAGCCGCCATTTCAGCCTGTCATTCTACTGGGAAGTGACATGCAAAGAGTGTGAGTATGATGAAAACACTGGAATAAAAATGTTGCTAATTGGAGAGCTTGATAGAGCAAGTAGCACATACACCATCAGGTTCATTCACCATTGTGGAAACCAAGGATAGTGTCTTGGAATTGTTCAACAAACAGAAGTTCTTGTCAGCAAGGAAGAGCAGAAGGATGACTGGCCCAGCTGGATCTGGAAGGTGAACTGCTCACGTGGCTCCCAGCGGCTTGTGGCGAAAGGGCTCCATGTGTAACATTCAAACACAGCACATTTCGAAGCCTATCAGGCTCCATAGGAATCCATCAGCATGCGTCAGTGGCCCTCTGTGCTATTACTAATTTCTGCGTACACCCCAATATCAGATTCATCAAACGTTTACTGTGAAAAAGCAGTGATTGCAACATTTACAGCAGATTTGTGCATTCATATGGGACCAAACATTAATTATTTTTGCTTAAATTGAAAAACCCTTATGACCATAAGTTGTAGGAGCAGAATCAGACCCTTCAGCTCTTGAGTCTGTTCCATCATTCGATCCTGGCTGATACATTTCTTAAATCCATTCTTCATGTAACCCTTGATCCCTTCACTAATTAAGAACCTACCTATTTCAGTCTTAAGGACACGCAACGATTTCATCTCCAAGCGGCAATGAGTTTCACAGATTCACCAATCTCTGGCGAAAGACTATCCTTCTCAACTCAGTTCTAAAAGGTTGTTCCTTCACCCTGAGGCTGTGCCCTCAGGTCTGAGTCTCTCCTCCTTGAGGAAATATTTTCTCCACATCCATGATAACATTATGAGTCTAAATGACTCTTCATCAGAGCTGAAATGAAGTGTGGAGGGAACACCATTTATCCTCAAATGTTAGCTTTCTCTGTCTCCACATATGCTGTCTGACCAGTTGTGATCTCCAGCATTTGTTATTTTCAGTACAGATGCCAGCATTGGCAGTAATTTGCTTCTCCATATCCACATTATCCAGGCCTTTCAATATTTTGTAAGTTTCAGTGAGAATCCCACACCCCCACCCCATCCATCTAAACACCATTAAGTACAGACCCAGGGTCCTCAAACTCTCCTCATATGACACACCCTTCACCCCAGGATCATTCTTGTCAACCTCTTCTGTATCCCCTCCAAGGCCTAAAATACAATCTTCCCTAAATACAGGCCCCAAACTGTTCACAATATTCCAATTGCGGTCTGACCAGAGTCTTGTACAGACTCAGCAGTACATCTCTGCTCCTATATTATAGCTATCTGGAAATGAATGCAAACATTGCATTTGCCTTCCTAACTGCCAACTGAACCTTCATGTTAACCTTAAGAGAATCCTGAACTAGGCCTCCTTAGTCTATTTGTGCTTCAGATTTCCAAACCCTTCGCCATATAGAAAATGGCCTATCTCTCTATTCTTCCTGTCAAAATGCATAACCTCACACTTTCCCACATTGTATTCCATTTGCGATTTCTTTGTCCACTCTCCTAGACTGCAGCCTCCCAACTTCTTGAACATGACCTACCCCTCCACCTATCTTTGTGTCATCTGCCATCCTTGCAGCAATGCCCTCAGGTACTTCGTCCAGATCATTAATGCACAACATGAGTAGTTTTGGTCCCAGTACTGACACAAATGGAACTCCACTAGTCACCAGCTTCTATTCTGAAAAAGACTCCTTCACCTCTTTTCTCTGCCTTCTGCCAGTGAGCCAATCCTCTCTCTATGCCAGTATATTGCCCCTAACAATGTGGGCTTTTATTTTATTTAACAACTTCCTGCGGTACATTGTGAGCCAAATAGATCATATCCATTGGCTCTCCTTTGTCTAACTTGCTCATTACCTCCTCAAAGAAAGCTAACAGATTTGTCCAGCATTATCTCCCCCTGACAGAGCCAGCTAACTTGGTCCAATTTTACCACATGCTACTTCCAAATACTCAGCAATCTCATCCTTCAAATGGATTCCAAAATCTTACCAATGACCAATGTCAGCCTAACAGGCTTATAATTTTCTAAAATGTTTCTGCCTCCCTCTTTTCTTAAACAAAAGTTTTCCATTCACCATTTTCCAGTCCTCTGGAACCTTTCCTGACTCCAGTGACTCCTGAAAGATTGCCACCAATTCCTCCACAATTCCCTGAGCTATCTCCTTCAGAATGCTGGGGTTTAGTCCATCTGGCCCAGATGATTTATCCACCTTCAGACCTTTCAGCTTCCCCAGCATCTTCTTCTTAGGGATAGCCACTGCACTCACCTCTGCTCTCTGAGTCTCTTGAAGGTCTGCTGTGTTGCTAATGTCTTTCACTGTGAAAACTGATGCAAAGTACCTATTCAGTTCCAACGTCATTTCTTTGTTCCCCATTACTCCTTTGTCAGCCTAATCTTTCAATGGTCCAATGTTCACTCTTTCCTCTCTCTTATCTTCTATGTATTTAAGAAAACTCTTGTAATCTTCTTTTGTATCGATGTTTAGCTAACCCTCATATTTTATCTTCTCCACCCTGTCCCTGACCTTCCACTGTTAGCCACATAGATCTTAGATGATATCATAGAATCCCAACAGTGTGGGAGGAGGCCTTTTGGCCTATCAGGCCCACATTGATCCTCTGAAGATGATCCAACCCAGGCCTACCCTTATCCCTGTGACCCTGCATTTCCCATTGCTGATCCAGAGCCTGCACATTCCTGGACATTATGGGCAATTTAGCATGGCCAATCCAACTGACCTACACATCTTTGGACTGTGGGAGGAAACCAGAGCACCTGGAAGAAACACTCGCAGACACAGGAAGAAACTCCACACTGTCACCTGAGGGTAGAATTGAACCTGGATCCCTGGCTAACCACTGAGCTGCCAATGATGCCCACAATATCATACCTGCCAATTTCAATCTGCGCTACAAGTTAATTTGTTTCAAATACTGCGTGCATTTAAATACAACACTGTTAGTCCTGCATTGACTGTCCCCCTTCTCACTGTTGCCCTCTTCTCTGTTGTGTCTGAAATTAGATTCATGACCCTGTCCATGCATTCTGTGCTATGAAATGTTATTTTAATAACCTCTCCTGAGTCTCCCAACCTTTAAGTAGTTTAAAGCCCTTGTGACCTCAATTTGCGCCAATTGTTCATCTATCTTATTCCAAATGCTTTATCCATAATGATGCAGTTTGTTCTGCAATCGGTGTTTCCTGACATTATTATGGTTCCTTGGTGCAATATAACATTCACAAGTTCCATTCCCTCCTTTTCTTTTCTAGTAACAACCAACCTATCAATAAGCAGCAATCCTACCTTCTCTATTACTTCTGGTTTTATCATTTTGCCACGTAACTGAGCCCACACAGGGATCAAGAACAGGGCTCCGACTCCTTCAGCACTACCTCCTGGACTCCTCCACCTGCCTCACCTGCAGTCACACCCTCATTTCCCTGACCACTGACCCAGTTGGAGGGAGCTAATCCACGGGGTGTGACTGCCTCCTGAATCACAGAGCCCAGGTAATACCCCCCCTCACCGATGTCTCAGTATTTTTGAAGCTCAGACTCCAGCTCGTCAACTTCAAGCTGGAATTCCTGAAGCAGCCACCATTTGCTGCAGATGTGGTCACTGTGAATCACAATGGGGTCCACAGTTCTCACATCACGCAGGTACTCACATCAATCACCTGACCCTGCATCTCTAGTTTATTTACTTAGTTCTTAATTTTTTTAAAAAGCATTTCCTACTGGTGTTTCTGTTTGTAATCTGTGTAACTCACTACTTTCTAATAGAATACTAATAGTTAACTAATTGAAATGGTTTCGGTTATTGCAACAGTGACATCTTGTGGCAGTCATACAATCCACTCAAGAACTAAACAACAGAATCGTAGAATCCCTACAGTGTATTCGGGTCCAGACTAACCGTCGAACGAGCATCCCATCCAAATCCATCACCCTACCCTATCCCTGTAATCCTGCATTTCCCATGGCTAATCAACCTAGCCTCGCCTGCACATCTTCGGATTTTGGGAGGAAACCAGAGCACCTGGAGGAAAGCCAAACAGACACAGGGAAAATGTGCAAACTCCACACAGTTGCCCGAGGCTGGAATCGAACTGGGGTCCTTTGGGCTGTGAGGCAGTACTAACCACTGAGCCACTGTGTTATCCATGACTCAGCTTCCTAACTAGCATTCTGTTTCCAGATCAGAAATATTAGCGGACTGGTTTGTCCTTGGTTTCTTCAGCCAACACTGTGAACTCACTTCTCAGAAATTACATTTTACAATATTTAATAAGTTGCAAGAGCAATTGGTGGTCACACAATAAGCAATGAGGACTGATCAAGATCCAGCTGCAAGTCTCCAAATGAGCTGCTGTATAAAGCAGTGTTAGTTTGAGGTAGCAGAGTCAAGATGGTAGCACTTACCCCCGCAGATTGCGAAAGGTCATTGACCGCCTCCTTGTACTGTTGAATGTTTTCTTTTCTCTGTGAAATGATACTGAGTCTGCTTCTTTCTGAGGCCAGCCTGGCTGGGTCTGATAGTGTGGCCTTTACCAGTCTGCAGGGTGGAAAATTGCTTTCATCTCTACCAGCCTGTCTGCCATCACCCCCAGGTCCCTGTCAATGAAACAGGGAGTGAGCTTTCCCTCCTTGGCAGTGTCCACAGCAATAATAATCCAGCACCAGAATGCAATTCCAGGCTTCTAACACTTGAAGAGCCGTGGAGCTGGGGTTTTAATATGGTGCCAGGAGCATGAACATCACAAAGTCCCTGCAGTAGCCTCTCCCTCTGCCTCTGCCTCTCCCTCCATGTAATTGCAATAATGGGGGGTCTGGTTATGTAATTAATAAGCTACAGAACAAACAATTGTATGAGAAAAGTCAGTGTGGACTATGGCAGACCACCCAACCAGCACCTTCTTGAGAAAGGCAACTTGCCAAAAAAAATGGCACAATTCAGCCAATGGTATCTGTCATAACTTTCAAAACACTTTACAATGAATGAAATAGTTCTGAAATATAGACGCGGTTACGATGGAGGAAATGTGATAGCAAACTTCAATAACAATATTGTGACACTGCTCAGGTAATTTGTTCCTTTGTGACATGATTGTAGGACAATTATTAAGCAGAATATTTATCATGGATATCTCCCTCAGCTACTCTGTGCAACTGTGCAAAGGAGCTTTGTACATTCACAGAGAATATGGATGGGACCTCAGTGTAATGTCTCATTCAAAGGATAACATGTCCTAAAGTGAAATACGCCTTCATCCAGCACTGGAGCGTTCTTTACACTTAGGTTTTGAAGTGAGACTTGAATCCATATCAATGGCAATCCCTTTGTTGATTCTTCCTCCCAATGACGTGTTAAGGGGCAATCAATGTTAACTCTGGGTTTACAGGATATTTATTAGCCCTACATTTTACTTGCAAACTGTCCCACAATGTGGTGATTGCTTTTTGAGAAGGATCTCTGAGCCAAGTCTTTGGGATATAGAGACTCATTGTAAAACCAGACCTGCACCAGCTTGGAGCAGCATTGTCTCATCTCAGTGATCAGATAATCCTGTACAATCAAGGATACTATCACAGAGTAATATAGAGATTTTTAGGGGTTTAAACAATGCAGAGTTGCCTCCTTCAATGTTAGCCCATCCTGAGCATGCTGTTGCTGTGGGCTGTAACTGGCACTGTGATGGGGTGGGTATTGCTTATTTCACAGTGAGGCTCCATTTCTGGAGGTTTTCTCCTGGCTATTTGTCATCTTCTGGAGCAGTTGGTATTTGCAGCTTGTCCCAACAACCCACAGCGTTGTGACTCAGCCAAGAGTGCTACCGACTGAGCCACATCGTCACGCCTGCTGTTCTCACACCCACTTTGCATTCAAAGGGTTGACTTTTTGGCATTATGAGGTTTATCATCTTTTGAAGCAGGTTATGGACTCTGAATCATTTGCATATTCATCTCAAATCTTACAAAAATGTTCATAAATAATGTGCATTATGTCAAGTGTATGTAAATCCTTTGAAGCAAAACAGGAGCTCAGAGCCCTCTAGTGGTTTGTCTTTGTTTTCTCTTAATTCATTCACTCCCCCATCTGTCTTCGTTTGAAATAGAAAAGCTTTGAAAAGATCGAGGGCATAACTTATTGTCACTCGACCACATTATCTGACCTTGATGGAATGCGTTGCTTGTTGACACTCTCATCCTTTCTACTACTTGTTCACAATCTCTGCAGTTGGTGTCACTGCTGCATGTCCTTCTTTTGTTGTGTTATTAACCCATCTATGGGATGGTAATCTCAACCAGAATATAGAGTACCCGTTGCTCTGGTCCACACAAAGTTAACTTTCTGACTTCAGGTTAGCGGTATTTAGACAGAACATTTCCCAAAGGATCCAAGTGGATCTGAACCTTTCAATGCTGGAGAGAGGCTCAATGTGATTTTATGGCTAGACAATAGACAATAGGAGCAGGAGTAGGCCATTCTGCCCTTTGAGCCTGGACCACCATTCATTATGATCAGGGCTGATCTGAGCAGTAGACACCGTTTATTCAATGAAGCTCCTTGAAACGTTTTGTTACATTTAAAGCACCGGAAATAAACAAGCTGTTGTGTATAATACACTTTACTGGTTTTCCTTTTGTGCTGTCAATTTAAGATTCCCATCTAAATGTTCATCCATGCCCTTTATGTGTCACGTCTCTATAGGGAGACTATTTACTTCATTTAATTTCCTTCAATTTTGCTGCAGCAGTTTGATGAGATAAGGTGAATATTTTACGGCTGAAAGATTTCCCAGTGTACCGGAGACATAAACACTACCCAGTTCCCATCCTGTGTTAATCATTTGCATGCAGCTTCATGACCTCCTAAGGGGAGGTCCCTGCTATCTTAGAATTGTGGATGAGAACTAGGTTTCTATTCCAATTAATGCACTTCCAAATTCACTCCATTAGTCTATTTGAGCGTGCGTATCTACCATCAGTCGATATAATATACCTTGGATCCATATTCACACTTCAAACATTCCACCTCCCCATGCACAAAATAGCTTAGGCGCATTTGGATTAAAGCGAAATATTGCCAATGCTGGAAATCTGAGACAGACGCAGAAATTGCTGAAAAAATCTCAGCAGGTCTTAAGCATCTGTGGGCAGAGTAACTGACTGAAAATGTTAGGGTTCTGACTAAGAGTGACACCAGACTCGAAGCATCACCTTTATTTCAGCAGATACTGCCACACCGGCTGAGTTTCTCCTGTAAGGACCATGCCTGCTTTCTTTTGAAGGAAGAACAGTGAACTAAAATGAGGATGAACTGTTTTGAAAAGTGTTTGAAAGAGTGGGTGTAGTTTTGGAAGCAAGTATCCTGTTTGCCCACAGCAGGCTTTGCAAGCAATAGTCTGGGAGAAAGTGAGGACTGCAGATGCCGGAGATCAGAGTCGAGTGTGCATTGCTAGAAAAGCGCAGCAGGTCAGGCAGCATCTGAAAACCAGGAGAATCGACGTTTTGGGCATAAGCCCTTCATCACAAATGAGGCTTGTGGGTCAGGGCTTCGATATAAGGTGGGGAAGGTAGCTGGAAAAGTGGTACATGGATGAAGGTGAGGGAGAGGGTGATAGGTCAGGGGGGCAGTGATGGATGGGTCGGAAGGGCGGTGCTAAGTTGGAGGCTTGGGACTGGGATAATGTGGGGGGATGGGGAAATGAGAAAGCTGTTGAAATCCACATTTATCCCATGTGGTTGCAGGGTCCTAAGGCGGAATATGAGGCATTCTTCTTCCAGGCATCAGGTGGCAACGATTTGGTGGTGGAGGAGGCCCAGGACCTGCATGTCCTTGACAGAGTGAAAGTGCAAGTTGAATTGAAGTTTAGATTGCAGACTACCTGGAGCTGAGGATATGTCCTGATGTAGCTGTTCTTGGCAACTACAAGTTCATTGGCCTGTGAACTAACGGCAGCTATCAACAACAAAACCTTTCGCTTGCCAACAACAGTGTTTGTGGGTGGCTGAGCATCTTGGAGTAGGAAACAAATCAAAGAGGGAGGAATTTAGATTAGAGTTAGTGCAGGATGGCGGTCCACTCTAAATGGACCAAATTCCCTCTTCTCTACTGGATGAGTCTATGATTATAATTGGGCAGCCCAGAAGCTGCCTGTTCTCTGCAGTCAACTAAATCTAAACCTGGAAAATAAACAGCTACCTGTCCTGTAGCATTGCTATAAGCTACAACTTTTCCAAGTGAATCAGTTACTCTGTCCTACTTACAAACCAATGGAAACTTGCAGAGAAAGATACCTGAACACCAAGGGCATGGATAGTCGAAGTAGGACCATTTCAATGTTAGAATTGAGAAGCAAAGACCACGGAACTGAGTTTCCAGTTAAGCTATCTCCATGAATAATTTATCTCCTCTACTTGTTTGTGTGTATAAGAGGGAGTTTACAAGGGGATTAGAGTTTTAATTAGCAGTGATAATTGTTTAGCTGTAACTATCATCTAATTGCTTGTAAGGAATAATAATTATTGTTTAGTACAGAAACCAATTTCATGCTTTCTATCAATCCTGGTCAGGATATCAGTAAGGTAGGGTACTGTGCATATTTTAGAAAAAACCTCAAACATTTGGCACAACTCAGGAAATGGCGGGTGTCAACGTACATGACACTATTCTAGTGGGTTGCAACACTGCAACATTTTTTTGTGTTTGTTTTAGATGTATTGAAGTTTGTGTCATTTAATCCCACAAAAGTCATGAGACTTGTAATCTTGTTTTTAAATCTTCAATTTATACCCATTTCTTAACTATGCTGGTTGGGAAGACAGGAAGGGTAAGGAATACAGTCATTCATCATTAAAGGCATTCAGGAAATAAACAAGTCTGCACTTATAGGATCACAGGAGAATCACAAGCATTTATTCAAAATTGTAAAGGAAGCTTGTGTGTTTGCTTGAATTTAAATTTAGTTTTATTTCAGTCCTAAAATGAGCATACTTGGGTAGTGCAATGAACCTATTGGATTAGGTCCAATGATTCCTTCCTAAAACTGATTGAAAGAACATTTCTTCATCATAAGGGTCAGATGTTTGCACTAACATGAATAGTACCATGGACCTGGCTGTCACAGCCTCCATTATCAATTCTGATGTCTCATCTCTGCACTATTCTGTCCATTGGGATTTTGTGGTTGCTGCCTGTAATGTGAGGCACCAATTTTCCCTTGTCTGCCACATCCAAGACAAATATCAGAAACCGTGCAGGCCAGCTCCTAACTAACAGTGCGGTTCAGCTGCACAACAGCCTTTTAGACATCAAGGATGTTAGCCCAGTACATGATACCCTGGCAGTGTGAGTTGTTCTGGGCGTGGCGGGTGATAGAATGTGGGCAGGAATTGAACAATATGGCCATCATAGGTGGTTGGTAAGACACATTTGGTAAGATGCACTCAGAATTCTTACTAGGCTTTGTGGAGAGAAACCGTCTATGGAACCAGATGAAGCCCACTTCGCCAAACAAAGGAAGATTTGGCCCAAAATATTCGTTCAATTGAAAGAAGCTGAGCCCTGCCTATATATTTAACTTGGATCGATTGAATATCTATGCACCTTTTCACCTCCTGGTCATTAAGAGAAATGAAATCTTGAACAATGAATTTTGACTTTGGTGCATGTTGCTGTGTATGAGAATTTCAGATCGTCTGCAAGATACCACAATCTGAATGACAGACAAAATAGAACTGATTCTTCGCTGGAGCCTATTTGGATTGCAGCTTCCAAATGAGAAACTGTAATTTGTACATCTGATTGTTTGAAAGGGGAAGATATTAAAATGATTAACAAGAACGCTAAATTCTCATCTGGAATCAGTCATGTGCAATCCTTGTGTAAAATGCGAATTTAAAAAAAAATCCTACCAATTAACCTCAGCCAGCCAGGTTGAGAAGTGTTCACGTTATCATCACATGCATCTGTGACAAGCTTGACTTCAGCCAAATCCCAAAAGATGTTCTAATGTCAGTGGAATTGAAGTTGCCCTGTAGGTGAAATGTGTAGTGATCATGACCTTTCTTTGTGGGATGAAACCTTAAAATAGAAACTGTTACTGTAAAAATCAGAAATGAATCATTCAATGATACAGAGAGATCTAGTTTTGTCGTGCGAAGTCCAGTCAACAACGGTCTTCGCTCATTCGCTGTAAAAATGAACTGTTTGTCACTCTTCTCCCCTCACCTCCACCCTCCTACCCCACAATTCCGGTGAGTCTCTTGATGGGATTGGGAAAGCAATGGGAACACAGAGAGCCTCTTAACGATTTTTTTGCTGTGGAGGGCAGCTGGTGTATATATTTTCCTGGATTTATAATTGCTTTGATCTCTAGCTGTCATATTGAAGGATGTATTGGTGGTGTGTACCTATGGTCTTGCTAATTATCCCCATTGCACAGCCCGATAAGGAGATTCTAGTTGTGTTATGACATTTCCAACATCCCCCCCTAAAATACTACATAGTTCCTTAACATCAAAGGGGAAGTCTTACAGTTGCTGTTTGAGTTGCTGATACTCTCATTCACATTGATAGAAGCAGGATAACATTCATTGCTGAACCAAGATTAGAATATTTTTGAGTTAACAAACATGGGCTTAAAAAGGCAATCCTGCAGCATATGGACTGACAATGCTTAACATACCTCACCGTTTTGACTAAATTTGTCTGACAATGAGATTAGCAGTTATTGCCATGTGATGAAAATGCAATCAGAATCTTGTAGAGGACTGAACAAGGTGGTGAGATTTGTCGAATTTTCACGTGAAATGTCCAGTCAGGCCTATTTCGGCTTCAGGAGTATCTCACCACTTTTTTTTAATGCAACTGCGAGGCATTCAGACAACTTCCTCATTAGACCACAGTGGATTGCCTATTAAGTGGAATTATTGCCTGTTAAATGGTTAATAACTGCACATTTTGCCTCATTAATATTCAGCCCTATCTTAGCAAATGCACTAAGCAGAAATGATGTTAAGAATTAAGAATGGAAATCAAAGTGTGGAGTTGATAACTTCATTTTGCTATCGTGCACAGTCTTCCATGTTTCTCAGCATCAAACATCATCCCAGGACGTAATCCACGGGCACCCCTTGTCCATAGGTACTGGCATCTGCTGTTTGCTCACTCTTCAATACTCTCTCTGCTACCTACACTGCAATACACTACCTGCTTGTTGAACAAAATGGATGTGTCTGAAAGTGGGACTCAGTCCATCTAAGGAGTGGGATAGTTACACTATCAGTCAGTGTGTCAGTCAGTCACAGGTAGAGTCTGCACACAGTCGAGGAACTTAGCCACTGTCACTTATCTGCTTGGGCTGCTCACAATCAAGGGATGGGTTCGTTTGGGGAGTGAGAAATGTTTAGTTCTGCAGGTCACCTCAAACAGTCAGAGGGATCGTGTATCATCAGTTGGGGAGCTGTAAAGACGTTGATCGGAGGTCTGGTAAATCATGTCAAGGGGCTGCTTGCTAAAGTTGGTCAGAGGTGTGAGAAAAAGGCAAGTCTCGAGGGGCATGTGTTTATCTTTGAGGGAGGTGCAAGGCGGTCTGTAGGGGCAGCAGGGAATCACTGCTAAAGGGGGGTGGGCAGTCAAAACTTGGGATGAGGGTGGTTAAAAGAGACATGTGTTCAGGTGAGGACAAGTGACATGTTGGAACAGCATTGGGGCATGTTAGGCTCCCAGAGAGGGCTTGGTTATTGGCAGTGATCACCACTGCTGCATCTACAGCAAAAGTGTAGAGAACCAAGGTGGACAGAAAGGACACTTGGAGGCAAAGTTCAGTGTGATGTGTCTCCACATGGTAGAGGTAAGCATAAATGGTCCGTGAGGGTAGTCTGAGTTTAAATGGTACATACAGGCTTTAGGGGGTACTTGGTGACCAGACAAGATCCAGTGCTGACAGTCCCCACTATAGGCCGTGTTTCTTGCCATCCTTTGACATTTTCTAAGTGTAAAATGTAACTGGAAAGCTTCTGGTGCAATGCTCAGCGTGAATTGAGTCAGCTTGATGATGTAAGTGCAGAACACTACAACACTGGAGGGTAAAATACATGAAGCAAGTGTTTACAAACTCCAGCTACATTTAATTTACAATGTACGCAATAGATCACTCTGAGGGTTTGATCGCTGTTCTAAGGTGGTGTTCCCCATGCCATTTGTTCTTGCACTTTTAATATTGACATCTCAAAGATGCAGAAATTAGCATCAATGATTTATAAAGGTGTGAATGCTGGCCAATAGCATCCAGTCGCTTGTGAAAACTTCCAATGGTGTTGTGCGAATAGGGGATCATTCATTCATCGTAAATCACGTCAGTATTTTGATGGACTCCACTGAATTCAACAGTAAGTTGGATAATTGATATGGGTCTGGGATGGGAAGGGGTTGGAGCACAGCAGACCCTCCCTTTTTGATGTCATGTATTGGTCACTCAGTTGGCACTTCACCTTCACCAAGTTGGTGGGCATCCTGTAACCAGGGGGAGATGTGGTTCTACTGCTCGGACTGGTCTGGGAGTAGGGGGGCATTCAGCATGGTGTGGACAGAATGTTGCCTGTCAGCCTAGTGTGTGGTTCTCTGCACAACTGGAGCAAGTAATGAGGCCATGTGCTGGCTGCTGAGGAATTGGGAAAATGAGAGCAGTTTTCTGAGGAGAAGGGGCGGAGGAAGTGCTCTTTGTGCATGAAAGATTTCAGTTGCATGGGGTGCTATTAGCAGGCAGGACCTGATTGACATTCGGTTCCAGCTGATTAGAGCTGGGTGCAGGAGACAACCGAATGTGGAATGTAAGGCTGCAGTTGGTCATCAAGCCAGCATTTGGTTTGCATTGTGGGGGTGAACTGCAGCCTGAATTGGTTTTGTTTGTTTGTGTTCACTTTCGCTGGCTGTAAATAAAACTCATATTTGAAATGGTCCAGTTGTTTGCCTGTATGTAATGTTCCCCGACTGAATAATGATGAGCTGTGGGTGTCCAGAGGGCCGTGGGGACAGAATAATAGTGACTTAAAGACGATATTTCGATGGTATATGTAGAACATAGAACATAGAAAAGTACTGCACAGAACAGGCCCTTAAGCCCATGATGTTGTGCCGAGACTTAATCTTAATGTAAAATATAGTAACTTAACCTACGCACCCCTCAACTCACTGCTATCCATGTGCATGTCCAGCAGTTGCTTAAATGTTCCCAATGTCTTCGCTTCCACCACCTCAGCTGGCAACGCATTCCATGCATTCACGACTCTCTGTGTAAGGAACCTACCTCTGATGTTTCCTTTATACCTTCCTCCTAGTATCTTCAAACTATGACTTCTCATACCAGTCAATCCTGCCCTGGGGAAAAGTCTCTGGCTATTGAAAAGGACAGGTAAAGTGTGTGTCCTGGAGGTTAAACAGTGAACTGGGTGAGAGTGGCAGTGTTAGCCATGTCACCTATGTGCCAAGAGCAGTGTTACTTTGTGGTTAGTGTGCCATTACTTTGCCTGTAACAATGCTAGACTGCCAATGCACAATGGACTTGTAAAGATGGTGCAGGAGATGGGCATGTCAATCTTTCGATGGCTATCCACTGATTGAAGAGTAGTTTCAGGAATGCTACATGGTAAGATGGCACTGGAATCAGGTGAGACAGATGCTGTAGGGGAGGGTTAGTGGTTCATGAGGTAAGTTTGTTAAGATATGGCGAGACATCTTGCTAACCCACATGGTGAAAACCCTCCAAACAAATCCCACAAAACTGGCAATTAATCAAAGAAACCTAAGATTCAGTCCTATGGTTTGGCAACATTATGGTGCTATGAAAATGGTCATGCTTTAGTTAGGAAGAGGACAGCAGAGATATCATTTCAGAATTTATAACATTCCTTCATCCAATCACAGGGTGTAGAGTTCGTAGTGAATTTGACAACTGCTCCACAGTGCTGCAAACAACATATTTACGAATTGGAGATTAATTGAATGATGAATTCACATGACATTATTTTCTCATTACATTAGAAACAGTCACAGCTTGGGAGTTAGGAGTAACTAGCGAAAGCCCAAGGCTGCAAGAAACTCTTCAATACTGAAAGGTTCAGCTACTTTGATATTGTGTCACAGCCGAATCCCTGTTTTCAAAGCATCCACTAGATGTAGTTGTAGAGCTTTCTGACCTGTTCCACTGAGTATAAGGTCACCATCCTGAAAGGAAGTCTCTTAACACACCTGAGCAGTTCAAAAAGGTAAGATTGCATTGCAGGAATCCTTTGAGTTTAATCATTTTTGATTCCATTTTAGAATCCATCAGTAACTTGCAGAAATATGTTTCCAAAATAAGGAAAATGCAGCAAATAAAATTTATCAGGTGTGGAAAATCTCCATTTGTAACAGAGAAATCCTAATATGGCAATAGAATGCATGTTATTAATAAAGCCTGTGGAAGATTTAATAAATAATATCACTTCATCTGATGAAGGAGCAGCACTCCAAAAGCTTGTGATTCCCAAAAAAAACATGCTGAACTATAACCTGGTGTTGTGTGACTTCTGACTTAATAAATAATATGGATGACTATTTCATTGATTTAGTTTACTATTTATTGACTTGATCTTGGTGTCTTGCTAATGAAAAACTCCAAGTTTGTGTTGGCTTTGGAGATAATCTAACAAGGTTCTGGTGAATTTGCATTTTTAATTTAGAATTTAATTATTCATGAACATGTTTTGTTCCATGTTTTCAAGAATGCATGAGGCCAGGGCACAGTCATTGAAATCAATTGAATATGGCATGCTTAAAAGTGCTGTTGTAAACAGGCAATGCCCATGAGGAACACAGGATCTGAAAGGCTGAGATAGGCAGATGGTACAGACAGAATTGGCCAGAGGCTATGTTGCTCTTGAGACTTACTAAGGCACAGGCTTTCCCTGCTTGTTCTAATTTGAAAAGGACGGTTTAATCAGCGCTGACAGACTAGATGTCACCATTTCCCTTGGAAGTATCAGCTGAGATGTCAACTGATAGTGACAGGCCAGCCTTTCACTTCCTAGTTTAAGGACTATATTTTTCTTTAAATAGACTGTTGTGTGCAAAGTTTACAATGGACAACCATTCTGTCATTGCTAAACAGCATAGATTAGATTCCCTACAGTGTGGAAACAGGCCCTGCGGCCCAACCAGTGCATACCAGCCCTCTGAAGAGTAACCCCCCGGACCCGTTTCCCTCTGACTAATGCACCTAACACTGTGGGCAATTTCACATGACCTGCACATCTTTGGTCTATGGGAGGAAACCCACACAGACCACAGACAGTCACCTGAGGCTGGGATCGAAGCTGGGACCCTGGTGGTGTGAGGTAACAGTGCTAACCACTGAGCCACCATGTCGTCCTAGGACAAAGTGGAAAATTGTGGAAGTGCTCGACATCAATTTTCAGGCCCCACATGTTGGAGCCAAGGTTAATTCTGTGTTTATCTACCAGCAGAATGAAGATGATAGAAGGAGGATCAGGATCATTAGGCTTTGCTTGTAAAAAGCAGAATATAAATCTGATACTTTGTTCCACAAAATAATTACTCATTAGATAGCATGATTACTCTAAGAGGACTCCAGTCACTTTTCTTTAAGCATCGGTAATAGCTATCAACAACTAATATTCTAAAGGAAGAAAATCTTGAAAATCAAATTGCTGCCTGTCTTTGTGTGCAGCAATTATTATGCCTCACCCGATTTTATCATTGTTCACCATCTTCAAATCCACTTTCAAAAGGGAATTATTCCTGCAGGACAAACAGTTGTGGTTTCAACATGATTTCTGTCACATACACGTACACAAGGTGATCACCTGTGAGGTGATGTTTGTCTTCAGATATGAAATAACTCCATTATGGATTGCACTGCATAAGACTGATGAGAATCTCAAATGCTAGCACACTCAAATTTGGGATCTATCCTTGCTACACAACACTTCCCAATTCAATGTGTAAAACTGTTTTGACAAAAAATGTACACAATTCAGATTTTAAAAGATAGTGATAGTTAATGTGGAGTGTCACAATGAGGGGATAAATGTCTCAATAGCTCTGGAGAGCCGAACAAGTCTCTTAATCCATCGGTAATGATTATCAAAACTGATATGCTGTGATTGAGAAGGGCTCTAGGCCTGTTTGAAGAGACGTGGCTGTGAGATGCAGTTTTGAGTTTGAATCATAGAATCCGTACAATGTGGAAACAGGCCTTTTTGCCCAACAAGTCCACATTGACCATCCAAAGAGTACCCCACCCAAACCGATTCCCCTACCCTGTTATTCTACATTTACCCCGATTAATGCACCAAACCTACACATCCTTTAGCACTATGGGCAATTTAACATGGCCAACTCACCTAAGCTGCAAAGTTTTGGATTGTGGGAGGAAACCGGAGCACCCGGAGAAAACCATGCAGTCATAGTGAGAATGTGCAAACTCCATACAGACAGCCACCTGCGACTGCAGTCAAACCTGGGTCCCTTGTACTGTGAGGCAGCGTTTTAACCACTGAGCCACCGTGCTGCCCCATCAAATGATAATACAATCTGGCACTTGGCCTACTCTATGAGTAACGCAGTAAAGGTATTGTTCTCTGCCACCATGCAGCATCAACCTATAGGCCAGCAATGTGAGAAAGTACACTCGAATTTTGACTGATAGGTGACTATCACAGATGTTTAAAATATATCTGTGGAACAGATGGTGGAAGTATTATCTCCTTAACTGAAACCAGATTCTGAAAAGGCAGGTAAAAGGCCACCTCTTGCATGCAATACCATGGAATTTGGGATTGGAATTGAGATTAGAGATTAGACAGATTCCACTGAGGAGCTGCAACCGTGGTTGTCACTTTTCATCAACAACTTCTGTCAAAGTAAGGTTCATTACTTCTCTCAGAAACAGAAACTTGCATTTAAACACTAGGTTCTTTTCTTCAGAATGTGGGCATCCCACATTGCCTGGAAGCCAGCACATTGCTGTAGGTCTGGAGTCATAAGAATGCCAGACCAGGTAATTACAGCAGCTTCCTTTCCCAAAGGATATTAGTGAACCCAATGGCTTTTCCCCCGGACAACCGACTATGGTTTAATTATCATCACTAAACTGTTAATTTCAGTTTTTTATTGAATTCAAATTCCACCATCTGCCGTGGTAGGATCTGAGCGAAGTACCCCAGAGCATTACCTAGGTCGTTGGATTCGTAGATCAGTGATAATGCCACTAGACCATAGCCTCCACCATCAAACCATATATGAGATCTAACCATATAACGAGATCTAACCATATCATGCTAGATTACAAAAGGGTTTGCCAAGGAGCTTGATTTTAAGCAAGACAGAGGAGAGGAATAATTCCAAAGTTTTGGGGAGGGAATTCCAGAGCTTCAGGCTCAAGCTTGTTGGAAATTGAGATTCCTTTAAAACAAAATGTTCCTGGTATTTCTGTGTGACATGAGATTTAGTTTAACTGAGGTTACAGTAATGACCAGTTTTCCAACTCTGCAGAATACGGAAACAAACAAAAGGTCACATGGGTCGCAAGCAAACTGAGATCATGTTGTTCCATTGAAGTGATGTTGATGATTTATCAAGCACCACATGTACCCAGTTGTCGATGCACTGTTTTGGAGAATCGGGTGTTACTGATAGAAAGAATAGTAAACTAACCCTCAGGTAAAGGAAGGCAAGGGGACAGTGGTCATCTTGCCTTTGAGGAGGAATGGTGATGAACCTCAAGGGGACACACCATCAAGGTCATCTTGCTTACCCACCACCATTGCAAAGACATTCATCTCAGTAGTAATCGATCTAGGATAGGTTCAATGCCACATTCAGTGATCACAACACTGACTCTGTTCTGTAGGAAGGCGTGGCAGAAATGACTATGGTCTCTGATACTTGAAGTACTGCTGGAGACAAGACCTAGAATGCAAGAGCAAGGAGGCTATGATGGGGCTGTATATAATATCAGTTGGATCACAGATGGAGTAATCTGTGCAATTCTGGTCACTACACTATATGAAGGATGCAGTACAAAATGTGTAGAAGAGATTCAAAAGGATGGTGCATGGTCAGGAGTGGTTTAGCTATGAAGAGACAGTAGTTAGGTTGGGGTTGTTTTCTTTAGAGCAGAAAAGGCTGAGAGGGGAACATTCTGAGGGACATAGATAAAGTGAAACGTTTTCCTTTAGGAGCAGGATCAATAACCAGTGGCACAGTTTTAAGGTAATGTTGCAGGAGGTTTAGAGGGATTTGAGGAAATGTTTTTCCCCTGGATTGTTGGAAGTATTTGGAACTCACTGCCTAAAAGGGTGGTAGGGGTAGGAACCCTTGGGCCATCTAAAAATCACTAAGATGAGCACTTGAAATACCATAGCATAGAAGGTCACGTGCTGGAAAATGTGATTAAAATAGATGCTTGATGACTGATATGGATACGATAAACTGAAGGGCCTCTTTCTGTGCTGATAGTGCTCTATGACTCCATGACAGAGTGCAATTAAGGCTGTTTCATAGAATACAAGACTTTACAAATGATTTATTGTTAGTCCATGTACAGCATAACTGAAACACATAAAGCTTGATTTGATCTTTGTTCAAATAAATGTTTTGACTAAATTTTAATTTCACCTATCATCTTAAAATTAAACTTTATTTCACCTTAACATATACCTTTTTACCATACCCTACAATAGCATTTTATCATACATTATCATAAATGTTTCTTTTATTTGTTTCAGAGATTAGCTCCAAACTCTTTAAATCTGAAACAAGCCATAACAACAAGTTGTTGTAATAAACAAACATGAGCACTAATATTTGCACAGTGAGAAAGCAAATGAGAATACAGGAGGTGCCTGGCTTTTGAATGGGTTCCATTCCTGATTACAATTTGAATGTAAATCAGAACATAATGTAGTACAGTTTAAAATATCCATTCACAAACCCAAATTAAAGTTAATTAAAATAAATAATAACATGGGATTTTGTTCAAGGGTTTGTAAGTCAGATGTTCGTAAATTGTGGAACCCTTGTGAATACTAAATGACTTATCTTTGGTATTGTGTGCAGGAGGAATGTTGGCCAAGGTATGCGGATAACTCAAAACGTTGTCTTTCAAAAAGTTGTTTGAGATTTCTTAACACTGACCTGAAAACACAGATGGAACCTCACAATTGTATCTGAAGGCAAGAGCTTCCAACATGCAGCACGCAGAATGCAGCATTCTCTCAGTTTGTACAGAGGCATCTGTACGGTGAGATTCTTGTGTTCTTGAAGATATAAAGATTGTATGGATTGGGCTAGTGGAAACTGCACTCTACTGAAAAGAGGTTGTAGGAGTGTTGCTTTCTAGTACAACATTTAATTATGTTAATCTCATATGGACTGTTAGGATTGCTGAATTAACACAACTCATAGCACTTTACAGCAGAATGAGAGTAGCACTTTACAGTGCTTTACAGAGCTTAGTTCAGTTTCTGTTTTTCTTCCTTAGCCTCTGTTTCTTTACAGACTAGATTTACCTACAGGAGAGCAAACAATTACCGTGTTGTTACTTGCAGAATTGTAAACACTTCTTTTTTCCCATTTCTGGGAGAGAGCTGTTTGAATTATTGGAATAACAATTGTTTCCATGTATTCTCATATTTATATACAAGATTGATACATGTTCATTGGTAAATTTAGTAATATTATAAAAAATCTGAATTTATAGTTAACATTTGAATAACAAACTTCATGGGATAGTTAAATGATTCATGGATTCAACTTTTAGGGTCAAATTCTAAACGCTAATATTGTATCTTATTGTGCTTATCTATTTGTTGTAGTCTGCAGTAGTCTTCCATAATCCCTTTGATATATTATAGAGTGTAGCTTGGTAGCATAGCACTTAAATATAGCCAAAGCTTTTAATCTTGCACTCATCAGGCATATGCAAAAATGCCTCCGAAGAGGCTACAAGAAAAAGAACAGGCTTATGTCCCTGGACATAGAGAGGGAGGGATGTAGTGGATGTAGTGTCTGCAATGAGATCAGCCAGGTGGACGTCATAGAATATGAGTTCCCTGATTGGGGCTGTTAACATGGTCCAATTGGGGAGCGCTGGCTAACAGATATAAAGAGGAGTCTCAGAGGTTCTGCTCACTCTGGCTCTGAGGAAGCCAGACCACTGTCAAGTACTATGCTCATGTGGATAAACGTTGACTTGGTGATGGGATACCAGCCTCTGCGGAGTTATTTCAAGAATGAGCTCAGATGGACAGTGTTGAATGTAGGTAATTTAGTTTAATGCCAAACAGAGGCTTTATTAAGTGGTTAATTTATTCAGGTTATTGGTTTCATTCAGGGCTTTTTTCAAGTGAATTTTATTGGTTCATGGACAACGTGTTCAGAAGCGAGCTGGAAAGAACGCACTGGAGAGATTGTAAGGGAGAGGATGGAGAGTGAACTTGCTTGTGGTGAAGCTAGATGGGAAAAAGAGCAAGGAGATGGGAACATTGGGAGGGGGAGGACTGGAGACCAGTGAGGAGAAGAAACAGGCGACCTGCATTTGAGCAAATGGCTGGGACTGGGGAAAACCTGTGGAGGGATGTATTGAGTAATGGAGCAGCAGCTGTATTATAGGAGAGAAGGGAAGTCTGGGGGAGGTAGGAGCTTGTGGACTGTTTTCGATTTAATACAATTAGAAGGCTACCACTGCAGGAGAGAGAGAGACGTCTAGTCAGAAAGGGATTGAGGGACATTCTCACCTGTGTACCTGCAACAACATTCTCACCTGTGTATGATCAGGGCCAGGCTGTTCCTCAAACTTCAACATATGTCACGCTATGAAATAATTTTCACCACTACTGCTTGCTTGGTAAAAAGATTATGTGCCTGTTATTAAAGATGCTTCATTATTTCTTTCTAATGAAAATAAACAGAAGGCAGATCTTGAATGAGTAGATGATCAGTTTAATCAATTCTCTCCCTAAGTGGTGAAGAATTCTTGCTTCAGAATTCAACTTCAGATTTCAAAGGGGAAGATCACATTACCCCTTTGAAATCTAAAGTTGAATTCTGAAGCATGAGTATAATTTGAAAATCTTCAACACCTCTAGGATGATTTTTACATTGAATTAAAATATCATAAGGCTGGAATATGAAAAGTAACTACTATCTTCTCTAATACCAGAGAGCTTTCCAAACATCATTGCTTAATGACACTTAAATTCATATCAATATCACCAAACAAAAATTCTTCTAAATCTGCAAAACCTCCTCACTTTAAAGATGAATATTTAAAAAAGCATAATACTCACACAAGAATGGTCATATATTAGAAAAAATCTAACGTCCAGTTTTCATGGTGTTTCAAACGTTTTAAAGGTTTGAATTTGAATGTTTGGGAATTAGATGCTCTGTTTGCCCAATGGCAATGTTTTGTTTTTATTTCACTTGTTAACATTTCAATCAGCAACAAAAAAATGATGTTCAGTTTTCCAAGATGGACTAAAGGTGTTCCAAACGGGGTATAAACTAGGCTAAATCTTAATGGTATTAAAAATACATATGCATTATTTTCTTTGGATACAAATGTCGTTTAGGGTTTATTTTTAATCCAATGCAAACAAAATTATAAAATAGAAACGAAAAGGACTGCAGATACTCTGAATCAGAAACAAAAACAGAAGTTGCTGGAAAAACTCAGCAGGTCAAGCAGCATCTGTGAAGAGAACTCAAAGTGAATGTTTCGGATCTGGTAACCAACGATTAATCAAAATACTCTGCTCAATTCCTGGTGTACACCAAGTTTGCTCTGAGTCAGGGAATTGCTTGAGGAATTATCTACTGAGGAAATGATCATCGATCAATTTCTGAAACTCTCATAAGTTCACGTTCAGTTTGTGACAAGACAAATTTAACAACAATGTCCTGCCGGAAAGCAAGCTGCTCAGGCCTTTGATGCACTCTGATCTTTAATGTCTGAATGAGCTTGCTGCCTTAAAATCAAGTTATTCCAGTTTGACAGAAGTAGGTCATTCATAAGAGGAAACAGCTGAATTAACGTCAACCTATGAAACAAGCCTATGTTTGTGTGTTCGCATAATAGACACAGCAGTTTTGACCTAAGTATGGTAGAATACTGTTGTATTGTTTATTGTATTCTGGATAGCTGCCTAATCCACGGAGACACAGCTGCACTGTTGATCTGCATTTGTCTGTCATTGCTGGACCACTTTGATTGCTGACAAACTGTACTCCATACTACAGATGTCTTTCCGTCAGTTACTGGGCAGTATTACACAATTATAATATTGCTTGATGTGCCATTTCTCAAGTTGCACAGAAGGTCGAACCTGTTCTAGACGCCATGTCAACAAAGCATTTGTTCTTCCTCAATATATTCATGAGGGCACTAGTGAGAGTTAGGAACAAAATTGGATAAAGCCTATAAAAGGGACTGAGACTGCTCCTCACAGGGATTTCCTAATGGTGTGGTTTTAAGCTAACTTGTCAAGGGACTGTGAACCTGAGGAGTAACCCAAATTGGAAGGAAGTAAATTTGGTAGCAGAAAGCAGAAAAGATGCGAGGTAGAATAGAAGACAGAAGAATCAAAGCTGAGCATCAAGAATACTTCAAACATGGACTTGCGTCAAAAAGACAAAGTGAAAGCCATTGTACCTGAATGCACACAGTCTTAACAACAAATGAAAGTAAACGGGTGTCACCTCATTTCCCTTACAGAAATATGTCTGCATGGTGACTAAGACTGTGAACTGAATATTCAATGACACTTGATATTTAGGAATTAAGGACAAGAATGAAAAGGAGATGGAGTTATGCTGTTGAAGAAATTCCCGGACTCAGACTTTGAGTAATGATAAGCTTTATTGCATGATATCATGGGAAGCACACCTTTCCTTAGAACAGACTGGTGCAACTTCAAAGCACTTCAAATCACCGCAGATTTACATAGTCCGAGTTGACAATTCCTCAATCAGACACAGACCATAAAATAGTCACTAGACGGCCTATGTGAACCTACACCAGGCAGAGCTGAGGTCTTGCTCAAAGCAGATATTAATGAACTATTATTCCCAGACTTTGAGTCAATGCACGCTACATTCGCACACTGATTCCCAGATGTCTACAGATAAACAGTTCAGGAGTTATGTGGGAAAAGCAGAATTTCTCAGAGCTAAGGCCACCCAGGGCAAGGGGCCAAGACAAAGTGAAAGCAGCACTATGACTGACTAAAAGATGGCTGCAGCCAGGCAGTCCAGCAAAAAAAAACAGCTGCCATAATCCCTCCTTTTTGATCTTAAGATCAAAGCAGCAGATCAGGATTACTTGCAAAAGGGGGAATGTAGCCAGAGCCTGAGGTAGTATCCAGTGGTGGAGACTCAGAATCAAAGGGGTGCTCTTCTGTATCTAGCTGAGGGATTTCAGCGAGGGGGATCTTACCAACTGGAAAGTTAATAGGACGGTAGTAATAGTGAGCCAAAGCATGCACAACACTGCTGAAGGCAGATGATTATAAACTGAAATAACAATGAAAATGACAACAAGTATAATGAGGCCCTGCAAGAGGACATTTGTTAAGAGATTGAACCATTCACCCATCCAGCTCCACAGATCCCAATGGGAGCTAGTGTCACAGCTTGGAGGCAGCCTTCCAAATGTGATCTGCAAGGTTGGTAATGTTCTCACTGAAATCGGGAATATAGATGCAATATTTGGCACCAATGAGGGCACATCTCTCCCCTTTCTCAGCAAGTAGGTAGGCTAAGGCCAATCTGTTTTGTAGGATGACTGTGCAAATGGCGACCATCTCCGCATTAAGTTGGTAAAGGGCTGCCACCGTGTCATTCACTATTTATTCAAGAACTGAGACCGATTTCCTGACCTGCACTACCAGTAGAGCAGTCCCATAAGAGGGGAAGGGAATGGCAAAGAACTGCTCAGTGTTGGTTATAGCTGTCTTGGTGTGAGGCCAAGGCTGTTTGAATAGGGAGGAGTGTGAATGGGACCACATACCCTAGGTAGCAACTATCCATCCAGAAGAATGGCAGCCAGGGGTAGACTTTGTGGCCACAAATAAATAGGTACCATTATAAGTTCTCAAGTAATTGGTTTGCATTTCAGTCCAGAGAGTTGTGAACGTGAAACTTTGAGTAGTCTTGTTGGGAACTTCAAGGCTTAGGATAATCCCAGCAGAAATGGATCGATGCGCGGACGGGGTAAGGAGCAGGAAATGGGGCCATTTACTGGTTCTAGCATTCCACCCTGACATGTAATTGCTTTTAAAGCAGATGATTCCCATGGGTGCATCCTTTCCTGTGGTATTAGTGAAGAACAGAGCCAGGGGTGTATGCGAGTGATTATACTGATGTTGGAAACAACCCTTATACTTTTCCATGTTATACCCTGCGACACTCAAGTAAACTTAACATTAGTCGAATAATTGGTGATTTGTGGTTTTTCTGTTTATTTGTTCAAGTTAGGAGTAGTGGTTAGTTTCTTAGCTTTAGTAGTGTTAGTAGGAATAGTTTTTAGATTTGATGAAGTCTATGTTTTTTCCACTCACCGCACATTGAATGAGCTTCTTCCTCTCAGGGGAACACAGGCTGTAGTGTGCGGTCGTGGCTAGTGATCTGTTCAGGTGGTGCACCTGGAATATAAAGGCGAGTCTTTCCCCCATTAAAAGTAAAAAGGTGCTCTTGAATCTTAGGAAGGAAAGGGTTGACATTACTCTGTTGCAAGAGACACATTTGACTGATAGGGAACATCTGAAATTACAGCAGGAGGGGTATGATTGGGTATTCTTCTCCTGCTTCAACTCCAAAAGCAGAGGAGTGGCTATACTGGTACGAAGGAACCTCCCATTTCAGGTGACAGATCAAATCAAGGAGGAGTATGGATGGTTTGTCGTTCTCAATGCTCTGGTACACGGAAAAGAGTAAGGCATCCGGAACGTTTACTCTCCAATTTTTAGTTGATGCAGTCTCTAAGTTAATAACTCTTGAGGTGTGCCATACAATTATAAGAGGGGCCTTTAATTGTCTCATGGACTCTGGGGTAGACAGGATGCCAAGGAGTCTGTTGGGTACACCTCTGCAGTCTGGACAACTAGTGGACTTGTGTGAGGATTTGAGGTTAGTGGATGTGTGGAGGTGTCTCCACCCCAATGGGAGGGGATTTCACCTTTTGCTCCAACCTGCACAAGTGTCACACAAGAATTGATATGTTCTTTATTTCATCAGTTGGCCTGCAGGATTAGGGACATAACTACTTCAGACTGTGTGGTAGTGTACTTGTATATTTAGATTAAGAGTAGTGGAACAGACATACTACACTTGCGCATGGATCCGGTTCTGCTGAGGGATGGCAACTTTGTACAGTACATTACAAGGGTTTTCTGGGACATCAATTGGAATGCGGCCAGTAATCCATCTGTGGTGTGGGAAACCACCAAGGCATATTTAAGGGGTCTGGTTATTTCATATTCAACCACTAGGAGGAGGCAGAGAGGGGAGCAACAGTGAGGCCCGACTGAAAGCAAACGAGTCAGCATTTTATACCCGACTGTCTATGGTTAAGTTACAACGGGTAGATACCTGGCTTATCTGGCTGGGAAGAAAAGTGTACCGCAGTCCATTGTGTCTATTAGGGAGAGAACTGGTAACATCACTCATGAGCTGAAAAAGATTACTGCTAGATTTTGGGAATTCTTTGCAGAGTTCTACTGGTCTGAGGGCTGTGGGGATGGAATAGCGAGAATGGAATCCTTTTTTGAAAACCTGGACCTGCCCGGTATAAACACAGAGCAGGCCTCCCCTTTAAATGCACCCCGGACAATACAGGAGGTGCAGGAGGTACAGGACAATGCAGGAGGTGCAGGACAATACAGGAGGTGCAGGACAATACAGGAGATGCAGGAGGTGCAGGAGGTACAGGAGGTGCAGGACAATACAGGAGGTGCAGGAGGTACAGGAGGTGCAGGAGAATACAGGAGGTGCAGGAGAATACAGGAGGTACAGGAGGTGCAGGAGGTACAGGAGGTGCAGGAGGTACAGGAGGTGCAGGACAATACAGGAGGTGCAGGAGGTTCAGGAGGTGCAGGAGGTATAGGAGGTGCAGGACAATACAGGAGGTGCAGGAGGTACAGGAGGTGCAGGAGGTGCAGAAGGTGCAGGACAATACAGGAGGTACAGGAGGTGCAGGAGAATACAGGAGGTGCAGGAGAATACAGGAGGTGCAGGAGAATACAGGAGGTGCAGGAGAATACAGGAGGTGCAGGAGAATACAGGAGGTGCAGGAGGTACAGGAGGTACAGGAGGTGCAGGACAATATAGGAGGTGCAGGAGGTTCAGGAGGTGCAGGAGGTATAGGAGGTGCAGGACAATACAGGAGGTGCAGGAGGTACAGGAGGTGCAGGAGGTGCAGAAGGTGCAGGACAATACAGGAGGTACAGGAGGTGCAGGAGAATACAGGAGGTGCAGGAGAATACAGGAGGTGCAGGAGAATACAGGAGGTGCAGGAGAATACAGGAGGTGCAGGAGAATACAGGAGGTGCAGGAGGTACAGGAGGTACAGGAGGTGCAGGAGGTGCAGGAGGTACAAGAGGTGCAGGAGGTACAGGAGGTGCAGGACAATACAGGAGGTACAGGAGGTTCAGGAGGTGCAGGAGGTATAGGAGGTGCAGGACAATACAGGAGGTACAGGAGGTACAGGAGGTGCAGGAGGTACAGGACAATACAGGAGGTGCAGGAGGTACAGGAGGTGCAGGACAATACAGGAGGTACAGGAGGTGCAGGAGGTACAGGACAATACAGGAGGTGCAGGACAATACAGGAGGTACAGGACAATACAGGAGGTGCAGGAAGTGCAGGACAATACAGGAGGTACAGGAGGTGCAGGAGGTACAGGACAATACAGGAGGTACAGGAGGTTCAGGAGGTGCAGGAGGTATAGGAGGTGCAGGACAATACAGGAGGTACAGGAGGTACAGGAGGTGCAGGAGGTACAGGACAATACAGGAGGTGCAGGAGGTACAGGAGGTGCAGGACAATACAGGAGGTACAGGAGGTGCAGGAGGTACAGGACAATACAGGAGGTGCAGGACAATACAGGAGGTACAGGACAATACAGGAGGTGCAGGAAGTGCAGGACAATACAGGAGGTACAGGAGGTGCAGGAGGTACAGGACAATACAGGAGGTACTGGAGGTACAGAAGGTGCAGGAGGTGCAGGAGGTACAGGAGGTGCAGGACAATACGGAGGTACAGGAGATACAGGAGGTGCAGGACAATACAGGAGGTGCAGGAGGTGCAGGAGGTGCAGGACAATACAGGAGGTGCAGGACAATACAGGAGGTGCAGGAGGTGCAGGACAATACAGGAGGTACAGGAGGTGCAGGAGTTACAGGAGGTGCAGGACAATACAGGAGGTACAGGAGCTACAGGAGGTGCAGGAGCTACAGGAGGTGCAGGAGGTACAGGACAGTACAGGAGGTGCAGGAGCTGCAGCAGGTGCAGGAGATGCAGGAGGTGCAGGAGGTGCAGGAGGTGCAGGAGGTGCAGGAGGTGCAGGAGGTGCAGGAGGTACAGGAGGTGCAGGAGGTACAGGAGGTGCAGGAGGTACAGAAGGTGCAGGAGGTGCAGGACAATACAGGAGGTACAGGAGGTGCAGGAGGTACAGAAGGTGCAGGAGGTGCAGGACAATACAGGAGCTGCAGAAGGTGCAGGAGGTACAGGACAATACAGAAGGTGCAGGAGGTACAGGACAATACAGGAGGTACAGGAGGTGCAGGAGGCGGTAAGGCAGCTCCAAGGTGGTAAGGCACCTAGTCTAGTGTTATATAGAGACCCCAAGGCAGCGATTATCACAAATGGGGTTAAGTCAATCAACTTTAATGTGGGGAGAGGCAGCTGACAGCCGCTGCTATTTACTTTGGTAATTGAGCTGTTGGCGGAGGCCATGTGGAAGGACCCTGAAATAGCGGCACCAAATGTGACAATTAGGGAGCACAAAATTACACTTTATGCAGATGATGTCCTTCTGTTTCTGGCTAACCCCAGCTAATTCAAAACGTTAAATTACTTGCCAGGATACAGGATAGACTTTCTCTACCTGGGAATTTTTATTACCCCTACCTTCCGTCAGCTGTACAGAGCTAACTTTGTGCAATTGTTTGAGAGGATAAAGCAGGACGTGCAGCGGTGGGAGGGGCTACCAATATCATGGCTAGGCTGCATAGCCCTGATTAAAATGAATGTTCTTCCTTGGTTATTATACCCTGTGAGGATGCTCTTGTTGTTGTTACCCAGACAGGTGCTGCGTAGCTTTACTGGTTGGCTTGGGTCCTTTTATTTGGTGCCGTAACCGCCCCCTAATTAAATTTACCAATCAGCAACTTCTTAAGGATAAAGAGGGTTGGATCTCGCAGGTCTGAAGAGATACCAAATAGACACTCTTCTGTCATATATAGGTGACTGGGTGTGTAAGGACTCAATGTCAATATGGCTTGATGTTGAGTCCTCACAGGCAAGGTGTCCCCTCATTAATTTGTTGTTTATGGTAAAGGTGCAATCCATGGCTGAGCACTGTGAGAGCCCACTTATTATAAAAACTGTGAAAGCATGGAGGATAATGCGGCAGGGTGAGGACAATTTGCTTAAGAATTCGCCGTGCACCCCATTAGTGGGAGCCCCAGGATTTAGGCCAGGGTCAATGAACTCTGGGTTCAGAGCATGAGAGGGTAATGTTTGGGAGACTTATTGAGGGAGAGGTCTTGACGTCTTTCAACCGATTGAGTCAGAAATATGGGATTCCTAATAGGGACCTTTTCCAATACTTTCAGGTTAAAGACTGTGTGCAAAAGAAGACCATGCACTTGGCTCAGCCCTACAAGTCGGATATGGAGAGCAGAGTGCTCCGACGTGGGGATGCTCCCTTGGTCAGTACCATATATCATCTGCAGAGGGGGAGTGCTTTGGGGATATGGAGAGACTCCATGGGATCTGGAATCAAGAGTTGGGAGAATAAATCTCTTCGTAAACATGGGAGGATATGTGGGAGAATATGCAATAGAGTGCAAGCCATGCTGTTGAAGATCCTTCACAGTGCCCATATGGCACTAGAGATGTTAGCATGGTTTGAGAAAGGTTCCTCTGCAGAATGACCCAGATGTAAAATTAGCAAAGGCACCCTTATACATTGCTTTTGGAGCTGCTATTACAATTTGCTGATAGTGGGGTGCCAAGGTGAATGAGTTGGGAAGGAACTGAAGTTAAGGTGGATACGGTATCCTTTCTTTTGGGACCGTCGAATCTGCTCTCCCTGGGTGAACATGGGAAGAGGTTATTTAACATTCGTACACATTGTGCCAGGGAGAACATTCTAATGAACTGGATATCAGAAAAACCTCCAGGTCTTGCGGAGTGGTGCAGACTTGTGATGGAGCACGTCCCCCAAGACTATCTGACGAGTATGGTGCGCCATGGAATAGAGCAATTTTATAAGACATGGTTGCCCTTTCTAAAGTACGTAGACGTGGACTTATCAGTGGAACTGATTAGAGCCTTTATATAGTTGCAAGGGCCATATAAGGTGGGTGGAGACCCCGGTGGGAGGGCGCTTAATAAATACGAGTATAATGACGTTGTTCTGTGTCCGGGAGCCTCAGTGGAGGTGCGGCAAGTGGAGTAGTGGAATATAATGTTATGTAATTTAGTTTAATTTGGATTGTGATTTAACTTAATTCAATTTCATTTGATTCAAGTTTATTTTAACTTGGGTTAAGTTAAGTAAATGTGAGATGATTTTATCCCATAGAGTAGTAGGTAGTTTATTGTTAATACTGCAGTAATATAATAATGTGGTGTTATTTCTACTTTTTTGTATTTTTGTACTTTTATAACTTTTTTTTCTTTTTGCAAAATAGTAAAGGTTTTTTCAGTAAATACAGATGTAAAAAAAAGGCTTGTGCCATTTCAGATGTCCAGTTCACCTGGGACGGGTGATTTGGCAAAGATGCCTGGTGTAACAATAACTCGATAGTCTGGTTATCCAATGGTCTGCAGTAATTCGCCATGCCCAAAAAGGACAAAAGCTCAGTATGTGAAGTGGGAGGAGAGAGGTTAATGATGGCTGTGATTCAGTCCTGAGACAGTGCTCTGAGATGGTGTGGAAGTTTGTAGCCCAAGTATTGTACTGTCTTTTGACAGAGCTGCATCTTTTCAACAGAGACCTTATGTCCATCTGAGCTAGACAGTGACGTACTGCAACAGTGTCACACATGCAGGCATCAGGTGAATTGGAGGCCATTAATAAATCATTAGCTTACTGAAACAAGGTGCTTTTACATGCCTTTAAGGGTCCTGTGTAACACTGAGGCATATACAATGGGGGGGGGGGTCTCCATGTACCCTTGGGGAAGCTGTGTCCATGTATATTGGTGGCCACCCATAAGTAAAAGGTACTGGCTGACCGGAGACAATCCACTGGAGATAAAGGTCGAGCAGAGGTCAATGACAGTGAAACAAGTGGCAGTAGTAGGGTGGCTAGTAAGGATGGCATTGGTGGTGCTGATCGCTGAGATGGAAACAAGACTCCTTTCGGAGTATGCTTATCTTGTTCTCTTTTGGCTGCCACTGCAAATATCTTTTTTTCTCTCTTGGTCTGTGCGGCGTTTTGTTTAAACAGAGCTGCTGGATAAATAATCCTTTCAGTGTCTTGATCTTTTTCTGGCTTGACCACCAAGTTTGTTTTAATTCACTCTCCTCTCTATTTCGACCATTTTGGGTCATCTCTTTAAATAATGCTTTGTTCTTTTCAAACTGTCTGCAAGATTGCCCTATCGGGACCCCGACTATTCTTATCATTCCCACTCTTAGCTGCCAGGTAATCCCAGACTTGTCCCTTACTGCTAGTAAGTTCTGCTCGCTGGAGAGCTGACGGCGATCTTTATTTTTAGGGGCCTGATGGCTTTTCTCAACTTCTTTGAATTTTTCTGCTGTAAATTGGATTATTATTTGCTCCCTATGGTTGCCATTGGCAACTGGCTGGAGATTACTCTGTATCAGTTTAAATCTTTGTTCCTGCCTGCCTCTGTCAGAATAAACAGTCAACTTTTCTATGTCCTAGTTTATCACAGTTCCTACATTTCTTATCAGGGAAGTTCTTGGTGAAGTGCCCATCCTTCTTGCACACGAAACACACTTACTCCTTTAGCTGTTTCAGACAGGCTCCCTATTTGTGTCTGTTTCTGTAACAACTGCTGCTAGTTCCTTAATAACCCTTTGGCTATTTTCTGCCTTCATAGCTCAATTGTGTACTTCCTTCGAGTTATTTCAGACTGGCAGCCAGAGGTTTCCTACCTTAGTTTTGCATTAGCCGTATTTACCGTGGCTCTTCTGCGTCTTTTTTGAGGGGACAAATGGACGTGGGTCATCCTTCTCAGTGGGACATGATTTACTCGTCCCCGGGGCCAGCCTATCTTTTTTCTCATTTAGATGTCGTTGACCCCCATCATCGCTTCCTCAGTTCTAAAGCACGGCTCTACGATCTGTGGAGAAGTGACCTAAAAGAAACACACACAAAGACATACAAACACAAACCGTTGTCAATCCCTCAAGGTCACATTAAAATATCAGTCCTACAGCAGTGATCTTTCCAGTCCCATCTTGCCATAGTGTCTCTCCCTAACTTGGGATCAGCCTCTCGACTCAGGTTAGGATCACGTAGACAGCTGCCTTTTTATTAAAAAAAACTTTAGTTTCGCTCAGGACCTCGTAAATAAGGGCTCCTGCTGACTAATTGTTGAAGAAATTCCCTGGACTCAGACCTTGAGTTCAATGCACACTATGTACACACACTGATAAGCAGGTGTCTTCAGATAAACTGTTCATGAGTTATCTTCCACTCCTATTTCTTATGGTCTTATGTGGAAAAGCAGAATTTCTCATAGCTAAGACCACCCAGGGGAAGGGGCCAAGCCAAGGCAAAAGCAGCACCATTACTGACTAAAAAATGGCTGCAGACAGACAGTCCAGCAAAAAAAAACAGCTTTCATGTATGCTGATAGCAAGGGAGGATCTCAGATTGGAAAAACAATATGTAGAATAAGTTTGGGCAGCAGGCAAGGGCAGCATACATTATTTGGAGTTAATTATAGACCAGAAAATATTAATGGTAGTGTGGGGCATGGGATTAATCAGGAGATGAGAGACATGTTCCATGAGCAATACAATAATTATGGGTGGCTTCAATCTCCTGGGTAAACTCTGCATTCAGAATGGGTAAACCAATTAAGCATAAAATCATTGGAGGATGAATTTCTGGGGTGCATTTCTAGAGCAGTTAGGTTGATTTGCTGACTAAAAGACAGGATATTTTAGATCTTATATTATAAAAATGTAGCTAATTAATAATATTGCCAGAAAGAATCTTTTAGGATGAATGACCACAGTGCAATAGGATTGTCCATTATACTTGTGAGTGTGGTAGTTTAGTCTGAAGCAAGCATGTTAAAGATTGTATAAGATTAAAAATAAAGGCCGAGAACATGCAAGAAATAGCCATAAATCTGAAGATGGAGAGGATATTAGAATACAGCAAAAGAGAGTCAAGAAACTGCAAAGAAGAAGCAGAGTAGAATATTAATGTAATGTAGCAAATAAATATATACTCTTAAAACCTTCGATAGGTGTATAAAAAGGAAATGTTGGATGAGAATGCATTTGGGTTTGTGACAGGCAGAGTCAGGAGAATTTACAGTCGGGGATAGGAAAAAGGCAGAGAAGCTAAATGATCACTGTGTGTCTGTTTCATTGAGAAAGATACAAGAAATCTCCTTGAGGTTTCATACATATAGCATAGAGATTGTGTGGATTTGATATTGAGATTGGGGATTATTAAAGTGTAATGTCAGAACTCAGGGTAGAGGGTAGGGAGGGCAGATGGGGGCAAAAGTCAATGTGAAGAGCCTCCATATGACGGGTTGAATGGAACTGACCTGCTGAGGTAATGCAAGCTATGAGAGCAGATGGAGGCTCTTAGGGGTATCTGGTGACCAGGCAGAGCCCAGTGATGATAGTGTTCATCCCAAGTTACATTCCCTGCCATCACTTGATGTTCCCCAGGTGCTAACTGCAACTGGAAGATAATTGGGACAATGACCAGTGTGAGCAGAGTCAGTGTTCATTTGACAAGCAAAAACACGCGATCTACATCTGCTGAACAAAGGGGCAAGTATATGAAACATGTGCTTGCAAAATCCAGTACATTTAATTTGATACCATTTCATCATCCATTTGCAATGCATGAGGATTGAACATTGTTAGGGTTCAGATGCTGGTCAAAGATGATGGGCACTATACCACTCATGTTTGCAAATTGACCGTTGGCATCTCAGTGATGCAAAGTTACTGGAGATGGCTTTAAAACAGGGGAGTGTTGACCAAAAGCAACCCATAACTTGTAAAGCAAGCTAGAGATGATCACTTCATTGTCTGTCATTTAAGTATTATGATGAACTCTACTGAATGGAATGGTAAGTTGAATATTAATGTGGGTCTGGAATGGAAAGGTGGTCTCTCAGCCGCTGCCGCACCTTCACCAAGTTGGTGAACGCACTGAGGCTGAAGCTGAATGAATAATGGACAAATGACCCACATTGTTCGGACACTGTATGTCTCACTGTCTTTAGTCTCACTGTGTGTAGTCCTTGTCTGTAGGGTAGGCCACCACTGACTGTTCTCAAAGCAAGGATTCTGTTTTTCTCTGTATGTTCCCAACATAGGTCATTGGCTCGCTGCTGTGGCTGTCTTCCTAAGAACGCAAAGGCGGATACAGGAGGGCCAGGCTTAATGGCCAGCTCAGAGCAGCAGTAGTCCACTAGAGAGGCTGAGGAACACCTAACACAGGCAGACAATACAGTTGCAAGGCGTTCAGGATGCATCAGATTATTGTCCTGATGCATTTCCTCAGGATGAGCAAGGCACTATATTGATGTAGGCTTAATTATTTCTGGGACGCTGTGCCAGGACTGTGTCTGATGCTAGAGTGGGACCTGAGGATTGCAAGTGCAGGAGGTCATTTTTCTCAGTGTCTGTGGCAGCTCTTGGTTAACTGAGTGGGCAAAAACTTGGCAATGGATTATAATGTTGGAAAGTATGAAGTTATGCATTTTGGCAGGAAAAATGCACATGGTAAATAGCATTTAAATGGAGAAAGTTTGCTGAAAGCTACAAAACATAAGGTTTTGGGTGTCCTTGCCCATGATTCACGGAAAGCTAGCATCCAAGTTCAGCGAGTGATAGGGAAGGAAGATTAAATATTTGCCTATATTTCAAAGTGAATGGTGTACAAAAGTAGGGAGGTATTGCTGAAACTGTACAAAGCATTAGTCAGACCACAACAGTGAACAGTTTTGGGCCCCTTATCTAAGGGAGAATATGTTGGTATTGGAAGCAGTCCAGAGAAGTTTCACTTGGCTGAAACTGATATGTAACTGTCTTATGGGGAGATGTTGACTGGGCTGGACCTTTATTTATTGGAATTTAGAAGAATGAGAGGTGACTTTATTGAAACATACAAGATTCTTAAGGGAGAAAGTGAGGACTGCAGATGCTGGAGATCAGAGCTGAAAATGTGTTGCTGGAAAAGCACAGCAGGTCAGGCAGCATCCAAAGAGCAGGAGAATCGGCGTTTCAGGCTCTTTGGTTGCTGCCTGACCTGCTGTGCTTTTCCAGCAACACATTTTCAGCCAAGATTCTTAAGGGGCCTGACAAGGTAGATGTGGGAAAGTTATTCTCCTCTGAGGGAGAGTCCAGCGCCTGAGGCATTATTTCTGAAGGTTCGCATTGTTCAGATAAGTGAGGAGGAATTTCTTTTCTCAGCGATTAGTGAACCTGTGATTCTTTACCATAGAGGGCTGCTGAGGCTGGGTTGTTACGTATATTCAAGCTGAGCTGAAAATGTGTTGCTGGAAAAGCACAGCAGTCAGGCAGCATCCAAGGAGTAGGAGAATCGACATTTCGGGCATGAGCTCATACCTGAAACGTCGATTCTCCTGCTCCTTGGATGCTGTCTGACTGCTGCGCTTTTCCAGCAACACATTTTCAGCTCTGATCTCTAGCATCTGCAGTCCTCACTTTCTCCTTTCACTGAACAATGTTGACTTATAGGTTTGGTGAGAGAGCAGCAATGATTTAGAGAGAGCTGCTTAGAGCGTTGCAGATAGGAACAGATAAACGGTATGTCGTGGTGGTTAACACTGTGTAGGGTGAAAGAATGATTCTGTATATGTGACAGAACTATGCAATAATGTGGATATTGCCTGTTCACGGATGCCAGAGCTTCTGGTCTTTTGACAGATATCCACTGAGTAGCAAGTTTTTCCAGGAATGATGAGTTGTAAGATCTGGGTAGATTTCAGCAGAAGAGTTACCAAAGAGATTGAGTAGCTAGTTACTGAGATGAGTTGGGTGAGATAGGTTGATAGGTTTCTCACCATGATGCCTCATGAGATCTATCAAGAAACTTGACAAAACCGACAGCCAAAGGAATGTAAGATCAAGCCCCATATTTCAGAAGTAGTTCATTTGCTGTAAAATACTTTGTGATATCCTCAGCTTGTGAAACACAGTACAGGAGTTGGGAGGTCATGTTGCGGCTGTACAGGACATTGGTGATGCTGCTGTTGGAATATTCCGTGTAATTCTGGTCTCCTTCCTATTGGAAAGATGTCGTAAAACTTGAAAGGGTTCAGAAAAGATTTACAAGGATGTTGCCAGGGTTGGAGGATTTGAGCTATAGGGAGAGGCTGAACAGGCTGGGGCTGTTTTCCCTGGAGTGTGGGAGGCTGAGGGGTGACCTTATAGAGGTTTACGAAATTATGAGGGGTATGGGTAGGATAAATAGACAAACTCTTTTCCCTGGGGTTGGGGAGTCCAGAACTAGAGGGCATAGGTTTAGGGTGAGAGGGGAAAGATATAAAAGAGACCTACGGGGCAACTTTTTGACTCAGAGGATGGTGTGTGTATGGAATGAGCTGCCAGAAGAAGTGGTGGAGGCTAGTACAATTGCAACATTTAAGAGCACTTGGATGGGTATATGAATAGGAAGGGTTTGGAGGGATATGGGCCGGGTGTTGGCAGGTGGGACTAGATTGGGTTGGGATATCTGGTCGGCATGGACGGGTTGGACTGAATGACTCGATGACTCTAAATCTGACTTCTTTTGTGAGGACTGCAATAGGAGATAACAAGTTAATAAGTGTTTGTGCACATTAAGAGTTCACTGACACTACTTAGCTTTTGAATTTCAGGATAACAATTTTGACAGCTGACAATGACTTATGTCATCATTACTTCTTTCTTGTAAGTTGCAGTTCAAGTGTCTTTGCCAAATGATGCAACTATGAAATAGTCAGCAGTTATTTTAAAACTCTTTTCTACATTGATTTAACACACAATAGCAAATCTGAGCATTTCAGCAATGATAAATACTTATAAGCTATTAGCTGCCAAAAAAGTCCTTTATGGTGGGCATTTCTGCAAATGTAGATCATGTAAGGAATGTAAAGCTAAAACAGAATCAGTTCTTTTGTTGTAAATCCATCGCAATGATTCACTGACTTCTGAACACTCCAATGCTGGAATCAATCATATTACTTTTGCTGCAGTTTTTAATGCATCTAGATGGACAACTGATGTGAATTGTTAAATGCAATTAACTGACAACAGAGACCATGGACAGAATGTTTCACTCCTTGGTGTGGCCAATGGACAGAAAGTTGGGAAGATATGGTGATAAGGAAAAAGTCACAATTTCAATGTTGAGGATTTGTTTTTGCTTTTTTGCCTTTGATTCTTAAGTGTTGACTTCAGAATCTTTCCATGAATTGGCAACTGCCTTATTTCTAACCATTTGTCACACATTAAAGCCTCAACTTGCCTTATTTGTGTACCACTTCCAATCCTTCTCTCCTTCACTGAGAAATAAGTTGCTGTGGATATCTGATCGCTGCAGCTTGTCCCAACCATCATCCAACTGCCTCTTCACAAGGTTCCTGCATGCTCCATGGTCACCAACTTTCTTTGACCCTTCGCCTAAGTCAGTATTGGTAACCTATTAGTCTCACCACATCATTACATCTACTCTCAGACTAACTATCTCACCACTTCGCTCTGCCAACATTTTAATCTGGGGCTCAGGGACATCTAAAACTTGCAGGCTTCAGCCAACTTGTTTTGCACACAGGTAGACACACATTTCATGCATCAATATAGGATTTATCTTATGGCTCTAAGCTTACTTACTTAGCACTCACTCCTTTTGCATTGAATTGGATCTGCCATCCTTTGTCTACCTCATTGTGCTTTCTTAGTACACGCTCACTGACTTCAGCACTGACTTATCAGTCGCCAGCCTCTGTGGCTTATATTGCTTTTCAGTACAGAGGGAGAGGCAGGCAGCCTGTTACAGTAGGCAGCACTGAACAGAAAGAAGGTAGATATGTGGATGTGCGACACCGTTGTCTCAACCTCACATCCGCAGCATGTGCCAGAAGCTTGTGCAGCAATAGCACTGAATGTACATCAAGTAGATGGTCATGTATGGAAGTTAAAGTGCAGCACATCTTTTGGGGGGTGAAGAGGGATTGGAGTCAGTCTTGTCGAATTCCAGTCTGCGGGTTGGCCAGTACATTTGTGTTCTCAGGCAAAATGAGGGACTGAGTATGATAGGATGGAAAGACTATTAGTGTTGATGTATGTGCAGGAGAGGAGATGAAGTATCCCCAATGAATGAGTTGGGACCACAGAGAGGGTTAATAGTTTAGGGAGATGAGAGTCATTGATTGGAAATGCTGCATGCAGCACTGAGAATTGTAATCCATGAACTTTGGTGAGAATTGTGTGTGGTGGCAAAGTTAGACTGAATTGCGACCATATCAGTGCGAGGTAGCATAGAGAAGGTAGTGGCACAAATCCTTCCAGAGGGCAAATGGTGCCCCTAATTTAAGAGAGAAGGTCAAAATGAAAAAGCCACTGAAGACTCTGAAAACAGGCATAAACAACAAATGACAAGAAAAGGCATATTCTTATATGTGGTTGGATTGTGCCTAATGCCGAGAGAAAGCGAGGACTGCAGATGCTGAAGAGTCATGCGAGTACTGTTGTGTAATTTACTGCATTACTTACATGTAATTGGACCTGATGTGTTCTGCTGTTTACAGTAAAATCTCAGTTGGAGAATTGATTTGCACTTTTAATCAATTGGTAAAGCACTTCTACAGAAGCACAGGAGTGCACCAGTGACAATGAGGTACATCTTTTTTTAGACCATGTTCGGTTGTCCTTGCCATAATGGATATTGCTTTCAAAGAAGAGAACAAAATATTAGAGGGAGGTGTGTAGATTGAGGGAGTGGGAAGTTTTTGTACAAACCACTAAGACCAAGGGCACAACTGAGAATACACTAAAACTCTAACCGTTTTGATTTCTAAAGGTTTCTCATAGTTCTGAAGGTTGTTTTGTACTGTAAACCTTGTAATGATGGAAGAGTCATGATTTTCTCTGAGACTGCCTTTCTAAGAATTTGCTAGTACTATTTCCCTCTGAACCAAAATTTCTTTGAGAAAATTCTTTTAAAAACAGCATAGGGAGCACAGGACATAATAAATAACTGCTTTATATTTTATAAACAGGCAAATGCGTGCATATTGCATATCTGCCAAATTTGAGCCACACCACTGATTATGACATACATAGTGCCATTGCAAATTTTTGTTCTTAATACTGGAGAAAATTAACTATTAACACTACATGCAGCAGGCAATATCTAATGATAATTTACTATCGAAGCCCCTGAAAAAAAGTTGATATCCGTAAATGATTTTGCTTTTCAGCTTTATGATGCCACACAGTTCAGACAAAATCCTTGCAGTTCTATAGCACTTACGTGACGTCAGGATATCCCAAACGATTTTACACCCATTGAGGTGATGCTTTGAAAATAAGTTGCTATTGTAATGTAGGGATATGGCAACTAATTTGTGCACAATTAGGTTCTTATAATGACTGGATCATTTTTCTTTAATGTTGACTAAGGGATAAATGTTGGCCAGGGCACTTCTGACTTGGTTTTCAAATAAATGTTGTCAGATTCATCCGAGAAGTTAAACAGCTCTTCAGTTTAATGCCTTAAATGAAGGATGTTGCCTCTGTCTCATTCAGCACCGTTAATCTAAATTATATACTCAAGTTTGAACTCTTGACCCTGGTACTCAGAGGGGATGATGCTACTCATTGAATCATAACTTATGGCTCAGCTATCGGCTCATGATAGTCCACTTTTAATATCCTTTGTAACTCAATCAGCCAGAATTATGATACAAAGTTGAAACCCAATGCCAGCCAATCTTTTTCCCTCCTGTTTTGTACACCTTCCAAACCTTGACATTTTAAAAGGTTTGTTCCTGCAATTTAATACTTTAAGGTTGAAAAGCTAAATGGATACCTGATCCTAGCCACCTCTTAATATCGTGGGCGACACAGTGGTTAGCACTGCTGCCTCACAGCGCCAGAGACCCGGGTTCAATTCCTGCCTCAGGTGACTGTCTGTGTGGAGTTTGCACATTCTCCCTGTGTCTGCGTGAGTTTGCTTTGGTTTCCTCCCACAGTCCAAAAATGTGCAGGTTAGGTGAATTGCCCGTAGTGTTAGGTGAAGGGAAATGGGTCTGGGTGGGTTGCGCTTCGGCGGGTCAGTGTGGACTTGTTGGGCCGAAGGGCCTGTTTCCACGCTGTAAGTAATCTAATTGTCATGATTATATAAATTGCAGGCTATCGATCTTTGACTGTCATTGGATGATTTAATACCAGGGACCTTTAGCTTCAAACAGTTTCAAAAGGGGACCACAAAACTGACAAAAAAAATGAATTACCTGATCCACATGGCTCAGCCAGGATTCACAAAACCAATATGGATTCTTCTCAGGACAATCTGAACTGAAATAAACATTTGCCCCAGGAGTAAGGGATCCAGTCAGTGAATCCCCATGGAAGGCGGGAAAGGCCCCCATCTATTGGGTTAAACTATTACCAGTATCATCACATTTTGAATTAGCAATACCTTCAACATCAGCAGACATGCTATATATAACAAACTGTTGTGTTGTGGATCTCATCTGGCAGACAGCAGGAGATGAATTAAAGAATGCAGAATTGAAAATACACAGAGAAGTGTCTTTCTATGACTGCAAGGAGGGCCCTTAAGCTGGTCATGTCAATTCCTGAGACGTAAGTCAGAGTGGGCGCCCCAGAATGGCTGCACTTGACCAGTTGCTTGTCTTGGCCATCATCAGACAGTTGCCTCATCACAATGTCCCTGCATGTTCCATGACCATAATTCTCTTTGACCCTTGGTACACTCAAGTTGGCATTGGCTAACCACCAGCCTCACCCAATCATGCTCAAACCAAATCTCACGTGACTTCATCCTTCAATGCTTGACTTTGGATTTCAGGGACAACAATATTTTGCATGGTTCTGCCGAGTCCCTTTATGCACAGGGATGCATATGCATCTCATGTATCAATGCAAAATATATCTTGTGATCTTGGCTTACTTTCATAATGCTAACTCCCATTGTATTTTAATTGAAGGCTGGCAGCCTCTGCCTACTTTACATTGCTACCTGAGCTCACAGGGCCATCACCACTCAGCTAAAGGCTGTCAGCTTCTCTGCAGGCCTCTGTGTAGCGGGGGAGGCAGGCGGCTTGTGACGGTGGGGCTGCACTGAGTTGGCAGCTCTGAAAATTCCAGCAATTAATGCAAGTGCTGGTGATTTGTGAATGTCAAGAGGGAGCAGACCTTAGTGGAGTGAAGGGGGACTGCAGGCAGTTATGGGGATACTGCCATAGTCAATTAAGAGCTTGTCTGATTCCAGTCTAGGGACTGGCGTTATTTAGTCAGCTGATTTGTCCTACCAGAGTGCTCAATTTGACATTAATGTCTTTCTGATATGAACTGTAACAGCTCCATTTGGCATCTCTGCTACCTAGTGTATTTCTGAATAGGCCTGGAGTCCGGTTGGAAATCTGAGTCTGTTTTAACATTGTGACAGTCATGCAAATATATATTTTTACCACTGCATGCTCATGAGGGGAAGGCAAAGTTTAATTGAACAATTTAATATTAAACAAAATAGAAAACCCTTTTTGCTCCTCATGGAATAATAGTGCATGTGGAGCCTGTTGTGAGTATTGGAGTTTGAGTGGACTGTTAGGTACCAGGTTTTCACACTAATTGGATCGCTGTTTCTAACACGTGTTACACAATACATGACACTTCTTTCAAAGGACAGATGGTAAAGAATTCTGATTGCTTCCCCCCCTCTGAAGTTAATTATTTTAATTTTACGCAGAAATGCTAATGTCACTTCTTTGAATAATTATTCAAAATCACTAATTAAAATTTAACAGCCAGCTGAAGTCAGTCTCTCGTGGGGATAAGACATTTCTTTAACAAAGAAAACACCGCGTCAATGGAAAAATATCAAATGCACAAAGCAAACATGTGAAAGATTTATCGGTGGGGAAAAGTATCGCAAGCGAGAAAAAGAATTACGCTGAAAGTAGATAAAAGGATTGAAATTATTTTCATTGATGTGTCTTTGATGATTTAAGGTGAAGACTTTTTTTTGTAACATGTGCTATTTAATGGCTCACTTGTGGTATGTCAGTGTACACATGGAAGTTATTTACTTCCACCAGTAACACATATATTTGATTGGTTCATGCTGTTATCATTTCAAACAAAACAAAAATCCCTAGATTATGTGTGGTGAAGGACATAATGTCGTTGTTGAAACCTTTGCCATGCATTAATTAAAATATAGTGACCATCCAAAATATCATACGTAAACATCAATTGTACAATTGTTGCAGAAACAAAAATCAGTTTCTAAAATAAACAAGCAAAAACAGCTCATTTAATTAAAATGAAAAGAGGGTAATTAAAGGACTTTTAATTCCTCCTCTCCCTGGCAGAAAATAGGCAGTTGGGATGTTATGTGGTCTGTGTAGACCTTTAGGAAGGCTTTTTACCAAGTCCCTTAGGGCAGACAGGTCAAGAAATGGCATGTTGATCTAAATCTGGGCTGAGAGGCAGGAAGCTGCGGGTGATTATGTTTGAGGAACGTTTCTGAGGTGGGAGTTTGTTTCCAGTGGGGTTCAGTACTGCACAGTGCTGGGGACATTGCTGGCTGTTGTGTGCATTAATGATTTGGACTTAAATGTAGGGGCTATGCTCAAGAAGTCCACAGATGACCTAATAGTTAGTCAGGTGTTAAATAATGAAGAGGATAGTCATAAACTGCAGACAATATCAACACACTCTGCGGCCTGACAGAGCATGTGCAAATGGAATTCAACTTGAAAAAATGTGACGTAATACATTTGGGACGATCTAGGAAGGAAAAGGATTACACTATAAATGGTAGGATGGTGGAGAGTACTGAAGATCAAAAGAGCCCTTGTGCATATCCACCAATTCTAGAAGCAAGTTAATAAGCTGGCGAAGATGGTGTGTTGGATTTAATAGCTGAGGCATAGAATATAAGATCAAGCAAAATATGGTGGAACTGTACAACACATTTGTCCGGCCATGATTGAAGGGCTGTGTGCAGTTCTGGTCACCCTGTTAGAGAAATGATGCGATTACACTAGAGCAAGCAGAGAAGCTTTATCAGAATGTTGTCTGGGCTGGAGGATCTAAATATGAGGACAGATTTAGTAGAAGGGTCGATAACCCAGGATGTAGAATTAAGATAAGGAGCTGATGCATATGTGGAGAGTTGAAGAGAATTTTTTTTCTGTGCAGCAGATATTTGCAGGATGCACTGGCAATCTTTCAAATAAGCCTACCTTTGATGTGAAGGATACTGTAAAAGTCAAGTAGAAACTCGGAACAGGGCTTTGCACAGAAATTGGAACCCATTTTGTTCCAATGTAGAAAGCCACCTGCTTGTGGATCTCAGCATGATAAAGAGTAAGATGGTCAAAGCTGCAGTTTGCATAGCATTTTAGGCAGCAGCCATCAATATCTCAGTGCTGCAGGAGAAGCCCAGACTGTTATGGTCATAGCTCTAGATTCTAGTTCACAAAATGGTTTTCAGGGTGTCACAGCACTTCAAAACCCTGTTCTCCAATACTTCAGTTCCCTAAAGATCCTCAAAGAATATATTCTGCACTGAGAAATTTTCCATTTCCCTCTCCCCAGCAGCTTATTTTGCTTTGCGTTACTCTGTTCTTTCAGTCACGCTTAACGGCAAGAGCAAGGTTTGTTGGCCTTTATAGTTCACCACCTGTACACTGTCCAAACTTTACCCAGGTATGGAAAGCACCCCAAATCCATAGAATTGCATGACAGCCGGAGCTCCAAAATGGCAGCATTAATGGTAATGACATGATAATGATGCCATGAATCTGCCCACTCAGCTTGATGCCTGTGGAGGTTACAAACTTACTAACACATATATAAATATAATGAAAGCGTGTGTGTGTGTGTGTGTGTGTGTGTGTGTGTGCGCGTGTGCACGCGCATGCACCTGCCTTTGACATTATTTCAGAACTTTAAGGAACCTTGCAGCTCCAAAACGAATGCTGTGATGGATCTAGTTTGGGCCTCTATACCTGGTCACTATCTTGTTGCAACTTGGGGACTTTGCTGTGCCAGATTTCCAACACTTCAATTGTGTTCACATTTCTAATGCGTTTTATTAACTGTAAAGCACTTTAGGACATCCTGAAATTGTAAAATGCACTGCAGAAATAGACATTCTTCCATTTTGGTTGATCTTGAGTAAATCAGTAAACATAAGACACAAGCTGTGAAAGCAAACTTGTCTTCAGTGATGAAATATTGAAATTGACTGCTTGAAATGTTCTTAAATTGGAAGTGCCTGAATGTCATACTGTGAAGTCAAGGAGTTGTTGCAGTCAGAACACACACTCAGCAAGTGTCACCATACAGACAATTTAGTTGTGAAATTATCCTGTGTGAATCTTCGCGTGAAAAGCTTTACATGCCTGTCTGCTCTTTCAAGGCTGAGTGTTCAACTGATCATCTTAAATGGTTTCATCCATCCTTTGAAATGGCAAACAGAAGAATCTCAAGAATTTGTGTGTGGTAATAACACTGCAGTTTCCATATGAATCTTTTGCATCATAAACTGTTTGTGCAAATATAGTAAAGATGAATCAGGCAACCTCTTTTGCAGCAATTTTAGTAGCAAAGCTGTCAGTGTGAGTTGTCCCTTTTGAGTCAGTGTATCCCAAATCCCTCCCCGAAGTGCTGCAGTATTCAGAGATGCTGATTTTAGGTCAAGGCATTACTAATGATCCAATCTACCTGTTCAGGCAGAAGACAGGCTCACTTGATATTTTTCAGCAGATGCAGGGGCTTCCAGTCAGTCACCGAGTTTGCCTTTGAGAGTGTGTTGCTGGAAATGCACAGCAGGTAAGGTCTCCAGCATCTGCAGACCTCTCTTTTACCGCGTTGGCCTCGCTTCCTCGAGTGGTGTCATTAAAATGAAGAAACTGGCCGTTTATCCCAATCCAGTTTGTGGGACTTTGCATGTAAACTGACTATTATATTTCCCTACATCATAATAGTGAATGTGATTCAAAATAATTCATTGGCTGGGAAAAGCTGTCTAATTTGTGGGACCATTAAATTTTCTTTTTAGCAGTCTGCTTATCACTTATCAAGTCTGTCTGTTGTTTCCAATTATTCAGATTTTTAAAAGTTGAAGTTAATGAAGCAAGTGTTTTGTTCTCCTTGATTCATGATAACAACCCAACCACATCAAAATGTGACGACTATTGTTTTCATATTATTTACCTGATGGTGTTGACATTTAGAATGTCAGTTCTTTGAGGTCTCAATAAAGTAATCTTAAAGATTAGAGATCAATGAAGAATAATTTCAGATTCTACAAGTAAATAGCATTGATTTTTAGAAAGCAAATTCAGCACATGCAGAAAATTGTTTTGCTTTACAAAAACAATTGCAGTTTAATTAAATTAGTACTCCAATGTTTAGCTATGTCATAAGCTCTTCTGTGCTTTGCCACTTGTGTAATTAATAATTAACCTGTTAGTGTAGCACACAGATAAGCCAATGTGCACTCACTTGTTACTGAACAGCATCATATCGAGTTTCTGTAAAACTGTCACCAGATCCCATTGACTGAAAATATGTGAAGCTAAATGCTTGATTATACTGTACAATTACTTAACTAAATTTGTGCTTGTGCAGATGTTGTTTACATAGAGTATTTTTTCTTTTGCTGTGTTTGTTACAAACATCCAAATTAGTGTCAAAGTTATAAAAGAACGAGTATTATTTCTTGAGAGTGCAATCTTGTGTAATACAGTATTCTTATCTTTTTATGCTGTTAGTCATGTCATGAGGTATATGTACAAGGATGCGTGGTGTTTTAGAGCTGCAAAATAATTTCATACTTTGAACAACAAATTGCATCAAAAAAGATTTTTCTAAGGTTTCCGCTGCGGGCCTACATCAACTTCTGTTAGTTGTAGTTCTATGTACACAATGAATGTTGCATTTGCTTATCCATATTTACTTTTGGAAGTTCTGATTCTCACTTCATATCCGAATCAAAACTTGATTTCTTGTTTCTCTTACAGAATATACATTGGGGTCTCACTAGAGTGAATTGGATGGGATGCACTTCAGTGGGTCAGTGTGAACTCAATAAGCTGAATGGCCTGCTTCCATACTGTTGAGATTAATTGATTCTCAAAAATAAGTATGGAACAGTTCATCAGAAACATAATTACCCCAATAGAAAAGTTTAGTTTATGCAACCTCGAGACTAATAGTGTTTCAATAGAAATTTGCAGGTTAGTCAAGTGCTGAGGAAGTCTAAGGTCTCAGTTTTGTGTATATTAATGCAAGAACGCTTTGATGTTCACTGGAAGGAGGTGGTGTGAATCAACTGTATCAAACCTAAAGATTTGCTATATAGGAGTAATTTATTTAGATTTGAATCACTTATAATGGGTAGCACAGTGGCTCAGTGGTTAGCACTGCTGACTCACAGCACCAGGGTCCCAGGTTTGATTCCAGCCTCGGGTGACTGTCTGTGTGGAGTTTGCATATTCTCCCCGTGTCTGCATGGATTTCCTCTGGGTGCTCCAGTTTCCTCCCACAATTCAAAGATGTGCAGTTCCGGTGAATTGGCCATGTTAAATTGCCCATAGGTGCATTAGTCAGAGGGGAGTGGGTTACTCATCAGAGGGTCAGTATGGAGCTGTTGGGCCGAAGGGCCTGTTTCCATACTCTAGGGAATCTAATCTAATAGTGTTGAGGAATAGATGAGACCTTGTTTCACGATGTTTTTTAAGATCTTTCAAATTGGCTACAGAACTTGTGCCTTTTTTATAGAAAAATACAGCGCAGTACAGGCCCTTCAGCCTTTGATGTTGCGCCGACCGAAGCCTACCTAACCTACACTAGCCCAATAACCTCCATATGCTTATTCAATGCCCGCTTAAATGACCATAAAGAGGGAGAGTCCACCACTGCTACTGGCAGGGCATTCCATGAACTCACAACCCGCTGATTAAAGAATCTACCCCTAACATCTGTCCTATATCTACCACCCCTTAATTTAAAGCTGTGTCCCCTAGTAACAGCTGACTCCTTTAACGGAAAAAGGTTCTCACTGTCAACCCTATCTAAACCCCTAATCATCTTGTACACATCTTTGTTTCATCTTGTGTGTAATAAAGTCCTGTTGTGTTTTAATGAACTCTGCAGCCTTGTATTTTAAAATATGACCATGATGTTAACTAAAATTATAAAAAAAAACTGTGATTCATCTGGCCAGATTTCAGTCTGGGATCTGATTTGTTCAAAAGTACAATCAGATGGAGTTGTAACATTACCCATGTGTACCCATGACCAATTTATTGAGTTGCTTAGCATCTTCTTCACATTCATTGATCAAAGATAGATACAGCAAGATTATTTAACCTATGCCTCAAAAGCAAATGTTTTGAATTACCGTCTACATTGTCCAGAGTCATTCTTGTGTGGCATGGCCAACATTTATTCAACAAGCTACCTTTCCCTACGGTTCTGATTTGTCAATTACTAGTTGTGCTGAACTACAAGGCTCCCTAATGTACTTTCATTATTGCCATTGGTCTTTATGTCTACTGTGCCCATTCATTTAATGAATCTCGTACTTATTGCTGCGTCTTTGTTGTTATTCTTCTGGTACTGATTTCCTTTTGCAAATTGCTTTGAATGTTCTGATATTGCTCACAGATTCATTGAAAATGCACTTTCAGTGAACCTAACAAGATTTTCCTGTGACTCATTACTTGCCTAGATTACAGCAAGACCTCAGTCCTCCAAAGGTTCAGTTGAATTTTGGTGAGTTTTGGAAGGTTTGATTGTCGCTACCAACCATCTCATTATTATTTCCAAGAAAATAAAATTAGATTCATTAATCTGAAGAGTAGCATTGTGAGTCTGTTTTCCTGTGCACGAACATTTCAGCAAAGCTACATGTTGTCTGTAGATAGCCATTACCTCAATCTTACTGTTTACTGGAGTCATTTAATAACTTCAATAGCATCTTTTCTTGCAAAACAGGTTCTCATCTTGTGTTTTTCAGTTATTATGTAGAAAATATGCATTCAAAAAAGAGTTTTTTTTCCAGCAAAATTTCAATTGCAAATGTATGTGAATTATTCTTTATATTCTTCCCAGATCTTTCCATGTATATTTCTTGAATTTAGTTGGAAGGCTTGATTTTGAGTAACATCACATTTTAAGCAGATCTTCCAATCCTCTGAAATATTTATAAAATTTCTTCAAAGTAAATTTTACTACTAGATAGAAATATTATTCTTTGGTCAAAATTACCTGAAACTATTTTGTTGTTTTCATCTTTGTCTTTGTCACGTATGTTAAGGTGAACAAGACAGGAACACAGCCTTCTTAACATATTTTCCTTCACCGGTTTCCTCTGTTTTGTTTCTTTCCTGCGTTGCAGTTGAGTAATGATATCCTTTGATATCATCTCCAAATTGTAGTCCATCAGTGAATGCCTTGACAAACTATTTGCCCTTTTAGGCAATGTCTAAGCTACTTACATCTGATGTTCATACAGACATATGTGGTTGGCCTAGTTGTATTATCGCTGAACTGTTAATCCAGAAACAAACTCAAAAAGTATGGTGCTGGTAAAGCACAGCCAGTCAGGCAGCAGCCGAGGAGCAGGAGAGTCAACGTTTCGAGCATAGGCCCTTCATCAGGAATTTGATGGGGGGAAGGGGTGGAGTGGGGGCAAGGGATGGTGAGAGATAAATGGGAGGTGGGGTGGGGCTGGGGATAAGGTAGCTAGAAATGCGATAGGTAGATGAAGGGAGGGGTGATGGTGATAGGTCGGGACAGAGCATGGAGCAGTTTGGTGAGAAGGAAGATGGACAGGTGGAGCAGTTCAAGAGGGCGGTGCTGAGTTTGAAGGTTGGTTCTGGGATAAATTGGGGGGAGGGGAGATGACAAAACTGGTGAAATAAACATGATCCTATGTAGTTCCAGAAACCTAGATAAGGTTCTGGGGGATCTGGGTTCAAATGCTGCCATGGCAGATGGTGGAATTTGAATTCAATTTTAAAAATGTGGAATTAAGAGTTAATGATGACCATGAATTCATTGTTGATTGTCAGAAAATCCCATCTGGAAACTGCCATCCTTACCTGGTCGGGTGTATTTGTGACTCCAGACCCATAGTGATGTGGTTGACTCTTAACTTCCTCTGGACAATTAGGGGTGGATAACAAGTGCTGGCCCAGCCAGCAGTGCTCTCATCATACAAATAAATAAAAAAAAACAAAGTAGAGGGCACAACATGTTACCATATTTAACCTAGCCTGTCCCTTGTGATGCTTATCCTCCGTACAAAATTTCCAACAGTGTGTGATAGTTGCAGTCCTGGTGTTGAGATGCAGATACACCAAACTCAATTGCAGTAGTGTATCACTGCTCTACCAGACTGCTATGCTGAAGTTGTCAGATTTGGCGTGTGGTTGTCCGTTAGCGGTTCGCGAGGGGCAACGTAACATTTATATCGGAGACACAGCTTTCTGCACCGAAAGAGAGGAATAATTGTATGTAAAAAGATGTCATGTTTGTTTACTAGTTTCTCGCCTATCTTCTCAACGAGACCCCTTGTGCTCCTCATTTCAATTGAAGTTGTTAACCGTTTCGTTTCACCTTGAAATTGATGTCATTCTTTTCAGAATCTCCTCAAAACCAACCTTTTCCCCTCCACCAGCCTTGCAAACAAATGTAACATCTCTAAACTCTCATCATTCTCCTCCCAGGTCCTTGAATGTGCAACCCATTTTGAAATTATGGAGGAGTACAGCATGGAACGAAACCTTTTTAGCCAGTCCTGGCTGCGCCATTTGTCAAACATCCATCTACAGTGTTACAATCCCATTTTCCACCACTTCATCAGTAACCTTGCAGGTTGTGGTGTTTACTGCTTTAACTATCATGAGGTTTCCCACCTCCACCCAAGGCTATGAGTTTCAGGCCACTTCCTAAGTTACAAGATGGCGGCACCGGCAAAGCTCCTGAGCCAGCGATAACGACCTGGGTGTCATTGGATTCATGATTCATGATGGAGGCGGCACAGCAAAGATGAACTCTTTCAACTTTATCTTTTTTATCCTTTTAAAATATTCGAATGACGCCAGATGGTGGCAACAGTTGAAGCTTTTCACTGTATATTACCATGTCATTCATTGCAGAATACAAGTGACAACAAATGATCATTCTAAATCATCATTCACAATCTGGGTGGAAAAATGAACCTTCATCTAAAACCCTGCATCTTACCTTCAAATCTGTGACCCTTCTACTAAGGGGAAAATGTTTCTCCCTCCTATCTATGCCCCTTCCTAACTTTGTAGATCTCAGTGAGGTCCCCCTTCCCTTCTGTGCTCAAAGGAAAACAACCCCAGCCTATCTGGTATCATCAGAGATGTTCCATCCCAGATAACCTCTAGGTGAATCTCCTCTGCATCTTGTGCAATCAAAGCTTCCCCATTGTGTGTTGATCAGGACTGCACGCAGTACACCAGCTGTGACCTAATTAACATTATGTACAGAAGCAAAAACATAACTTGGTTTCTGGCATCTGCAGTTATTGGGTTTATATTTAACGTGTGTATAACTCTGTCATAATGAATAGATTCAAGAACAGCATCTTCCCCACTGTTATCAGACTTGTGAACAAACCTCTCATTTTTTTAGAATTGCTCTTTCTCTGTACCTTCTCTGTAGCTGTAATGTTATACTCTGCATTCTATCCTATTATCCTGATGTACTTATTTAAGGGTATGATTTGTCTCATTAGCCTGCAATATAATACGTTTCACTGTATGTCAGTACATGTGACAATAATAAATCAAATCCTTGCTCTTGTATTCAATGTCGTGATCAATAATGATAAGTATCACAAATCCATTCTTAACCTGTCCTATGGAATAGTGCACTATGGTCCCGTTGATCCTGTGTACTTTCTAGAGACCGAACAGTCAACATGTATTCCCTTGCATTGTTTGGCCTCCCAAAATGCATCACCCACACTTTTCAGGATTAACTTGCATTTGCCATTGTTCTATAGTCTAAGGCTTTCCTCCTAGCTGTTTATCATGCTATTATTGCTTGTCATTTGCAAAACACTACATTTCTACATTTGACATTCACATCGAGTCCATTAACATACACACTAACAGAAATAGACTAAGCACGAAACCCTGTGGTAGCCTACTAGATACAGGATTCCAGTCACAAAAACATCTTTTAGCCATCATCCTCTGCCTCCTGTCCCAAAACCAATTTTGGATCCAATCTGCCACATTGCCCTGGATCCTGCAGGCTCTTACCTTTTTAGCCAGCCTGCCATATGAGATACTGTCAAAGCCTTACTGAAGTCCATGAAGACTACAGCATCTGCACTGCTTTCATCTACAAATTAGTTTCATCTTTTCCTGGAAATCCAATTTTTGAATTTCTATCACCATATTGAAACAATTGTTATCAATCAGAAATCTCTCCACAGGTGACTGGCAACTGTAAATACTCACTCTTTGGTCTGTCAACTGCATTTGTCATCCTTCTCCACATCTTTCTGCCATTGTTGAATGTTTGGGACTGTAATCACATTATCTTACTCCTATCAGTTTCACTTGCAACAGTTCTTCTGCCCATTCCAGCACCTTACCATTCATACCCCATTGGGGCAGCATGGAGGCATAGTGGTTAGCACTGCTGCCTCACAGCACCAGGGACTTGGGTTCAATTCCAGCCTCGAACGATTGTCTGTGTGGAGTTTGCACTTTCTCCCCGTGTCTGTGTGGATTTCCTCCCACACTCCAAAGATGTGCAGGTTAGAATTGGCCATGCTAAGTTGCCCTTAGAGTTTGGTGCATTAGTCAGATGGAAATGGATCTGGGTGGGTTACTCTTCGGAGGGTTGGTGTGGACTTGTTGGGCCAAATGGCTTGTTTCCATACTGAAGGGAATCTAATCTCTCCAAGCGTTTATCCTTCTCCCACCTCTTTTCACCATCTATGTGTTCCATTAGCCAAAAGCACAGCATTTGTTTTCATTTGCAAATTATTAGCGTCTTGCTGTGTATCTCGCCACTTTTTTCAATTCATCCACTATCCCCAAATCCCTTGCCTGACATCTGTTATGGCAGAGCAGAAAATTCTTCTGGTTAATCATTTGGGAGGCTACTTAATCATTTAGGTGGATCAAAGCAATTGACCTTGGTCCCTGCTATTCTATTCCCCAGCTGCTACATCCATCCCTTTGGGTAAAATCTGAGGCTGACGGAGACTTCACAAACATAGTGTTATATTTGTCTGAGATCGGCTAAAATCTGAGAAAACCACATGCTTCTGTCACTGTGGCATCTTCTGAATTTAACGCTGCTTCAGCTCTTGCTAAACACTTCATTCTTGTCTTTGTGATCTCTAGATTTGAATGCTCCAATGCACTTCAGTTGGCCTATTATATTCTAGCCTTCATAATTAAAAGCCACCGATGGTTACAGATACATAGTTACTGGCATTGTTGATTTTGGTCCCACATGTCCATTTTTCCTTCCTGTAAAAATTCCCAGTTGCACTTTCAGTGTGTTCTGCACAGCAATGCTAAAATCCGAAATGTACAAAGGCAATGCCAAAGTTTAAGTTCAATGCTTTGCTCCAGCAACATTTTGGCTTAATTACTTCCCACCATTTCATACCTTAATCTTGCACAATGGTTGACGCTATGGTTTACTATGAGCTCACAAAACTGGAAAGAGACCTTGGAGTGCAGGTTCTTAGCTCCTTGAAAGTGGAGTCACAGGTAGATAGGATAGTGAAGAAGACTTTTGGTATACTTTCCTTTATTGGCCAGAGTATTGAGTACAGGAGTTGGGAGGTCATGTTGCGGCTGTACAGGACATTAGTTAGGCCAGTGTTGGAATATTGCGTGCAGTTCTGGTCTCCTTCCTATTGGAAAGATGTTGTGAAACTTGAAAGGGTTCAGAAAAGATTTACAAGGATGTTGACAGGGTTGGAGGATTTGAGCTTTAGGGAGAGGCTGAACAGGCTGGAGCTGTTTTCCCTGGAGCGTCAGAGGCTGAGGGGTGACCTTATAGAGCTTTACAAAAGTATGAGGGGCATGGATAGGATAAATAGACAAAGTTGTTTCCCTGGAGTCGAGGAGTCCAGAACTAGAGGGCATAGGTTTAGGGTGAGAGGGGAAGGATATAAAAGACACCTAAGGGGCAACTGTTTCACACAGAGGGTGGCACGTGTATGGAATGAGCTGCCAGAGGATGTGGTGGAGGCTGGTACAATTGCAACATTTAAGAGACATTTGGATGGGTATATGAATAGGAAGGGTTTAGAGGGATATGGGCCGGGTGGTGGCAGGTGGGACTAGATTGGGTTGGGCTTTCTGGTCAGCGTGGACTGGTTGGACCGAAGGGTCTGTTTCCATGCTGTACATCTCTATGACTCTATTATATTACATGTGCTGTGCATCTTGAAAAGTGGGAGGAATCCTTCATAACCAAACATTTTTCAATGAAAATTTAATGAAGCAGAATTGCCTACTTGTGATCATAAATTTGTTTAGAGCTTAGAGTTGTAATGAACAGCTTTCAATACAACAGTAATTTGCTTCATTGACAAATTAATAATTGAAAAGGCCCAGTTGTTATAGAATCATAAAATAATACAACATAGAAAGACACCATTCAGCCTGTCATGTTTGAAGCACATCCTAATTGAATTGTATAAAGATGTAAAGATCTGAAAGGGTTAACACTGAACTACCATGATGATATTATAAAGACTTAATAGCAGAACAACTTAAGATCTTGAAGGATTAAGACCCAGCAAACAGGTCTTCCTCATAGTCTCGCTCACCATTATATCACGTTAACATGTCCAGAGTTGTCAACACAACATAAACTGCAATTTGTTCAAGCTAAGATGACTTCTTGTTAGACTAGCAAGCTTAAAGTATGATAATAGCAAAAAACTGACTCCATGATGAGCAGTAATGGAGACAACCTCATACAATAGAGTGGTCTGTTGTAAGGATTGTTCATGCAACAGCATTGTTTACTTAATCCCATTCTCATTCTCGTTACCCACTGCCCTGAAATTTTAAAGATAATATTTCTGAAAATATATCACTCCGTGTGACTGAAATTCCTCACCCATTCTAATGAATCTCTTTCTTAACTCACTCATTGACCTTGATATCCTTCCTAAAGGATGTTGCCTGGAATTGAACACCAGACTTCAGCTGAGGCTTAATGGTATTTATAAAGCTTTAGTACAATTTCCTTAGTATTCATATTTTATGCCTCTATTTACAAAAATCAATGAGTCAATATGCTTTATTCACAAACTTAACTTCTCCTGCCATATTCAAAGATTTTTGTATACACTATATTTTATTCATTTAAGGGGTGATGGCATCACTGGCTAGGCCAGCATTTATTGCTCATCCCCAATTGTTAAGGGTTTGGAGTTATGTCGGGCCAGGTACGATTGGCAGGTTCCTTCCCTAAAAGGGCGTTGGTGAAATCAAATGGGCTTTTCCAACAATCAACAGCAATTTCACAGTCATCATTAGAGTCTTATTCCACATTCTTTAATGAAATCACGTTCTACCATCTGCCATTGCCTCCCCATGTATGTTCATGGGGTCCATTTTGCTTCTGCACTCATTGTCATAATATATCATTATCAAGTAGGTCATTTCTACTCGACCTGTTCAGAGATGTTACAACACATCTCTGGAGTGGGTGGGACTTGAACCTAAGTCTTTCAAACTATAGACTAGGACATTACCACTGCACCACAACAGCTTAATGTTGTGATGTAGGTATTGTTGAATTAACCTGTTCAGATTTGTTGTTACACACCTCTTGAGCATGTAGGACTTGAACCCAAGCCTCCTGGCACAGATGTATGGGAGGCATTGGCCAAGCAGGATTATCAATTGACTATTAATCCAGATTCTTAGCTAACGTTCTGTGAATGCAGGTTCAAATCTCACCAGGGCAGGTGGTGGAATTTGTCATTAATTAAACATGTCTGGAATTACAAATGATGATCATGAAGCCATTGTTGGAAGATTCCATCTGGTTCACCAATGCCCTTCAGGGAAGGAAATCTGCCACCATTGTGGTGTGGCCGACACGTGACTCCAGACCTGCAGCAATGTGATTGATTTTCAACTGCTCCCAAGATGACCCAGCAAGCTACTCAGTTGTATCAATCACCATCGAGTCTCAACAAAGCAATGAAACCAAATAGACCAACTGGCATCAACCTTGGCACCAGAAAAGCCAAAAGCAGAAACAGCCCTATCAACCCTGCAAAGTCCTCCTCACTAACATCTGCTGGCCGGTACCAAATCTGGGAGAGCTGTCTCACAGACTAGCCCAGCAACATAGACTGACATAGTCATGCTCACAGAATAATATCTCACAGACACCACCTTCACTATCCCTGGACATGTGCTGTCCCACCAACAGGGCAGACGTGGCAGCACAGTGGTTTACAGTCAGGAAGGAATTGCCCTGGGAGTCCTCAACATTGACTCCAGACCCCATGAAGTCTCATGGCATCAGGTTAAACATGGATAAGGAAACCTCCTGCTGATTACCACAGGCCGTCTTCCCTTCGGTGATGGATTAGTACTTCTCCACGTTTAAACAACACTTGGAAGAAGTACCGAGGGTGGCAAGGGTATAAAATATGCCTTGGGTGGGGGATTTCAATGTCCATCTACAAGAGGGGCCTGGCAGCTTCACTACTGTTTGAGCTGGTCAGATCCCAAAGAACATAGTTACTAGACTGGTGATGGGGGAATCAGCAAGAGGGAAAACATACTCATCCTCGTCAATCTGCTGACTGTATATACATCTGTCCATGACAACATCAGTAAAAGTGACCATCACACAGTCCTTGTGCAGACAACATCCTACCTTCGTATTGAGAATACCCTCCATCATGTTGTATGGTACCACCACCATGCTAAATGAGACAAACTTTGAATAGATCTAGAAACTCAGAACTGGGCATCCATGAGGCACTGTGAGCCATCAGTGGCAATGGAATCGTAATCCAAAACGATCTCCAACCTCATATCCCCAACTCAATCGCTACTATCAAGTCAGTGGGTCAAGCCCGTTTCAATGGAGCGTGCAGGAGTGTCGGCCAGGAGCAGCACCAGGCCGACCTAAAAATGAGGTGTCAACCTGGTGAAGCTTCCGCATAGGACTACTTGCATGCCAAACAGCATAAGCAAGTCGTAATAGACAGAGCTAAGCGATCTCACAACCAATGGATTAGATCTAAGCTCTGCAGTTCTGCCATATCGAGTCATAAATGGTGGTGGACAATTAAACAACTCACTAGAAGAGACTGTCCAACAAACATCCCCCTTCCTCAATGATGAAAGAGCCCGACAAATCAGTACAAAAGATAAGGCTGAAGCATTTGCAACAATTTATGGCCAGAAGTGCCAAGAGGACTCTATCTTGGCCTCCTTCAGTGTTCCCCGGCATCATAGATGCCAGTCTTCAGCCAACTCAATTCACTCCATGTTACATCAAGAAATTGCAAAGGCTATGGGCTCTGACAACATTCCGACAATACTACTGAAGGCTTGTGCTTCAAAACTTGTTGCTCCCTTAGCCTGCAACAAAACTGATATCTACCCAACAATGTAGAAAATTGCCCAGTGTTCCCTGTACACAAAAACCAGGACAAATCCAACTCAGTCAATTAGTGCCCCATCAGTCTACTCTTGATCATCAGTAAAGTGATGGAATGTGTCGACAGTGCTATCAAACAGCACCTGCTCAGCACTAACCTGCTCAGTGACGCCCAGTTTGGGTTCCGCCAGGGCCACTCAGCTCCTGACCTCATTACAGCCTTGGTTCAAACATGGACAAAAGATCTGAATTTCAGAAGCGAGCTGAGAGTGACAACCTTTGACATCAAGGCTGCATAAGACCAAGTATGATATCATGGCGCCTGAGCAAAACCAGAAACAATGAGTATCGGGGGAAAGCTCTCTGTTGGTTGGAATCATACCTGGCACAAAAGAAGACGGTTGTGTTTGTTGGAGGTCAGTCATTTCAGTTCCAGGACATCTCTGCAGGAGTTCCTCAGTTTAGTGCCCTAGGCCTAGCCACCTTCAGCTTCTTCACCAAAGACCTTCCCTCCATCATAAGGTCAGAAGTGGGGATGTTAAACAATGATTGCGCAATATTCAGCACCATTCACGACGCCTTAGGTACTGAAGCATTCCATGGTCAAATGCAACAACATCTGGACAACATCTAGGCTTGGGCTGACAAGTGACAAGTAACATTTGCACAACACAAATGCCAAGCAGTAAACATCTTCAATAAGTTTAACTATCATCCCTTGACATTCAATGGTGTTACCATTACTGAATTGCCCACTAGGAATAGGTTCATCTTGGAGTGCAGTTACTAGCGGTGTTCCACAAGGATCTGTTTTGGGACCATTGCTGTTTGTCATCTTTATAAATGATCTAGAGGAGGGGCTTGAAAGCTGGGTGAGCAAGTTTGCAGGTCAGACGCTAAGAATACTGAGCTGCATAACTCACCACCTGACTCCTAAAGGCCTGTCCACCATTGACAAGACACAAGCCAAGAATGTGATGGAATACTCCCCACTTGCCTGGATGAATGTAATTCCAACAGAACTCAAAATGATTGAAACTATCCAGGGCAAAGCAACCCATTTGATTAGCACCACATCCATAAACATCGCTCCCTCCACCACCGACACTCAGTAGCAGCAGGATGTACTATCACAGATCCTTAGACAGCACCTTCCAAAGTCATGACCACTTTTACCTAGAAGGACAAGGGCAGCAGATACATGAGAACACCACCACCTGCAAGTTCCCCTCCAAGACACTTACTATCCTGACTTGGAAATATATCGGTATTCCTTCACTGTTGCTGGGTCAAAGTCTCTCCAATGGCATTATGGGTCAACAAACAGCACATGGACCACACAGAGGTTCAAGAAAGCAGCTCACCACCACCATCTCAAGGGCAACTAGGGATGAACAATAAATGCTGGACAGCCAATGATGTCCACTTCCCATGAGCGAATAAAACAAAATTTAAAAACTACCACAGCACATCAAAAGCCATTAATGTTGTGACATAAAATTAAGCATGTTATTCATTCAAGTTATTCATGCATTAAAGCATTTTTATATTTGATAGTGGATGGGAACAGCCATCCCATCCATCAACCTGACCTGAATGGTTCACAGATCTCAAATCTTGCCATTGCTAATATCAAAGGTGTCCCTGCAATTTTTTTTGGACTGGTGATAACAAGAGCAATCTGAGCACTGAAAGACCTTGAAGAGCCATATCTTGCAGAAACTTGGGCAACATCGGGAAGAGAGGAACACCAACTGGGTATGAATGAGATGTGAAAGCTGTGATGGATTTGTTCAGTAACACTAAAAACATCAGGGGAACCAGCCAAGCAGAAGATTGTTACATAGAGGGAAGAGAAATGTAGTGAAGCAGTGATGATGATGGGATTGCCAGGAAGGAGGAGAAAACCAATGTCAAAAAAGTTGAGATGTTTAAATGGAGCAGGGTTTGATATGGAGTTGGAGAAAGGTGATCATCAAGTAGTTGTACTGTTCCCCGATAGAAAGGGAATGGCCAAACAAAGAAGCTAATCAGGGCTTAAACAGTCATAGCAATCATGTATTTTGGAGAGTAAGCAAATTATGCATAAAATGTGTTTTTATCGTACACAAGAGAAAATAGAATGTCATCCAGAGAAATCTGAGATTAAAACAGAAAATACAGGAATATGGTTAAAGAATGCAAACGTTAACTTCTTGCGTGTTAACCAATTCCACCACCTTTTCTCTTTACAGATACTGGTCACAGGCATTGCAATGTTTTTACTTTTCTTTTATTGCAGACATAGATTAATGAGGAGGAGGAGTTTACACTTCCTTGTCAAGTGGCTGCTTTGACGCTGTGGGGTTAAGGTCTTGAAACCTGTTGTTAATCGAACTGAAGAGTTGCCACATCATTGATCTAGATGTGGTCAGCAGATTCTCATTGCTTAAGTCCTCAAAATAATGTCAAAGGTCACAGACTGCCAAACCAAAGTTACACGTGCGACATGCACTGAATTAAATTGATTGTTTAGCTTGTTTGTGACAGACATTGGAAGATTTATTATTTTCAGACAAATTTGTTGGAGTTAATGAACGATATGAACAAAGAACAGTGCAGCAAGGAAACAGGAACAGGTCCTTCGAACCACTAAGACTGCATCGACACAGAATACCTTTCCAAACTCAGAAAATCTTTTGCCTTTACATGTCTGTATTCTCTATTCCCTGACTATTCATGTATCTGTCAAAATGCCTCTTAACCTAGCTATTGTATTCACCTCCACTACCTCCTTTGGCAACAATTCCAGGCATTTACCACTCTCTTTGTTAAAAAAAACCTTGCCGGTCACATCTCCTTTAAACTTATCCCCTGTTACCTTAAACCTATGTCCCCATGTAATATGACCCGGGAAAAACTCCAACTATCCATTCTATCCATGCCTTTCATAATTTTGTAAACTTTTCAGGTTGCCCCTCATCCTTCGATGTTGAAGTGAAAACAAACCACATTTGTTTAATCTCTCCTTACAGCTAATACCCTCCAAATGGTGCAACATCCTGGAAAACTATTTCTTTACCCTCTCCAAAGGTTCCACACCTTTGGTAGCAACCAGAACTGTGCACAATATTCCAAATGTGGCCTAACTCAAATCCTGTACAGCTGCAACATGACATGCCATTTTTATACAGTATGCCCTAAAAGGTGAAGGCAAACATGCTGCATACTTTCTTCACCACTTCATCCAATTGTGTTGTCACTTTCACCTGTATGCCTAGGTCCCTCTGTATGTTGATGCTGCTAAGGGTTCTACCATTTAGTTTGTATTTCCCTCCTGCATTACATTATCCAAAATGCATCCCCTCACATTTGTCTGAGTTAAACTCCATGACCTCTCTGTCCAAATCAATCCTCATTATCCACAGATCCTCCAATCTTTGTGTCAACCACAAACTTTCTAATCAGGCCACCTACATTCTCCTCCAAAACAATTATACATGTGTTACAAACAACAGAGGTACCCCAGCACTGATCCCTATGGAACCCCACTGGTCACAGATCTCCAGTTAGAAAAACACCCTTCAACCACTGCTACTCTATCATTGAGCCAGTTCTGTATCCATCTTACCAGTTCACCATGAATCCCATATGACTTCACCTTTTGTATCAGCCTGCCATGGGAAACCTTGATAAAGGCTTTGCTAAAGTCCATATAGACAACATCTACCAAGCTGCCTTCATTAGGCACCTTTGACACTTACTCAATAAACTTAATCAAGTTTGTGAAACATGAACTTCCCCGTACAAAACCATGCTGGTTATCACTAGCAAGTCCAAATTTTTCCATGGTTAAAAGTTATATAACACCAGATTTATTTGGAAGCACTAGCTTTCAGAGCGCTGCTCCTTCATCAGGTGGTTGTCTCCGAATCATATTTTTCCATGTGTGAGTAAATCCTGTCCATAAAAATCTTTGCTAATAATTTCTCTACCAGTGACATAAGATCTACAGGCCTGTAATTCCCACATTATCCTTCTTGCTCTCTTTAAACAAAAGAAAAAAGTTGGCTATTTGTCAGCTCTCTGGGACCTTTCCTGTGACAAAAGAAGATTTTGCACGAGGCTCCGGAAATATTCTTACCACCTCCCTCAGCATTCTGGGATAGATCCTATAAGGCCCTCGGGACTTATTGACCTTAATGCTTTTTAAAAGACCACCATCACCGCTGTTTTTTATTTGACATGCCCCAGAATATCAACATACTCCTCCTGAGATTCACTATCCACTATGTCGTTTGTGCATGCTGATGCAAAATATTTGCGAAGATCTTCACCCACTTCCTCGAGCTCCACACATTAAATCCCTCCTTTGTCCTTGGTTGGCCCTGCCTTTTCCCTAGATATCATTTTGACCTTTATATAGGAATGAAACATTTTGGGATTTTTCCTTTATCTTGTTGCAAAAGACATTTAATGGCCCCTTTTAGCCCACCAACTTCTTTAGATCTCCACGTTCTCTGCTATCTTTGAGGGCTCTGTCTGTCTTCAGCTTCCTGAACTTTACATATGCCTCCTTTCTCTTTTTGACTAAATTTTTAGAATCAATCTCAACTTTTCTTGTCATTCAAGATTCCGGAATCTTGCCATCCTTATTCTTCATTTTCATAGGAGCATGCTGGTCCTGAACTCTAATTAACTATCGTTTAGAAAATCTCTATATGCCTAATGTGGATTTGCCCTGAAACAGCTGTCCCCACTCTACAGTCCCCAGTTCCTGTCTAATATTGTGGTCGTTAGTCTTCCCCCAATTTAATACTTTCACTCAAGGACTTCTCTTATCCTTATTTATAAGTAACTTAAAAATTGCTGAATCATGGTCACTGTTCCTGAAATGATCACCTGGCTTGACTTATTCCCCACTTCCAGACCTAGAAGAGCCCTTCTCTAGTTGGACTGCTTACATATTGCTTAGAAAACCATACTGTTCACATCTAACAAATTCACCCCCATTCAAGTCCCTGGTACTAAGAGAGTTCCAGTCAATGAAAGGGAAGTTCAAAATCTCCCACCACAGCAACTCTATTGTTTTCACATAATCTGAGCGCATAACTGTTCCTCTATCTCCTACTGACTGTTGGAAGTCCTGTAGTACAATCTTATCAGTGATCGCACCCTTCCTATTCATGAGCTGTAACCATATGGCCTCACTGGATGAGCCCTCCAAAGTGTCCTCCCTTAGTACAGTTGTGACAGTCTCTCTTAAGAGTAACATAACTCCCCCTCCTCCTTTTCATCCCTCTCGACCTTGCTGGAAAAATTTAAATCCCAGAATGTTAAGTTGCTAAACTTGTCCCTCTCTCAATCAAATCTCAGTAATAGCTGCAACATTATCATTATATGTGTTAAACCTAAACTATCCACAAGGGAAAACAAGGACTATCCACATCTACCTTGTCAAGCCACCTCAGAATCTTCAAAGTTTTAATGAGATTACCTCTAATTCCTCAAAGCTGCAACAAATACTGGTCCAAACTACTCAATCTTTCCTCATAAGATACCCAGGATCAGACTCCTGAACCTGTTCTGGGCTTCCTCCAATGTCTTTACTTAGATGATGCCACCAAAACAGTTCACTGTATTTCAGCTGTGGTCTGATTAATACCTTGCATATTTTTAGCAAGATTTCCCTATTTTTGAGAATCTATCAAGGCTGAACACTCTTCTACAATGTCTCCTCCCACTGCATCCTAGAGCCAGCCCTCCAACTCGGCACTGCCATCTCAAACTGTCCTACCTATCTTCCTCCCCACCAACCTATCACAATTACCCCTCACCTGCATTGGTTGTGGAGAAAATGTAGAGAATCACCAGGATATGTGGAGAGTTCTTCAAGAAGTAGGTCTTTTATTTGCAAACAAAAAATCGCGACAACCAGAAAGCGAATTCTTGATTGCCCCCAAACCTCAGCATCTGTGCCTCTTTATACCTTTTTGTTACCATATTTTTGTTAGCTAATCAGCATGCTCAACTGTGTTAGTCAGAGTTATCTCTTTCCAGATATATCATGAACGAATAATGTTAGTTCCTGTTTTCTCTCTACTTCTGCCACTATGGTTTTGTCCAACACTCTACTTAATATTATTCTAATGTCACAGTTAGATATTTTACTACTCCATCTATGACAATGGCTTCTCTCCCAGGCTGACCCTGCTAACTACTGATTAGATATATATTGTCATGTCCTAAGTATTTATTATCCCGACCCCTGTCACAACCTGCCATGATGGTATTTAGCAGACGAGGCTGACTTTACTAATTGTTGTTATCTCAGCCTGCCATAGTGACCTTTCAGCTCCATCCTCACTCTGCTGGTTGGTGTAACAGCATTCCACTATTCCTATCCCATTCTGCCACAATTGCCTTTTTAACGAGCGTAACATTCCACAGACCCATTGTAACAGATTGCCAGTGGTCTTCATGCTTTAACCCTTCCCATGCTTTCATACTCTTTATTTTCCATACATTCACCTATCACCTTCCCAGCTACCTTACTTCCAGCCCCACACCCACATCTCCTATTTATCTCAACTCCCTTCCCCCTCCACATTCCTGATGAAGGGCTTATGCCCGAAACGTGACTCTCCTGCTCTTGGATGCTGCCTGACCTGCTGTGCTTTTCCAGTGCCGCACTTTTCGACTCTGAGTCTCCAGCATCTGCAGTCCTCACTTTCCAGTCTTCCACAGTGGTCAGGTCTGGACCACACATAATGGACAGGGGAAAAAGCTGAACAGTTTCCATGTTTACTGCCTCAGTTCTAGCCTCAGCATCTCTTTGCTGGATAACATTACCAACTCCAAGATCCTGGATTGTACAAATGCCACAAGCACATACTGATCACTAAGACAATGATATCTACATTGGCTCAGTGGATGGAGGATAGCTGTATTGCTGAAGATCTTCTATTTAGTCACTAAGTTACTACTTTCTGGATATCCATCATTCCTTGATGGGACACTGGCAAGTGAGGTAGGAGGATGGTGGGTATTGACTCTAGGAGGTGGTGCTGGTGATTGAGAGCTCTGGGGCTGTCATTTAGAAGGATATAGGAAGAGGTGAGCAGAAGCAAAAGTGCAGCTAGTTTAGAAGAAAGCCCTGAGAAAGTAAGGCCAGTGAAACATGCCCGATCTCAGCTCACCAACTGTGCAGGAGATGTGGCAATGACTGTCATGACAGAGTGAGCCCCACCAGGGAACCTCTGACAGAGTTGGCCATTCTGGTACATGCTGTTATCGTATGAGATCAAAAAATGTCACTAAGGATATCACATTTAAAAGCAAAGGTGGGAAGTGGCAAACAATGTCTAGTAATGCGATATAAATGTTAAATCCCCAATAAGAGATGAATTAATTGAAGCACAATTGATTAAAGTATCCAGTCTTGTAAATGGAGCAAGTATTTTTTAAAGTGCTGGCCCTCTTCATTACCCATAAGAGTAATGACCATCCTATATTACAATCAATCTAATGCAGCCATTCTCTAATCCTTCCTGGGTGAACCAGCCTACTATTTGAATTGCACTTACTCCAAAGCAGTTTACCCAGATTCACCTCTTGTATCTGAGCAATGTTTATCCTCCTGCATAATGGGAAATCCAAAGATTTGACCCAACATTTCAAGTTTACTGATCCTCCAGTATAAATTAACTGCTGTATAAAAATCTGGCTGGAAGATATCTTTGATTTGACTGCGAATCTTCGCATTGCCAGATTTAAAATGACTAAAAATATAAAGACATTTCATCGGCAAGAAGTAAAAAATTTTCTGTGGTGGTGTGAATATTAATAGTCCAGAGACTCTATCAAAGATTAAAATAAATAAAGTCACTGATACTAATTTTTCTTCCTGAAATCAATATATTACTGACAATTTTCTTTGAAAGTATAAATGATGAACCTACTTTATTTTTCATTTTTTCACCAGATCTTTTTAAGAAAGCTCCATTTGCTGCTCCTATCTACAAAGACTCTTTTGTGTGGTCTCCCAGGTGACGTACTTGGCTGCATTCCAGATCAATCTCCGTTGCTTCCTAATTATGGTTCAGGATGTTAACAATAGGATGACTGCTAAGGATCAGTAATTACAAGTGTACCACCTCTTCAATATGATGTTGGTGCTGTCATGCTCTGGACGACTTACTCTTTGGGCTTATCTTGGTACATCATAATCAAACTGAAGCACAATCAGATAGAGTGAGGAAACATTTCCATCTCCTATTGCCTATATTTGCTTTATGCAGCACAAGATATTGTGTGTAGCTTCCTGGATTGAAATCTGGCAAAGTTTGCACTGGATTTCAGATTGAATTACCGGTCTCATGAAGGAATGTTCTGAAAAACTATTGGCACAAGTTTACTAAATTACCAAAACCAAGCAGCTGAATTCTACAATGGGTATGTGGTAAAAAGCAAGAACTGATGGCCCTCTTGTGACACAGAAGTAGTGTCCCACCCTCTGGACTGGGACACCTGGGTTCAAGTCCCATCAGCTCCAAAGATATGTAATTACATCAGATTAGACAAATAGGTTAATTTAAAAAAAAGACCTGAGGGCCCTCTTGTGGCACAGTGGTAGTGTCCTAACCACTGAACTGGGAGGTCTGGTTTCTCATCTGCTCCATGTATAACCAATGGAAAGGTCATTAATGAAGCAGCTGAAGACAGTTGGTCCTCGGCCATTTCCCTGAGGAACTCCTGCAGAGAAGTCCTGGATCTGAAATAACAACTGCAACCATCTTCCTAATGTGCATGTATATGACTCCAACTAAGAGAGAGGTTATCCCCTGACCCCCATTGATTCCAGTTTTATTAGAGATTCTTCATGTCACAGTCAGTCAATTGCATCTTTGTTCCTGGGAAGTTAGAAGCTAATAATATTTTAATAATACTGTACTGCAGAGAACTAGTGATGCCAAACATTATTAGTCAATGAAGGTTTGACTGTTTGGTTTTGGAAATGATATAGTGGTTTAAATTTCTTTGTCTATCTTTGTGGAATGTTTTACCTTGGTGCTACAAAACTTATATTCAAGAGTTGCAGAGAAGAGGTGTTGAGTTTATTTCTACTCGAGATCAAAGCTCTTCTGCACTGATCAAGGTATACAGCAGGGAACAGACCCTTAGGGGCACCTAGTCCACGCTAGCCATAATCCCAAACTAAACTAGTCCCACCTCCCTACCGTTGGCCCATATCCCTCCAGGCATTTTGTATTCGTGTATTTATGTCTTTTAAATGTTGTGGCTGTACTGTGTCTACCACTTTCGCTGGAAGTTCATTACAGATATATTTCCTCATCTTGAATGAAGTTTATTCCACACGCCAACCTCTACCTGTATAAAACAAATTTCTCCTCATGTCCTTTTTAAATCTTTCTCTTCTCACCTTAGAAATATGCCTCATGGTCTTGAAATTAAAGAAATTAACCAAATTCCCCATCTCTAGGGGAAAGACACCCGGCCATTCACCTTATCTACACCCCTCATGATTTTATAAACTTCTGTAAGGTCACCCCTTCACCTCCTATGCTCCAGTGAAACAAGTCCCAGCTTATCTAGCCTCTCCTTATAAATCAAATCCTGGCAACATCCTTGTGAATTTCTTCTGAACCCTCTCCAGATAATTTAAGTCTGCTAGGAAAAGCATTATGTTACTGGACTTCCAACCCAGACCCCTGGATTAATGATGTGGAGATATAGCTTGTAAAACTCAATAAGACCAAAGAATGAGCATGAGGAATGTACTGTGCAATTAACCAGTGCATGTTGCATCTGATGCTGGGGCTTGTATCAGTTGAGGTATCAGCACTGGTTATACAGCCAGGAACAGTGCACTCGATACTTGCGTTTCACCAAAGAAACGTTTGCTGAAACCTACCACTTGTTCAGCCTTTGAGCCAGTTAAGGAGAGCACTATCTGTGGCTGTGAAACTGACTGTGATCAAGAGCATTTATGTGTCAAGCCAGTTATATTCTGATTGGGGATCATTGATCTTTAAAGAAGAAATCCGGACAACCAGCGATTAACCAGTAGTGTTACACCACATTTCACATTTTTCAAGGAAAACAAAAATTTATTGTTTTTCAAAAAATAATCGGACAAAACAAGCATTATTAACTAAGCTCTACAGCTTATAGAGTACAAGCTTATAGCTTATAAACAATCATGACATCAAATCAACTCTACTTATTTTCTCAACCTCCAACTCCAGACGCTGGAGGGAGTTCAGCACAGCTTTACAAAAATGATACTTTGACTTCAAAGTTAACTTATGAGGAGAGATTAGACAAATTCGGCCTTTGTTCTTTAGAAGTTAGAAAATCAAAGGTTGATTTAATCAAGTCTTAAGAATATTAACAGGCAAGGACAGGGTAGATAAAGATAAACTGTTTTCACAGTTTGAAGATTCTAGAACCAGTGGACATAGTCTAAGAATTAGGGTAGGCCACTCAGAAGTTAGAAAGCATTTCCACAAACAAAGAGTGGTGGTGGCTTTAAACTCTTTCTCAAAAAGTGGTCAATGCTAATTCAAAAGTTAAATTTAAATCTGAGATAGGCAAACTTTTATTAAGCAAGGATATCAAGGGATATAGGAGAAAGTGAGGACTGCAGATGCTGGAGATCAGAGTCGAGAATGGAGTGCTGGAAAAGCACAGCAGGTCAAGCAGCATTTGAGGATCAGGAGAATCGACATTTCAGGCATAAGCCCTTCATCGGACTCAGGGCACATGGAGTTAGATCAGATTGATCTTACTGAATAGCAGAGCAGGCTGGAGGAGCTGAATGACCTACTCCTGTTCCTTTGTTCCTAATTTCCTTATATTGAAGAGCAATAGGGGAAGCTTATATTAGTTTATGTGAAGCAAACAACTGCGGATGTTGGAAATCTAAAACAGAAACAGCAATTGCTAGAGTTCTGAACAAGGGCCACTGTATCCAAAGCTGGACTCTGCTTTCTCTCCACAAGTGTTGCCAGACCTGCTGAAGTTCTTTAGAAGTTCCTGTTCTTGTATTCATTTCTATGAGTCTGCTACGTAGAGGATAGACTATCCTGGAATGGTAAAGAACCGTCCCGTTAAATAATCATTTCAACTATCTGGACATATTTGATTCCATCCTCGTTAACGCTGCATCTCCAAAATGGTTATTGGATCCACTCCATGAATTTCTGACTCCGTTATTAACTTACTAACTAACTCTAACACTGAGCAGGAAATACAGACTCAGGATTCCAGACAATATGTATCTATCTATCATTATCTAACCCAATGGCATTAGTCCGTCACTATTGCAGCTGTGTATCCTGCCCAGTGCTAGAGTTAAGGACATCTCCTTGTGACTGCAGAGGAACTTTAAGAGTTGGAGGAGGAGGTTCCAATTGTCCCATCCATTTATAACCATGGAGTTCTGCTAAGAGTGTTTGAGGAACAAGCATCCAAACTAAATGTAGAGTATCACAGATAATAATCTTTGGATTGTTACCTGAGTCAACATCAGAATAAACAGATTTCATGGTCAAATGTGTGGATGGTACAGGAGGCAGGAATTTCAGTACCTGGGCCACTTCCACTTGGATTGCGGAAAGAGGGAGCTGTTCCAATAGGATGAGTGTCATTTAAATTTAAATGGGTGAAGTGCCCTGTTAACTGAAAATTTAAGGACAGTAGACAGAGCTTTAAACCAATAAGGATGATGTGGGAGAATTCAATAAAATGAAATACTTGAAACACTTTAAAAGATGTAAAAGAAAGGTCAAGGCTACACAGCAGAGCAGCAGTTTGGGTCAAACCAAGCAGAGAGGGATGAGAAGGGAAGAAAGGTTAACAAAGGTAATAGGGCTTTAGTTAGTCAGTTAACAATGGAGTCAGAAATTCATTGAGTGAATCTAATAGCCATTTTGGAGATGTAGTGTTAACAAGAATGGGAATCAAATATTTCCAGATGGTTGCTGTAGGAAAGATGTTGTGAAACTTGAAAGGGTTCAGAAAAGATTTACAAAGATGTTGCCAGAGTTGGAGGGTTTGAGCTATAGGGAAATTTAAATAGGCTGGGCTGTTTTCCCTGGGCCATTGGAGGCTGAGGGGTGACCGTATCGAGGTTTATAAAACCATGAAGGGAATGGATAGGGTAAATAGACAAAATATTTTCTCTGGGGTGGGGGAGTCCAGAACTAGAGGGCACAGATTTAAGGTCAGAGGGGAAAGATGTAAAAGGGACTTAGGGGGAAAATCTCTCACACAGAGGATGGTGCATGAGTTACCAGAGGAAATGGTGGAGGCTGGTATGACTACTACACTTAAAACGCATCTGGATGACTTTATGAATAGGAAGGGTTTAAAGGCATATGAGCCAAATGTTGGAAAATGGGACAAGATTTATTCCGGATCCCATGTTGGCATGGCAAAGTTGGACTAAGGGTCTGTTTCCATGCTGTATATCTCTATGACTGTATGACTCTCTAGATTTTTTTTCACTTTGGATAACTTATCCAACTTGGGCAATCTCCTATCCCACATTGTAATGGTCCATTCACTCATTTCTGAATTTTCTCATAATACAGACAGATATTGAAGATAGAGAGAAAAAGAAGGCCGTTTGGCCCTTGGAGTCCGCTCCACAATTCAACGAGATCATGGCTTATCTGATATTCCTTGTAGGCGAAATTGAGGACCGTAGATGCTGGAGATTAGAGTTGAGAGTGTGGTGCTGGAAAAGCACAGCAGGTCAGGCAGCATCCAAGGAGCAGGAAAGAAGGATCAATCTTTCTGCTCCTCGGATGCTGCCTGACCTGCTGTGTTTTTCCAACACCACACTGTCGACTGATATTCCTTGTGTCATTTTCTTGCTTTATCCCAATAACCTATGGTTCCCTTGCTTAATCATCTGCCTACTAGCCTTGCATATAATTAACTACCCAGTCTCAATAACTACTTGTGGTGAAGAATTCCACAGACTTACCAACCTCTGAAAGAAAAGAAAATCCACAGAATTTCTGTTTTAAATAGGTTACTCCTTACTTTTAGATTATTCCAGTTAGTCCTTGACTCTCCCCACAGGAGGAAACAGTCTCTCTGCATTTACCACTGATGTACCTAAAGAATCTCATTTACTTTAATAAGGCCTCCTCATATTCTTCCTAACTACAATGAACACAAGCCCAAAACTACTCACCCTTCCTTCGTAAGAGATCCCTCAATATCCTGGATTAACCAGTGAACGTCCTCTGGAATTCTTCCAATGCCAGTATATTTTTCCCCTAGGGTAGAAACAGGAAGCTGTTTTCTCTGTTTGGTGAGCTTAGAACAAGGGTACACCTTCAAACAAGGGGGATGAGGAGGAATATTTTTATTCAAATGTTGTGAACCTTTGGAATTCTGTATCACTGATGGCTATGGAAGCTCAGTTTTGAGCATGTCTAAAGTAGAGACTGACAGATTTCTGATCACCAGTGGCGTATAGGGTTATGGGATGGGTGAAAAAAAATGCATTGGCATGGTCAAAGAGGCATGGCCATATTGAATGGCAGGCAGACTCAACAGGCTGAATAGCCTACTCATTCTCCTATATTCCTTAGATAATTGGAGCAAAGCTGTTCACAATATTCCAGCTTTGTATACTTCTAGCAAACTTTCCTATTTAAAAAATATTTTACAAAATACTGTGCAAGGACTGTAACAAACACTACAGTGGACAAAGAAGCAGAAAACTAGCCATCAGGATACATGAACACCAACTAGCCACAAAAAGATATGACCCTCTCTCACTAGTATCCTCACATATGGAGATGAGGAAGGACACCACTTTGACTGGGACAACATGTCCATCCTAGGACAAGCCAAACAGAGACATGCATGAGAATTCCTAGAAACATGACATTCCAACCAGAATTCTGTCAACAAACACATCGAGTTAGACCCCATCTAACACCCCCTGAGAAAAGGAACAGGAAGTGACTTCACCACAGGAAGTAACATCACTACAGGAAATGACATCACCAACCCAAAGAAACCCAAGCATGTAAATAAAAAGCAGGAATTTGCAGCATTGCTTCACCTGAGGCCCACTGAAGATGTTACCAAGTAGGGTAATGAAATGTCTGGAAATGAACCTTCCAGCTCAGCGAGCAAACCTACGTCAAACACCTCAACCTGAGCAACAAATCTTCTCAAAACTCGCTTCCCTATTTTTATATTTCATTCCCTTTGAATTAAAAGCCAATTGTTTTCCAACTGTCTTCCCTAATGCCTGCTGACTTTGGGTGCTAGCTTCCTGTTATTCATGGACGAGAACTCCCAAATCCCTCTGCGTTGCAGTATTCTACAATCTTTTCCCATTTAAATAATATGCAGTACTTCTACTTTTCCTTCCAAAGTGCATAGCCCAGCATTTTCCCTCTTTATATTCTACCTGCCTCATTTTTGCCCACTCACATGATGTGTCAATATCTCCTTGTAGACCTTTGTGTCATCCTCACTACTTGCCTTCCCACCTGTTTTTGTATCATCTGCAAACTTGGTGATAGTGCATTGAATTCTGTTGTCTGAGTCATACATATATATTGTAAATAATTGTGTCCCTAGCACTGATTCCTGTGCCACTCCACTAATTACAGGTTGCCATCCTGAAAATGTCCTCTTTATCCCAACATTCTGTCTCTCATTAGAAATCCAATCCACTGTCCTTGCTAATATAATACCCCAAATACTATGGGCTCCCATCTTGTCAAGATGCTTTATGTTTAGTACCTTAATAAATGCCTTTTGGAAACTCAAAAATATTATAAACTGCTGGATCCCCTTTAGCTATTGCGCTTGTTACCTGCTCAAAGAATTCTAATAAATTCATTAAGGATGATTGCTCCTTTATGAAGTATGCTGACTCTGTTTGATCATATTATGTGCATCTAAATTCATTGCTATCACATCCTTTATAAAAACTCAAACATTTTCCTCATGACAGACTTTAAGCTAACAGACCTATAGTTAACTGCTCTGTGTCTGTCTCCCATATTGAATATGATTTTGAAGGAGGTTTGCCTAAATCTAAAGATTCATCAAAATTTCTACCAGTGCATCCATTATCTTTGCAGCTACTTTCTTTAAAATCATAGGATATGGTTGTCCTGAATGTCTCAAAAATTAAACTTAACTTCACTTTTAAAAACTTTTAGGCGGCACGGTGGCACAGTGGTTAGCACTGCTGCCTCACAGCGCCAGGGACCTGGGTTCAATTCCTGCCTCAGGCGACTGACTGTGTGGAGTTTGCACGTTCTCCCCGTGTCTGTGTGGGTTTCCTCCGGGTGCTCCGGTTTCCTCCCACAGCCCAAACATGTGTGGGTCTGGTAAATTGGCCATGCTAAATTGCCCGTAGTGTTAGGTAAGGGGTATATGTAGGGGTATGGGAGGGTTGCACTTCGGCGGGTCGGTGTGGACTTGTTGGGCCGAAGGGCCTGTTTCCACACTGTAAGTAATCTAATTTAAAAAAGTAATCTAATCTAAAACTGCTCCAGTGCCAGCATTAAACACTGTCCTGCTCCTTATTTGTACTTATCAACTCCTTGTTTTGTTATTTGCTTATTACTTATGTGTGATTTGATAGTTCTGCATACCGGCTGGTATTTCATCTTCTAGTTCGGAGTAAATTGTTGGCAAACATAAGGACTTCCATGATGCTGTAGTTTTCATGCCCCTACCACAAATCTCTCCATTTATTTGCACCTGCTACTTGCAGCTTGTTCCCTTGACACAGATTTTATTTGTAATAGCCATTACTATTTTTCAAAGTTTGATCCTGCCCCACATTTAGATAAAAGACTGTTATTATTTTGATTGGACGATTGAGAACTTGTTGGGATGGGAATTCCAAGTGTGACAGTGGGATGGATCATTTTGTGAGTACTCTGACCTGAACAGTAACCGTGTGAAAGGTCTTACTTACACCTCCAGTGATGGTGTTTCAGTGGTATTAAATTTAATAATGGCTGAATCTCTCGGTCCTCGGCTCATAGTATTTTATTTCCCCAGCAACGCTTACAAGTTCAGGGACTGCAATGATAAGAGTATATCTGCAAAATCATACCCTACTAAAACAAAGCCACTCAAAGTAGTTGTTGCTTCTCTGTGTTAAATCTTTATTATTCAGACAAACATACAGAATAGAAGTAGAAGCACACCACTTGGCCTCTCAGATATATTGTGTCATTCAGTAAGATTGTGGCTGAACTGTTTGGAGTTTCAAATTTCACATTCCCACCAACCCTCGATAATCCTTGATTCCCCCGCCTAACAAGGATCTATTCACCTCTAGTTTAACAATATTCAATGACCCCCACCTCTACCATCCTCTGTAGCAAGAGGGTCCAAAGTCACTCTACCCTCTGTGAGAAAATCTTTCTCATTCATCTCTGTCCAAAAAGGACAGTCCACATTTTAAAACAGTGCCATCTCGTTTCTCAGGACACATTCTTTCCATATCCACCTTGTCAAGAGCAATCAGGATGTTGTACACTTCAATCAAGACACACTGTCATTCTCCTAAACTCCAGTGGAAACAAGTCCAGCTTTTCTAACCTATTCACATAAGACAACCTGCTCATTTGTCACAATTACATTGGATGCATTGTTTTACTGAGACGATACTTTCCCTCTGTTCTCTTAAATGTACATTTTTACTCTTACTTTTAGTCATGGATTCACTCAGAAGTGCTTCACGTTGCTTTAAGTTTGATTTATTAGAAAGATTCCATACAAACGCTTTGGATTAATTTTGTGTGCACTAAATGTGGATTGTGAGGCATCGGAGGTAGCCATCTTGAATACAGACATAAATTACACTTCTCCTGGCTTTAAGTGGCAATATTGTGAACATTGCATTAAAAGCATCAAGTTCTCAAACACCCCATTAATTTTCATTGGGGAATGGATCTGGGATAATTAGCTGTTCAACATTTTTGTCTGAAGTATATGAGAAAATGGAACAATCCATAATGACAAAAGCTTGTCACACCATAATTTCCTTGACTTTCTGCAGCATAACAAAGGTTTAGAAAGTAAATGGAACAAGTTATTATTACATTTAGTCCCAGACCTTATTGCCTATCTGCAGCAAAAACTCTTTCACATTTTGAAAATAATGAGAGAAAATGAGAGAACAAAGAATGATGTAAAACTAATATTATCATAACAGAACTAATATTTGTGCTTGCAACCCTATAGAAGAATATAAATTCAAATTTTTCTATCTATAAAAGTTAAATATTTAGCTACTTCAATTATCTCTCCATCTGAAAAATTGTATTAAATTAAAAGAATAACCTCGGTCTTATCAAATTGAATTACACAAAGAAAAATGTCAGGTTTGCTGGGTCTACCTGATTAATCAAATGATCTTTGCGTTCCAAGGACATCACATTAATCTTTTCTATCACAAATCCTGTTTCAAAGTGTTTACGTTAACCTCTTATTCCAAAATCTACTCCAATGAAAGTGCTCAGTACCTGCAATATAACCGTGTGAGTGTTTTTAATTTTAAAGGGACTATTGGAAAGATGGACAAAAGTTTAAGGGAAAATTAAATCACTCTGATTACAGTATTTATCAATTATGTTCAGGTGGACCAGTGTGAACTTTTAGCAAATATAAGCCAATCAAATCTGACAATGGAAACAACTTGCATTTATAAAGTCTCTTAAAATCAAACATCCTCATAAAACAAAGAAGAAGGAGCAATACAACACAGGAACAGGCCCTTCAGCCCTCCAAGCCTGTGTTGACACATTTTGCCCTTCCATACTAAAGCTGTCATCACCTATAGGATCCGTATCCCTCTATTCCTTCCTGTTCATGTATTTATCCAGGGTGTTTCTTGAATGCTGCCATTGCGTCTGCTTCCACCACTTCCTCTGGCAGCGTATTCCAGGCACTTACCACCCTTTGTGTGAAATATGTGCAGCATACATCTAACAAACAATATAGGAAACTGAAATATCAATAAAAAATGGTGGAGAAAGTCAATAGATCAACCAGCATCTGTGGAGAAAGATAAGTCTGCTCTAAAGTAGAGTCATACTGGACTCAAAACGTTAACACTGCTTCTCTCTCCACAGATGCTATTAGACCCGCTGAGTTTCTCCAATACTTCCTGTTTTTATTTCAGATCTCCAGAACCTGTAGCTCTTTGCTTTTAATTCAGATGTGCCACTGAGCCACATAAGGAGATATTAGGACAGCTGGCCAAATGTTTGGCTAAAGAGGTAAGATTTAAGGGGCATCTTAATAGAGGTAAATGAGAGAGAAAGTATTAGAGAGGGGATCCCAGATGTAAGGATCAAGCAACCCCAAGAATATAAGCCCCAATGGAGAAGACACTAAAATCAGGAATGAGGTGAGCGGAGATAACTGAAAGTTTGTAGGTTAGAAGAACACGGTAGAAATATGGAAAGGTGAGGCTGTGGAGGGATCTGAAACCAAGAATGAATTTTTTAGCAGTGAGCATACTAATAACGAAGAAAAGGCACTTTCTGACCTGTTTCGTATATATTTGCATGTTATCAATAGTTAATGTGAAATCCTTTTATTCTAGGTCCTCATTCTCCCATCCTTCCCTGAAAAACTGTACAATGGCAATTCTAGACAGTCATCTAGCTCACCACTTGCTTCTCCAGGCTTGAATTCAACTCCACTGTCACCACCATTTCCCTGCATTTTATGTGGACAGTGTCATCTTCCACCTTTCCATCACAAACAACCAGCCTCACAGCATCATTACAGCTGCTTTCTAACCAAATTAGACACCACTTCAGCCCTTCCTGAAAGAGCGATAGCTACTCCCACTCTCCAGGTTAGAGACAAAAAAAACTGCAGATGCTGGAATCCAAAATAGATAGGCAGGAGGCTGCTCCTGCCCCACTGAACTCATCTCGTTCTACCTCTACTCCATCCTCTCCCTCTAGGCTCAGGTACTTCCTACCTACATCCACAACACAAACCACACCCTCCATCTCTTCAGTAACTTCCAGTTCCCCAGTCCCAAGCACTTTATCCTCACTATGGACGTACAGTCCTTATACCCTTAAGGATGGCCTCCAAGCCGTCCGCATCTTCTTTTCCAACAGACCCATCCAGTCACCCTCCACCAACACCCTCCTCCACCTCACTGAACTGGTCCTCACCCTCAACAACTTTTCCTTTAACTCCTCCCATTCCCTCCAAATTTAGGGTGTGGCCCTGTTTATCCAGATGGGCCCCAGCTACACCTGCCTCTTTGTTGGCCTCGTTGAACTGTCCCTCTTCCGTACCTACACAGGCACTGTGCCCCACCTTTTCCACCGTTACATTGATCACTACATTGGTGCAGCGTCCTGCACCCAGGCTGAATTGGAGCAGTTCATCAACTTCACCCACAACTCCCACCCTGCCCTCAAATTCACTTGGTCCATCTCAGACACCTCCCTCCCCTTTCTTGACCTCTCCATTTTCAGCTCCGGTGAAAGTCTCCAGACGGCTGTTTACTACAAACCCACAGACTCTCACAACTACCTGGACTAAACCTCCTCCCACCCAGTATCCTGAAGAACTCGATCCCATTCTCCAAATAACCTCCCTTCTCAGCCCCTCCCCTGCCCTTCCTCTGCTCCCTGCCACCAACTGGATTCATTCCTCTCATTGACCAACCAGGTTGTATCCTCTGCCTGTCTTCACCTATCCCCACTTCCCCATCGTGCCCCCATCACCCCTTTATCTGCAGCTCCCCCTACACCCCTCCCCCAGTCTTAAAGAAGGGTTACACCCAAAATGTCGACTTCCCCACCTCCTGATGCTGCCTGGCCAGCTGTGTTCTTCCAGCTTCCTATCTGTCTACTACTCTCCAGCCCTATCTCCATAGCTCTCTAAATTAATCACTTACAGATATATAACTAACTCTCTTTTGACACCTCATATAGAATCTACCTCCAACACACTCCCAGACTGTGCATTCCAAATCCCAACAACTCTCATCCTAGTTTCTCATTCCATGATCACTTGCTGACAATCTTGAAATTGTTACCCCAAGTTACTGAAATACCAATGAGTGGAAACAGAATATCCTTCTTTGCTCTGTCAAGCTTGTTCATAACTTGAACATTTCAATAAGGTCACCTCTTAATCTTCTGTGCTCTAAGGCGAATAAGCCCAATCTCTTAAATTTTTCCTTGTGTCTAAAATCCTTTGTTCATGGTAGTATTCGAGTAAATCTCCATTGAACTGTCTACAGAGCGTTAACATTCTTCCTTGAAGTACTGAGGAGACATCCTCCAGATGCTGAACTGTCCTCAAGTTCGGAAAGGTGGTCAGCAATCTGTCCTAATGGACAATTTTGTAAAATTCTTGGCCATCCAGGTAAGGAAGAAAGTAGGAAGTTGTTTATCTCTGAGTGGATTGTGCGACTGAAAATGTTGCTGCCTCAGAAGATGGCAGAGGCGGAATTTCATAAAATTCCTAAAGTGTGGAAACAGGCCCTTTGGCCCTACAAGTCCACCATGACCCTCTGAAGAGTAACCCACCTAAACGCATTCCCCATTATTTGACATTTATCCATAACCTACATATCCCTGAACATTATGGGCAATTTAGCATGGCCAATTCACCTGACCTGTACACCTTTGGACTGTGGGAGAAAACTAGAGCACCCAGAGGAAACCCACACAGACACGGGGAGGATGTGCAAAGGCCACACAGACAATCGCCACGGCTAGAATCGAACCTGGCTCCCTGGGACTGTGAGGCTGCAGTGCTAACCACTGAGCCGACATGTCAGAGTCATCAGTGCTTTTCTAAGGAGAATCTAGATAAATCCTTGTTAGGCAAGGGAATCAAATGTCACTGGGGGTAGATGGGAGTGTGAAATTTGGAACATAGATTAGCAATGATCTTACTGAATAGTTGAGGAGGCTTGAAAGGCCAAATGGCATCCTCCTACTCCTGATTGGTACAATCACGTGTATTCGTTTGTTTGGATATTAATGTCAGTGGACTCATCAGGAGGTTGACATCCATTATTAACTTTTAAAACTTGCTCAATCCCCTATCTCACCACTAATCTTTGCCACATTGAATGTTCTTTTTCATTCAGTTTGATACTGTTCGATGTTTGACTGCCTTGGATAACAATGATTAGCTTATCCCCTTCCTGGAATCCTCCTCTCACTGGCAGGTATCCTTGCTGTGGGCCTTAAAAGTATTTTCTTATACATATGTCATTGTTCCTCAATAAGCATCACTGTTAAACCCATTTTCCAGCGCTCTCCAATTAATTCTGTCCTAATGTTTTTCTCATTTTTCTTCTATATGTGCACAGTTGTTTCTGACACTAGTTTCTCCCTTTTAAACTGAATGAAAATTCTACCATGTTATGGTCACTGTTTCTTACAGGATCTTTGACTCTAAGATATTTTATTAAACTAAACCTGCCTCATTACAGATCAGATTCAAAATAGCCTGATCCTTGTTTGGATCCACAACATATTGTTTCAGGAAACTGTTCTGAATGCACTCCATGAATTCTTCCTTATGGTTACCTCTGCTAATTTGACTTGCCCAATCTACATGCATAAGACCACAAGGGATAGGAATAGCAGTAGGTAATTCAGCCCTTTGAGCCTCTTCTGTCATTCAATAGGATCATTATTAATTTGTCATGTGCACTTTCCTGCATTTACCCTGTAATCCTTGATTCCTCTACTGATCAAGAATCTATCTCTCCCAGCCTTAAAAATGCATAAGGACTCTGCCTCCACAACTTTCTCTGGCAAGGACGTCCAACGTCTCTGAACTCTTCAAAAGAAGAAATTCCCAATTTCAGTCTTCAATTTGCACCCCTTTATTTTTGAGACCGAGACTCTCCCATGAGAGGAAACATCCTTTCAGCATTTACCCTGACATGCCTCTTGAGAATCCTTTGTTTCAATAAGATCACATCTCATTCTTCTAAACTGCAGTCAGTAGAGTCTCAACTTGTTTGACCTTTACACATAATCCCTCTCTATCAGGGATCATCCTTGTGAACTATCTCTGAACTACCTCCAACGCAATGACCTTCCTTAAATAACAGGACCAAAACTGCTCACAGTTCTCCAGATGTGGTCTCACCAGCGCCTTGTACAGTTGCAGTAAGACTTCCCAATTCTGATACGCCACTCTCCTTGAAATAAGAGCCAACATTCGATTAGTCTTCCTGATTATCCGCTGTACCTGTGTGCTAGCTTTCTATGCTTCATGCACAAACATCTCCAAATCCCTTTGTGCTGCAATTTTCTGCAGCTATTCTTAAAGTCACTGATGATTATGTTATTTTACAGCCCTTTCTTATCTCCTGGTTTCTTCTCTGTCCCACCAAAACGCAACTGTTTGGGGACCTATCAAGTTCTCCTACCAGTGTATTTTTTCCTTTGTGAGATAGTGTGTAAGAAATCACACAAGAAATCGTGCACCAAGATCACAGCCAGAATGAAGACCCTGCACAGCTTTTTGATTTTGTGATGAAGCATCACTGTATAAACACCTGGAGATTTACAGATTGTAAGCTCCTCGCAGGCAGCTATACACCCGATGCTGAGGGTAAGAAGTGGAAGCTTCTGCAGATGCCCGGACCTTCGAGCCTGTGAGTTAATAGTAGGGTTAGCTACCTCTTGCCCATCTCTGCCACATGATCAGCTGGCACTCTGTTTGGTAATTGGCTGGCCTGCCCCTCCACCTCTGAACCTGAGTGCTACACACCTTGGGACCCACATTGAGAGAAGAAGTCTGGCACAGTCACTGACACAGTAGCTGAGTTATTAAGAAAATGCATTTCTTCATAAAAACATATCCCTCTTTCAAGAAACTGATTTCAAATGCAATCTGATTCAGTTGTCCTTAGAGTCAATCTCAAGGTCAAACATGATACGGTAAAATTACATGCTAAGGCAATGACTTATTTCAGAGACCATTTCTATAACTGTCTGATCCTCATTTAATTCCCTATTTTCAGGGAATCTTGCTACTGATTAATGCCATGGACTAACAATGATAATGAGCCCTGTCTGTGTGAGAGACAATATATTTTCATTTGCTGTGGATTACTCTCTGATTTCATGTTCAATTAGATATAAGTTCAGAAAAGGAGCTGAAAAGTTTGGAGTTGTTTAAGCAACGCTGTTAAGTTTGTGATGGAGAGTTCTGCTCACTTCTAACTTAAACTTAGAGCTATAGGCGACTAGGAATATATTCGAATTTTGTTTTTCCATGATATGATTAGTTTTGTTGTCGACTGTTAAAATACCTTCTGAGCGAATATATTGTCTCTCCTCGACATGAGGTGATCCAGTTTCAGCAACAAAAGATTTGTTTTTGTCAAGTTTAATGTGATATAAATCCTGTTACATAAATGTATTGGAATAAAACATTTATTTCATTTAGCAGCTTCTGACACAACAGTAGATTTCCAGTTGAGAATTATCAACTTGACAGCAGGTAGACGCCATTGACAAAATAAGTCTGACTTTGAAAGCTTTTCTAAATAAGTAGAAGAACAAAAACCTCCCAAGAAAGTTTTGAAATATCTCTAGCATCTGCAGTTCTTTGTTTTAATTTGCTTGGAAAATTTAATTAATTTCACTCTAATAAGATCATCATGATCAATTTGCTGGTTTGGATAATCATTAAACCTAAGAGCTCAAAATTCCATTCATTTGCAAAATTGAATGTTTTGTTCAAGATTCTCTTCAAACTTATTTGCATATATCAAAGATGAAATCTTCTACAAACATGCACAAATGGGCACTCTTTTAGAACGCAATAGTTTATTTGATAATTCTCAAATTGCCAACAATTGCTCTGTATATTTAAAAGTCATAATTTGATACAGTTTTATGAATACAGCTAAAAATGAAGTAATCACAAAAAACAGACTTATTAAATGTCTGGCACATAACTTGTGATTAACCAGATTTCAAATAACTGCAATAACTTGAAGTAACTGTACAGACCACAGAGTAAATTCTGTACTTTACATTAGTCAGGTTCTTGTAAACAAATGCCTTTTTTAAACATTTAAAAACTTTCTGGAGCCGTCTTTATGTTTCCCCAAACCTTAACCTTAAGAATCTCTTTGAAGGCACACATTCAATTGTAAATAATGAAAACTCACAAAGGTCACTAATTTGATATGGAGTGTGACAGCCTGTAGTGACTTCAAGTACAATTACTTTAAATGGCATAAAATATGATCAAAACCAGGCTTCCACTGAATGAAACTTACCTTATATCTTGATTTCCTAAACCATTGTGCTGGGTTGAATTGCAACAGGTGGAAATGCTATCACATTAGTTTTAACTTGAGGCTGAAACATGACATAGCATTGCTCTGAATATTATTAGCAATTGTATACTGCAGTGTACAATTAGTCCTCTTGTCTTTCCACCTCACACACCCACCTTCATGCACACAATTAGGTCATGTTTACTTTAATCATAGATTGAAATTTCATGTTACAAATGTTGATCAAACATCCTTTAACAGTTATCCTTTTCGAATTTAATCTCATCAAGGAAATTCTCCAAAGTCTTCATGAAACAAACACTATGTTCCTTAATTTGTTGTGACTATGCTTTTAACAACTTCTACTGTTAGTTATCTTGTCTTGCATGAGTGTGAATGATTACATTGGCTCAGATTTTGTGGCTAGCAGTGAAGGAACAGTGGTCATTATTCATTATGCTTATAGCTTCCAACAGAATTTATGTGGGCTTTAGAACAATGCCCTTTAGCCTAATGATGGAGATGTAGAAGACAAACTGAGGCAAAGTGCCTTGGGTGTGGGGTGCAGTTTTCATTTCTGTTCTGACATCGGCAATCAGGAAATGTGGGCTATTAGCTTTTGACAGGAAAGGTGGCATTGAAACAAGTATAAAGTTTGGACTAATTTCCATGTTTGTGTGATTCAGGAAAATCTGGCTCATGACAGTTTGCAGAGAGGATGCCGTGACAACAGTGGTGTAAAGATCCGAGTAGGCCCCATTCAGTTTATCACCTCAAACTTAAATTACCAAATGATAACCTGATGAAATGGGACTAATACTAGTGAGGAAAGATAATGATTTCCCTATTGCAATCACAGATTTTGCCCTGGAATTTGGTTTATTATTTTCACATTTCTTAGAATTCACCAAGTTCCATAACAGCAGGAAAAGCATCTTACCTATGCTGACCTTAAAATCCAAATAGAATTTAGTTACAAAAAGTGGATAAGCCTTACATGTTATTCTATATCTGTAATAATCACATACTGTTTGATATTGCAAGGTTTGTGAAGGTTTGTAGCTCAGGTTGAGGTTTATGGTGTAGGTTTGCTCGCTGAGCTGTAGGTTTGATATCCAGACGTTTCATTACCTGGCTGAAACTTCTTTGATGTATGCTAAGATGGTTAGGGTTTCTGGCTATGTTTGGTCTGCTTGTCGTGGTTTGTTCTTGAGGAATCTGCGCACTGTATTATTTGAGTATCCGTTCTTCTTGAATACGTTGTATAGGCGGTTCTCCTCTATTTTCCGAAATTCATCTGTGCTGTGGTGTGTGGTGGCTCTTTGGCAAAGGAAATACTTACCACACTTTTAGAAGAGACCATCACATAGATCCCAACCACCATCAATCACATTACCAACGAAAACATCATGAAGCTAGTGGACCTGTGCCTCACCACCCACTTCACTTTCAACAGCATAGTCTACAAACAAACCAACAGCACACCCATGGGATCTCTGCTATCAGGATTCATAGCAGAAGTGGTAATGCAAAGACTAGAACAAACAGCCCTACCAACCATCAAACCAAAAATCTGGGTCCGCTACGTAGATGACACATTTGTCATCATAAAACAAAACAAAATAGATGAGACATTTAACATCATCAACAACACCCTCACAGGCATAAAGTTCACCAAGGAGGAAGAAACCAACAACAAACTCGCATTCCTGGACATCACAGTCGAAAGAAAGGACAATGGAGAACTACAAACCTGCGTATACAGAAAACCGACAAACACTGACCAAATACTTAACTACACCAGCAACCATCCCAACACACACAAACGAAGCTGTATCAGAATACTATTCCAATGAGCCACCACACACTGCAGCACAGGCGAAATTCGGAAAACAGAGGAGAACCACCTATACAATGTATTCAAGAACGGATACTCAAAAAATACAGTGCGCAGATTCCTCAAGAACAAACCACAACAAGCAGACCAAACACAGCCAGAAACCCTAACCATCTTACCATACATCAAAGAAGTTTCAGAAATGACAGCCAGACTACTAAGACCCCTCGGAATCCTAGTAGCACACAAACCCACCAACACTCTCAAACAAAAACTAACAAACCTAAAAGACCCAGTATAACCCATGGACAAAACCAACGTCATCCATAAAATTCTATGCAAGGACTGCTACAAACACTACATAGGACAAACAGGAAGAAAGTTAGCCACCAGGATTCACGAACACCAGCTAGTCACAAAAAGACACGACCCTCTCTCCCTCGTAGCCCTACACATGGATGAAAAAAACCCACCATTTTGACTGGGACAACACATCTATCCTGGGACAGGCTAAGCAAAGACATGCCAGAGAATTCCTAGAGGCCTGGCACTCCAACCACAATGCCATAAAGAAACACACAGATCTAGATGCCATCTATCATCCCCTCAGAAAACGAACAGGAAATGATGTCACCACAAACCCCAGGAACCCCATCCAGGAGAAAGATATAAATAGAAAGCAGGAGACAACAGCTTCATTTCACTTGGAGGTCGCCACTGATGATATTACCTAACCAGGTAATGAAATGTCTGGATATCAAACCTACAGCTCAGCGAGCAAACCTACACCCTAAACTGTTTGATATTTGATACTCTCCAAGCTTTTTAATCACTGTATAAGCGTGTTTAAGCCCTGCAGATAGACATGAATATTAGAATTGAACATTAGTAAATTTGCAAACGCTGTAAATTTGTTACCTTTAGGCAATATGTTTGGCTTGTGGCTAAACCTATGTATCAGCATTACTGCAAAGTCACATTTTCTTGTCAATTGTGTAGCTCCAGCCTTACACCTCCAGAGATGGTGTAAGAATATACAAATTGATTTAGAACTGTTACTATTACAAGTCTTCAATCGTGTATTCTTGCTTTTGGGTGTAGAGGCCACCCAGAACTCAATCTATCCACTCTACATAGTATAATTCAAAATGTTAGCTAGACTTTAATGAAGTGCAACAGCATTTTGGTTTGTGCTTCAGATATGAGTTATATTTTACTGACTAGACATTTACTTGACCGAGTGGCATTATATTTTACGGCAGTTTAATGGTGGATGCAGACACTAATAGCAGCTTGGAGGTCCACTGAAATGAGATTAGGCTGATTTTGCACTGACTGCATCATCTTCTAGTTTTTAATTAATGCCAATATCATAAATATCTTAAATTAGATATGGCTCCTGCAGTTGTAGAATGGACTGAATATGCATTCAAAATTAAATTTTAGAGAACAGCTGGGAACTGATGAGGTACTTAAATGCAAAAATATGGAACAAGCACAGACACATAAACATGGAAAATGGAGCCTGAACAGTTGATGAAATTTTAATAATTTCTGTATTCAATGGTCGCCAAAATTCAATCAGCTTTAAAGAGTGAAATGGGCTTTGATTAGCACACACCTTATAGAGTGCTATTTTTGTTTCAATTGAGTATCATTCCAAGACATTGGAGATTTTGTTATTGGTGTTTATGTTATCAAATTGAAAATAATATCAACAGAACAAGTTCACATTTGATCATGATAAGCAAGTAATAATTCAATGTTCCACAGTCCCAATACATCTACGTCCGTCAATCATGAAGATGTAGTTGTTAAATATCAACATACTTTTGGGTTATGGTTAGCATGAGCCACACCAACATTTATTGTCCATCCATAGTTGTTCTTCAGAAGATGGTAGAAAGACTAATGAAGGTATATTAGAGATGAGATCTTGAATCTTGGTACAGTGCTGAAGAAGCACTAGTAATGTATTTCCAAGTCATGATGATATGTGACTTGGACTGAAACTTGGAGGTGTTAATGTTTCTCATGCACCAGCTAATGTCATCATTCTGAATGGTGGATGTTACAAATTTCAAACATGCTTTTGAAGGAGCCTTGGTGAGTTGTTGAGAGATTTGGAGAAAGACCGTAGAGAGTGTATAGCACAGTTAATTTGATACTGTCAGCTTTCTATGCCTGTCAAACCTGTAAGTTATTCTCTTGATGCAATGCTCAGTAGTTGACGCACATTTCTGGGACATGTAATTCATACTGTTGACCAAGAGAATTAATAAATCTCAGCTATTGCCTGCACACATCATTTTTAGTTGGCTACTGACAGACACACTGGAGACAGCTCTAACCTTCAATGTCACCACTGGCCTTTCATTAGCCCTTAGAAAGCTCACTTTCAAAAGACATAGCAACATATTGCTTTGGTTGCACACAGACTACACAGTGAAAACTTGTATGCCTCAGATCACTCAATTCAATTGTGCTTGCATTAAAGAAAAGCCCATTTTGACAAGTGATAAACTTGGCAGGACTACTCTGGTGTAATTGTTTGAAAGCAGAGCGTCTGAGATGTGGGATATCAAGTTCTGAGCCTGTCTTCTAATGAAGTGTCACAATATTGTATTGTACTGTTTAGGACACTGTAGTATCACTATATAAACCTTCTGGGAATGGTTACTTCCAAAAGAGTCAAAATAATGAAACATGTCTTAGTTAAAATAAGACTTCGAAATCAGTCCAGCTCTCTTCGATCTGCAGCAGATATCAATTCGAACTAGAATTAGCCATAAAATCAAACTTGTGCAGGAGAGGCATTTGAATAAATTAAAAATATTGACATTGGATATCTGGTAAAGGGGTAATGTTGTGTCTGCCTCAAGTAGGGGACTGTGGAACCCTCAACAGTCCAGAAGTAGTCACTGTCTGAGAAAACGTTGTTCAGTAAGCACCAAGGCTTGTGGCAAGAGTAAGTCAGTAGTTTTAGGATTGGTAGATATATGAGGCAACCAAATAATGAAGGTAGCTGAAAAAGCTAATAAGGATACAAATCTACAAATAAGACACAGTCCTATCATAATTGATGCATAAACAAAATTAAAGTTCATGGGATTAAAGCAACAGTGTCAGTGCAGATATTAAAATGGTTAAAGAACTGAAGGCAAAATAGTATTGAATGACTATCAGATTGGAAAGAAGTATAGATTAAGTGATGTTCCTCAGAGGTCAGTATAATGTTCATTGCTTGGCAGCACATTTTAGGAAGGATGTCAAGATAAAATCATGGAGTTTAACATGGAGTTTAGAAATGGACCCTACAGCTCAACTTGTCCACGCTGCCCAGTATTCGCAATTTATCTAGTGCAATTTGACTGCATTTGGTCCATATCCTTCCAGACCTATCACATCCATGTCTCTGTCTAAATGCTCTTTAAATGATAAAATTGTACTCACCTTCACCACCACCTGTGGCAGCCTGTTCGAGACACTCACCACCCTCTGTGTGAAAATATTGCTCCTCTGGATCCTTTTGTATTTCTCCCCTCTCACCTTAAGCCTATGCCCTTTGGTTTTAGACTCCCCTGCCCTGGGGAAAAAGCTGTTGGCTATTTACCTTATGCATGCCTCTGATGATTTTATAGATCTCCGTAAGGTCACCCCTCAGTCTCCTATGCTCCAAGGAAAAAAGTCCCAGCTTATCCAACCTCTTCCAAAACTCAAACCTTTCTCTTCAGGTAGCATCCTAGGATATCTTTTCTGTACTCATTTTACTTTAATAATGTTCTTTCTATAGTACAGTGATCAGAATTGCAAATAGTACTCCAAATATGGCCTTCCTATACTCAATGCTCTGATGAAAGCAAGCATATGAAACCATGCCTCTAGATCTCATTATTCTATAACACTCCCCAGGGGCCTTCCATTGACTAGGTTAAAAACAATGACTGCAGATGCTGGAAACCAGATTCTGGATTAGTGGTGCTGGAAGAACTTAGCAGTTCAAACAGCATCCGAGGAGCAGTAAAATCGACGTTTCGGGCAAAAGCCCTTCATTCCTGATGTGCTGTGCTCTTCCAGCACTGGTTTGACCCACCAAAATATGACACCTTGCATTTATTTAAATTAAACTCCACCTGCCATTCCTCAACCCACTGAGCCAATTGACCAAGAGAAAAACAGGAGATCTAGGAGAAAATGAAGAAAGATTTTACTAGAATGGTACTAGAATGCAGGCCAACAGCTTCTGGAGAGACTGGAGAAATTAGTGTTGTTCTCATGAGAACAGAGAAGGCAGAGACAAGATTTCACAGACATGTTCAAGCTATGAATGGTTTCAATAGGGTAAATAAGGAGAAAATACTTCCAGGGACAGGATAGTCGCTAAGTAATGGATTTTATGCAGTTGACTATTAAGGCAGCGTTGTTTGAGGGACCAAGTTTTACATTGACTATTGTAAGTCGGAATACATTGCTTCAAGGTGTGTTGGAAGAGATTGGAAATGAGCACTCAAAAGAATATTGGATAATACATCAAAGGCTGCATGCTACATGGCTATGGAAAAAGGGTAAGGAACCAGCAGTTATTTGATATCTCCTTCAAGGAGTCAAAAGGTTGACCAGGCGAGATTATCTTCCGTTCTAGAATTTTCTATGACTGTGATAACAAAGAAAGCAGAAGCTGAGAAGTAAAGCAAGCCTAAATCTTTTATAGGAAACTGAAATATTATATTCTAGTTTGAAATAAAGTGTTATAAATAAAATTGCGAAAGAGCAGAGTTGAACGGAAGCAAACTCTGTAAAATTTGAAATATTATTATTAAATGTCCTGTGCTGTCGCAAATATTTGTCCAGTAACTCTACACTTCTTCATGTTTACAAAGGTGGTATCGCTGTCTCAGTTGCAAATTCATTATCATTGACTCATGACAAATGTGTTATGCACCTTTTTTATTTTGAATAGATGATCTGCAATGGCTACTATTTAACATTCTGTACAACCCAAAAAGTTTTCATTGACCATCAGAAGGATTGTCATTAAGGGAGCACTTAGCACTTCAACGTTGCTAACAAACATGTGCTAACAATATTTCACTTTGAAGCCCTGATAAGTGAGGAAAAGCTGTGAATGTAGGTTTTTAACTTTGCAGAATTTGAAAATCTACAAACAGAGATTCCAACACTTAATTCATAAATGATAATGATACCAATCTTTCTGACTAAGATTGGTAGATTGGTAGATTCTATCATCAGGATTTCAGTGGTTTTGTTAAGTTAAGCTGACTTGAAGAGTGTGAACGTGATGCACCTCTGCACAGATGTCATTTATGCACAACTCAAGCTAACCAAGTGCAATTATGGGACTTCATTGCATGGTTGTGAAAGAGAATGCTTTCGGTTTCTATCTCAGTTGCCAAAACAGATGGGTTCAATACACAAAGCAGATGGGTTGGAATTGACAATTCTTTTCCCTCTCTCTCTCTCTCTCTCTCTCTCTCTCTCATATGGTAATTTATCCGTGACCTTTGTACCAAATAACTCAGTGATGCTGCTTTGTCACATATTATTCATTGAGCTGAAGTATATAATTATTCTCATGATAAGCTAGATACTTTATAGTTTTACTTTACAAATATGACTTTTATTTTGGGAAATGTGTTTTCTTTAAATAATTGAACAATTACTCCATTTCTAATTGATAGTATTGTTTTCATGCAATTAACATGAAGGTATGTATATTTGTTCAATGTTTGTCCCTTTCTTTCAGGGACAGGTTATATTTGAGCACTAAATCTAAACTGAAGTGCATGTAGCTTGTGATGGCAGATTGGGCCAAATCTTTCTGTGTTTCTTTCAGTTGTATCAAACTGAGTTATATTAATAGTTCACTGGGGCAGCACAGGCTCAGTGGTTAGCACTGCTGCCTCACAGTGGCAGGGACTCGGATTCAATTCCAGCCTCGGGTGACTGTCTGTGTGGAGTCTACATTCTCCCCGTGTCTGTGTGGGTTTCCTCCAGGTGCCCCAGTTTCCTCCCACAGTCCAAAGGTGTGCAGTTTTAGTCATCTAAATTGTTCATGGTATTCAGGGATGCGCAGGCCAGGTGGATTGGTCATGGAAAATGCAGGGTTACAGGGATAGGGTAGGGGGAGTGGCTGAGATGCTCTTCACATGGTCAGTGCAAACTCAATGGGCTGAATAGCTTGTTTTAACACCTACAACCGCAGGAGTCTTTCTGTGAGATCCAGGTTTGATAATCACATGTTGTTCAGCTGCTAGGTAAGAAATATTTCCAGTAAATCTGTTATTGTAGCATGACAAAAAGTAGTTACATGGATTCAGACTACTTAATATATGTAAGTTTGTTTTCTGTTTCAGTACTATCTTGTTGGTTGTTACAGTTCCCCTGGAGGAGAAAGTGAGGTCTGCAGATGCTGGAGATCAGAGCTGAAACTGTGTTGCTGGAAAAGCGCAGCAGGTCAGGCAGCATCCAAAGAGCAGGAGAATCGATGTTTCGGGCATGAGCCCTTCTTCAGGAATGGATTCCTGAAGAAGGGCTCATGCCCGAAACGTCGATTTTTCTACTCTTTGGATGCTGCCTGACATGCTGCGCTTTTCCAGCAACACATTTTCAGCACAGTTCCCCTGGAACCAACATTTCATAATTGTGAAACAGAAAGTGTAATTTTCACGCTACTTGTCCAGTGGAAAATGGACAAATGCAAGATACAATCAGCTGGATGACTCCATTTCTGCTCCCTTGTGTTATAACTTGCTCTTCTGTTTGGTGATAAGAGTGACCACCTCTTCCACTGGAGTCTTGCTGTCAGAAAGAAAATCTGGTCTGATATGTCACCAAACCTTGACTGCACATCTACACAGTGGCAGCAGTAGAGAAGCCAAAATGGATGTTCCTTTGGATGAAGCTTGTAAGAAGAGGAGCTGAGCACAGAATGGATCAAGGAGGTGTGTCTTTTTACTTTCTTTATCATGGCAGGAGAAGCAGGATCACTTATCCTTCTCACACAAGAGCCTCCTTAAACTTATCTTTCTATGTTTTGGAGTCCCACTGACCATTCCTGCTGTGTGGGTCAGCTATATCCAGGCACCCGACATGTTTAGATTAGATTAGATTACTTACAGTGTGGAAACAGGCCCTTTGGCCCAACAAGTCCACACGGACCCTCCGAAGAGCTATTCACCCATACCCCTACACCTAACACCGTGGGAGGAAACCGGATCACCCGGAGGAAACCACGCAGACACGGGGAGAATGAGCAAATTCCATACAGACAGTTGCCTCGGTCTCTGGTGATGTGAGGCAGCAGCACTAACCACTATGCCACCATGCCGCCCATGCCATCTTCCAGTTATTATTGACCTGGAAGTAAACTTTCCCCGGTCTCACGGTGACCTTGGTCTCTGCCCAACCAATTCCGACTCCATATTAAAATCAAAGCTGTGGCATTCAAAGCACATGTTTTGCTGAGGTGATTGAAGATTATTCTTCTCAGAACTCGTGAAGATTCTTGGCTTGAGTCTGTTATGGTCGTGTCATAGAATTGTGTTCTTTAAAACTGAGAGTAACAAGTTACATTCTGTGTGACTATGACCAATATAAACCAGCCTTTCTCATCTGTTTTGACCTGCTTGAAGTCTTTGACGCTGCTGAACACACCACCCTTCACCTATAACTCTGGTCTTTCATGCAGCTGGATGAGCTGCTTTTCCCTGGTACATGCCTCTTCATTTAATCATCACCTGCAATGGCTTCTGTTCCTGCCTCAGCGCTCTTAAACCAGATAACCTCAAGGATTTATCCTTGGCATTCTCACCTACCATGCTGCCCTTCAGCAACATCATCCAAAAATCACAAAGCATTTTCATCCCGTACACTATTGACACCTAGCTCTACCACCTTGCCATCTCTCTTGAGTCTTCCACTGTTGTTGTCAAAATATCAGACTATTTATCCAACATCTTATCTGGCTAAGTAGAAGCTTCTTCCAGTTAAATATTGAAAAGGCCAAAAACATTGTCCTTGATTCCTACCACAAAGTTTGTTCTCTAGCTAGTGACTCCATCCCGCTCCCCATCATGTGGCTGAAACTGAAGCAGATTGCTTGCAATCTTGGTATTACATTTTGTCCCTGAGGTCAGCTTCCAGCCACATAATTGCCCCATCACTAAGATTAGGAGAAAGTGAGGATTGCTAATGCTGGAGAGTCAGAATCGAAATGTGTGGCGCTGGAAAAGCACAGCAGGTCAGTCAGCGTCCGAAAAGCAGGAGAGTCGATGATTCGGGCATAACGAAATATGCGGGGGAAGGGGGCTGAGAGATAAATGGGTGGAGTGAGGTGGGGCGGGGGGGGTAAGTTAGGTGGGAAAGTGATTGGTGGATGCAGTTGGGTGGTACTAGAGATAGGCTGGAGTGGAGGGTGGAGCGGATAAGTTGGAAGGAAGATGGACAAGTAGGCCAGGTTAAGAAGGCAGCGCCAAGTTGGAGAATTGGGTCTGGGATGAGGTGGGGGGGGAGGGGAGATTTGGAAACAAGTATATTGCTACTTGCATCAAAGCTGAAACTTTCAAAATGGTTTTGGTCTGTCAGGCTGAAAGGGGCATAAAATTAATGTCCATTTAAAGGTTTGCTTTCACCTCCTCTGGGAATTGACCTGTGCTAGTGGATGCCAAAGCAGAATATCATGGCTGCCTGATGAAATATTGTGACCCTACTGCATGGTTGGACAGGTACCTTCTGTTTAGTTGACCTCTATATCTGAACCCATGATATTTCAGTTTCCAGAACTGTCTGTAGTGGCCATCATTCTCTGTGGCACTGTTGAGATGACAGAAAAATGTCTGGTAATTAGCTCTTGGAGTTCAGGCTTCCTCCCTGATGGGGCACAAGTCCCACTTTGAGCGAACTAACAGCCTGAGTACCAGAGTGGCTACATAATTTCACAGCAAGGAATTCAGTGTCTATCGTGAATTCTGTTTTTGAGAGTTTCTGCAAAGCGTCAATGGAATTGCTACCAGTGAAGCTGGTTGGTCCTCAGCTAACTGAGCAGCTTGAACCTGGGAATGAGTTAAAGAGATACAGACAGAAAGACAGACAGAGAGAGAAAGACACAGAAGAATGTGCCATTGTTCCTCCAGCAGAAGCTGATGTTATCTGCAGTAAAATATTCAGCTTAACCTTGGAAAAAAAGAAGTTACCATTCCTACAGCAGTTGTTCTGATCTGTGACTTTTGAATTGATAAGTTGGAGACATTTTTCAAGTGAAGCAGTCACTCAAAACATCTGAGAAAGAAATGGAAGAATGAGATTTGAACGCCAACATCTTGGCTAATCAAATATCAGATTCAGGAAACAAAGAATTTCCTCTTTTTTTCTACTTCTACCATAATTTAGTGTGTGTGTGTAGGAGAGTTATATATCTATTGTTTATATTTGTTTACCTATAGCTATAGTCTAATTACTTCCAATAAATAACAATGCTTGTTTAGTACAGAATCCAGGTCAATGTTGTTTACCAACATTGTAGAAAGTCAGTAAATTATGTACTATGTGTACATTAAAAAATGGTTGAAAATCACACGACACCGGGCCCAACAAGTTTATTTCAAAATACCAGCTTTCGGAGCGCTACTCCTTTGTCAGATAGCTAGTGAGGCAGGATATGTAGGACACAGAATTCGTAAGTAAAAGATCAAAAGTGTTATACAATTGATGTGATATATTAGACAAACTTAAATGCCTATTAAATCTTTAATCACTTTGAATGGGGATACAGGTTTCTATCTCCTGATTGATTTCCTTCCCCACATCCTGACTCCTGCCAGGAGGCCTGTACGCAGCTCCCATTTGGGTTATTTTTCCTTTACGATTTCTCCACTATACCCACACAGATTCTAAGCCTTCCAACCCTTTATCACTTTTCATTTCCTAGTACCGAGGTAACTCCGCCCCCTCTGCCCGTCTGCCTGTCCTTTTGGTAGGATGTGTAGCCTTGGACATTTAGTTCCCAGCTCTGATTCCCTTGCAGTCACATCTTTGACACCCACACATTGAACCTGCCAATTTCAATCTGCAGTATAAGCTCTCTCACCTTGTTTTGTATATTGTATGCAACCCTCAGTCCTGCACTGACTGCCCCTTTACTCACAGTTATCCCCAATGGAATATTACCTCAGTCTCTGGATTATCAGCCAGTGACAATGCCACTAGGTCATCAGCTCCTCAAGACTACAAGCTCTGCAGGCTCCCTGTGCTTCCCAATCCCTCACTTGGGACCACTTCACCACCTTTCCTGTATGTACACCTATAGACCCAACTGTGCCGGCTCACTCAATCCCTGCCTTTGTCTCTTTGCAGGAGAAATTGGCCCAGACCAGAACAGAGAGGGCCATGGGAATTGATGGAATTCATCTTCTTCACCAACCCCCCCTCAAAGTCAAGGGTACCTTAACGGAATGGACTGTGAATGCTCATGTGGTGATGCTGAGACTTCCAGCAAAAGGAAGGAACATTGATAAGTGATCTCCTATTACTAGTGAATGCATTCTTAACGTGCCCAAATTTCTACCCTCATTTTGCAACTCATTCTCTCTCTTGTCTACTGCAAGTACTAGCGGCATCTGCATACTCTCTCTCTGACTTTACAGGATGGAATGGGACAGGTGGCATGGACGAAACTCAAATGGGAATACATCATCATATTTTTAATATATGTTCATAGTTCTTCATTAATCATGTGAACAGCAGTTTGTTTTAATTGCAGCTACAAGAATAGCCAGCCATTGCACCAACATGATACTCGAATGCTGTCTGAAAGATAGCTTTTTTTTCTGCAGTGCTCATTTCATCATGAAACTTTGTCATGATTGAATGACAGAGCATCAAATGAAGTCAAGGCTTTCATCAATTTGTAACCTTATCTTTTATTAAGTAACGTGAACTACATAAAAAGATCAAAGTGCTAAGCTGCACTTACATTGGAAATATACAGGAGATGCAGCATCAACAGCCAATGAACAGTCTCTGCACACAACCCTCCCTTCCATGTAAAACAGGGTACCAAGGAAGGAAATATTGATTGGGATAGTGACAGTGTCAGTGGCAAGCCAGTGTCCAAGGCTAATGCTCTAGGGGCATGAGTTTGAATCCCACTCTTTGAGATGGTGAAATTTGAATACAATTTTAAAAATGTCTGGAATAAAATGCCAGTCAATCAGCAGTCACTTTACCACTGTCAATTATCATAAAAACTTTGCTGGCTCTCTGATCTCCTATAGGGAGGCAAATCTGCCATCATTACCTACACTGGCCTCCGTGTGAGTCCAGACCCACAGAAATGTGATTCTTAACTGCCCTCTGAGCAATTAAGGATTGACAATAAACACTGGTCTATCCAGTAATGCCCACCTCCCATGGACAAATAAGGGAGGTCCTACCTCTGGCAAACAATGCTATGCTGTAGTATGCCAAAGACGTTTATTCTTCTTTAGAAGGTCCAGTACAAATGCTCACTGTCCACCAGATAGCCTTTCTGTATCCTCCTGTTGTCTGAATCAAAAGACCTGAGGATTAAGCAGTAGCCTCTCTCCACTTGGCTGCAAAGAGCTCCCCAGACATAACCTGCATGGAAACCTAATGAGGAGACATACTGTGGCCCTCAGCAGCCCCAGTGGAAGAAAGTGCTTCATTGCAGAAAGTTTGGACAGCATGACATGGTGACCTGACCTCACCTGAATACAGAGTACAGCAGCTTTGCCCCTCTCATATCTGCATGGCAGACACAGAATACGAGTGACTGTGGATCTCCTGGACATTCAATAAATTATGCAGCGGTCTTTCGGTGGAAACTCTGCCATTAGGAAGCTGCTTCACGTCCACTGGAGGTTGATGCTGCTCCTGGGCTTCCAGACACAAGTGTTCTTCACCCATCCACTCATAGTGCAGCAGTCACAGGAATGGCCACAGCTTCTGGGCCTGGATCCACTTGGGATGGTTCCAATGAGCCAAAGTAGGGACTGTCAGAAACTAAGCAGCTCTTCGTGATAGTGGCCGTTCAGCAGATCACACTGATAACATTTAAACAGCATCCTCCGATGGTCAAAACTTGGAAACCTCCAACAAGTCCGGCGACGGGTCACATCTGCATGGAGCATTTGCATCATTGAACTGATTCAGATATATGTTGCTCAAGCCATTTGGCAAATCAGCACTAAAAAATTGTAAGCGTATCAGCAATAATGAGAACTTCTCCCCATCGCAATCCTCCCGATCGGCAAGAAAATTACAGGAAAGTGTTGTGGACATTTCATAGTCTAGGGTGTGAAATAAGCAGCTCCTACATGTTGTGCAGGTGATGGGATCTTGGAATGTACTTGTGAATTGTGGAGTTAAAGTGAACTTATCCCCACGCTCGACATTACCTGTGCTTCACAGCCTTTCGGATTGATTTGTAATTTTGCATGAGATGGTCAAGATTGCTTGTGGTCAGGATTTCTCATTGGGATAATTGGTCAATGCATGAGATTGATGTACAGAATTGTGTGATAACAGATATCTTTAACCAGTGCTGTGTGATTGTCTCTTCAATCTCTTCCCTCTGAAAAATAACCTGACATTTCTCACCAGAAGAATCTGCCCTGACCCTCAGAGGGAGAGAACAAAAATCACACTGCTCTTTTCACTCCAGGTGTAATGGCAGCAACTTTTAACTTTGATTGTGAACTGGTGATTTTGACTTAGATGTCAGGCACCACGGGGAGCACTTCATAAATTGAGTGCTAATTTCAGCCAGTTAATCCAACTCACACACCCTACCCTACACCCCACACCTCATCCCATCCCAAACCTTTATGTTCATTTTTCCTTTCCCTCTGCTCCTGTTAATCCCATTGGATTTGATCTTTGCCTTGTTATTTGATTTAACTGCCCATCTTCCCGCTTCATCCTTGAGTCCCAGGCATACATGTAGTTAAGCCAAATATCCTTCCACCTATTAAATCCAGGGTGATGGTGACCTTTGATGAATCTCCTCCTACAGTACCACACGCCTTCCAATGCTCGGATGTCTCTCATACTTATCTGTTGATTTGGCCCCTTCATAATTATTGTCTTATCTCCATCTCAACACTCTATGTTTAATTCCCACTATTGACTTCCTCAGGGTACCCACCACTTCAGTGGGCCCTGACAGTCCCCACGAATTTCATTAAATAGACCTCCTGGAGTGACCATGGCTCACACACCTGACAAATTTGGTAAGATATCCTAAACTGATGACTGACCTGCGATCTGTGCACCTGTAATGATATGGACTGATGGCCCTAAATTTCCAAATGACCATGTCCAAATCCTTGGACTAATATTAGATGATATTCTCGACTTACTATGTGGGTACCTCCTGACTGACTACGATATCCCCTGACTTGAGCACAGTTCACCTTAGACTTTAAGATGTGGTCATGCAGTATGTTTGCCATTCAGTATGTTTGTCCCTGCTGCAGGTGTGACATTGATATAGCCTGGCACTATACAGCAACATTTCCACTCCACCTTCACTGTTCATGCAGGCAAATGTGACAAGTCACACATACAATGTCTGACTTTGTATGTGTGCTCAAAGGCATGGAAGTATTGTGGGCCCTTAAGTCCTGGCTGTAGTGGCAACATGCAAAAAGACAAGGCAAGGCAAAGAGGTTGAGAGAATCCAAGCAGGCACAAAGTGAATGAGCATTAAGGAGCCTGGAGATGCTCTCTGCTCCAGTGCATGAGATGGGTGCCTGTCCCTGTGTGCAAAATGGCCTGGCAGCAACATTGCAGTGTGAATTGGTGGTGCAGTGTTGAAGTGGTGGATTGTGTTCTGAGTGAGTCAGAAATGTGTCATGATAATGTGACTGATGTACATTCAATGCCAATCTGCTTAAATGAAGGCTGCCCATGGATTGTCGAGAAGTGTGGTGCTGGAAAAGCACAGCCAGTCAGGCAGCATTCGAGGAGCAGGAGAGTTGGTGTTATGAGCAGAAGCTCTTCATCAGGAATCCATGGAGTGTACCCTGAGATGCTGGGGTCTGCTGGCTATGATGGAGGCTCAGAGAAACAAGTGGTAAGCTGAAGCCACCAGATACTCACTCAAAAGCTTTGTGATGAGAATTGTCACCATTTTCTTTCTCTCCGCTGCCTGGTAAAATAGTGAGCTGCACATAAATAAAGTGAGAGTAGGTCGTAATGAGATGTCAGTGCACGCAAATAGGCCTCTCATCGCTCAATAGCGATTTTCTCGCCTTGCCATTCAAACATCAGGTTGAGAATTGGACTTCTTTCCCTGATGTTGAGAATCTAATTTTTTCTGATCTATTTCTCCAACTGACTCACGATTGTCAGGAACTGGGAGTTTGTTCCTCACGATTTTCCAACCGTTTTATGAGAATGGAAGCAAAGTGCCTCAATCACTTCTGATGATGTTAAGAAGGCTTTGCTCTGCCTCAGGATAGATTAGCACTTTGACAGAGCTGATTGCAGAACTTTTAGGTTTTCCTATGTAATGTGGCAAGAAGACAAATGGATTGTGCGCCACATGCTGACATTGTTCTTAATAGAAATCATCAGGACAAATCCTGAGAGAATTGTGTTTTACAGTTATTGATTTGTGGCAGAACCTCAGGCAACAGTCATTTGTTTTGTTATAAGTGTTTGAAATTAAATACACCTATCTTTCACAGAGCTTGTAAACACCAGTACGGGCTTTATCTTGTAAGTAGGTTTAATGTGATTGTCAAAGGGAAAGGCAGTGACAATAAGTAACCCTTGACCATCTTTTCCCCTTTTGGTATTTTCATTATAAAACACATTGCTAACGAATTCTATGCATTCAGCTGTTCCGTTTTAAAGTGTTTTTGAAAGGATGAAGAAGGTGCATTTATATAGCACTTTTCAAAGTATGGGGGTAAATTTCCAGAGTATTTACCACTGTTCATTATGTCTACAGCAGAAAAACTGCAAACACCCAAGAAGCATTGCTGAAATGGTGCCTGCTTTAATTTTGGAGATTTCCGCAACTTTCTGCTGAAGTTGCACAAATGGGACATTACCTTAGAGAAATCAGCCTCTCAGGTAACCTCCTTTCCTATCCCCTAACTCCCTTCCCCTCCCCTCCCCTCCCATTCCACTTCTCCTCTCTTTCACTCCTCCCTGCCATCACCAACCAGATTCATTCCTCCCACTGACCAACCAAGTCATACCCTCCACCTGTCTTCACCTATCCCTACTTCACCACCCTGACCCCCACCTCCTTTATCTGCAGCTCCCCTTACACCCACCCGTGGTCCTGAAGAAGGGTTAATCCAAAATGTTGATTTCTCTGCCTCCTGATGATGCCTGGTTTGCTGTGTTCTTTCAACTTTCTACCTGTCTCACTATATTTCAGCAAGTTAAACTGTTAATGCTGGATACATTTTTAGTTCTGAGTTTAATGGGTTAGCATTGATGTGGTTTTCCACAAAGTTTCAAGGCAACCAGTTCATCTATTTTAGCATCAAAAGCAGTCATTATTAGAGAGCTGTTGATGATTTTGTATGTGAATGGAATTATGTAAAACAGAGGCAGTGGTAGGCTGATCTCTGATTGGCCAGGTTACTCTCCTGCAATTTAATGGTTGTTCAACCATTGTCTCAACGAAAGACCTCTGATCTTACCTTGCAGGAAGTCATGCTTCAGAGAGATGCTGGCCAATCAAATGGACGAATGTCTTGAGTGCAACTAGTGTCATCAGGTAGATGCTGGGAGTACAGACAGTCCCCAGTGCCAGAGAGGCCCACGCTGGTAGACCTTAAAGTGAGGATTGTGAGGAAAGAGAGCTGGGATCAGAAAACATACAAAAGGAGTGGCCTCTGTTGTGCATAGGGTGCCTGATTGGAGTGGGGGGAGGGGTCTTAGCATACAAACATGGTCTTCTGTGTAACATTGACACCTCTTCCTAGTAAACAAGTTTGTGAGGCACATGTTTAAGCATTTTAAAATCTCAACTTTCAAATGTACTGATAATCATTTTTCCAGTGGGAATGAGAGGGGCACATATGGAATCTCCATCATAATGGACTCTGAAGGGATTGCCTGGAAAATGGAAGTTTCTGCTGAGTAATACTCCTGCACTTGGAATCCTCTCAAAGTCTTCTATTAAAAAGAGAATTTGGAGGGTTCTGCTGCAGATGAGAAAGTAGTTAGTCAGGACAAGTCAGACAATTAAAAACCTAGTTCCCCAACCTTTCTTACAGCACCCCGACAACAACACTTCTGATAATTACACTCTGTGTCACTAACCTTGACCCAACATCAGGCAGCTGGTTTCTATGACCTGGCACATTTTCCATTGCTGCCAGACCTGACCCTCCCCTCCTACCATTGCTAAACCCAAAACCGCTTCAATCCTGACCTATCACCCCTGCTCAAGACTCAATATCTTCTCCTGACCTGCCTGAAATACCCATCATTTACCAGCCCATCCCCTTGCCACCTTGCATCCTGAGACCACAATTGCCTGGCTCCCTTCCCCACCCACTTGACACCCTACCCACCAAATTCACTTGACAGCAATTATCCAAAGTGGCAATCGGTGATTCTGAACCTTTTCATTCCAGAATCCAGCAGTTGACTGCTGTGAAAACTTTTCAATATTTTTATTGTATTAGGAACTGTATAAATCTTGTTCTGCACCTAAAACACTAGCTTGTGCCTTGTACGCATATTCAGAAAGAAAACAGGACAGATCCCTTAGAATGAAGGCCACTGAAAAGGACGGTACAACTCTAGGGTGTGGGAGGGAGTTTGTTCAATGCTGGCAGTAGGATTTGCAAAATTAAATATTAGAAATGTACCAGGAGTTGGTTTGATAGAACACATACTGATAGTAGAAAGACCTTGTTCTGTCAGTTGAACACCTCTTGAGTGAACTGCATATCAGCAACGTTATGTTGCTTCCATTAATAAACATGGTTAGCTTTGGTTCCAGCATCTTATTCATGTTTTATTCTACTAACCAGGAGTAAACTCTGTTTAAGCTTTATGTAGCCCCACTGAGCAAGTGAATTCTAAATGTTTTTGATCTAAGTGCAAGTGAGAACTTCTGCACTGTATAAAATTAGACAGAATCTTATGGGGATGTGAGCCATGATGAGGTGTATGTTCAAATGAATGGCAAATGTGGCAAGGTCAATTAAAAGTTCCAGCAGACAAAAGGCAGGCAGCTTGAATCTGAACTGCAATTGATCTCCGACTACTAACTGTGCTGGAAATAGGTCTTTTTTGTGGGTGCAATTCTACAACACACAGGCGCTCACAATTCAAGTTTAATTCATCAGTGATTTGGTTTTGGGTCACTGTTCCAAAGTAAATGAACAAGCTATCTTGTAAGGAATCCGATGTTCTGGTTTTGTACCAAGAAATTTCAGTGAGTGTTCACAAAATATTAGAACTGAGTTTGACATGTTTGCAGACATTGAAAGTGATAGAAAAATGTGTTCCTTTCCCAGTATTGATATGTTTAAAGCACAGTCAAGAAGAAAAACATTTTTACAATTCAGAACAAATTCCTTTGAAGACAATGGAGATTGTGGCCCTTTGTGCAAAGGTGATTGACAAAGTTTAGATCATTTTCTTACTGGTATTTAATTTTGAAAGGAAATCAAAAGAAAATATTTAGAACTAGATTACAAAAAAAAAGACTTAGAAGGGATAAACAAGGAAAGAAATACATAAGTTGGGAAATGTACAAAAGAGAACAGAAACTAAAGTAGAAGCAAAGCATATTTATCTCTCCATATTGTCATGTATTAAGTTGATCATGTCATTGATACTCATTGGCATTTTTTAAAAATCCATGAATTTGGATTTATCATTAATCTTGGAACCAAATATTACAAATAAAAAATATTATTAAAAATTACTGTTACAATTAATATTTCTTATTATTACAAATCAAAGGATAACAAATATAAACCCTCAATCCTTGCCTGTTGCATCAAGTCATGCATTATCAATCAGCTTATTAACTAAGTTAATAGCCTGGAAAAGATCTCAACTTGTCAAAAATGTATTCAATACAAATTTATAAAACAAGGATGTAGATGCTCAGACATTCTACATTACAGAAGAAATTTGAATTACTAGTACAGAACTCCATTCAGCAGCAGGAATGAGTAGTTATGTGATGCATTTGACATAATACAATCACTTTATTGGGCTGCATGAGCAAAAACTTGGTCAAAGTGGTAGACAGTATCTTGAAGAAAGAGTGGGAAAAAGAAGTGAGATTTAGTAAGAAATTTCCAGAGATTAAGGAATAGACAAGTAAAGGCATTGCTGCTGATGGTGGAGCAATTAAAATCAGGATTGATTGAGAGACCAAGATTTAATTTTGGAAAATATAAAATGTGAGAAACTAATTTTATAATATTTGTAGGTGTGTAGCATTTTGGTTTGCTGTCAGTTATATTTCTGACTTCTAATTGCTCCACCCTGGTTCCAGACACTTTATTTATGATGTAATGAAGAGATGGTAGACAGGTGTTCAAGGGCAAAAGAATCCCTGCATTATTTGTGTATAATAAGGTAACAACGATACAAAGAATAGGTAATTCGATAACTCAATGAAATTAATACAATTAATACGTAGGAAACAGTAGTACTTTAAAATACACTATTAATTAGATTACCACTATTAAAGTCACAACTATTTACTATTACACAGAGAAGACACCAGTATTTAAGTACACTACTAATCAGGATTGCTACCAGTAGAGTCCCAGTGCACTTATACCATCTGCCTCCCACTGCTAACTACACTGGAACGTTGGGGTCTCTGGGATTGTGCACACTACTCAGATCACCTGAAGTTTTGAAGTTCATCTGGCTGTTCTCCCTTGCCATACCTGGAACGTGGTTGAGGACTTTGAGCTGTGCAACCCTTTCCATTGGGTTGCGCCTGCTCATGCAGTTAGGTACATGTTGGATCTGTCAGGTAAGTACCTGGTTTTCTTTACTTTTTGCTGGTTTGGTGAGCACAACTTTCACGTCCTGTTGCGTCTGTGGATTTGCAGTATCGGTCGAGTCAACTGTTGCTCCGAATTGTCGGTCTTTGGTTCTGATGGTCGTGGTCAGTTGTTGCGGTTCGTCTGTTATTCTCAGTTCAGAAAGGCCGGGGTTCAGAAGCTCTTTGTTTGGAAATGAGTGGGCCTGTACCATTGCAGATCTCTTGGTAGGCTTCTCCGTCTCTGCTGTTCTTTATTCTGACGATGCTCTTTGTTTGGCTTCTCTGTTCAGACTGTCGACATACCTTCTCTTGGACTTTGGTTCGGAAGTTGTACAGGTGGGATTGGAGATGACAGTTCTACTGACTGTTGACCCTGTTATCTCTGCACCAAATCTGCAGTCTCATTGTTCGAACATAATTCCTACAGTGTGGATACGGGTCTTTCAGCCCAACAAGTCCACACCGACACTCCATCGAGTAACCCACACAGACCTTGTAACTTTACATTTCTCCTGAACTAATGCACCTAACCTACACATCCCTGAACCACTATGGGCAATTTAGTATGGCCAATTCATCTAAGCTGCATATCTTTCGATAGTGCGAAGAAACTGGGGCACCCGGAGGAAACCCATGCAGACACGGGGAGAATGTGCAAACTCCTCACAGACAGTCGCCCAAGACTGGAATCGAACCTGGGTCCCTGGAGTGGTGAGGCAGCAATGCTAACCACTGAACCACCGCGTCACCCCAGCCACCGCTCTCTTTGAGGTTAATTGGCTTGCTGATTTTTAGACAAGATGTAAATGGTCTTTAATTGTTGGGTGCTGAGGCTCTCACATCACCTGTCTAGGCTTTATACTGTCTAAGCTGGGTAGCCAGAGGTGTAAAAACCATCTCTGAGCTAGATTCCATCGGTTTTGGGTCGACTGTTTCAGAGAGGAGGTATAAATTAGAAATATAAGTTGAAAAATATTCCCGCGTCTGCTGGAGATTTTTTTAAATCCTTGCAGGCTCAGCACAATTTGTAAACTTTTTTTAAATCCAGGACTCTGCCCAAAGTCCAGGGTTCTGCCCATATGTTTTATTATTGGGGATTTTTGCACATTACAGATGCATGATTCATGAAATATAAATTAGTCAGCAGTCAATGTCATTAACTCAAAGGTATTTGTTCGATACATATAAAAGTTTAATATTTGCAGATATTGCATAGGGAATTATTTAATTATTTCTCAGGCCTGGTTTTCGAAAAATTTAACTTCAGTACAGAATTTTCCCAGCTCTTCAGCCAAATGGCCAATAAAGAAATTTGGAGAAAATACATTGAGAATGAAAAGTTTGGTTTGAATATTCCCATATTTTAACTAAATGTCAATTCATGGGTGGCTTCGCTCTGTGATGCCTGGTGAGTTTTCCCAGTCAATTCTACACTACTCACCTCATTCAGTGTACAGTCTGCCTCCGTGGAATGGCTTTTGTATGATGGTGGATATCGGCACAGGTTGTCAGTGTCAGGACCTTCCTGTGGTCTGCATTTAATCTGCAGTGACTGTATTTAATCCCTAACAATGCACCATTTCAAATGCTACAAGTTAGGAACTATCTTTAGGGTAACAAACACATAAAATGGTGGAGAAACTCAGCCAATGTGGCAGCACCTATGGAGAGAGAAACAGAGTTAATGCTTTGAGTCCAACATTACTTTTCTTCAGATCTGATTTGGATTGGAAAATTATTTTTGTCATCTTCTTGAGAGATAGAGAAGAAGCATAGGGAACAGATGGTGTGCAGGCCCAGGGTAACAGACAAAGAGCTTAAAATAGCAATAGAGTTTTCTGGTAAAAGAGCAATAGAGTTTCTATGTTGATTCAAGAGTTGAGAGAGTTGGCTTATGAGGAGAAGTTGAATAAACTGAGATTATGCGGATTGGAATTTAGAAGAATGAGGGGAGATTTTATAGAAACAGATAAAATTATGAAGAGAATAGAGAAGATGCAGCAGGAAGATTGTTTCCACTGGTGAGTGAAACTAGAACTGGGGGCAAGGCCTCAAAATAAAGGGGAGCAGATTTAGGACTGAGTTTAGGAGGAAATTCTTTACCCAAGGGGTTGTGAATCTGTTGAATTCCCAGCCCAATGAAGCAGTCGAGGCCACCTCGTTGAATGTTTTTAAGGCAAAAATCCATTTTTGAACAGCAAAGGAATTAAGGGTTATGTTGAGCGGGCAGGGAAATGGAGCTGAGTCCATGAAAAGATCAGCTATGATTTTGTTCAATGTCACAACTGGCCAGATGACCAACTTCTGTTCTTATTTCTTATATTCTTATGAGATGGGGCGGCACGGTGGTTCAGTGGTTAGCACTGTTGCCTTACAGCACCAGGGTCCCAGGTTCGATTCCAGCCTCGGGTGACTGTCTGTGTGGAGTTTGCACATTCTCCTCGTGTCTGCGTGGGGTTTCCTCCGGGTGCTCCAGTTTCCTCCCATAGTCCAAAGATGTGCAGGTCATGTGAATTGGCCAAATTAAATTGCCCATGGTGTTAGGTGCATTAGTCAGAGGGAAATGAGTCTGGGTGGGTTGCTGGGAGGGTCAGTGTGGAGTGGTTGGGCTGAAGGGCCTGTTTCCACACTGTAAGGAAACTAAACTAAACTAAACATATAAAATGTATGTAAATTAAGGTGAGAAAGTGGGTCTTCTCTGTTGAGAGCAAAGTAAACAAGACACAAATAAGTCAAACCTGTGGTGGGACGGAGAAGAATATAAGAAAAATGGAGGACAGTCACTCTACTCTGAAGTTGTGGAATTCAGTATTGAGTCCTCGAAGCCATAAAGTGCTGAAGCAGAAAATGAGGTTTTGTGCTTCATTGGAGTGTTGTAGTGGGTCCAGGACATTGCCCTTGGTGTGTTGCTCTATAATTGCAAAGGACATGACTGAGAGTGACTTGTTGGCATCCAGCTATACCAAAGGTAACTGGAGATTCTGGAAGACTGGGTGGTGGACAGGAGATCTGACTTTTGTCCTCGGGCCGTGAGGAGACCACAGCAGTTTTACAACCAATAGGAAAACTTCATGCTAAATTCACTTCTTTGTTTTCAGTAGCGGAAGACATGAAGAAATAGAACGAGCATTGGAGCTAGAAATTGAATGGTATTGGTTTTTAGAATACAGAATGAGACAAAATCAGATGGCAAAGCTGTGTGAGTGGGTAGAACATGGCGGATGAGATTTAATGTCGATAGATGGCATGCTTAAAAATGAATAGGTAACTTATTTTTGTATCATCCACAAACTTTACTATCCTACGTTCACTTCCTCATCTGAGTTATCAATGTTATAAATAATTGTGACCCCAGCACTGATCCCAGCTGGATTCCCCTTGTTACAAGTTGTTATCCTGAAAGTGCCTCACTTATCTAACTCTGTCTTCTATTAGTAAGCCAAACCTCTATCCAAGCCAAGATATAACCTCCAATACCATGCCTTCTTATCTTTTTAAGCAGCGTAATGTGTCGTAACTTATAAAATGCATTGTGTAGATCTAAATGTATTGCATCTATTGCTTCTCCTGTATCTATCCTGTTTGTCACCTCCTCAAAGAACTGTAGACAATTTGTTAGGATTCAGTTCACCTTTGTGAAACCACGCTGACTCTGCTTAGCCATATTAAGTATTTCTAAATGCTCTGATCTTTCATATTTTATTATTGCCTCAAAATCTTTCCCAATAACAGACGCTAAGCTAACGAGCCTATATATCTTTTTTGTTTCTCCTTCTGCTTTTAAATTAAAGGGTGATACTGACAGTTATCCAATCCTCTGGATGTTTCCAGAATCTAAGAATTCTTGGAAGATTACTACCAATGTATCCATTATTTCTGTAGCTACTTCATTTAATATCCTCGTCTGGTCCAGAGGACTTATCTTTCTTTAACCCCATCAGTTTTCCAAGCACTTTGTTTTAGTGATAGTTATGTCCTCTCCTCCTTGATTATTTAGTCATTTCAGAAAACCGCTAATGTCTTCAACTTTGAAAACTGATCCAAAGTATTTTTTCAACTTCTTTGTCATTCAGAATGCTGCTTCTCAGTCTTCCTTCTCCAGATGTTTCCATTTGTTTGCCGGAGGTGCAGGGAGGCCAGTGCATATTTAAATACCTTGACATATTCATTAAAAACATCACAGCTTACAGCAACTGGAAAGGTAAAATAAACTGCATATCTTATGGTTTGAGATGCTTTTTATTGTCGAGAAAAGAGGCAGCTCCTGCTTTTCTAGAGATCTGATCACTTCTCATACATATATCCCACCCCCACCTTCCAACATCCAACCAAGCTGTCCAGCTGCTTGAGAACCAAGCACCAAGTTGTTGGCAGGAAGAAGACCTTTCTCATTGATAACTGGTCAATAATTCACAGATCAGTCAGCCACTTGCTGCCAACCAAAGTTCCATTCGTACACATCCCTTGGATCCATCTCACCTGGAAACTGGCTTCCACTACTGTTTAAACAAGCAGCTGTGTAAACAGTACTTACAATGAATCTCAGGTTATTTGCTTTTACAGAAGTACAGCAATATGTCAACAATCATTGGTCTTTAAATCAGTTCTTTACCCATTTTAGAGCACAAGTAAAAATATGAATAATAGAAAAATATAAAGAGTTTTCAAAATCTTTATACTTTGAAAATCAGAATTCATAAGAGTTAGAAGTGTTGTTGGAATTGTTAATGCAACTTTGTCAGGTTTCTTACGATTTAAGAAAAAATTAACTTTGTTGGAAGTTATTCAAGTTGTGCAGAAATAGAAACCAGAATGACACTCAGACAGAACCTGACAAGTGAAGAACAACCATTCCTCAGGAGAGCTTTGCAAGATATGGACACTTTGAAGGGGTAAGTGACAAGTCACAAAGAATGAGAAATACAGCAGATGTTCAGAGTTAGTATCAGTGCAGTAGAATAATAGGGCCTCACAGGCACAGCTCGGTCTGACAAAGAAATGCAATATTCATAAAACTGTCGGTCACTTCCAGATGTCCAGATGTAAGAAACTTTCAGGATAGCAGATAAACTGACAGTCATGCACACAGAGGTCGAGAATGCCCACTACATTTATAAGTATTTACTTTAGACAATATACCACCATTCCTAGGAGAGATTCCCAGGAGAAATCATTGTTTAACTGAAAGTAATAAATTAATTAACTTGACTTTCATAGAGCTTATTTACATCAGTGGACATCGTACCAATTTTAACTTGATACAGGAACAAATATTATTATCCTGTCAGATCAGTTACCATGACTGAAGAAACGGTGGCACAGTGGTTAGCACTGCTGCCTCACAGCGCCTGTAGACCCGGGTTCATTTCCCGACTCAGGCGACTGACTGTGTGGAGTTTGCACGTTCTCCCCGTGTCTGCGTGGGTTTCCTCCGGGTGCTCCGGTTTCCTCCCACAGTCCAAAGATGTGCGGGTCAGGTGAATTGGCCAAGCTAAATTGCCCGTAGTGTTAGGTAAGGGGTATGGGTGGGTTGCGCTTCGGCGGGTCGGTGTGCACTTGTTGGGCCGAAGGGCCTGTTTCCACACTGTAAGTCTAATCTAAAACTGAGGTCACAGTTAACAACGATTCAATACTAAGATTAAAGGAGTGCTCCAAGTAACACTGCAACACAAATAGTGTTCAAAGGTTAAAAATGTGATGGTGCTTAAATATAAATACTTATCAAACATATCTTGGTTTCATCATTATAGCAGGAGCTGAAGAAATTTAACTAGAGATAAGAAAACAATTTGGTTCAGAAACAGGTCATTACTGAGCAATTGGTCAGACATTTAATTGGGTTTCCTGGACAAATAGTGAAACCCATCAGAAAAACGAACCCTATAACATTATCTTAGAGAACTGTTCTATATTGTCAACTGGAAAGCAGTCAGAGACTTCACAGGAAAGGCGGACACAGTCAATGCAGGTGATAAAGATGAGCATGCAGGAATCTTCCAGTGATTGATTGATTTTTGATTCATTGTCACATGTACCTAAGTACAGTGAAATGCTTTGTTTATGAGCAGTACTGGCAGATCATAGTAATTAAGGACATATAGATCATAGCATGAAAAACAAACTTGGACAGAGTTACATCGCACAGGACATGCATGAAGCTAAATCAACATTAACAAGATCAACATTATTTGAAGTTAGAGGGATCCATTCACCAGTCTAATAGTGGCAGGGAAGAAGCTGTTCTTCAACCTGTTGGTGGGTGTGTTGAAGCTTTTGTATCTTCTGCCTGTTGGAAGTGGGAGGGGTCTTTGATGTTGGCAGCGTTTCTGCGGCAATGAGAAATATAAATGAAGTCCATGGATGGAATAATGGCTTTCCGTAATGTTCTGGGCTGTGCACACAACCTTCTGTAGTTTCTGGGTGAACAGTTCCCATACCAGGACACTATGTATTCAGTCAGTATGCTTTCTATGGTGCATCTGTAAAGGTTGGTGAGGGTCTGCATGGACATGCTGAACTTTCTAAGCTGCTTAAGGAAAAAGAGGTGTTAACATTCCTTCTTGAACGTTGCATCTAAGCTCGAAGTCTAGGACAGGACAGGTTGTCTGTTATCATCACTCCTATTATCACTCCATGACTGAGAATGTGAAAACATTTGTTTCACCAGTCAAACAACTACAGAGGGCAGCAGAAATTTCCAACCTGATTGATAAGTTGAATTAAAGAGCTTGTATCCTTCAGTGCAGACGTATCAGCAGATTAGTTGCAAGTATTTGCTTGAACAAAGTATAAATGAGCTGCTTACAATTCAATGGAAGCTGTGGTTTCTGGACCCTGTCAAAATGAAGAAAATACATTATCTGGCCATCCAGGACACTGCACAGAGAAGGAAAATAAAACAGAATGCATTTTGGGAAAATTGTAAAACATGTAAACTACCTGCATTTGTGTACAAGCTGAATATCTAAAGAGAGATGCATTCTGCACAGCTCCTGAGAACCCTTTGTAATTATGCCTGACTATCAGTATTTACAGTTCCAATTGGTGTCATACAGTAAACTATCTTGTTATGTAAAACAAGTGCCCTTTATGTTTTGATTTGCTGGTAGTCTATCCTCCCCCACTGATAACTAAATAAGTCCATGACTTAAGACAGAGAAAGAAGGATTGGTGTAAAGGAACTACCCAGAGTAGGAGGCCTCATGTCAGTGACAGTAGTATTTTAAAAGTACAACATAAAATACATTGAAAAAGAAACAAATCACAGCCAGTTCAGGGCCTTAGTTTATTCCCTTTATATTACTGTATGAAATTTGATTGTGATATTTAATGGAGGACATTATGGTACCAAACTGAAAGCAGCAAAAGGCTGTTTATTTTGACACTTCACATCAGATCCCTAAACTACAAAGGTAAAGTTACAAAAGTTAATTTTATTCACACTAGGGACAAGATTTACAGATGATCTTATTGAGCTAGTCAAGATATTTAAAGGTATTGACCAGTTCACCCTGAGGAACAATTTGCCATGATTTGGACAATCGCAATGAGAAGCAAGTCAATAGATAGACCAGCCACAACTATGACACAGAAAGAGGTAAATGTTTGCAATGGATTGCCAGGAAATTATTGAGAACTGGTAACATAAGAAATTTATCCAGAGGGGATCGAATGAGTTAGATAATGGTCTGTCCTCTCAGCTTATCAAATATATTCCTGTTTGAATCCCAAATGGAGGTTTGGGTCATATTTGCCCAGTGAGCATCGTCCACAGTATGCAAAGCTAATGGAAATATCCTTTCAGTCACCAAGTTTATTCATTCAGCCCAGTGTTCAGAGCTAATGGTTGAGCTCATCTAATTCCTATGATCATCCCACTGAGGTAATATTTACTGCTGTAAAAGAGAAAGAAGGTAATTGCGACATTTCTGCTTGGACAGTACCTTGATGGAATGAATTGCTTTCTTGTTGGAGAACTGCCCCAATATTCTTGTCAATGATTATAGGGATAATCTTCTCAAACAGCTTGCTGACGTGGTTTCCTTGGAATAAAACACCAACGCCAGTATGAAATGATCTGAGTGACTCTATATGTTAGCCCATGTAACACATTCCAGGAAGAGGAGGTTCTCATTGTGACCGATGTTTTGATGATTTTGTCTGAACAACATTATGTACACTATTCATCTCAGGCTTACATATAGTCTGGACACTATGCTCACTTGTTACAGTTACGTTACTGTATTGTAATCAATGTGTTCAGATATGTTATGATACACCTCTGGGACAAGTGTGTCTTAGATCTTCTGCCCTAAAGGTAGGGACATTAGTACTGCAGCAAAGAGCCACTACAATTACATTATATACATAGTTGACTGACCCACTAAACTGACCCAATTAACTAATAGGCATTGACATTCCTTTAGTTACAAGTTATAATGCATTAACTGACTAACAGAGGAAGGAGGCTTAGTATACTAGAATATCACATGTCTTTATGTCATTTAGTTTTCTTAAACATTTCTGACTGCTTGAAAGAGACAACAGTTGTTGAATAATATTAGCTTGCATTTTAGGTCACCAGATAATGATTTCTTGTAATCTAAATTAATCTCTGAAATTAATTCAGATTGCTTTGTCTGTGAATTAGTACAACATTTAGCACTTTGGTGACAAAGTCATTCCCCAATCTGATTGAGTCATCCGTTGTGTTGTCACAGGAAGGTGGAACATAGATTTTAAGATAGATTGGCAAACTACTTATGCTTTTCTTTAACAGAACAAAATCAATACCATGAAGCTATAAACACTGACATAAAATCACTGAAACAGGTTTTCTTCATCACAGTTCACTGACCAGCTCAACATCTGGAAGTTTATAGCAACAAGTAGAGATGGTGTTACTACTGAGACAGACTGATATCTCACATTGGCTGAGTCTAGTCAGAACTAACGCTGCTCTGGTGGCTCCCATGATCAAGTTTGCTTTTTCTAAAGTGTCTTCAAGACAAAATCAGAGTTGATCAAAGACTTGAACTAAAATGGTAATTATTTTAGATCGAACAACAATTGGAAATGATTGAGAGCAATCTGAATTAATTTCAGAGATTAATTTAGTTTACAAGAAATCATTATCTGGTGAGCTAAAATGCAAGCTAATATTATTCCACAATGGTTGCCTCTTTCAAGCAGTTAGAGTTTTATTGGAACCAATAAATTCAGTAATTACATGTTCGCTAAAGTGATTAGGTGATTATGGAATCAATGAGTGATTGAATTAAGTGTGTTTTGACTGAGGTAAGGATGCTCAATATTACTCGTTGTTTGTTACTCACGGATACAATTATATTCCACTAAATATATATTAATTCAAAATGTGGTGTTGAGTGTAATAAAATTGATCTGTAGATAGATTTTATAGCCCAATCAAGTCAGTATTTATGAAAAAGTCTCACTGGATGACTCATTTAATTATAAGAATTATAGTTTTTTTACATTTTCATCAGATTTTCAATCTACAGAAGAAATTACTCCATTCTTAGAAGTAATTTTGATGGTTTAATCATATTTAAAATTCTCTTAAAAGCTAGTAGATGATGCACTTGGTGAAAACAAAATACTCTGATTTGAGCTGAGATACACCATATAATGTAAAATGGTGAGATAAAAATCTTTTCCTTTATATTTGTATGGCATTCAATGAAAATAACTGGGACACTTTCATTGCAAATACTGATGTTCTAAGGTTTCATGCACAAGTCTGTCCTTGTGTTAACATTATTTATTAATTAGTTTCTTATCTATCTCAGATCATCTATTATTATGAGGGAAAAACTGAGACATCAAGAGAGAGCACTTAGGATGTAACTCTATGGAAGACTATGAGCTGGACCGATGGAACGGAATACAGTAATATTTCACCCGTTGCTGAACAAAACCATAAAATATTTAGAAATGGTATGTAAAAGTAGTTCCATTTCAAATATCTTACTAATTCCTTTCATGGATGAACACAAAATTCAGATTTCAATATGGTTAATATTACTGCACATGTTCTACCATTAGGAATGGAGATCTCCAATTTGCAGTATGAGTTTTCACCATTGGAGGGTGCTATTGCTTCCCCTTCACACAGTATTCGAGTTGAAATATGCTATCACGGTAATCTGAGCCTCAATAACAATGAAATATAATTTTTATTAGATAAAAAAATGAAATATGTGCCTGTTACCGGATAAACAATTTGATTTAATGACAAACCACATATTCTATTGATAATATCATTTCTACTGCATCTAACATCCAAATCTTTGTCACTCCAGTACAACTTCTCATATTTTATTTCTTAATTTGTTCTGACCTAATTTGGCTTCAGACTAATGAAAGTGAATCTTTGTGAAAAAAAAGCAGGTAAGTCTTGTTCGGATCACAGGATCATTTGTACAGATTGGTAAAACCATTCCCATCATCTCTGTTTTTCCAATGCTGTATTCAACAATCCCAAAGTGATTTTATTCTTCTTAGCTCTGCAACTATTACATAAGAAAAAAATAGAAGAAAAAGCTTGGTTCCCTGAGGCGGTGCCCTCAGGCCTTGTAATGGCCATTGGTTAAGTCATTTGAGGCCTTGAGGCTCTGTTGATTTGTTGACCAATTTCAGTCAGCGATCCTTTAATGAGTACTCAGACCTTGTTTTGCACACCTATTTCAGGTGGCTGCTGTGCAAATTGGGAAGATACAAATTTCTAATTTCGGTGACTTTGTGCTTTCAGGGCTGATGGTACGGGATGGGATGGGATAGGATGGGATGGGATGAGATGAGATGAGATGGGATGGGATGGGATGGGATGGGATGAGATACAGAGATCAGATGTGAGAAAAAGTAACCAGAATTTTTTCTTCCCAACCTCCATTTTACACTCAAATCAGTGAAATTATATTCACTTCCTGCCTGGGTCTCTTTTATTTTATTTTTCCTAGCAGCTATCATTCTGGATTTTTTTTCCGCTTTTTGTAACCCTTGTTTGAACTTCTGATTTAAAGCTTCACTGTTTGGAACATCAATATCGAGAAATTGTTTTGGTTCCCAATGGACCATCCTCAAAATAAGTAGCTTTGTAGGTCATTTATGTGGATGTTGATGCAGTTCCTGCAAATTGCATTTTCGTTTGGTACGGCAGTTTGATTCCCAAAGCTGTACAATCATTTAGTCAGCTATTTAAAAAAAAAATTGAAATACATTGGAAACGTGGATCAAATATTAAAACCAGCAAATAATAGCAGGTTGACCACCAGTGGCAATTTATCGAGTTATGTTGCAAATGCTTCACCAACGTTTCAAAGACAGAAATACAAGTTTGAAAGGGCTAATGGAATTGGATGTTAATTGAATGTGCTGTACTCTGTAGAGTATAAAAGATAAAGCTAGAGTACATCTGGTGGCTGTCCATTTATCATCCATTGGGACCATTTTATCCATTCTTTGTTACAAACGTTGGCATGTGAAAATGCCATTTCACTCACAAAGCTCAAATGTGACGCAGAGCATATTGTACAGAGTTAGTATGATGCAATTCATCTCTTAGATGTCAGTGACAACACTAGTGGATATAATATAGATTTTAATGGACTATCTTCTGATCTAATATTATTGGTAGCACAGTTCAGAATATCAGTAAACTCATTATTAGTTTCACTGAATACTTTGACCCCAGGAGACTTTTGAGAAAGCCAAGTCACTCCAAAAGAATTGATTTTTATAGCCTTAGTACCGATTACTATTAAAGTCTTCTGCATTAAGCTAATCCTTCTGAACAATTAGCTTAATTAGAAGTACAAATTAAACACCAAGGATGTAAAAGCAACATGGGTGCCATTTTAAAATAAACAACTTTAAAAACACTTTCAAAGATCATATTAAGTGCTTTTATACACAAGAGTTAAGGAGTGAATCAGGCCAAAGTTGAGTGATTACATTACACAATTAACCCATTCCTTCTCTTTCTGATTGCGGCAGTACAGATGTTTAACAGGCCCATCTCTTAATTTCATACTGTAATGATACGAGCATTCAGCTCTACTCTAATGCAGCAGCTGCTGGAGGGCCAGTCTTTTGCCAGGAAAAGGTGTATTTTGCATGCTATCACAAAAATACTTTATATTTAATATTGCTTTAAGATTTTGAAGGACTGTGGGAAAAGGAACCTATTTCAAGTTTTGTGGGCGTGCAAGACCTGCACTCGTTTCTTTGAAACAGGTCACTGAAAATTCCCGCTGCAAATGTGTTGCTGGTCAAAGCACAGCAACACATTTGCAGCTGTGATCTCCAGCATCTGCAGACCTCATTTTTTACTCACTGAAAATTCCCAGAAGATTTTTGATTTGTTTTTATAAACAAAGTCTTCGTAGGAATCACGTGACCTGTGCTAACTGCTTGCTTTGCTGTGGGTCTCTTTGAACAATGGAGTGAGTCTATTTAATCTTGCTCAGTTGGAGGAAAATCTAGTAAGAACCCCAAGTTTAGAAGGAGGCTAGCTTGCCATGATCAAACTGCCCAGCTGATCGCTTCGGTTTTGGAAAGAAAGCCTTCTACAACAGTTTGGAGTGAAACCTATTTCTCCTGTTGAAAGAGTGAATGTGAAGAGTATCTCAAGATTGTATTTCCTAAGCAAGCTGTGTCTGTAAGACTTCAAGGGTAACTGTACATGACTTGTGACTTGACAACATGTGCTTAACCATCTGAGCAATGAGTAACAGACCCTGAAACGCACAATGTTTCATTGTTTTGTCCTCAAGGATAACCCATTGACAAAAATGTCTTTTTCAGAATGTGAATCACTGCAAACAAAAGTGTTTCTTTTTCCCCCTTGACGTGTCTGTATGTTATATTCATGTTTGGGGTGATTTAGAGGGTCAAGGATTAATACTCATATATTGCAGACTGTCTAATTAACCATGTTTATTGAATAAGTTTTATTTTGATAATAAACCTACACTTGTACTTATTAAGAAAGCAAGTTGTGAGATGTTTTGGTTAAAGCCCCATTTAATTGGTCATCTTGGTAATTGGACAAACGATTTTTATCTTATGTTGTGACCTATGGAGTAGTGGGACTGAAGCAGTAGAGCACTCCTCCAGCCTCAGCTATAACAGTGCAGCAGGTGCTGGAAAGGAAATGCTGAGAGGAATTGACTATTAACACAACAGGGAAGATAGGGTTGCAACATTAGAGGCCCTGGGGCAGGATCTGCACAGGAGGAGCAATGTCCTGTATCGAAAGAGGGCCAGCTATCCTTCTTGACAAACTCCGAGAAGACAAAGGAAGTAAGTGGCTGCCAGGATTTAATGAAAATAGTGTAGGCTTGCCGTGCCGAAAGAAGTTCAATGACTTCGCGAGAGGTCAGGGTCAGTGTATTCATTTCACAAACCATATCACAGCTGACCAGCTGGTCTCAGCCACTGCTGGAGTCAACAGCACCATCACCTAGAGGTGAGGTCTCTTCCCCAGGGTAGGGGCGTACAAGCCACCAGTGTATATTCATCAGGTGAGAGAGGAAAGATTTAAAAGGGACCCGAGGGGCAACTTTCTCACACAGTGTGTGGTGCGTATATGAGACAAACTGCCAGAGGAACTGGTAGAGGTAGTTACAATTAGAACATTTAAAAGACATTTGGGCAGGTACATGGACAGGAAAGGTTTAGGGGTGTGCACATGGGTTCAGACTGCAGGATTCCTCCAGACTGCTCCAAGCAGTACAGGTTTTATTTAAGCACCCCACGAATCTATTCTATCACATTTCATGTGGCACAGTGGCTCAGAAGTTGCACTGCTGCCTCATAGCACCAGGTACCCAGGTTCAATTCCACGCTCAGATGACTGTCTGTGGAATTTGCATATCCTTCTCATGGGTGCTCTGGTTTCCTCCCACAGTCCAATGATGTGCAGGTTAGGTGGATTGGCCTGGCTAAATTGCCCATAGAGTACAGGGCTGTGCAGGCTAGGTGGGTTAGCCAAAGGATTGCAAGGTTACAGGGACAGGCTAGGGAGGTGGATCTGGGTGGAATGCTCTTCCAAGGGTTTGTGTGTACACAATGGGCAGAATGGCCTGGAGTGATTCTATGGTTAGGACTTCCATTGCATACAGGCTGCTCACATGTCATTGAGGTATGTTCTGTAGTCATGCCACATGGTTCAGCTGTGCAGTTTCCTTTTGGAAAAGAGAATGCAGAGGTTCAGCTCTCTCTTCCCATCCAGCGGCATGGTGAGCTTGTTTCAGCAACAATGGCATTGGATTGTGAAACATTGCTAATACTATCTGTTCCATCCCCAAATTTCAAAGAGAGCAAACTTAGAAAAGATCATGACTCCACGCCCTTGATGTTTTGTGAGGTTCTGGTTGTGATTGTAGCCAGGTAGATTCTAGTAAATGTCTCCAGAGAGAAGGGGGAGGAATGTCTGAAGCATTGTGCCTTGCTAAGATGGAGATGGTGTAATTGCTTCCTGAAGGCTCTGGGCACATCAGACCTTCTTGTTGAGAATCCATCTTCCCTTTCTCTTGTCTCCCCCAACAACTGGTCCTTCTCTCTGTCACCTCTGGTCAATCGTTCTGATGTTTGTAATGAAAGGCACCATTTGGACCAAATGTTTTTTTTCCAGAACCCTCAAAACATGAATCAAGACCTTTAACCATGATCTAATCAACAAATAGGTAGGTCACATGAAGAAACATATAAACATAACGAGACAGAAGGAGGCCATTTTCAACAGGGTGCTCGTGCCAACTAAAGTAAAACTGCCCAGTCTGATTGCACCTTTCAGCTCTAGCCTTGTCAGTAAGGGGGCCTGAAGTATACTTACATGTTGTGTTTTAATAGTGATGAGAATTTCTGCCTCTGCCACCTTTCAGTAAATGGTTTCCAGAACTCCTCCATCCTTGGGATCTAAACAAAATATTCTTCAACTCCCTACTAATCTTTCTGCTAATCACTTTAAATATACACCCATTACAATCTAAATCAAAGCAAATTCTGCTTAAACCCACAGGCCTCACTTTCTTGCATATTTATACATTATCATATGTGTGATCTTGGAGAAATTAATTCCATGACTTGAAAGATCACAGAAGTTTGGGTATGCATGAGTTACAAACACACAGACATTACCACGCCAAGTTTTATTTTGATCTTTTATGACATCCTTGAGGGTCTTTGCCTAAACAGTTTGCTGTCCTGCCACTGAATAATCATTCACACCATGACAAATCCACACCCTAACTATTGATCTGAGTCTGTCAGATGTCAGATCTGCCCCCATGGAAGCCAAGGCTCTGTTTACCAGCTAAGAGCCCCAGCACGCACGCCCTTTCCCTTTCTGTGTTTTATTGTCTTCCTCCCCTGTACCCCCTCAACCTTTACTACTGTCATTCCTACGGCTTCCCAGCATTCTGTCTCCACTCTTCACCTCACATCACTTTTCTCAGCTTCCCAACTACAGCACTGTGACAGCCTCAATTGCCCTAATGTTTGGTGGATGGATCCCCTGGATTGACTATGGCTCAACCTCTTGAACACCTTAACTGGACAGTCCCAAGCAATGTGTGCCTAGATGCCTGACTGATACCAGTGCAGCTTCCTGACTGTGTTCACATGACTCACGCACTAGCTACATAACCCACATGACTGACTGTGACCCACTCCTTGGCCTGTAGAGGTACCAAGCCCCCTGACTGTGAGTACCCTGACTGGGTACCTAGCCATATATTATTTTTACATATCTTACAATTGCTCTGCTCCTTTAAATCTCAATTCTAAGTCTGTTAAAATTGCTAACAGTGTTCGCTTGAATCCGTAACATTGTATTCTCCGCTCAGTTGTATTACCCTTATGCACTTTGTATGGTTTGATCTGCCTGTACAGCAAGCAAAACAAAACGTTTCACTGTACTCAGATACATTTGATAATCATAAATCAAATTATATGAATAAATCCCTGCCCTGGAGCATGCCCTGAGATGCTCAGAAGTATTGATGCTGGGTGTCCAAAATGAACAAGTGTTGAGCTAAATTGCCAGATAACTGTCCTGCTCTACGTATCGAGAATGGTCTGCACTTAGCTTCTGTTTGTTTCCATCTTAGCAAGGCACAATGCTTCAGACATTCCTCCCCCTTCTCTATGGAGACATTTACTGGAATCTACCTGGCTACAGTCACAACTAGAACCTCACAACACATCAAGGGCTTGGAGTCATGATCTTTTCTAAGTTTGCTCTCTTTGAAATTTGGGATGGAACAGATAGTGTTAGTAAAAAACATTTGCTCCAAATTATGCCTTTCATTACAAACATCAAAACGATTGACCAGAGGTGACAGAGAGATGGACGAGTTGCTGGGGGAGATAAGAGGTGAGATTGGTGTTAATCAGGGTGAGAATAAGCAATAACTGCTCCGAAGCGAAAATCTCAGCTTGACAGCTGAAATGTTGTTGGAAAATGCGACGAGTTGCATTTTTCAATGTTGAGAAAAGTCTCTCTGGGCTTCTTAAGTGATTCTCCCAGATTTATTTGTCCACAGACCATGTTGTTGAAGGTCTGGGAAGATTCTGCTCATGGATTTTAACCAAACAGAACACCGTAATTATATAGACCAACAGATAACAGGGTGATAGTACATAATCAAAAGAGACTAGTAGCTGTTACCAGATGACCAAAGAATGACCATCATGAAACCTTCTGATTATGTAGATATCATAAATTCCCCACAGTGTAGAAACAAGCCATTTGGCCCAACAAGTCCACACTGACCCTCAGAGTATCCTACGCAAACCCATTCCCCTATCCTAATACTCTACATTTTCCCTGACTTATGCACCTAACCTACACATCACTGAACACTATGGGCAGTTGAGCATGGCCAATTCACCTAACCTGCACATCTTTGGACCGTGGGAGGAAACCGGAGCAAACCCACAGTGACACAGAGAAAATGTACAAACTCCACAAAGACAGTCACCCAAGGCTGGAATTGAACCCACGACTCACATAGGATAGTGCTGTGAGGCAGCAGTACTAACCACTGAGCCGTCATGCCAGCCAAATGAAATAGCAACAAAAATAAAATTCTTACCTTTGGTGTTTAAATTCTGGAATGGTTCTATGTGCATTAAGCTGAAAATGTGTTGCTGGAAAAGCGCAGCAGGTCAGGCAGCATCCAAGGAACAGGAGATTTGACGTTTCAGGCATAAGCCCTTCTTCAGGAATCGGGCTGATAGAAGGGCTTATGCCCGAAACGTCGAATCTCCTGTTCCTTGGATGCTGCCTGACCTGCTGCGCTTTTCCAGCAACACATTTTCAGCTCTGATCTCCAGCATCTGCAGACCTCACTTTCTCCTATGTGCATTAAGAGTAAGCTTCTTGAAACTGAGTATTATAAAGTCTCCGAAAACTTTCAGAATGATAAGAAATAAAATGAATTATTTTATTCACGGCCTGGATCTGTTACCATGGTAATGATGACTACACTTTACTTAGATTCTCAATATAATTTTGATTTCTCCTACACAGAACTTTTTTTTCATCCAAAGTAAAATACTTTGGGGCAGGTTTACAAAATCAAAGTGTCATCAGTTATGTGAAGACCTCCTCAATCTTCTGTTTGTCTTGACAGTAGGTAATTTGAAACAGCTCTGATAATTCAGGCTAAACTTTGACCTCCTCTTCTCCATCCACTCTTTCTCCCTGGCAAGAGGGGGTCCAGCAAGGGGATTAAAATCCTGGTGTTGCTAAACGCTGATGGAAATGACCCAGAATCCAGATGAGGCACCTGTTAAGAACATGGCGAGGTTAAGATTCTAAAGTTACTGCCTGATGATATCAAGGATATTGCAAAATGATGTTAAAGTCTATGCTAGAGGCTTACCTGCACTGCCTTAGCACCCAGCAGCAGCAACATGGTGGGAAAAGCTGATACCCACACCAAGAATTTGCTTTCAAGACAGACTAGTCTCGGGAAAGGCAAAATTAAAGAACTGTCTTCTGTTGATTTTAGAAACCTGTTTCTTTTCTGTTAATATTTGATGTGTAAATCAGAGATGTACCAAGCTGTAAAACTGTTACATTGCGAAACATATTTTCTAAGTGTGATTCTCTCTGCGTTCTAACTTAACTATGCCCACATTGTGCTATTTATGCCCAGTGGAAGCACTTTCGTGACATCATTACAAGGTTACACCAGTGTTCCAAAGTCCTTAAAAACCAATCATTTTCAAACTTAAACATCACCTCTTATATAGATTGTCAAATGAGTTACTCAGATGAAATCTTTTTACATCATCTACAGTCTGTTTCTTATACTCCCTCGTCCTGTCAAAGTATTTGACTTGATTCACCTGTGCACCTATGGTAAAGTATCAAAACGAGAGGTAAAGTTGAGCCTGTTTATTGGCGAAGTTCTCCTAAATCAGAGCTTTAATTGACCTGGCAGCATCACCATATGTCTTGAGTACCACTTCCTGCAGGAGCTTGCATTGATTACCTGCAGAAATGTATGAGGAACTTAGGTTGTTTCTTCTTCTTTATCAATTGCACCTGGATCAAATGAGAATTAATTCTCTGAGAAAAGAATGATGTTGTTTGTCTAGAGGTAATTGTTTCATATACAATGAAACTTGTTCTCTTGCAGTATTAACCTGTTCTTGAAAGTTCGATTCATGAATATACAGGTTGACTTTGCAGTTATTTGATTTGATGCGTGTGTGTTCTTTAGACTGTAGCACATATTTGACAAATGACCTCTTTTCCTATAATGAATACATTGTTGACAGAATGCTGGTCAGTTTCGTCTTTGCTGCTGTGACAGGATACTGTGGCAGTTGAGATTTGAGGTCTGTCCGCTCTTGTTGGAAATTTCATTGTGCTTTAAATAGTCAACACCCTCTGTAGAATTTTTTTTTAAGATTAGATTACTTACAGTGTGGAAACAGGTCCTTTGGCCCAACAAGTCCTCACTGACCCGCTGAAGTGCAACCCACCCAGACCCATTCCCCCCTATATTTACCCCTTCACCTAACACTGCAGACAATTTAGCATGGCCAATTCACCTAACCTGCACATTTTTGGATTGTGGGAGGAAACCGGAGCAAACCCAGGGAAAATGTGCAAACTCCACACAGTGGAGTCACCTGAAGCAGGAATTGAACCCAGGTCTCTGGCCCTGTGAGGCAGCAGTGCTAACCACTGTGCCACCCACTGCCTGCATTAAACTGTGAGATAGTGAGGACTGCAGATGCTGGAAAGTCAGAGTCGATAAAATGTGGAGCTGGAAAAAGCACAGAAGGTTATGTAGCATCAGAAAAGCCGGAGTGTTGATCTTCCAGGCAGGACCCTTTATGAAGCTGCTTGACCTGCTGTGCCTTTTCCAGCTCCACATTTTATTGACTTTTGCTATATAATGTTTTTGAACAAATTTCTGGACTCTGTATCCACTGCTATTTTGACAACATATTCTAGAGATAAATCCTCTTTTGTTTCAAGATGTTTAACTGAAAGACCAACAATTCCTGTTACAGCCACCTGATGAAGGAGCTGTGCTCCGAAAGCTAGTGCTTCCAAATAAACCTGTTGGACTATAACCTGGTGTTTTGTGATTTTTAACTTTGTACACCTCTGTCCAACACCGGCATCTCCAAATCGTTACAAATGAGCCATTGTTGTAAGCATCTGTCATTGCATGGTTCCGATCATGCATAAAGTTGGTTGTACAGACTCTCCTGGAAGTTAGTATCTGCTTTGAATCAGGCACTCCCAGTGTTGTTCTTGAAATGAAATGTTGATCAAAACCTGACTCAAGGTTGTCAATTATAACTTGTTTCTCATCAATCATTTGGCTATTTAACACATGTAAGTGCACTAGTAAGTTCTGCATTGGATTTGATGTCCAGTGCTGAAGATGAGGAATTTTGCTTTCCATGTTTACAAACTTGCTGACCTACCAAATATATTTCACATCTTCAATTTCTAGTGAGGAAAGAATAGTATCAGTACGTTTTTCCCTTTGACTCTTGTTGACCCTATTTTCTTATATTCTTTGTACCATACTCATTTTGTCACCTTGATGTATTCTTACTTAATTGAAGTTATTGTATAATCTTTGATCTTCCAGGTACAGCAAGCCAGGCAGCATCAGGAGGTGGAGAAGTCAACGATTCAGATGTAACCCTTCTTCAGGACTGTGGGGTGGCTGCAGGGAGAGCTACAAGTAAAGGGGATGGGAGGGGTGTAGAGTGGTGAGGTGGGCATAGGTGAGCACAAGTAGAGGGTGCGACCTGGTTGGTCGATGGGAGGAATGAATTCGGTTGGTGGCTAGAAGGAAAGGTCGATGAGAGGAATGGAAGAGAGGGGGAGAGGCTGGGAAGGGAGTCGGGGGGGACGGGGCTTACTTGAAATTGGAGAACTCAGTGTTGAGTCCTCCAGGCTGTAGGCTGCCCAGGTGGAAGATGAGGTGTTGTTCCTCCAATTTGCGGTTTGATTTGTTGTGGCAATGGAGGAGGCTAAGGATGGTCATGTTGGAGAGGGAATGGGAAGGGGAATTCAAATGGATGGTGACTGGGAGGTCCCGTCAGCCCCTGCAGGCCCAGCTGAGATGCTCAGCGAAATATTTCCTAAGTTTCGGTTCGGTCTCATTGATGTAGAGAAGGCCACACGGGAACATCTGATGCAGTAAACTAGGTTGAGGGAGAGGCAGGTGAACCTGTGTCTCACCTGGAAGGACTGTTTGAGGTCCTGGATGGAGGTGAGAGGTTTGACGTGCTGGCAGGTTTTGCATCTTTTCCAGTTGCAGGGGAAGGTACCTGGGGTTTTGGCGGGGTGGGGGCTGGTTGGCACAAACCAAGGACTGTCGAAGGGAACAGTCCTTGCAGAAGGCAGAGAGGGGTGGGGAGGGAAAGATGTTCTTGGTGGTGAGGTCCAGTTGGAGTTGGCAAAAGTGTTTAAGGATGATGCGTCAGATGCGGAGACTGGTAGGGTGTAGGTGAGGACACAGGGTCCCTGTCTTTATTACGTTTGGAGGGGGTATGTGTTAGAGCAGTGGAACAGGGAATGGTGGTGGTGCGGTAGAGGGCTGTCTGGATGACAGAGGGGGGAAAAGCATGACGTTTGAAATAGGTGGACATCTGGGATGTCCCTTCAACCAAGCAGATGTAGTGGAAGTGGAGGAATTCGGAAAACAGGTTGGGGTTCTTGCAGGATACTGGGTGGGAGGAGGTGTAGTCCAGATAGTTGTGAGAGTCTGTGGGTTTACAGCAAACAGCAGTCTGGGGACTATCGCCGGAGATGGAAATGGAGAGATCAAGGAAGGGGAGGGGGGGTGTCCAAGATGGACCAAGTGAATTTGAGGGCAGGGTGGAAGTTGTGGGCAAAATCAGTGAACTGCTCCAGTTCAGCCTGGGTGCAAGATGCTGCACTGATGCAGTTGTCGATGTAACCTAATGGCGGAAAGGTTGGGGCACAGTACCTGTGTAGGTACTGAAGAGGGACTGTTCGACAGTAAGGATTGTTGTAGCATTAAAACGGAAAGCTGATAAAGTTTTCTGCTTTCCTAAACGCTGTTTTCAAATTCAAGTTTGGTTTTCCTTTACCCATGTGGTAGCTTGATGGAGATGAATAAAAATGCTCCTTTTTCCAAATGGCTGTAGGATTGCCATAGAGTGTGGATAGAAACACTTACAAAATAGCTCTAATCAAGAAGATTCAATAACTATTAAGATTAAATAAATTACAACATCACTGTGATTTATTCTGTGTCTGGCATATTTTGTGTTGAATTCAATACCATGTGATCAGATGTGTGTTCCTTTTCTTTATCACCAATGCTGATTTTTAACAATTAATAAAAAATTCTTAGTAGCTGAATAAAACTTATTTTTCCCACCAAACCAATGAAAGTTTTAATTAACTTCTTTGTTAGAACGGTGAAACTTCAAATTGCAAGGAATGCTAATTCTGCACCATTTCCTTTTCACTCAATGTACCTTAAACCTGTCTCTGAAGAATTTTTGTATGTGCAATCAATCAAGACTTAGCCCCTTGGCTGCTGGTGGACCTTTACTACTCTTGTTGCATTTTCTTTTTCCCATTAAAGTTTGCTTCTCTAATTTCTGGGTGTGAAAAGCCTTTATTGGTTTACACTTGTCTTTGGTGGTTTCTTTGAAGGAGTTTTCTATCCAGAGACTTCCACAACTTCACAGCTGCTAGTTCAGCTCTTCCTACTGTTAATTGATCTTAAATCTGAACTGATGACTTTTTTTGGACATGATCTTTTGACTTCTCCAAATAATTGTGGATCTGTTTCTTGAGCTTCACTACTACCGTAAGATGCGAGGCCCTGAATCCCGATTACTGCCACCATCTTTTCTTGTTTGGTTTATAACCACCTTGAAGAATTTGGGTTGAAAACATCTTGGTTGAGGAGAAAGCAAAGTCAAGAATTGTCTTAAGGTTTTTACTTCTTTAGAACACTGTTTATTGAATATTAACTCCAACTACTATTCTTCTGAGATAATCTGGTAATTGAGATATAGCAGGCTTTAACATTATTAAAACTATCCTCTGAATGTGTTTCTCTCTTCATTCTAACTTAACTCCTCTCACACTGTGCTATTTATACCCAGTAGAAACCATCTATGTGACATCATCACAATGTTGCTTCATTGTCCAAAACTCCTTAGCCAACAATTTGTTTTTCTTTGAGTTCATTGTGTACTGTAAGGGATGAAAGCATTCTGTGCTACCACCCTGTCTTCTCCATCATCTCCATCACTACCTCCAACAACCCTCCAAGGTGATCATGAGCCTTTTAAGCTCCTACATCCCTCTATCTTTGAGGAATCTCTAACCCTAGCTCCATGATTTCTCATCAGGAAGAATCTCTACATTGTGGCGAGTGAGGTCTCCGCTGCCTCTGCCCTGATTTGGTTCAATACTCTAGCTGAAGCTGTTCAGTGGGCAAGCAAAAACCATATCAAGGCCACATATCTTGCTATTGCTGATATTCACCAAGTAGCAGATGGGTGCTAGAAGCCTCAATGACATACAGGCCTCTGGTGTAGGACTCCTTCATGGTCAGATATTAATGGGACCTGGAATTGGAAGAGGAGGGTACTGAGAGCCATCAGGCTTTTGACCTCACTCTTCCATCATCATCTATCCTCTCCCACCACTTGTATTATTTACCTGTGGGCTTGCTATCATAGAGGTGCTAGCATTCAGGTTCCTCAGGATGTAGTTGATGCCAACTCTTCACTCCTCATCTACCTCAGCATTCCTCTTGGTCACAGAAAACATTGTCTTACTTTTCAAAATGAAATTATAAACTGTTTTAACAGTATGATAAATTAACATGAATTTCATCTCAATATCTTCCCTGCAAATAGATTCTTCATTCAACTTCCTTTAATCCTTTGAAGGGAGTGTTGAAAGAAAATGTTCCTTAACCATGTTGTCTTATCATTCAGGCATCAGTTACAAAAAACATAAGGTCAGCAGGCGTGCTTGCATTTGTAGATACATTTTTAATTTTGTCGATATTTCAATCTGCTAATGATTGAATGCGTATTGCTGCAATGGTCTTGATTAGATTTCTGTCCAGATTCTTCAGAAGAATATATGGTGAAGTGTATGCTATAAATCTTGATCTGAGTATTTGTCCTGCACATATATTACTGGCATATTTGAAGTCCAGCTGAAATAATATATAAGTTTGAAGTAGAATGGAAAATAGAAACTGCAACCCAATATCATCATTCACTCCATCACCATCTAACATCAAATCTACGCTTCCATTCAATTGCCAATACCCAAGCTATACAATATACTTGTCTTGATTAATATTGTTTTGAGTTTTAATTTGACAAAGTGATCATATCTCCTTTTACAAAATAAAGCAACGACAATTTTGCACATGGTTTTGTGCCTTCAAACGTTCTCCCCAGGAGTAGAGCCCAAGCTCTGCATTTGAAATTGCAGTGGGTTATTTGTTATTGTCCTGAAGTGTTGTTCTTCTGATCTTCAGTTGACTTACTGCTCCAATTCCTGATCATTGAAAAGAAAGCAAGGTTCCAGATTGCAAGTTTAGGGTCAGCTTTCAGTAAATAGAAAATAAACGCTTTGCAAAAGTACTAAATCCTCTAAAATAATGGCTATCAAATGTCAATTGGCAGACTGTATTAACTTCATAATTGCTTAGCTCCAGTTTTATTGTGTAGGTTCCCGAGAGGAAGAGAGTTATAACCTGCTGGGAGTGCTTTTAATGCTTGAAGGGCAGTCCATAAAGACAATACGCCTTTCCTTCCTTCCCATTTAAAACATTGAAAACAATTGTTTTGCTAATCTCTCATTACCTACCTACATCAACTCTGTATGGCTTGGGCAAAACAGTATCAAATGGTTGCAATAACGTCTTGATGAAAGCTGCTATCCTAAAAGACTACCATGCCTGACAGACCAGGGTGAATACTGGGGTTTACCCTTCTGACCCTGAGCTTTCCTTTCCAGAGCATTGCCAGTTCATGACTCGGCTTCAAAACTTTCCAGGTCTTTTTGTCCCTACTTCAGGGTCCTCCCACTCTGAACCACTGTATTCAACGTTTCCTGGGATCATTTCTTTTCTAGCTATTTTTGGTCAAAGTTTTCTGAGGTCTTGTCCTGTTTTCAGAGTTCCCCTTCTTCTTGGACTGTGTTTTAACTTTGAATTGTTGCTCTGGTTCCTGCCCAGGAACATGGCGTCATGTTTTACGTTGTGCTTTGACCCAATGTTACTCCCTGTATGTTGGCATACTCGTTTGGGGTACCTCAAACCCTGGGTACATGCGATCTGTGATGACACGATGGCTTTAAGTGATGTATTTTGTCTTGGTTATTTTTTAAATGAGGAAAGGTTGAGACAGAGGTCTTGAGCCATCTGCTCCAAAGCCAATAAAGTAAACAGCTTGTGAGGCCTTGGGTCTTTTTTTTTTAAAGTAGGAATAATAGAAACAGCTTGGATGGATGAGGTTAAGCTTCCACAGAACCAGGATTATTTTTAGTCTGAGCCTTTAGTAGCAGTTGCTGGGGTCTAGAAGCTGGATGTGGAAGCTTTTATTCCTCTCTCTGTTACAGTTAAAAGCTAGGGTTCTTTTCTTGTTGCTAGAATTGCAAGTGAGACAATCTATTTTACCGAATTTGCCTTTGCCAAGGGTGTGTTTATGGCTTGTTACTATATTGGAATAGTTTAAAAAGTAGAAGTTTAATATATATTAGTTTGTTAAGCATTTTGATAGAGTTACAGTTAATCCAATTCTTTTCTTTTTTTTAATTTTGTTCGTATTTTGGTTATTGTGTATGAACAAAATGTGATTTGTTTTCAACCTGGTAGTTTAACCAATCTACTTGCATTCTACTATCTACATACCATGCCTTACACTTACCTTTAAGATAGGATAAAATTAGGGTCCAGGCTAATTTTAAAATATGTTTTGCAGGGATTTAGTCTGGTACATTACAAACTGGGGGCTCTTGTTGAGATCAAAATTCTAGGTTGAGATCAGGATTATTGGACTTAAAAGTAATGACTGATGAGTGTTGGTGTTCTCTTTTTGGGTGTTGAATTTGTTTGGTTTAAATAGCTGTGATGTGTTTAGTAATGGCTGTTTTAGTCACTAAGCATTTCCTGGGGATGGAAGAAGCCACATCAGGAGTTTTACAGAAAGTGAACAAGGCAAAGCTTTTGGAATTGGCAGACAAGCTGAAGTTGGGGTTTACCTTTGTCTGTGTGAAAAGGGAAGGTAATTGCACCTCCAGTTACAATTGCCAGGAATGCAATCAGAATCATTGGAAATTGCTAATATGCATTGGTAAATGAAGTAACTTGAAGATGAAAAGGAAATGAAACCATTTGAATTTTGATTAAAAAGCTGAGGAAAAAGAAATGTAAGAATGGCCCTAGCAGAAGAAAGGATGAAAGAGATTTTGAACTTCAAAGATTGGAACTGAAAATTCAAAGTTGACTTAAAATGGCAGAGGTAGAGGTGAAAGGTAAGAGTTGTGATAGGGTCAGTAATGGAAAGCAATCCCATTGTAGCCAAAGGCCTGGTGAGGAATCTGTCTGAATATGTCCAAGCTATCCAAAAGTTCAACAAGAAAGATGTAGAAGCCTTTTAATTTCATTTGAGAAAGTGGCTTAACAAGTAAAATGGCTCATGGGTATCTTTGATCCAAGTGAAGTTGCTAGGTAAAGCTAGTAAGGTATCTGTATCACTATCAGAGGAGGTGTCTAGAGATTAAGAGGAGGTGAAAAAAGCTGTTTTAAATGCATATGATGTAGATTTGCTCACTGAGCTGGAAGGTTCATTTCCAGACATTTCATCACCCTACTAAGTAACATCTTCAGTGGGCCTCCGGGCTTCGCCTGGAAATGAACCTTCCAGCTCAGTGAGCAAACCTACATTCAGAACCTCAACCTGAGCTACAAATCTTCTCAAAACTCACTAAGTGCATTTGAGTTAGTATCAGAAACCTACAGACAATGTTATAGGAATCTATGGAGGGAACCTGGTCAAACATACAAAGAGTTAGAAAGGATCAAACAAGTAATTTTGATAGTTGAATAAGATCATTGAAAATAAATAAAACATATGATGCTCTTAGAGAGATTATTATTACCTGACAACCCCATCTTTTGCACCCTGAGCCTACTGAGGGATATAAAATCCAGGCCTTCATGTCTAAATTACTTCATTAATTGTAAGATACTTTGAGAAAACACAAGCTCTGTGCATTGGGAATCATGTCTCCCTAACTGGATTAAGTTTTTTGAAGTGATAACAAAGAAGATAGATGAAGGCAGAGTGGTAGATATCATCTATATGGACTACAGCAAAGCACTTCACAAGGTTCCGCATGGTAGACCGGTTAGCATGGTTAGATCACATGGGATCCAGGAGGAGCTAGCCATTTGGATACAAAATTGGCTTGATGGTAGGAGACAGAGGGTGGTGATAGAAGGCTGTTTCTCAGACTGAAAGCTCATGATCAGTAATGTGCCACAAGGTTCAGTGCTGGATCCACAGTGTTTCATCATTTATGTAATTGATTTGGATGTGAATATAGGAGGTATGGTTAGTAAGTTTGCAGATGACACCAAAATAGCTGTAGTGGATAGTAAAGAAGATTATCTCAAAGTACGATGGGACCCTTAATCAGATGGCTATTTGGTCGAGGAGTAGCAGATGGAGTTTAATTTGGGTAAATGTGAGGTGTTGCAATTTGGTAAGACAAACCAAGACAGCAGTTATACAGTTAATGGGACTGTCGCTAAAGAAAGAGACCTTGGGGTACAGGTGCATAGTTTCTTGAAAGGGGAGTCGTTGGTAGACAAGGTAGCATAGAAGACATTTGGCACGCTTATTTTCATTCATTATAACATTGACTATTGGAGTTGAGATGTCATTTTGAGGCTTACAGGACTTTGGTAAGGCTACTTTTTAAATACTGTGTACAATGATGGCCACCTTTCTATAGGAAAGATATTAGCAAACTTGAGACGGTGCAGAAAAGATTTACAAGTTTGTTGCTGGGACTAGAGAGTTGGAGTTATAGAGATAGGTTGGGGCTATTTTCCATTGAGTACCAGAGGCTGAGGAGTGACCTTATAGAGGTTTATAAAATCATGATGGACATAGATAGGGTGAATAGCCAAAGTCTATTTCCTGTGATGGGGGAGTCCCAAAATGGGGGTCATAGGTTTAAAGTGGGAGGGTAAAGATTTAAAAATGGGACTGAGGAGTAACTTTTTAAAGCAGAGGGTGGTGCATGCATGAAATGTGCTGTGAGAGGAAGTGGTGGAGGTGGGTACAATTGCAACATTTAAAAGACAACTGGATGGGTACATGAATAAGAAGGGTTAGAAGGATATGAGCCAAATGAATAGGATGAGAGCAGATTGGGATGTCTTATTGGCACGGATGAGGAGGGTCTGTTTCCATGCTGTGTAACTTGCTGACCAATGTTTCTGTCTCGGGCTTGCTGCAGTGCTCGAGCAGGGCTGAGTGTAAGCTGGAAGAGTGGTATCTTATTTTCCACTTTGGGACCTTGCAGCGTGAGGACTCAGTGTTGAGTTCAATGATTAATTTTAGGACCTTCCCTGTCCTTTATCCAGTCTCTCATCTCAAGCCTTGTCATGGACATGAGCTGCATTCAGCACAGGCAAACCATGTTTGTCCACTCATTGACCCCATGATCAGCTTTTCTCCTTCCCTAGCTGGCTAACAACCATTCCTTTGTCTACCTGGCTCTCTCTCTCCCAGGGCTGTGTCTCCATCTATCTGCTAAAACCTTCACCTCCCCCCAGCCCCTCTTCCCAGTTGCTATCAGTTCTGAAGAAGGGCCATTGGACCCAAAATGTTGACTCTGCTTTCTCTCCATAAATGTTGCCAGACCTGCTGAGTTTCTCCAGATGGTTCTGTTATTGTTATAAATTGAAGTAATTTTTCTTTTTTTTTTAACTGTCCAAATCTGTAGAAACCCAGGAAACAGAGTTTCTAGTAAACCCATCCACCTAATGATAATTTCCTTTTCGTGATATCCGTTAGGAAGAGAAGAGATCGGCCCGACTTGATAAGATTGTCATCAATTAAAATTCTCACACTTGCCTTCTGCACCTTAAGATTTAATACATTTGTTCTGCTGTACTCTTAAGGAGAAAAGTGTTATTGAAGGAATGTGGATTTCCCTCAGTGTTGCAGGATGTGCTTCACAACTTGTTAAGGAGAAGCATTCCGTTTGGATCTCTTCTTTTGTAGCAGAGCGGGCACAGTGCCAGGACTTGGAGGTACAAAATGCCTCTGGCAACTGCCATCCGTTCCATCCCTGGTGTAGGTAACTTTTGCAACAAGCCTTTTCTGTTCGAAAGTTACATTTCAGCTGAACCAGATGCACATATCTGTGACTACCGGAAGCAAGCAGATCATATGTACTGCCAGAAGACTGGCAGCTTGCACCCAAATTGCAGTCTACTGACAGTTATTATGCTGGGCACACAAGTTTCTAGGGATAGTGTGAACAATTGCTGCAAGAGTAATACTACATTATCTTGGGATGGGGGTTGGCTTGCGGGCTTGCTGGTTTATGATTGCAGAGCACTACAAAGTTCAATTACTGCACCAGATGAGGTCAACTTGGGACATCATGTCTTATGAACTTGACTGAGTTTTTTGAAGAAGTAACGAAGAGGATTAATGAAGACAGAGTGGTGGATGTGATCTATATGGACATCCATAAGGCATTTGACAAGGTTCCGCGTGGTTAAAAACAATGACTGCAGATGCTGGAAACCAGATTCTGGATGAGTGGTGCTGGAAGAGCACAGCAGTTCAGGCAGCATCCAAGGAGCAGCGAAATCGACATTTTGGGCAAAAGCCCTTCATCAGGAATAAAGGCAGTGAGCCTGAAGCGTGGAGAGATAAGCTAGAGGAGGGTGGGGGTGGGGAGAAAATAGCATAGAGTACAATAGGTGAGTGGGGGAGGGTATGAAGGCGATAGGTCAGGGAGGAGAGGGTGGAGTGGATAGGTGGAAAAGGAGATAGGCAGGTAGGACAAGTCCGGACAAGTCATGGGGACAGTGCTGAGCTGGAAGTTTGGAACTAGGGTGTGGTGGGGGAAGGGGACATGAGGAAACTGTTGAAGTCCACATTGATGCCCTGGGGTTGAAGTGTTCCAAGGCGGAAGATGAGGCGTTCTTCCTCCAGGCGTCTGGTGCTGAGGCAACGGTGGTGAAGGAGGCCCAGGACCTCCATGTCCTCGGCAGAGTGGGAGGGGGAGTTGAAATGTTGGGCCACAGGGCGGTGTGGTTGATTGGTGCGAGTGCCCCGGAGATGTTCCCTAAAGCGCTCTGCTAGGAGGCACCCAGTCTCCCCAATGTAGAGGAGACCACATCGGGAGCAATGGATACAATAAATGATATTAGTGGATGTGCAGGTAAAACTTTGATGGATGTGGAAGGCTCCTTTAGGGCCTTGGATAGAGGTGAGGGAAGAGGTGTGGGCGCAAGTTTTGCAGTTCCTGCTGTGGCAGGGGAAGGCGCCAGGATGGGAGGGTGGGTTGTAGGGGGGCGTGGACCTGACCAGGTAGTCACGGATGGAACGGTCTTTGCGGAAGGCGGAAAAGGGTGGTAAGGGAAATATATCCCTGGTGGTGGGGTCTTTTTGGAGGTGGTGGAAATGTCGGCGGATGATTTGGTTTATGTGAAGGTTTGTAGGGTGAAAGGTGAGCACCAATGGCTTCTGTCCTTGTTACGGTTGGAGGGATGGGGCCTGAGGGCAGAGGAGCAGGATGTGGACGAAATGCGTTGGAGGGCATCTAACCATGTGGGAAGGGAAATTGCGGTCTCTGAAGAAGGAGGCCATCTGGTGTGTTCTGTGGTGGAACTGGTCCTCCTGGGAGCAAATACGGCGGAGGCGGAGGAATTGGGAATATGGGATGGCATTTTTGCAAGAGATAGGGTGGGAAGAGGTGTAATCCAGGTAGCTGTAGGAGTCGGTGGGTTTGTAAAAAATGTCAATGTCAAGTCGGTCGTCATTAATGGAGATGGAGAGGTCCAGGAAGGGGAGGGAGGTGTCAGAGATGGTCCAGGTAGATTTAAGGTCAGGGTGGAATGTGCTGGTGAAGTTGATGAATTGCTCAACCTCCGCGGGAGCACGAGGTGGCGCCAATGCAGTCATCAATGTAGCGGAGGAAGAGGTGGGGAGTGGTGCCGGTGTAATTACGGAAGATCAACTGTTCTACGTAGTCAACAAAGAGGCAGGCATAGCTGGGGCCCATAACGTGTGCCCATGGCTACCCCTTTGGTCTGGAGGAAGTGGGAGGATTCGGAGGAGAAATTGTTAGGGGTGAGGACCAGTTCGGCCAAACGAATGAGAGTGTCGGTGGAAGGGTACTGTTGGGGACGTCTGGAGAGAAAAAAACGGAGGGCTTAGAGGCCCTGGTCATGGCAGATGGAGGTGTAGAGGGATTGGATATCCATGGTGAATATGAGGCGTTGGGGGCTGGGGAAACGGAAGTTTTGGAGGAGGTGAAGGGTGTGGGTGATGTCTCGAACGTATGTGGGGAGTTTGTGGACTGGGGGGATAGGACAGTGTCGAGGTAGGTAGAGATGAGTTCAGTGGGGCAGGAGCATGCTGAGACAATGGGTCAGCCAGGGTGGTCAGGCTTGTGGATCTTGGGAACGAGGTAGTACCGGGCAGTGTGGGGTTCCCGGACTATGAGGTTGGAAGCTGTGGGTTGGGAGATCTCCTGAGGTGATGAGGTTCCATATGGTCTGGGAGATGATGGTTTGGTGATGGGGGGTGGGGTCATGGTCGAGGGGGCAGTAGGAAGAGGTGTCCTCGAGTTGGCGTTTGGCTTCAGCGGTTTAGAGGTCAGTGCGCCAGATTGCCACTGTGCCCCCTTTATCCGCTGGCTTGATGGTGAGGTTGGGATTGGAGCAGAGGGATTGGAGGGCTGCACATTGTGAGGGTGAGAGGTTGGAGTGGGGAAGGGGGGTAGACATGTTGAGGTGGTTAATGTCCCAGCGGCAGTTGGAACTGAAGAGGTCGAGGGCAGGTAATAGGCCAGTGCAGGGTGTTCAGGTGAATGCAGTGTGTTGGAGGTGGGTGAAGGGGTCCTCGGAAGGTGGGCGGGAATCCTGATTGTGAAAGCAAGTTCGGAGATGGAGCGACGGAAGAAGTGTTCGACGTAACAGCATGTATTAAATTCATTGATGCGTGGACGGAGGGGAGATGAAGGTGAGTCCTTTGCTGAGGACTGATCGTTCGTCCTCAGTGAGATGGTGATCCGGAGGGATGGTGAAAACTCGGCAGGGCTGGGAGCTGGGATCTGGTGTGGGTGTGGAGCTGGGAGTGGGGGCGGAACCTGTAACTGGAGTGGGTATGGTGGTGGGGGGAATGGGGGTGGAGTTATGATCAGGGGTAGTGTTCCCCTCGGGGTTCTGGGGGGTGGGGATAGTGACTGTGGGGTCTGTGGGGGGGGCGGGTCAGCAGAATGCAGGTGAGTGGCGCTGGTGGGGGCGGAAGTGGTAGTGACCACGGCAGTAGGGGTGACGGAAATCACTGAGCATGTGGCATCAGTGATGATGTGAGGGGCAGAAGTGGTGTCACGTGTGATGCATGAGGAATTGTGAGGGGCAGAAGTGGTTGTGGGAGTGGCCATGATGGGGGTGGAAGTGACATCATCAATCAGTGTGGGGGTGGCAGCTGCATCGCTAATGGAGTCTGAGTAGTTTCTGAGGCCAGGGGAATCTTCTGGAATGTTTGAGGAGCACTGGTTATGGAGGTGGGTAGATAAAAGTTTGTTGTACTTACAGTTTTTGATGTTTGAGATGGAATTGAAATATTGTTTGTTGAGAGTATGAATTCTCCTGAGGATGTAGTACAGAGTGGGTCCTTTGCAATTCTGAGAGAGTGTAGCCCTCAGCTGAGGCAGGGCTGACTGTAGAGAGGTTAGGAGCCGGCGCATTGCTGCGAGCGTGGAGCAGAGGATTTTGAAGGAGAACTGTTGCTGGTGTTTTTGAATCTGTAGTCTGTACTGTTTGTCCTGTTCGGGTCTGAACTCTGCTGGTTTAAAGGTAGTCCGGAGTCCGTGTGGGATGAGTTGGTTATGGAGGCAGGCACTGAGGAAGCAAATGTGGCTGTGGTACCGAGTTTGTTTCACGACATGGTTGAAGAGCTTCAGGGCAGAGGAGATGACCTGGGAGCTGCAATGGGAGAGGGAGTCCCTGAGATTCTTGTAGAGAGAGGAGGGAAACTTCTTCAAGGCAGGCATCCTTGCAAGAGGATTCGCCGTAGGGTTAAAATCAACTAGGTAAAAACAATGACTGCAGATGCTGGAAACCAGATTTTGGATTAGTGGTTCTGGAAGAGCACAGCAGTTCAGGCAGCATCCAAGGAGCAGCGAAATCGACATTTTGGGCAAAAGCCCTTCATCAGGAATAAAGGCAGAGAGCCTGAAGCGTGGAGAGATAAGCTAGAGGAGGTGGGGGTGGGGAGAAAGTAGCATAGAGTACAATAGGTGAGTGGGGGAGGGGATGAAGGCAATAGGTCAGGGAGGAGAGGGTGGAGTGGATAGGTGGAAAAGGAGATAGGTAGGTTGGACGAGTCCGGACAAGTCTGGGGACAGTGCTGAGCTGCAAGTTTAGAACTAGGATGAGGTAGGGGATGGGGAAATGAGGAAACTGTTGAAGTCTACATTGATGCCCTGGGGTTGAAGTGTTCCAAGGCAGAAGATGAGGCGTTCTTCCTCCAGGCGTCTGGTGGTGAGGAGCGGTGGTGAAGGAGGCCCAGGACCTCCATGTCCTCGGCAGAGTGGGAGGGGGAGTTGAAATGTTGGGCCATGGGGTGGTGTGGTTGATTGGTGCAGGTGTCCCGGAGATGTTCTCTAAAGCACTCTGCTAGGAGGCGCCCAGTATCCCCAATATAGAGGAGACCGCAGCGAGAGCAACGGATACAATAAATGATACTAGTGGATGTGCAGATAAAACTTTGATGGATGTGGAAGGCTCCTTTAGGGCCTTGGATAGAGATGAGGGAGGAGGTGTGGGTGCAGGTACAAAAAATGATATTAGTGGATGTGAAGCTAAAACTTTGATGGATGTAGGTTCCGCATGGTAGACTGGTTAGCAAGGTTAGACTCAGGGAATACAGGGAGAACTAGCCATTTGGTTACAGAATTGGCTTGAAGGTAGAAGACAGAGCGTGGTGGTGAAGGGTTGCTTTTCAGACTGAAGGCCTGTGACAAGTGGAGTGCCATAAGGATCGGTGCAGGGTCCACTACTTTTCGTCATTTATATAAATGATTTGGAAGTGAACATAGGCGGTATAGTTAGTAAGTTTGCAGATGACACCAAAATTGGAGGCATAGTGGACAGTGAAGAAGGTTACCTCTGAGCACAATGGAATCTTTATCAGATGGGCCAAATGGCTGAGGAGTGGCAGATGGAGTTTAATTCAGATAAATGTGATGTGCTGCATTTTGGAAAGGCAAATCAGAGTAGGACATATACACTTAATGGTAAGGTGGTGCTGATCAAAGAGACCTTGAAGTGTAGGTTCATAAGCTCCTTTAAAGTGGAGTTGCAGGTAGATAGGATAGTGAAGAAAGCATTTGGTATGCTGTCCTTTATTGGACATAACATTGAGTACAGGAGTTGGAAGGTCATGTTGTGGTTGTACAGCATGTTGTTTAGCCCATTTTAGGAATATTGTGTGCAATTCTGGTCTCCCTCCTATTGGAAGGATATTGTGAAACTTGAATGGGTTCAGATAAGATTTACAAGGAAATTGCCAGGGTTGGAAGGTTTGAGCTACGGGGTGGGGGGTGGTGGTGGTGGTGGTGGGGGAGGTGGTGGGAGGTGGGGCGCTGAACAGGCTGGGGCTGTTTTCCCCGGAGCATTGGAAGCAGAGGGATGACCTTATAGAGGTTTATAAAACCATGAGGGGCAGGAATAGGGTAAAAAGTCATGGCCTTTCTCCCTGGGGTAGGGAGTCCAGAACTAGAGGGCATAGGTTTATGGTGAGAGAGGAAACATTTAAAAGGGATCTAATGGGCAACATTTTCACAGGGGGTGGTGTGTGTATGGAATGAGGAAGTGTGGAGACTGGTACTTTTAAAAGGCATCTGGATGGGTGTATGAGTAAGAAGGGTTTGGAAGGATATAGGCCAAGTGCTGGCAAATGGGACTAGATTAAGTTGGGATATCTGGTCGGCATGGATGAGTTGGACCGGAGGGTCTGTTTTCCTGCTGAATATCTCTATGACTCTATGTCCTTGAAAACCTTGCCTGAGGCACAGTGACCCTCAGGTTAGCCTCACCATATCTGCATCCTCTACAATGAGAGAACTGACTGTGGTGATGTTCATCTTTAATGTTCCATCAGTAGGATAGTAGTTACACATGTCCTGAGATATCCCAGGCCAGTATTCCAATGTACATTGGCTCAAAGCACAAGCTAACACATGAAGTCAGTCCTGGAGAGGAACCAGAGCAAAGATTCAAAGTTAAAGCAGAGACCAAGAATACAGTTGAAGAAGGAGGACTCCAAAAGCAGGACAAGACTTTGGAAGACGTTGACCAAAAGCAGTTGGAAATTTTTTTAAAATTTCAAAAAGACCTCAGAAAACTTTGAATACAGCGATACAGAGTGGGAAGTGTGGGAAAGGATCTGCAAGACTTTGAAGTTCCGCTGTGAACTAGAAATACCCTGGAAAACTCAGCATCAGAACACATCGATAGTAAGAAAGATAAACCCAAGATCAGTCAGGCATAATAGTTCATTTTGGGGGGGGGGGGGGTGGCAACTGTAGCAAAAGCATTATATTATCCCAGCCATTTAACAACACAGAGGGCCCACAATGAAGCCAGATGTGGGAGATCTCACTGGCACTCACTGCTATAGAACAGCTTTCAGTTTACACATGAAGCACCACCATCAAGTCAGCATGACTTTATATGCTGTAGGTCTGATAGCTGACGATTAAGACAATGTGTGATGGAAAGTACAGTTAAGTATGATGCATTAGTTCAAGCATTCAACACATAATTTAGCCCTAAAAGCATTGTTACGATAGGTGGGTAAGATTTAATCAGCAATCTCAGCATTTGGCGGAAACCAGTTGTAGCCCTTGTAACAGATTTAATTCATTTGGTAGGATATAGTGGGTTCAGAGCTTTGATAAGACATGATGTAGTAATAGTATGAGGGTTGCAAAGTTATCAGAACTTAGAAAATAGGAGCAGGAGTAGGCCATACCGCCTTTTGAGGTTGTTCTGCCTTTCAATATGGTCATGGTTGATTATCCAACCCTGTTCTGGCTTTCTCTCCCATACCCTTTGATCCCTTTTACCTTGAATTACTATGTCTAACTCGTCCTTGAAATCATTCAATGCTTTGGCCTCAACTACTTTCTGTGGCAGAGAATTGCACAGGCTCATCACTCTCTGGGTAAAGACCTTTCTCCTCACCTCAATCCCAGATGGCCTACCCCATTTCATTGGACTGTGACCCTGTTTCTGGGCTCCCCCAATTATCAGAAACATCCCTCTTGTGTTGACTCTGTCTGGCCCCATTAGAATTTTATATGTTTCTATGAAATTGCTGACTACGTTTATTACACCATTTGGGCAGCTTTGACTCAACTGCCTAACATTTGGGACCTCCTCTGCTTCAGAGATTTACCAAAGACGAATATCTGGAATAATAATATCATTGACCTTGTAGATGACATCCTAGAGGGGGTGGTAAAAGAAGGAGGGATGTGATAAGAGAGTCAGGGGTATCTTAAAGACACTACATAATGCAAGCTGTAAATGAGAAATGCCAGTTGTGTAGAATGGTAATTATATACCAAGGACATACTATACAAAAACAAGGCAACATGGTGGGTACAAGGAGGATAAAGTCCATCATTGAATTTCCAGCAAAGAAAAATCGAGATGAAGTACAACTTTTCTTAGGGATGATAAATCAAGTGTGAAAGTTTATTCAAATTAGCCATCACACTCTATCCATACGAGTGCTTTCGTAGAAAGGTTGGCAATGGTTTTTGGGTTAGAGTCAGGAACAGATTATAGCTTTTGAAATGATAAAAGAGAAGCTACTTTTCTCTGATATTATAGTACATTGCAGTCCACTGCAGTAGTCACAGATGTATCATGTACAGGATTAGAAGCAGTCCTTATACCAGGACATACAGATAAAACATAAACACTGGTCTACTTTACATCAAAAGGCCCAGCAGAGACTGAACAGGAAGTTAGACTGGGGATGCTAAAGATTCATAGATGACCTCTTTGGACTGAAATTTCAGGTAGAGATAGACCAAAAAGCTTTCAATAATATTATTAGGATCAAGAGATAGCTCAAAAATGCCTCCACCATTTCAAAGATTCAGGCTCAAGCAATACAAGGCAAAAGGGAGGACTGCAGATGCTGGAAATCAGACTCTAGATTCGAGTGGTGCTAGAAAAGCACAGCAGATCAGGCAACATCCAAGGAGCAGGAAAATCCCTCGGATGCTGCCTGACCTGCTGTGTTTTTCCAGCACCACTCTAATCTAGACTCATGCAATACTATCCAGGAAAGGTGTACAGGTAATTGCAGGTACACTGAAGGACATTGGTGGATCAATCAGCCAAACAGCAAGATTTTATTATTGTAGATGAAGTAGAGTCTTATTTTTCTGTATTTTGAATTGTGAACTGAAATGGGAAAAGGATTGTTTTAAAAATCAAAGGTTATGGAAGGGATTGTTGCATTTTTTAAATGCTCTGTGCCTCCTGTAAGTGAAGGTATCTGGAAACGGGAGCTGGGGGGAACAGCTAGTCCTGACAAACTAAAAGGCAATCCTGACAGTGACTGTTGAGAACCCTTCCCATTTTTACCCTCCATCATGATAGTAATGTTACTTTTTCTCTGTCTTTGTCTGCATGTGTGTGTAGACGGCGTTTTATAAGGGAGTTATCATTGTAGCTAGTAGAGTTAAATGTTGACCATTCATAATTGTTTACCTATAGCTAAAGTCTACTTATTTGTAGTAAATGGTCATTCTTGTCAAGTACAGAAACCTGGTCCATTCTTTCTGTAAACTCTGGTCTAAGCAGACTGGTAAATTTGGGAGATTTGATTATCTGTAAGAAATTTTTAGCTTTTGAGATGGGAATAGTGGGGATTGATTTCCAGCATGTTACCTCAGTGAGGCATGACAGTACAGCAATAACCAACACTGTCCCAGCAACTGAGGGCAAATTCAGACAAATTCATGAAGCTCAAAACTCTGACAAGAAATCCATAAAAGGTCAAACAGGTCTGACTGTGGCAGTGGTCAAAATATAATCCAACAGACCGAGTACTGAGAACATTTTACAAACAGAACAAAGACTTGATAATAATAAAAATACTTTAGAGACGGGCAGACTTGTGCTCATTTGACCAATATACTCTGAGGACATGAGCTTAAATGCTACTACTTCAGATTAAATTGGTACACAATTAATAAACTTGGAATTAAATGGTGACCATGAAATCGTTGTCATAAAAAACCGAGTTGGTTCCATACTGTTCTTCAAGGAGTGAAATCTGCCATCCTCACCCAGTCTGGTCTATATAAAACCTCAAATCTACAGTAAATAGTAGATGTCTCTTCAATGACAGCATTATATCTAATGGTTGCAAAGCCTAATAAAAGGAATGAGAATGGAAGGACTGTCTGGTGTCAACTACGGCTCTGGAAATAAGATGGAATTGCCAATAGTGCAAAGTCCTCCTTATGAACATCCGGGGTCCAGTGCCAAGATTGGGAACAGAGTCCCACAGACTAGTCAAGCAACAGTCTGATTCATCATTTGCACAGACCTTACCTTGCAGACTATGTAAGCCCATTCACCATCACCACTCTGTGTATCTCCCGTCCAGAGGTGGCAGCAGTGGGAATTGCCATCAACATGAAGTTCATGGAATCACATCAAACATGGACAAGGGAACCTTCTGCTGATTGCCACCTACAGATCCGCTAAGTGGGTGAATCAATTCCCTTCCATGCTGAACACCATTTGGAAGATATGCAGATGATGTGCAGGGCACAGTATGTACTTCAGTAACTATTGTCAAGAATAGCCTTTCTGGTGACCAAGCCCCCTCTTCACACTAAGAATTTTCTCCATTGTTGTCTGGTATTACCAATGTGCTAAATGAAATAGATGTTGACTAGACCTAGCAACTCAAGGGTTCCCATAAAGCACTCCGGGCCATTAGCAGCAGCAGAATCATATTCTAACACAATCTGTAATCCCATGGCTTGGTATATTCCCACTCCACCATCACTATCAAAAGAGGGGATCAACCCTGGTTTCATGAAGAGTCAAGGAAGGCATAGGCAGGGCTGCACCAACATACCTACAAATGAAGTGTCAGTGGTGTGAAGCTACAATAAAGGACTACCTGTACCAAACCGGGAAAGCAGCATACAATGAATAAGACAAGCGATTCTATCCAAAGAATCAGATCTAAGTTCTACAGTCCTGTCAATTCCAATTGTAAATGTTGATTAACATAGAAACATTGAATATAAGAGTAGGCTAATCAACCCTTCTAGTCTATTCCGCCATTCAATTTTACCATGGCTGGCCATTCAATATGACCATGGCTGATCATCCAACTCAAAAGTTTCTGGTTTACCTCCATATCCTTTGATCTCTTTAGTCCTACATGCTAGATCCATCTCCTTCTTGAAATCATACAATAGTTTGGCCTCGGTAACTTCTTGGTAGTGAATTCCTAAGGCTCACCGAGGAAGTTTCTCCTCATCTCGGCCTAAATGGTTTACCGTGTATCCTTAGACAGTGACCCCTGGTTCTGAACTCCTCTGCCATCAGGAATATTGTTCATGCATCTAACCTGCCTAATCCTGTTAGAATTTTCTAGATTGCTATGGGAACCCCCTCATTCTTTTCAACCCTGGTGAATATAATCCAACAGATTAAATCTCTCTTCACACTCCAGTCCTGTCATCCAAGCAATCAGTCAAGTTAACTTTTACTGCATTCCCTCTGTGAAAATAGCTTCCTTCCTCAGCTAAAGAGACCAAAACTGGACACACTGTTCCAAGTGTTGTTCACAAAGAGGGCTGTATAATTACAACAGGACATCCCTGCTCCTGCAAATGAATCCTCTTCACTATTAATGCCAACGTACCTCTTGCCTGCTTAATTGCCTGCTGCACCTGACTGTTTACCTTCAGTTAAGAATATTAAACAACTCACTGGAGAAGGAGACCCCACTAATAACGCCATCCTGAATATCGCATGAGCCCAGCACAATGGGTCAAAGGTAAGGCTACAGCATTTGCAGCAATTTTCAAGCAGAAGTGCCAAGTAGCCTTAGCCAGAGATCCCCAGCTTTCCATCAATTTGATTCCACCCACGTGATATCAGAAAATGGGCGGCATGGTGGCACAATGGTTAGCACTGCTGCCTCACAGTGCCAGAGACCCGGGTTCAATTCCCACCTCAGGCGACTCTCTGTGTGGAGTTTGCACATTCTCCCCGTGTTTGCGTGGCTTTCCTCCGGGTGCTCCAATTTCCTCCCACAATCCAAAAAAATGTGCAGGTTAGGTGAATTGGCCATGCTAAATTGCCCGTAGTGTTAGGAGAAGGGGTAAATGTAGGGGAATGGGTCCGGGTGGGTTGCGCTTCAGCGGGTCGGTGTGGACTTGTTGGGCCAAAGGGCCTGTTTCCACACTGTAAGTAATGTAATGTAATCTAATCTAATATAAAAATGGCTTAAGTCTATGTATATGACAATGTTGGGCCTGACAACACTCCATCAATAGTACTGAAGACTTGTGCTCCAATAAAAGCAACACCCCTAGCCAAGCTGTTCTAGTACAGGGTCAAAACGTATGGTGCTGGAAAAGCACAGCCGGTCAGGCAACATCCAAGGAGCTAGAGAGTCAACATTTCGAACATAAGTTCTTTATCAGGAATGACAAAGAGCTTATGCTGGAAACGTCGACTCTCCTGCTCTTCGGATGCTGCCTGACCGGCTGTGCTTTTCCAGCACTACACGCTTTGACTCTGAACTCTAACATCTACAGTCCTCACTTTCTCTCTGTTCTAGTACAATTATAACTCTGACATCTGTGAGGCAATTTGGAAAATTGCTCAGGTATATACTGTCCCCCAAAAAACCAGACAAATCTAACCTGGCCAATTAATGTCTCATCAGTCTACTCTCAAGCATCAGCATGGTGTATTGAGAAAATTGGTTAGCAGGCAGCAGACGGTGAGTCTTTTTCTGAATAGCAGGCAGTGACTACTGGCGTACCATAGAGATCAGTGCTAGGACCCAGCTATTCGCCATACATGGTAATAATTTAGATGAGGGAACTAAATGTAATATGTCAAAATTTGCAGTTGAGACAAAGCCAAATGGAAGGTTGAGCTGTGAGGAGGATGCAGAGATGTTGCAGTCTGATTTGGACGGGTTGAGTGAGTGGGAGAAATGCATGATGCAGTATAATGTGGATAAAAGTGAGGTTTTCCACTTTGGTAGGAAAAATAAGAAGGCTGGTTTATTACTTGAATGGTGATAAATTGAGAGAGGAAAATGTTCAGTGAGACCAGCATGTCATTGTGCACCAGTCACTGAAAGTACGTGCGCAGGTGCACTAGGCAGTGAAAAAGGCAAACTCTCTGTTATCGTTCATAGCATGAGGATTCAAGGATGTCCTCTGCGGCAGTCTTTGTCTTTTCTATCCCCCAAAGAGAAAAGCTTGACTTTATGCACTCAATGAAATGACATTGTTGTACCTTTTGTTAAAATTGTTTGACCTCACCATCTTGAATACTTAGGTGGCCATGATGTATGCCTTGTAAAAAGGATCATTGGCAAGTATGCTTTTGAATTATTCTGCCACTACCTGAGTTTTGAGCTGCTATTTAAAAGTCATTGGAACCACTTTGAAGACAATTTCCATGGTTATCCTGCAGCAACTGTCTCATGTAGCATTTTATTAATCCATGCAATTTTGCAAACCTTGTGTTGGAATATACAGCAGTGAATCACTTCATCCCATTTTATTCCAAGCAGAAGTTTATTAAAGGTGCCAGGAATGGTAGATAGAAACTATTCAGTGCAACAGCTAATGTAGCTCTTGTCCTTTCAGAAGAAGGCTCACTGGATCAGAAATACTAACTCAACTTGCTCTCCACAAGTTCTGCCAAATCTACTCAGATTCTCTCCCAACTTCTGTTTTTGTTTCAGATTTCCAGCATCCGCAAATATATGTATTTTTAAGATAATGTAGCTCCCCCACCATAGTAATTCAGAGATTTTGTTTCCTGTTCTGCCCATTGAAATAAGGGGACCCTCAAATCCAATGATAATGTAAGTCTTCATCACGGTAATGCCTTGGATTCTGTCCAGTTTTTTTTCCCCAAGAATGAGGCATTTTGCCAGTTTGATCCATAATTTGAAACAGATGGCAAATGTCAAGCTGAAGCTGACAAATAATAATATCACCGAGCAAAATATCTTTTCTTTCATTCCCACCTACCCACCCCCACTCCCCGCTGTTGCTGAGAACATTGCAACTGGTCTAGACCAACCGTGATTATTATGTTTTGGAGAGAAAAAAAAATCAATGGTAAAATGCAACATTGAATAGAGAATATAACTGCATTGCAACTAGAAATCGAGAGAATATCAGTATTTCAGATGCAATACCGGCATTTTTAACCCATATTCCATAATGGATCAAGAAATTCTTCAAAGCTGTGCTGATAGGTCAGAGGACAGCATTCTAGGTACCTTTATCAAAGTTATCATAGAAACCAGAGGAATCTCACAAAGCCAGAAGTTATGTAAAAATCCTAAGATTATTTTACAATTTCACCTCAGCAGTGAGAATAAAAGCAACATCTACCAGGTTCAGTTGTTTTGATATTTTTCAACAAGACTTCACAGTTAAAGTTAACTTCTCAAGGGAAGTCTTCCTTTTATCATTGTTTCTCCTCACTTTTAAAAGTGTCTTCTTAGGAGTTGATTGATGCTAGGTGCTGAGTCCTGTAGTATGTGCATCAATGAAGCATGCAGTTTTATCCTCAGGGCTGACGACTCGATTGAATGCTATTGGAGCTGCAGTCCTGTGGGCAGCTGGGAGATATTCCTTCATATTGCTAATGTGAACATTTGAAGGTGATGAAGAGGCTTAAAGAGTTCAGAAGGTGAGAAATTCATCATGAATTTTCCAACATCTGCTGTGCCCTTGTCGTACTTGCTAACTGAGTTCAGCCTTTTGTCAGTGCTAGCTCCCATGAGATGGTGGGGAAGGTCCGCTGAATGAGATAAATTGGATTGCTTTCACAAAGAGACAAACAGCCACAAAGGGTAGAACACTCCAGAATTGAAAGTGGATGTCAATCCTGCTTATTGGTTCGGTGCCAGTCCACATTCATGTGTTCCAAGTGCAATTGCATAGCGGCGGTGGGCAGAACGTGTTTATCTCTGTTGTTAGTTGTCTCAATGTCTCGTGGTTACATCGATGGGAAGGGGAAGGTGATATCGAAGGGCTACCTCTGAAAGCATCCAGTCTCTGAAGTCAGAAGCACTAATGTCCATGGGAGAAGTGATCTACCTGCAGGATCATCTGGAAGGCTTTTGTGTGGCTTACAGCTTCCATCACCCACTTAACACCTTCCAGTGGTTAACTACCAACACACCTCCCCACCATCTGTTAAGTTATGTTCTTGGAGCCCGCAGCACTCCCCACCTTCATACGGATGGTTATCATCCCAGACTACCATCACAAACTCGCTTTAATAAAAATATCCTGTCACTCACAAAAAATGCTCCCATTCTTTAGTGATGCTTTCCTAGGGGTTCTCCACGCTGTCTGGGAATAGTGGGTGATACTTGTCCTTGACCAAGGAAACTTGGATGCAGTTGGGGCAACCCAACATCCTGGGTCCAGTCCTTCAAATGGATGAATGATCTCCTCAGTTCAAACCAGGATAAGTGGCAATGCAGCACTGTTTCAAAGGGCCTCTAATGAAGCTATCAATCCCAGGGACTTCGCCATGCCAGAAAAGTTTTGTTCAACATTGATACAACATGACCAAAGAGATCAGACTAAGTGACAGTTGTTATTGTGTGGCCAATGTGCAGCATGAGAATGTGTGGGGAATTGGCGATTAGATACCTTTTGGCTTAGTAATAATTCTCTAACTTCTCATGCAGAAGAGGAGACATTCAATTGTAGAGACAAAACCAAGATATAACATGGAGTGATAGGCACTGAGAAGGATCAGAAGGTTTGGAGAACATGAGGTCTGCCTGAAAAATAGAACAAAATTTGATTAGCCAACCAACAGCCTCCAAGCCGGTGTTGAGAAATCTGCACAGGAGAGGCAGATGTAAACCTCTGGGTCTCTGATAAACTGAACTACTCCTTCACGTTTTTTTGTTATTCCCCATCACAGGTCATGACAACAGGCTGAAAATACCAAAGGTGATAGGGGTCAACCTGCAAATCCAGGCCTGGAAAATGTAAAAACCACCAGAGGATGTAACATCTTCTCTCTCTCTCTCTCTCTCTCTCTCTCTCTCATTTCCTGACAGCACAGCAACACAGAGTTTTCTGAGGGATCATGTGTAGAAAGGTGGTCACATGCTAGTGATCACCTCATAAATACAGCATGGTAGCTGAGCTACCTGACAGTGCTAGGTCTGTTTGGGCATCAGGCCCATGTTGAGCCGAATAATGCCTGCTGGATATGGCCAAGGGAATTTTTGACAGTGAGGGCCAGCTCCACCAACAACCTTGTGAACCTTCCAAAACATCCAAGCCTTGATGTCTGCCATGGTTCCAGCTTGTGAACACGCCTTCAGCTATGGAGATGTTGCTAACCACAATGGAGAGCTAGGTTATCATACAACCAACATGTTCAAAGATCTGCCTTCTAGTTCTATACCTTGGGCTCTGAATACAGAAGTGTCATTGCAAAAGCTAAATAAAGTATCTGTCCTCCCTGCAGCATCCCTTCTTCATAGAGATAGAGGAATGTGTTATTAAATGCAGAGAGAGAGAGAGGTGTGAGGAGGGCCAACCAGCTTCTCATTTGGATCCTCCCAGGGAACTCTCAGGGTGAATGCCCACCCCTCATGTCCCCTGAAGATAGCCCTCTTGCTGTTATTGTTGAGCTCAGTTATGATGCATCTGCACCAGTGCAGGAAATCGAGGAGGCCAGGGCCCCAAAGGCATAAAACTACCAGAAAGGGCATGCCCAAGTCATTACATTTAGAGTCACAGAGTCATGGAGATGTACAGCATGGAAGCTGACCCTTCAGTCCAATCCGTTCACACCAACCAGCATCTGGCCCGTATCCCTCCAAACCCTTCCTATTCATGTACCCATCCAAATGCCTCTTAAATGTTGCAATTGTACCAGCCTCCACCACATCTTCTGGCAGCTCATTCCATGCACGTACCACCCACTGTGCGAAAAAGTTGCCCCTTAGGTCTCTTTTATATCTTTCCCCTCTCACCCTAAACCTATGCCCTCTAGTTCTGGACTCCTTGACCCCAGGGAAAAGACTTTGCCTATTTACCCTATCCATGCCCCTCATAATTTTGTAAAGCTCTATAAGGTCACCCCTCAGCCTCCGACGCTCCAGGGAAAACAGCTCCAGCCTGTTCAGCCTCTTCCTGAAGCTACAACTCTGGTAATGTCCTTGCAAATCTTTTCTGAACCCTTTCAAGTTTCACAACATCTTTCCAATAGGAGGGAGACCAGAATTGCACGCAATATTCCAACAGTGGCCGAACCATGTCCTGTACAGCCGCAACATGACCTCCCAACACCTATACTCAATACTCTGACCAATAAACGAAAGCATACCAAACACCTTCTTCACTATCCTATCTACCTGCGACTCCACTTTCAAGGAGCTATGAACCTGCACTCCAAGGTCTCTTGTTCAGCAACACTTTATTGTAGGTTTAGAAGAAAAAAAACCTTCAGATATAACTGACAACAGTTGTATTGACAATAACTTTTTTTTCAGATTTTAGAAAGTCAAATTAAAGTTCAAGTCTATTTCAGGATGCACAAGTTTGAGTTTATATCATACTAACAAAAGCCAAAATCTATCCAATATAGAGTTGTGTGGGGGGCAGGGGAAGGGAGAGTTAGGGGTCCTGTCCCTTTCAGGGAGCTAGTCAGATGAAGGAGCTTTCAGTTCTGCCCAGAACTTGCTATGGAGGTAGCAGCACTGTCAATAAAGTGTTCCTGTTCAGACTTACCATTTGTCTACCTGGTATAGAATTCCTGGTCCTATCCTGCTGAGAGAAAACAATTATCCTCATCTCAGTCTTAAAGGGGAGACCCCTTATTTTTAAACTGTGCCTCCTTATAATAGACTCACCACAAGAGGAAACCTCTCAGCGTCCACCCTGTCAGTCAGATCACCTCTTATTCTTCTAAATGTCAATGCATATAGGTCCAAATATCTCCTTTAATTTGAGTGGGTGAACAGAATTAGTTTGACATGAATGACTATAGTGGTGGGGATTTTGTGGTAATGCTGAAAAAGGAGATTTTCTCATTGTTTTTGACTGACAAGTCTCTTCTATTTTGCACTCTACTAGATTCCACAACATTTAAGAATAAGGTTATATGAGGAGAGACTTGCTCCTGTTCATTTCTTCATACTGTACCACTATTTTCAATTTAAGTACTACCATGTATACTCTGTTTCCCAGCAGATGGTTAATGCAAACCATATCCAAGCAAGTCTTTGCCATCAAATGTTTACTTGTCTGAAAGACTCAACCTTGCATCATCTCCTTCCACATTCAAGAGATTTCACAGACCTGATTACTTGATATGATTTTTGTCATTTCTCCTTAACTTTTGTGAAAAAAAAAATCCTGCTCATGATCCAAAATTTTTATTGCAGGCTGAAAATTTACTGAATAAATCAGCACCCATGACAATGTAACTCACTAATCCTCAGCGACAGAAATAGTTGTGTGTCACAGCGAGAAAGCAGTTTGTACCTTGACAGGCACTGCTGGAATGAAAACTGCTCAGAAATTGATGAAACCACATAACCATGAATATATTATAGAAGAAATGAAAGCTCAGAATCACAGTATGGCAGCTGAACTGGTTAGATGCAAATTGGACACTCTTGCTTGTAAGTAGATCTGAATCATGTCATACTGATTCACAATGTCACAATAACTCATTTTCTGTTCTTTGCTCAATACTGTCACTTTAGAAAAATCGTAGCTGGACTCACAAAATGATGAAGAATTACACTTGGATTACTAAGCTATCTTTCTGTTTTGCAGATGCTGACAAGTTTACTATGTATTTCATTTAAAGTATGAAGCATTTGAGAGTTTGTTTCATCCTTTCTATCTGTTAAATCCTATATGCCTATGAAAGGGGAATTTAAATGGCTATGTTAGAGGTGGCAATTCCTTCTAACTTGTATGACCAACATTCAACCATTTTCTGCCAATTAAACAGATAGAATAATAGTCCTCAGTCTTCACCTCTTTCTCCAAAAACATGATCTAAATATGTCAGAGACAGGAAAAAGTCAGCTTAGGTAGGCTTGGCTCTGCTTTTGCAAAGCAGCACGCAGCAGTCAAAGAATGAGTGGGTGAATTGGAAACATGAATATGTAACTGGAAAAAAAATGGGTATTGCACAGTGGAAAAAAGCTACAAGAAATGAGTCTCAATGCTGTGTCAAGAGTGGGAAACATATTGATACCAAGAGTACAGGTATTTGGAGAAATGCAACCTGATTGATATTCCTTGACACCACTACTGAAGGTAGGAAAATAGCAGCCCATAAAGTAACCATCTAAACCGATTTATTATCTTAGAAAAGTGAAAATTGGAAAAAGTAAAGATTAGCATAAGTTTTAGAGAAAAATCCCCATTCCCTTCAAATGATGATGGGCTTATGCCCGAAGTGTCGATTCTCCTGCTCCTTGGATGCTGCCTGACCTGCTGTCCTTTTCCAGCACCACAGTCTCGACTCTGATCTCCAGCATCTCATTTTTTCCTGCAATCCTAACAAACTCAATCTCTCCTCATATGTCAGTCCTGCCAGCCCAGGAATCAATTTGGTAAACATGCACTACATTCCCTCTGTTACAAGAGTATTCTTCCTCCGATACGGAGATCAAAACTGCAACACAATATTCTAGTCCCATTCGCCAGCACTTGGTCCATATCCCTCCAAACCCCTCATATTCATATACCCATGCAGCTGCCTTTTAAATGTTGCAATTGTACCATCCTCCACCACATCCTCTGGCACTCATTCCATACATGCGCCACCCTCTGCATGAAAATGTTGCCCCTTTATCTCTTTTATACCTTTCCCCTCTCACCCTAAACCTATGCCCTATAGTTCTGGAATCCCCCACCCCAGGAAAAAGACCTTGTCTATTTACCCTATCCATGCCCCTCATGATTTAATAAAACTCTATCAGGTCACATTTAAGCCTCCAATGCTCCAGGGAAAATAGCCCCTCCCTATAGCTGGAATCCTCCAATCCCGGCAACATTCTTGTAAATCTTTTCTGAACCCTTTCAAGTTTCACAACATCTTTCCAATAGGAAGGAGAACAGAATTGCACGCAATATTCCAAAAGTGGCCTAACCAATGTTCTGTACAGCGGCAACATGACCTCCCAACTCCTGTACTCAATACTCTGATAAAGGAAAGGATACCAAACGCCTTCTTCACTATCCTATCTACCTGCGACTCCGCTTTCAAGGAGCTATGAGCCTGCACTTCAAGGTCTCTTTGTTCAGCAACACTCCCGAGAACCTTACCATCAAGTGTAAATGACAAAAGTGAGGACGGCAGATGCTGGAGACCAGAGTCTAGATTAGATTGGTGCTAGAAAAGCACAGCAGTTCAGGCAGCATCCGAGGAGCAGGAAAATCGACATTTTGGGCAAAAGTCCTTCATCAAGAATGGAGGCAGGGAGTCTCCATTCCTGATGAAAGGCTTTTGCCTGAAACATCGATTTTCCTGCTCCTCGGATGCTGCCTGAACTGCTGTGCTTTTCCAGCACCACTCTAATCTAGACATCAAGTGTATAAGTTGTTCTAAGAGTTGCTTTCCCAAAATGCAGCACCTCGCATTTATCTGAATTAAACTCCATCTGCCACTTCTCAGCCCATTGGCCCATCTGATCAAGATCCTGTTGTATTCTGAGGTAACACTCTTTGCTGTCCACTACACCTCCAATTTTGGCATCATCTACAACTTACTATCTATACCTCTTATGCTTGCATCTAAATCATTTATGTAAATGACAAAAAGTAGAGGACCCAGCACTGATCCTTGTGGCACTCTACTGGTCACAAGCCTCCAGTCTGAAAAACAACCCCCCACCACCACCCTCTGTCTTCTACCTTTAAGCCAGTTCTGTATCCAAATGGCTGCTTCTCCCTTTATTCCATGAGATCTAATCTTGCTAATCAGTCTCCCATGGGGAACCTTGTTGAACGCCTTACTGAAGTCCATATAGATCACATATACCGCTCTGTCCTCATCAATCCTCTTTGTTACTTCTTCAAAAATCTCAATCAAGTTTGTGAGACATGATTTCCCACGCATGATTTCCTTGCCTTTCCAAATGCATGTACATCCTGTCCCTCAGGATTCCCTCCAACAATTTGCCCACCACAGAGGTCAGGGTCACAGGTTCCCTGGCTTATCCTTACCACCCTTCTTAAACAGTGGCATCACATTAGCCAACCTCCAGTCTTCCCGCATCTCACCTGTGACTATCGATGATACAAATATCTCAGCAAGAAACCCAGCAATCACTTCCCTAGCTTCCCACAGAGTTCTAGGGTACACCTGATCAGGTGCTGGGGATTTATCCACTTTTATGCATTTCAAGACGCCAAACACTTCCTCCTCTATAGTATGGACATTTTTCAAGATGTCACAACCGAATTCCTTACATTCTATATCTTCCATGTCCTTTTTTCACTCCACCCGTAATATTGTATCTTTGTGTCTATTTGCTTGCTTGGGTCACCTAAGTCTATTTGATAGATATGTTGGGATCTTTGGGTAATTTGATAAAATCTTTATCTGTTTCGGTGACTCTGGGAATATTGGGGCTTGATTTCAAGTGCACTAGCCCAATGGGACATGGTGTTAAAGGGCTCCTCAAATGGGTAAAATCTCCATATTTTATTCTGAGTATTGTGAGTTATACTTCAGACATATAGAAAGAAACACCAGTTTCTATGAGTGTAAGAGTTTTGTCTGTTGCTTTAAAAAGTCTGTTCTTATGCTTCCAGCTGGTTACTGCAGCTGTATTTCGTTTTCTCGGTTGCCACACCCAGAATTAACTGAGTGTGCAAAGTAAACAGAGGTACCAAACATATATCATCAACCTCAGTAAAAAAAGTATGGCGCTGGTAAGGCACAGCTGGTCAGGCAGCACCCGAGGAGCAGGACAGTCAACATTTTGAGCATACTCTCTTCATCAGTAATGTTGGGGGTGCCCAAGGGGGCTGAGAGATAAGTGGGATGTGTGGGACTGGGGAGTAAGATAGCTAGGAACCACTGAAAATGTGAACACTGTGCACACGGCCATCTGCAGGCACTATTTAAATTGCCATTAAAGATCACAACTTGCGATTAAAATTCTTTCATCTTTTGGGCTGGTTTGACAAATTACATTGAGATACACAATGCAAAACCTAGGCCTCTTTTTTGTAAACTGCAGCTTTAGAAATGTTCCTCTTTCAGCATTGATTCAGCATCTTTTTGAGGGGTTAATTTGATACTTCCTCAGTTTTATATGTATTAACCTCAGAACATGTCTGATGTTTCCATAGAAACAAAAGCATCTGTACATTGCTTACAAAGACCTTGGGAAGGATAGTGTAACTTAAATAGTGATAACAAATAGAAAAAAATTCAATATATGTGAAAAGAGCTATTACAATGTAATATTACATTGCAATTCAGAGAGCAACAACCTATCTAATTAAAGCTGCATAAACAGTTTAAAATGATTGAAAATGTTGATTGCTTTGAAAATGCCTGAATCATATTAATTTAAGTTTGAAGTCATGAAAACTGACAGAATAAGAATAATGTCAGATCTGGTTCATGCACACTCACCATTTTACAAACTACAGCCATAAGTATTGACACCATCTCCTCGACAGAATGACAGTAGGTCATTGATTCTGTCGGCTTCTGTTCAGCATTGAGCTAGTAGCAGGATTGTTGTCGTTGGCTGCCATGACACCCACAATCTTTCATCTCCAACATGAAGTAGTCTTGCCTGTAGCAAGCAAACTCATTTATAAAATGTTTCCCCTTATCTCATTGAAGGCCAGCATAAGGATTATCTAAAACACCAATGGAAATTTGAAAGATAATAGCTCTGGAAGACTTGTTATGTCTGCATCAACTTCACCTAAACTAATGACATTACAGAATCTTTGGGTGGAAAAGAAGGAGTCTATCCTAAGGTTCTGTTGGAGACAGGCATGTCATCTCTGTCTCCAAATAGTCTTTGTATTTATGCCGAATGAGTCAATATGACTCACAGCTGTAACAGAAACTGAAAATGCTGGAAAACCTCAGCAGGTCGGGAAGTTTCTGCAGAGAGAAATCAGAGTTAACATTTTGGTTCCAGTGATCCTTCTTCAGAACTGGACCTGAAACATTATCTCTGTTTTCTCTCCACAGCTGCTACCAGACTTGCTGAGGCTTTCCAGCAATTTCTGTTTTTGTTTCAGATTTCCAGCATCCATAGTTCTTTCAGTTCTTTGACTCTGTACCTGTTGCTGTCATTTGTTGTGTAAGACCAATAATTCTTCTTGTTAAAACTCAATGATGAGGTCACCTTCAATGGGGAGATGATGCAGTAATAATACCATTGAGCTGGTTATCCAAGAGCTAAGGATCTCAAGATGCATATTCAAATCCCTCTATGGTAGCTGGTGAAATTTTAATTCACTTATTAAATATAGAATATTAAGCTAGTCTCAGTAATGTTGATCATAATAACTATCACTGATTGTTGTAAAACCCCATTGAGTTCACTAATAGAACATAGAACAATGCAACACAGGGACAGGTCCTTCAGCCTACTATGTCTGTGTTGACCATGATGCCATTTTAGACTAATGCCAAATGCCTGCACATGGTCTGTATCCCTCTATTCCCTGCCTATTTGTGTGTCTGTCCAAATGCCTCTTTAATGTTGCAGTCGTATCTGCTTCTACCATCTTCCCTGACAGTGCAGTCCAGGTACTTACTATCTCCTGTGTAAAAAAAAAACTTGCCTTGCACGTCTACTTTAAACCTCCCCCTTCTCATTTTAGACTTATTCCCATCCCCCACCCCTCCCCCCCCCCCCCCCCCCCCCCCCCCCCACCCCCCTCAGTATTTGACATGTATACCCTGGGAAATTTACTCTAAGAGTCCACCCTATCCATGCCTCTCAATTTTATAAATTTCTATCAGGTCACCCTTCAGCTTCCAATGCTTCAGCAAAAACAACTCAAGTTTGCCCAGCCCTTCTTTATAGCTAATACACTGCAATCCAGGTAAACATTGTTTGCAACACCTCCAAAGCCTTCACATCCTCCCTATAGTGTGGTGACCAGAACTACACACAAACTAGACTAATTAAAAAGTTTTATGCAACTGCAATATGACTGGTCAGCTGTTATGTTCAATATCATAACTGAAGGCAAGCGTTTACTGAAATAGGAACCACCTTATCCCACTTGTGTTGCCACGTTGAGGGAGATCCAGCTGTACATCAATGCTCCTGCTATTTACTGTAACAGGAACCTCGATTATCCAAATACCAATTATCCGAAAATCAGATTATCAGAAGGAGATCTCGAGATCCCCATAGAAAAATTACATCAAAGACATATTTCCAACAGTGATCGCATCTTTTGTTTACTGTGATTAAAAGTGCTGCTGAGAACAGTCCTGGACTGATGGGAGCGCAGGCAGCGTCTCTAAATGACTGACCTCCCACACACTCACTCTCTCTGTCTCTGTCTCTGTCTCTCTCTCTCTCTCTCTCTCTCTCTCTCTCTCTCTCTCTTTCCCCCACCCCCCGACCCCCCCCCTTTCTCTGGAATTCGGGGGTGTAAACTAAACCCCCACTTCCCCAGATGATCTCTCCAGCATTGTCCTGCACAGGGTAAAGATGGAACCCGTCAAAAAGTTGGAGTAAAAAATTGTGTGAGTGTGTGTGTGTGTGTTTTGTTTGTGTGCATGTGTGTATGTGCATGTGTGTGTGTGTGCGTATGTGCATGAACGTGTGCGCGTGCATGTGTGAGCCCGTGTGCGTGCGTGTGTGTACGTGCACGCGTGCGTGTTGTGTGTGTGTGTGCACGCGTGCGTGTTGTGTGTGTGCACGCGTGCGTGTTGTGTGTGTGCACGCGTGCGTGTTGTGTGTGTGCACGCGTGCGTGTTGTGTGTGTAGGTGTGCACGCGTGCGTGTTGTGTGTGTAGGTGTGCCTGTGTGTTGTGTGTGCGGGTGTGTGTGTACATGCACGTGTGTGTGCATGTGCGTGTGTGTGTACGTGCACGTGTGTGTGCATGTGCGTGTGTGTGTGTGTACGTGCGCCTGTGTATAATGTGTATGCATTTGTAAGAGTGCGCGTGCGTGAACGTGTGCGCGTGTGTGCATAAGCGCGTGTGCATGTGTATTGTGCACATGCATGTGTGTGTATACATGTGCGCGTGTGTGTGTACATGTGTGTGTCCGTGTGTGTGTGTATGTGCGCATGTGTATGTGCGTGTGTATGTGTGTACGTGCATGTGTGTGTTATGTGTGAGTGTGTGTTGTGTGTGCACGTGCATGGGCTTAGCGCACGTGCATGTGTGTGCATTTACATGTGTACGCGCGTGTGTTATGTGTATGTGTATGTGTATGTGTATGTGTGTGTGTTGTGTGTGTGCGCGTGCGTGTGTGTGCATGAGTGCATGTGCATGTGTGAGTGTGCGCGCGCGCCTGTGTTTGTTTGTGTGTGTGTGTGTGTGTGTGTGCGTGTGTGTGTGTGCGTGCGTGTGTGTGTGTGTGCGCGCACACTATTTGGAGACTCACCTCCCAAAAAGCTGTAGCAGCAGAAGTGTTGTTGTCTAGTCCAGCTGCCCTGGAGTCGGGGTGGGGGCAGATGGGTGGCGTGCAAGGGGGCAGGCAGGGGGCAGTATTGGGGGTGGGCAATGGGCAGTGGTAGGACAGGGTTTGGTGGCAGGCAGGTAAGGGTGGTTTTGGACGGGTTTGGGAGGCAGATGGGGGGTGGTTTTGGACGGGGTAGGGGTGTGGGTGTGGGTGTGGGGCAGTTTTGGTCAGAGTTGAGGGTTGGGGGGGTGGTATTGGACAGGGTTGGGGGGTGGGGGTGGTATTGGATGGGGTTGGGAGGCGGGTGTAGGGTGGTATTGGATGGGATTGGGGGGTGGTTTTGGACAGGGTGGGGGGATGGGGGGTTGGTATTGGACAGGGTTGGGAGGTGGGGGGTGGTATTGGATGGGGTTTGGGGGTGGGCAGTGGGTAGTTTTGGACGGTGTTGGGGGCTGGTAGGGAGTGGTTTTGGACTAGGCTGGGGTTGGGGGGGTGGTATTGGACAGGGTTGGGGGTGGTTTTGGACAGGGTTGGGGGTGGGGGTGGTATTGGATGGGGTTGGGGGTGGGTAGGGGTTTGTTTTGGACAGGGTTGGGAGGGTGGAATTTAGTTTTGGACGGGTTTTGGGGTGGGCAGGGGTGGTTTTGGATGAGGCTTGGGAGGGTGGGGTGTGGTTTTGGACAGGGTGGGGGGTGGGGGTTGGTTGTGGATTGGGTTGGGGGTGAGCGGGGGGGTAATTTTGGATGGGGTTGGGAGGTGGGTGGGGGTGGTTTTGGACAGGGTTGGGGGGACGGATGGGGGTGGTTTTGGACGGGGTTGGGGACGGATGGAGGGGCAGATGGGGGGGTGGTTTTGGACAGGGTTGGGGGCAGGCGGGGGTTGGTTTTGGATGGGATTTGGGGGTGGGTGGGGAGTGGTTTTGGATGGGGCTGGGAGTGGGGGTGGGATGGTTTTGAACGGGGTTGGGGGTGTGGATGTGGTTTTGGACGAGGTTGGGAAGCGGATGGGGTGGTTTTAGACGGGTTTGGGCGGTGGGGGGTGGTTTTGGATGGGGATGGGGGCGGGCAGGTGTAGTTTTGGATGGGGTGGGGGTTGGTTTTGGACATGGTGGCGAGGGTGGGTGGTGGTTTTAGACGGGTGGGGGATGGTTTTGGACAGGTTTCGGGGGGCTTGCAGGAGGTGGTCTTGGATGGGGTTGGAAGGGTGGGGGTTGGTTTTGGACGGGGTTTGTGGGTGGGGATTGGTTTTGGATGGGGTTGGGAGGCGGGTGGGTGTAGTTTTGGACGGGGTGGGGGTAGTTTTGGGCGGGGTGGGGGTGGTTTTGGATGGGGCGGAGCGTCGTTTTGGACAGGGTTAGAGGGTGGGGGATGGTTTTGGACGGGCTTGGGGAGTGGGCAGTGGTTTTGGACGTGGTGGGGGTTGGGGGGTGGTTTTGGACGGGGTTGGGGGAGTGGTGTGTGGTTTTGGATGTGGTGGGGGTGGTTTTGGTCGGGGTTGGGGATGGGCGGGAGGGTGCGGTTTTGGAGGGGGTTTGGGGAGCGGGGAATGCTTTTGGATGGGGTTGGGGGTGGGCGGGAGGTGATTTTGGACGGGGTTGGGGGGGTGGGCGGGAGGGTTGTTTTGGACGGGGTTTGGGGTGGGTGGGGGGTGATTTTGAACAGGGTTGGGGGTGGGCAGGGTCTTGCGTGCACTGTGCTGCTGCCTTACCTCCCTAAACAGGGAGCAGGTCTTACAGAAAACTCCGAGCCCCAGAGGAAAGGCATTGAATCGATTAACTGAATTATCCGAACAAAATCGTGTCCGCCCACCTTGTTTGGATAATAGAGGTTCCTCTGTTTACCTGTACTTTCCTATTGCATTTGACTTCCCAAAACCCATCACCTAACACTTGCCTGGATTAAACTCCCTTTGCCATTTCTCTAACCAACTTTCCATCTGATACATATTGTGCTATATCTTTTGATCACTTTCCTCACTATCTACAATTCATTAATTTTCATGTCCTCTGCAAACATAGTAATCAGAACACTGATGTTTTCATCCACATATAAAAAACAGAGGTCCCAGCACTTGATCTTTGTGGAACGCCATAGATCACAGACTTCCAATCTGAATAACATCCCTTGCACAACAATCCTTAGTCTTCTGTGATGAAGCCAGTTTGCATTCAATTTTCCAACTCACCATGGATTCCATGTGACTTAATCTTCTGGACCAACATCCCAGGAAAGTCCATTAAGACAACATATACTTTCCTACTCTCATCAATTACCATTGTCACTCCCTTGGCAAACTCAATTAAATTTGTGAGACAAGACCTCTCCTACATGAAGCCTCGTTGACTATCCTTAAGAAGTCTATTCTTTTTCAAATGTGAGTAAATGCTGTCCCTAAGAATCTTCTCCAATAATTTACCTAACACTGATGTAAGGCTCATCAGTTTATAATTTCCAGGATTATTCCTGTTGCCCTTCTTAAACAAAAGCACTACAATGGCTGTTCTCCAGTCTTCTGGACCTCAAATGTGGCTAAGGAGGATACAAAGATTTCGGTCAAGGCCCTAAAATTTTTCTCCTTTACCTCTCTCAATATCCTGGGTAGATCCCATCAGACACTGGGAAATTATCTACATTGAGTTTTCTAGACACCTCACACCTCTTCCTTCTTAATATTGACATGCCCCAAATATTTACATATCCCTCCCTAATCTTAGCGTCATCTATGTTCCTCTTCAGGATAGGAAATCTACCCTCCTTACATGATATATGTGTGCTTGAAGGCCCTCAACAGTGTGGCTGACTCTTAACTACCCTCTGAAATGGCCTTGCAAACAATTCAATTCGGGGCAAGTAATAATAGGTAACGTGTCTCTTACAAGAAATACCACATCCCATGAAATAATAAGAGGACTGCATATTAGATAGGTCTTTAAAGTTAGCATTGAAAGGCAGATTAGTGACAGCACCCAACCCCAACCACAAACCACAACCATTGTCACCCCAACATGTGACATTACCCAATATGTTAGCCACATATTTTATTAATCAGGTGATTGATACATGATTGAGATCTTCTTTCCCACTGAATAGCAACAGAACGATCACATCCCTAAATGTCACAGCACAGCTTAAATAAGGATGTTATTGATGGATGTAAATGATTGATTTGGACAGAATGATCATGCACCTCCTCCATTTCCACTATTTACCACTCCTCCCTTGGTTTTATTTTCCTACTCACTATGTACATCTATTGCAATGTTGAAGCCAAGTTTCACTTACATATATTAGTGAAAGGGACAAAGCATACTGTAGGTTGGAGCAATATCTTGGGAAATGTTTCAAAACTCTTGTGACCAATTTAAGGGTTTGCCCTCATTTTAACTGCTTGTTCCTTACCAAAACAAAGCATCTTGTCCTTTATTTGCCAGGCACAATGGGAGGATATTTAATTGGGGAAAAGGAAACTATGACGCTATCAGACGTGAGTTGGGAAGCATGGACTGGGAGCAATTGTTCCATGGAAAGGGCCTATAGACATGTGGAGACTGTTTAAGGAACAGTTGTTGCAAGTGATGAATAAATATGCCCCTCTGAGACAGGCAAGAAGGGGTAAGATAAAGGAACCTTGGATGACAAGAGAGGTGGAGCTTCTCGTCAAAAGGAAAAAGGCAGCTTACGTAAGGTGGAGGAAGCTAGGGTCAAGCTCAGCTCTAGAGGATTACAGGCAGGTGAGGAAGGAGCTCAAAAATGGTCTGAGGAGAGCTAGGAGGGAGAACGAAAAATGCTAGGCAGAACGGATTAGGGAGAACACAAAAGCATTTTACACTTACGTTAGGAATAAGAGAATGGTCAAAGAAAGAGTAGGGCTGATTGGGGATAGCATAGGGAACTTGTGTGTGGAGTCTGAGGAGGTAGGGGAAGCCCTAAATGAGTTTTTTGCTTCTGTCTTTACTAAAGAAAAGGACCTTGTAGTGAATGAAACCATTGAGGAGCAGGTGTGCATGCTGGAATGGATAAAGATTCAGGAAGCTGATGTGCTGAAAATTTTGACAAACATTAAGATTGACAAGTCGCCAGGGCCAGACCAGATTTGTCCTCGGCTGCTTTGGGTAGTGAGAAATGTGATTGCTTCACAGCTTACGAAGATCTTAGCATCCTCGCTCTCCACCGGAGTCATATCTGAGGACTGAAGGGAGGCAAATGTAATTCCTCTCTTCAAGAAAGGAAATAGGGAAATCCCCAGCAATTACAGACCAGTCAGTCTCACGTCTGTCATCTGCAAGGTGTTAGAAAGGATTCTGAGGGATAGGATTTATGACCATCTGGAAGAGCATGGCTTGATTAAATGCAGTCAGCACAGCTTTGTGAGGGGCAGGTCATGCCTCACAAATATTATTGAGTTCTTTGAGGATGTTACTAGACTAGGGTCGAGCGGTGGATGTGGTGTATATGGACTTCAGCAAGGCATTTGATAAGGTTCCCCATGGTAGGCTCATTCAGAAGGTCGGGAGGAATGGGATACAGGGAAGTTTAACTGTCTGGATACAGAATTGGCTGGTCGACAGAAGACAGCGAGTGGTAGTGGAAGGAAAGTATTCTGCCTGAAGTCAGTGGTGAGTGGTGTTCCACAGAGGTCTGTTCTTGGGCCTCTACTCTTTGTAATTTCTGTTAATGACTTGGATGAGGAGATTGAAGGATGGGTCAGCAAGTTTGTAGACGACACAAAGGTTGGAGGTGTTGTTGACAGTATAGAGGACTGTTGTAGGCTGCAGCGTGACAGTGACAGAATGCAGAGATGGGCTGAGAGGTGGCAGATGGAGTTCAACCTGGATAAATGTGAAGTGATGCATTTTGGAAGGTAGGACTTGAAAATTGAGTACAGGATTAAAGACAGGATTCTTGGCAGTGTGGAAGAACAGCAGGATCTTGGTGTGCAGGTACATAGATCCCTTAAAATAGCCACCCAAGTGGACAGGGTTGTTAACAAAGCATATGGTGTTTTGGCTTTCATTAACAGGGGGATTGAGTTTAAGAGTCATGAGATCTTGCAGCTCTATAAAACTTTGGTTAGAACGCACTTGGAATACTGCGTCCAGTTCTGGTCGCCCTATTATAGGAAAGATGTGGATGCTTTGGAGAGGTTTCAGAGGAGGTTTACCAGGATGCTGCCTGGACTGGAAGGCTTATCTTATGAGGACAGGTTGACTGAGCTTGGACTTTTTTCATTGGAGAAAAGGAGGAGGAGAGGGGACCTAATTGAGGTATACAAGATAATGAGAGGCATAGATAGAGTCGATAGCCAGAGACTATTTCCCAGGGCAGAAATGACTAACGCGAGGGGTCATAGTTTTAAGCTGGTTGGAGGAAAGTATAGAGGGGATGTCAGAGGCGGGTTCTTTACACAGAGAGTTGTGAGAGCATGGAATGCGTTGTCAGCAGCAGTTGTGGAAGCAAGCTCACTGGGGACATTTAAGAGACTACTGGACATGCATATGGTCACAGAAATTTGAGGGTGCATACATGAGTATCAGTGGTCAGCACAACATCGTGGGCTGAAGAGCCTGTTCTGTGCTGTACTGTTCTATGTTTATTTATAAGACAGTCTGTGGGAAATTGAGCCTGGAAGTTTCCTCTGGCCTTTTCTGGTTGTCCTTTTTTGTGAGCATGCCCACTGTGGTCATCACAGGAGGAAGATAAAAATCACACAACACCAGGTTATTGTCCAGCAGGTTTATTTGGAAGCACTAGCTTTCAGGGCACTGATCCTTCATTAGGTAGCTACCCGACAAAGGAGCTAATGCTTCCAAATAAACCTGTTGGATTATAACCTGGTGTTGTGTGATTTTTATCTTTGTCCACCCCAGTCTAACATCGGTTCCTCCACGTCATCACAGGAGGGATTATTGCATCATCAGTAGGACTCCAATTCTGTAACATAAAATAATTTACTCTCTGGTTGACAAGTCTCTCATTTTATTTCAAAACAAATGGTCATTCTAATAATATTGCAGGTCACTAATAGATTCAGCAACACTTTGCACTTATGTAATGTCATCAATTCAGGGGAAAAAATCCCATGATACTTCACATTGGCACATGAAAGAAATGAACATAAATAATACAAGATTAAGAGAGGTGACAAAAGCTTGTTTTGTAAATCCTTTCCAGTTATTTTCTGACAGTCCTTACTAACCTGCTTTGCAACTCCTTTTGTTCAAAAATGTTCAGTCTAATTTCCTTTCTTACTCCTTTTTAACATGTTTTGAATGGGCCTTAATGTCACTGTGAAGTTATCTTTGAAATGAATGAAATGATTTAATTTCTCTCCCTTCATTGGTTTGAGGTTTAATCTATTAAAACATCAGCAACAATATCTATGAGAATTCATATTGGGTTATAATGTTACAAAATGTACGATATATGTCATAGTGAAGATGTGGCAGTTACTTTTAACCTTTGTTTGGCCTTTTAGTGGAACTTTTAAAGATCAGTCTCAATCCTTAGGCAAACTTATGAATTTAATATCTATTAAAAATCCAGGCAAAATAATTATTTATAGGTAGATGAGATCCATAATAATTTGCATTAATTTAGTAGTTTATACAAAGAAGATATATCACAAGGATACATTCAGCTGAAAATGCCGGCTGTTATCTGATCATGGAAACTAAGCAAACTCAGGCTTGATTAAAACTTAAACAAGACACTGTCTGGGAATGCCAGGGTCAGTGGACTTTAGATCTCTTGTGGCCAACTGGTAATATCTCTATCTCTGAACCAGGAGGTCTTGGTTTAATCCCCACCTGCTCCAGAGTGTGTATTAGCATCTCTGAATAGGTTGATTAGAAGTATGCAAAACTAGACAACAAAATGAATCAGGTTGTTACCATGCTCAATAATGTTCAATGAAATGCTATTTTAGCTAATACATTGTATGGACGATAATCAGTACACAAGTTCATGTGAAACCATCTTCCAGTTTATAGATGGACATACTTGAATGTAACTGCTGTGCACTTCCAAATTAATACCGTTTGTGAAAACCACCAGAAGGTAAAAGTAGCTCAGAACTTGTTGCAAAGAGCAATTGCATTTTTTGACAATAACATAATTAGTTCAATTACTTTGCTGAGGAAATTAATGAACTGGATCCTAGTGTCAAGAACAGACTTACCAGTCGTACCTGTTCTGGAGAAGGGTCAACGGACCCAAATGATTAGCTCTGATTTCTCCACAGATGCTGCCAGACCTGCTGTGGTTTTCCAGCAATTTCTGTTTTTGTTGCCAGTCTTTATGCCCACTCCCAGACGAATTCCTGATGGGGCTTTTAAATCCTACTGCTGATTTGCAAAGGTAATGTTCCAAGTTGGAATAATTGGTCGACATCTTCACTGAAAGATGTGTATTAGTCAGCCAAAGCACTTCATCAGGAACATACCCAAACTTAGATGATAAATTCAGACTGAAATTATTCTGCATGATTGATTGGCAAGATGCAGCAAGCGACATGCAAATTTTAGTGGTCCAGTAGATTGCAAGTAAAACAAAAACATTAAGAATCAAACTCATCTGCTTAAGCCTAGAATGTTGAAGGCTACAAACTTTGGTTCTGTAGTGCCCACATTTTTGATACTGTGGATGTATGTGCACACATCTGATGCAAACAATGCCGTATGTGATAGTGTGGGTGCAGGGTACATGTACCCTGGGTATGCAGTGGAGGTAGTTTGAAGTCAACAAGCCAGAGAGCCGGATGCTGCCTGACCTGTTGTGCTTTTCCAGCACCACTCTGATCCAAAAACCAGAGATTGGCTGATCACGTGGTCATAGGTGCACAATTCATGAACAGCCTACATGTCACTAAAATCATGCTGGCATGTGAAAATTGATTGAGCAAACCACTTAGGAGCGCAACAATAATTCCATTGCCTATATCACTCTGGAGAAGACATAAAGTATTTAACAGACACATGACCTAATTTGTCGTAGCCTGCAGGCTGCTGCACAGCCTCACCACCATCTGAGCAAAGCCCTTACTATGAGGTATATGGTCAATCTTGCCACCAGGTATATGGTCAACTTTAAAGCCAGGTATATGCTCAACTTTACCACTAGGTACATGGTCAACTCTAACACCACCTTTGCATTTAGTCATGGGTCATGGATGTTCCTGGCTCGGCCAACATTTATTGCCCATACTTTATTGCACTTCAGAAGGTGGTGGTGATATGTCTTCTGGAACCACTGCACTCAATGTGGTGTACGTAGACCACATATTTGGAAGCCAGTTCTAGGATTTTGACCCAGTGATATTGAAGGTACAGCAATATATTTCCAAGTCAGGATGGTGAGTGGCTTGGAGGGGAACTGGCAGGTTATGGTGTTCTCACATTGCCCTTATCTTTCTAGATGAAATTGGTTGTGGCTTTGAAAGGTGTGAAGGAGCTTTTGATAATTTCTCCAGTATATCTTGTAGATAATGCACTTCTGATCATTGGTGATATATTTTGTAGATAAAGTGTCAATCAAGCAGACTGCTTTGTCCTGAATTGTGTCAATCTTTTTGAGTGTTGTTGGAGATATACTCATCCAGGTAAATGAAAAGCATTACACTTCAATCCTGATTTGTGTCTTGTAGAAGGTGGACAGACTTTGGGGAATCAGAGCTGAAAATGTATTGCTGGAAAAGCGCAACAGGTCAGGCAGCATCAAAAGAACAGGAGATTCGACGTTTCGGGCATAAGCCCTTCTTCAGGAATCATGGCTTAATGGTATTTATAAAGCTTTAGTATAATTTCCTTAGTATTCATATTTTATGCCTCTATTTACAAACGTCAATGAGTCAATATGCTTTGTTCACAAACTTAACTTCTCCTGCCATATTCAAAGATTTTTGTATACACTATGTTTTATTCATTTAAGGGATGATGGCATCACTGGCTAGGCCAGCATTTATTGCTCATCCCCAATTGTTAAGGGTTTGGAGTTATGTCGGGCCAGGTACGATTGGCAGGTTCCTTCCCTAAAAGGGCGTTGGTGAAATCAAATGGGCTTTTCCAACAATCAACAGCAATTTCACAGTCATCATTAGCGTCTTATTCCACATTCTTTAATGAAATCGCGTTCTACCATCTGCCATTGCCTCCCCATGTATGTTCATGGGGTCCATTTTGCTTCTGCACTCATTGTCATAATATATCATTATCAAGTAGGTCATTTCTACTCGACCTGTTCAGAGATGTTACAACACATCTCTGGAGTGGGTGGGACTTGAAACTAAGTCTTTCAAACTATAGACTAGGACATTACCACTGCTCCACAACAGCTTAATGTTGTGATGTAGGTATTGTTGAATTAACCTGTTCAGATTTGTTGTTACACACCTCTTGAGCATGTAGGACTTGAACCCAAGCCTTCTGGCACAGATGTATGGGATGCATTGGCCAAGCAGGATTATCAATTGACTATTAATCCAGATTCTTAGCTAACGTTCTGTGAATAGAGATATCGCCTGCAAAATTGCTCATCATGTACAGAAGTGCACTGACTCTCCTTGTTGTTTACCTTTGTAACTAGACACAGTGTGATAGGGTACCTTGTAGAGCTTTGGCACCAATTCAGTTACACTTCAGTTTGATTAGGCCCTGTGATTTGCTTGAAGTGTCTGGTTCACAGCTGTATGTTTTTCATTGTGTTCTTCTCTTTTAACCCACAGTTCTTCCACCTGCTGTTAGTTCACCCACTGGCACCACATATTATCATCAGTTGCCTTCGACAATTCCCTTTCTGTTGCCAAGGAATACTTACTGAGTGTGCTGCAATTGGATGAAAAACCTTAACTTCTGTGTACAAACTCAACTAACAGTAACAGCAACCACCAGGGACTCTGACTTACCATGAGGGTATAGGAGAGCAAGACTGTTCTCATAGCAAGAGACGCTGCTTTACTTCCACAGAAGATATTTACTTGTATAGTTTGCATATGATATAGTAATCCCTTACCCTTCAGTCCTATCATGCACCCAGTATCAGTTCAGCGATATCAGTTTGGAGAGTGATTGATTTTAATGCAATGTTCCAATTAGAATCATACAATCTAGACAGGAAGAGGCCATTCAGCCCATCAAATCCACACCAACTTTCTGAAGTGCAACCCACCCAGACCCAGCTCCCTAACCTAACTCCATAACTCCACAGTTTCAATGGCTATCTCATATAGCCGACCAATCCCTAGGCACTACGAACAATTTCGCCTGGCCACTCTACCTAATCTGCACACTTTGAACCACGGGAAGAAACCGGAGCAGCAGGAGGAAACCCATACAGACACAGGGAGAATGTGCAAACCCCATGTACAGACAGTAGACTGAGGCAGGAATCGAATCCGGGTTCCTGGAGCTGTAAGACAGCAATGGTAACTATTGATGTACCAAGCCCTGAATAATTGGCTGAATAAAGATGCAACTAGCAATGCTAAATTGCTTTGCAAATATAGCATTTTTCTCACTATTCACAGTTAAAATCTTCACATTGAGTGAAGACTGAAGCACACGTTTGAATGAGGAGTCCTCAGTGCACAGTGTTTTAGTTTTGCATATAGACAAATGAAGTTTAGGTGTGTAACTGCTTAGGAATTAGGCATATCACAGAGTTTTTTCCTACATTCAATGAGTCTTGAATGAAAACAATTTGAAATCATGGATAACTGCATCAGAGATTGAATATGGTATTTTAAAATAATCTCTTTTTACTTATTTGAATGGACAATTCATAATGTGATTTGCTATTACATGCAATGTTTGCTATCATCCTGAACAAAAAGAGGACAGCTTGGATATACAGGATGCTGTAGAGCTACAGTTCTCGGATAACACAAGTTACAGCAGCATGATTTACTTACAACGTTGCTGAGGAATTAAGGAACGGTATTTCAGGAACGCTTACCTCTGTTGGCAACAGTGTGATTCCGATGGTGATCATTCTGTGCACTGCATACGCCGAAGTCCACGCCAATCTTCGTGCAGTTCTGCACATGTGCCAATATCAGCTGCCCACAGAGCAGCTTCCTGAGGGAGATACATTGAGCACACCTTCCTGTGAAAGGTACACTACTCCTAGATTATCCCTGTTTTTGAAAAGGTGAAGGGACATAGTGACAAGAATATTAGGAAGAAGCATCCTGGTGATAAAATTGTGAGTGGTGAATGCCAAAGAAAGGCTATAACACTGGAAGAGAAACTAGACATTATTAAGTGTTTTAAACGTAAGGGAAGAATATGTGATGTAGCTCACTTCACAAGAATGAGGGAGTCGTTAGGCCACTGTTAGAATATTGCGTGGCAATTCTGGTCTCCTTCCTATTGGAAAGATGTTGTGAAACTTGAAAGGGTTCAGAAAAGATTTACAAGAATGTTACCAGGGTTGGAGGATCTGAGCTACAGGGAGAGGTTGAATATGCTAGGGCTGTTTTCCCTGGAGCATCAGAGACTGAGAGGTGACCTTATAGGGGTTTATAAAATCATAAGGGCATGGATCGGGGAAAGAGACAAGGTCTTTACCCTGGGATGGGGGACTCCAGAACTAGAGGGCATAGATGTAGGGTTAGAGGGCAAAGATATAAAAAAGACTTAAGGGGTAGGTTTTTCACGCAGAGGGTGGTGCATATGGGGAATGTGCTGCCAGAGGAAGTGGCGGAGGCTGGTACAATTGCAACTTTTAAAAGGCGTCTGGATGGATATATGAATAAGAAAGGTTTGGAGGGATGTGTACCGGGTGTTGACAGGTGGGACTAGATGGGGTTGGGATATCTGGTCGGCATGGATGAGTTGGACCAAAGAGTCTGTATCCATGTTGTACATCTCTATGACTCTATGAATCTATCTTATGCACCATGATGACCCTCTGTCCGTGTATTAACAATATTTTTTAAATGTACTATGTTAAATTTACTTTTGTTTCATTGATATGAATGATTTATACTTCCATTCAGGCTGTGATTTACTTTGTGTTAGACGTTTGGGTGATTTTTGAACATCGTGAGTGATATTGTTTGCTTGTCTGCCCCAACCCCACTGTTCCCATAGTTATATTAAGCAATTTTCTATTAAGCGAGGTTTCACTGGAACACGGCTATGCCATTTTAGGAAAACTACCTGTTGTTTTAACACCAGTGGTGAATGAAATAGAATTTCCAATATTTAATCCCTAGATTGAAAGTGTTTTGAATGCAATGAAAGCTTCAGAATCATCTAAATTCAAAGTGTTGTTTATGTTACTGAGACAGTTTTTCTTGGATGGTCCAACACTGGCATGTTTATTGTTAAAAATTCAATGCTGTGCTATAAATGATGCATTTTGGTGGATCTGATCATTGAATTCCATTCATCCATTCCTTCGCCTTGTACAGATGAACAAAAGCACACTCCAAAAAATCAAACAACTCTGAAAATATGAAGTAAATAAAGAAATTGGGAAAACAAGTGCATGTATAGGAAATTAAGCAAAACAGAAAGGAATACTGAACATGGAGCAAATAAAGGAACTAGTTAAAGACTGAAAATCTTTTTTATAAAGCATAAGCACTAAAAGATTAGACAAGACAAATGGCAAATAATGTTGCATGAGAGGCATAAAGTTAATTGGAACTAAAAGTCTTGAAACTGATATCTGTAATAAATTAAGTTATAAGAGAGTATCATGAAATGGCAACAATTGATATCAATGGGAGAAATTTGGAATAAGAATAGGCCATTCAGCCCATCTAGCCTTCCATTCAACATGATCACGTCTGGTTGAACAATTCAATGCCTCTTTCTCACCCCATTCTGTTAGTTTCTGTATTCAAATGGAAATCACAACTATATTAATCTTTACTTAAACACACAGGAAAGCTGAGTTTCACAATCCCTGTGGTAGGGAATTCCAAAGGTTCACCGCTCCCTGATTTAAACGAAAAAACATATTCCTCATCTCAGTCCTGATTGGCACGTATCTTATTTTTTGGATTGTCCTCCATGGTTCTAGACATAGGAATAGTGTGTCAGGTTTTCTGAGGAATGGGAGTCACTATCAAATTGCCACTTCGTTCCTCTTTTTAAATGTAAAGAAATTCAGGAAATTTAAAGAAATGCCAGGAAATTCTAATCATTCCAATCACTCAGAAATGCAGAGCAAGCATTCAATTTAACAGGTCTCACAGCGTACAAGATTATCCAGGAAGAGAAATTTCTTTTTCATAGCAGAAGTCACTGCATTCTGTAATTTAAATATTTAGCATCACAGACTGCCGCTTTGAGAGCTCCTGTGAGAGAGTACTTACAGAAGGCAAGTATGAGGTTAGGGGAGGGGCAGGTGGATAGGATACTAGGGTCACAAGGTAGGAAGGGTATCACATAACTGATGGGGTATGAAGAGTACATCTGAAACAGAGAAGGGGGTATATTGTGTCTAGTGTCAGGAACAGGGGAGAGTGCTGATAGATTGGGGGGAGGGTGTAATATCTGGCAGTTGTCAGAGCCATTGGCAGTGGAGGGTGATTATTAGATGTGGCAGTGGGGAAAGAGTTGGTCCAGTGGCAGGAATGGGGTATCTGCCTTGTCCAGACTCAGAGAAGGGTAATGCTGAGTCCCAGGGAGAGATGGGTGTCATGTCCCAGGGTGGAGTATTTAGTTTGATAGTGGAGGAAAGAGGCTTGTCTGATGCAGGGGGGTGGTCGGGAAGATTTTGAGACCTGGGGTAATGGGGATCTATAAGCTCCTGGAAGCAAGGAGTTGCTGGGTTCAGTTGGGACAGACCTTGGTAGACAGGAGGCTTTCAGGTCAGAGCTCTGGTGTTGCAAGCCGTCTTGGGGAGGTGTAAAATTTTCTGGAGGGCTAGTGGTGTGGTACATCACTTCAGTTGTCACGCGGGAGTTATATTAGATTTTTAAGTGGTCTAATTTTCCCTGTTCAACTGTGAAACATAATCCTTTGAATTCTCTGATTTAAATTAATATTTTCAGAGAGTTCCTGGCACAGGGGAATTACATCGTGGAATCTTCAATTCCCTAGGGAATTCCTTTGAAGTCTGACTACAGTGGAGAGGTCAGGCAGGCTTCCCATGCACAACTCTCATCAGCACTTCTGAAATAATTAACTGGATATCGGAAAATCCAAGCATTAATTTATAGTTTGCATTTTTTAAGGGAGACATTAAGAAAGTAAACCATACCTGACTTGGAATTGCTGGAAGGATTTGCAGGTTAACAGACAATCTGCCTTCCTTGGCCATTATGTCCTGGATGTAACTCTGGGGCTCCGGTTCAAAGGCAGAGGCACGACTGAGCTGCAGCACCTTCTAAAGAAACAATGCAAAATTTTAAATGCAAAGTTTTAATTGAACTATCCAGCGAGCCTAAAGTTACTGAGAACATTTATACTGCAGAAGAAATGCCTTCAATTTAATTTCAATTTTCAGCCTGTATGTGCTGTAGAGAAATTGATCCCTGTGAGAAACAGAACTCACTCACAAGTCAGCCTGAGACAAAGGCTTGGAAACAAGAACAATTTATTACAGCCTTGCAAGTCTCGGACGCTTCTGCAATCAAGCAGAAATGCGTGTGAAAACAAAACATGTAAGCATTCTTATTCAGTTTGCAAGTTGCGGAATCACGCCTCCCTTTTCTCATCCTATCATAAGCCGATTACCTCACTTGTTTTTTTTTCTCTAGTTATTTTCTTATCTGGCCATCCTGCTGTCCTTGTATGTCTGCATTCTTTGTTCCTTGTTTGTTACTGCTTGTTCTTTTATCCAGTTTCTCTTATCATACTATAATCTTTATTGTGAAATGCCCCTGCTGCTTCTTTTTGTAGTCAGCTACAACCCCTCATAGTTATTTCCTAGCTTAAAACTATTTTCTTTAAAAGACCCTCTATATTCATTAAAATCTTAGCCTTAAGTATGCTACATGCTACATGCCACAAGAATTCCGCGACTGTTTGTATAATGTCCCACCCCCGCAACAGCCCACCACTCCCCACCTGCAAAACTACATTTCTAACCTCCCACAATTCTCCCTTTTCTTTTTTTTAAAGCTGTTGTTTCTGCCCTTATTAAGTCTCCTTTAATCCATTTTCTTATGTTTTGCCCTCTTACGCCTTTTGGTGGTGAGGTTCACAATCTTACATTTTACATTTGTGTCGTTCGTCCCTCAAACTCTAGGAGCATTCTTTGACTTTCTCTTTGTTGTATATCACCTGCTGATTGTAAAAGCATCTGATGATTTATTTGGGTTCCTTCCCCTAGGGATGTCATCAGTCGGCTCATTACCCATTTTAGGACATTGAACCCTACCACCAGACCCACTGATGTCAATAATCCATAGATAGCTATATTGACTAACCACCTTCCCCAGCCAGTCAATCCCTAATTCCCCCATTCCCATCATTTTTCATTCCGAGAGCGATTATGTTTGGAGATATCAGTAATGTTAGAGGAGACCTCAGGTATGTACGTACAACATTCCTCTCCAATTAGTGCACAGGTACCACCCTTCTCTGCTAGAATATAGTCCAGAGCCATCCTGTTCTGAAGGGTTGTTAGCCTATTGACAATCATTTCGGTCACTATGGCTGCTACTTGGGATTGGGTTTCGGCCAACGCATCAGCCGTATTGTTGGCCAACTCTTCCAGGGAAGCCGCCAACTTTTGTATTTCTACTCCTGCTCGAGCGGTCCCATACATAGGTATCAAAGTCCAGAGGAGGAGATCTCCTTCGGTTACTTTCCGGGTTACTCGCCTTCGTCCCTGTTTATTCCAAGGTATTTTGGGGGCTCTCTTTAACAGCCTCAAGTGGGGAATTATATAGGCAAGGTAGCAGCAGCCACTCCAATCTTTCTAGCTTTGAGGCAGTGTTTGATCAACATCATAACATGCATGTATTCCTATACATTCGGTCACGCGAATGTATTTTTCCCAGGCCGCATACCCAATATGTTCCGTTTAATGTTTGGGGAATGGTCAAGGCAGTGGCTTGGCTGGTGTAGACACGAGATGATTTTCCTAATCGGAAGGATGCGGTGTCATTCTGATTACAGAAACCAGTGGTATTTACTGTTCTTTTTGGTGGGGAAACTCTAAGGCCATTGATAGCACCCAGAGTTTTTGGGGCTGGTTGAGGGAACAACCCTGCAAAGTTATAATTACCCCTTTCAAATCTCCAAGTTGTATCATTTGAGCCCGAGTCAAATTGCTGTGCATGGTACACTTCTTCTTTGGTAAGTGGTATTACCGTGAGAGGAATTCCGGATTCCCCACGGTGTGGGATCTCCGCACATAACCAACAGTCGGTATGCCCCTTTAGCATAATTCTGACATAAAGTGGTAAAATGATTTTTCCCACCCACCCCCTTGGCAGCTAGTGCCAATATTATCGTGATAACATAAAGCTGACCATTCGTTTCAGCTCACAACCCTATCTGTCTATTCCCTAACCCTTTGTATGCCAGGGAGGAGTGAGTCCATGCAACACTTACAATTGTTTTGGGATACAGTTTTTTTTTAACCAATACTTAATAGTCTCTTTTCTCAGTCCATTCTTTTTGCTTAGCTTGATTTTCAGAGGGTTGTCTGTAGGATGAGCTTGCCACTTGCCGAAGGGGAAGGAGCATTCACCGGGCCCTCAACATGAGTGTGATGACTCCACCCTTTTTCAGCAGTTCAGATGGCTGTTTCAGTAGTCAGGAGGGTTAGGAACAGTCCCTCCCAGCTTGGGTGCAGTTTGATATCTTTCCAGGACCCAATCACCTAGTGGTATCCGATGTGCTGCGAACTCAAGTAGAGGTGTCTGCGACAACAGACCCTTCTTCCTAAAGACAGACAAAGAAGAGCCGAGCGCCACAATATAGTTCTTTAAAAACTCATCATTGAACTCTACAGTTGGTAATTGTCCTGTCACTTCCTCATCATTTCCTCTAATTAGGGTTGGCTCAAAAATAGGCACCAAGAATTCCTCACGTTTTGCTCCAGAAACCCTGAGATTCTTGTTAGTCAATTTAACGTCGGTAGGTCTAAAACTTATGGATGATCGTACTGCTCCTGTGTCCACCAAAAATACTGCCTCCTCCCCTTCAGGTCCCACCTTTAATTTTATCAAGGGTTCCCGCTGGGTCTCAGGAGATAGGAACCCCTGACTCCCTTAATCTTCATCTAAAATCATTAGGGAAACGGCTTTCCTTTCTCGTGCTAATTCCGGACATTCCCATTTAAAATGCCCTACTTTCCCGCAATGGTAACACCCTGCCTGTTGCCTCCTTTCCCAGGTATCTGACCCTTGTCTTTCATGTCCTCCCCTATCCTTCCTGTTATCCCCTGATCCCAGTCTCCTTTTTTGTTATTTCTTCTACTGCCTCCACCATCATTTTGGCTTTCTGTTTCTGCTTCTCGTCTTCCTTTTTCACATACACTTTATATGCCTCACATAACAGTTCTTCCATCTGTTTTTCACTCCATCCATCTAATTTCTGTAATTCCTTTTGTATGTCCGGCCATGATTTACTTACAAACTGGACCTTTAAGAGTCCCTGTTCTATCGGATTATTGAGATCCATTCCCGAATACTTCCTTTTAAGAAATGCAGAAGGGATTTCATTCTTCTCTTGTCGTACTTCAAAGGCCTTAAAAAAGTTTTATGATCTAGGTGCCACCTCTTTAATTCCTAATATTATCATTTCTCGTAGATCCCGCATTGACTCCGTATCTTCTCTGTCATTATTTTCCCAATGAGGGTCAACATTTGGGAATGTCTGTTCTGCTGGGGCCCCTTCTTCCCCAACTGGGTGCTTCTTTTCCCATTCCTATAAAGCCACTCTCCCAATCATACTTCGTTCTTCCCCTGAAAATAACGTTCCTAAAATTACCATCAGTTCTCCCCAGGTATATAAATTAGGCCCTAGGAATTGCTCTAATTGTTTCGCTAATCCAACCAGATCCTCTATTAAACTTTTCATTTCCTTTTTAAAGACCCTAATTTCACTGCTAGTTAAGGGAGTGTTTACATATCCAATTGTACCTTCCCCAATTGGAACCTCTCGTAAGGGACATAATTTTACATTTTCCATTATCTCTGCCCCTCCTTTACACGTGGTGGCTCAGGTGATTCCCCCCCTAGGTTCTGCATCTTTTAGTTCATAGTCTATTCCCCTTTCTGTATCTGGACTCGGTTCTACTTTGGGAGCTGTAGGCTTGTTCCGGGGAGTAGTATATGGGGGCGGAAAACACATTAAGGGATCCCATTGTGGCTTCCCTTGTTCATTCTTTTTCTGTTCTTTCCCTGATTCCTCCGTATTCATGGGACATAATTTTACTCCCGCGCTCCCTATCCAACAAGCCGCATAATCGGACTCTTTTTGACTGTACGGTTCTTTTCGATTGACATATATATTAAGATCTTGACACAGCCAACCCTCCTTGGACCCATATTTGGGCCAAAAAATACCAGGCACCTTAATACTTTTTCTAGTCCAAACGAAACAAAAATAGTTTATCATTGTAGCCTTATTTTTCTCCCGCATCCGGGAGTTGTGTTCCCAATTACCCAACATTTTCCCCAAAGAACTATCAGGTGGGATATATCCCCTTTAACGTTATTTACAGATCGATCGTTACACAGACAACTCCCTGTGCCTCCCATTGTTGCTAATTTAAGTAATCTTATCATGGTCCGGTGTCACCTTCTTCCACATCCCCTTCAGGGTCCTGACCAGACACCGCACTCGTCTGATTAATCTGACCAATTATATGCTTTTGTTTGAGACTTCAACTGTTCTCCATAAATCACTTTTATGTAAGGATAAAAGAGATTAGTTAGAAACTGATAGTAAGGCAGTCATGACCTGTAAAATGAACAGGAGTTAACATTTTATTTCATAATCTGTAAAATCCTTAACCTTAAAAGAAATCATGTTAAAATTTCCATAGTAGAAATCAGATTAAAAACAGTCCCGGATCTCAAGCTCCAGGGAACAAAGCACAAACATTCAATCACCAACAAACAAATGTGCATTCAAACTGAATCACAAAGGGTTAAACTTTCTACTAGCTGTACAGCTCTTTCTCTCTCTCTCTCTCTCTGTCACTCACACACACACACACACACACACACACATACACACAGACACCGTGTCTTACAGACACTTTGAGCTTTTGAATATTCTTCTGGAGGTCTGGCCATAAGTTAGTTACGAAGTGCACCCTCAGTAGCCCTTCAGCTACTAGCCCTTCTGACACGGGCTGTTTTCCATTGACATATGCTTAATTTTACATATCGCCAATTCCCCGTACTTTTGTACGTCCCGACCACCAAGGCAATACTTAAGGTTCTCTTTTCTTACTTTGGTCTGTGCACAGAGTTACCTGGTCGTTTCGGTGCACCCTGTCGCCCGGATATATTCTTTAAGACCTTTCCCTACCCAGGTCTTGTGCACAAGAGTTGCCTGACTGAACCTGCCGCGTCTGCCCGCCTTGTTTCCAGGGTCTCCCAGTCCGGATCGTACTTGCCCAAACCGCGAACGACAAGCAAGGGAGTCAGAGATCACCAAAATCGGCCAGGTGCACCTCCCCCGTTGTCCCAAGAGTGTCGAGCGGTCGGAGTTTTGGATCCCGGAACAAGCCCCCAATTGTGAGAAACAGAACTCACTCACAAATCAATCAGCCTGAGACAAAGCCTTGGAAACAAGAACAATTTATTACAGCCTTGCAAGTCTCGGACGCTTCTGCAATCAAGCAGAAATGCGTGTGAAAACAAAACATGCAAGCATTCTTATTCAGTTTGCAAGTTGTGGAATCACACCTCCCTTTTCACATCCTATCATAAGCTGATTACCTCACTTGTTAGTTATTTTCTTATCTGGCCATCCTGCTGTCCCTGTATGTCTGCATTCTTTGTTCCTTGTTTGTTACAGCTCTTTTCAATCCTCCCACTTCCTCCAAACTAAAGGAGTTGCCATGGGCACCCGCATGGGCCCCAGCTATGCCTGCCTCTTCGTAGGATATGTGGAACAGTCCATCTTCCGCAACTACACTGGCACCACCCCCCACCTTTTCCTCCGCTACATCGATGACTGTATCGGCGCTGCCTCGTGCTCCCACGAGGAGGTTGAACAGTTCATCAACTTTACTAACACCTTCCATCCCGACCTGAAATTCACCTGGACTGTCTCAGACTCCTCCCTCCCCTTCCTAGACCTTTCCATTTCTATCTCGGGCGATCGACTCAACACAGACATCTATTATAAACCGACTGACTCCCACAGCTACCTGGACTACACCTCCTCCCACCCTGCCCCCTGTAAAAACGCCATCCCATATTCCCAATTCCTTCGTCTCCGCCGCATCTGCTCCCAGGAGGACCAATTCCATCACCGCACAGCCCAGATGGCCTCCTTCTTCAAGGACCGCAGATTCCCCCCAGACGTGATCGACGATGCCCTCCACCGCATCTCCTCCACTTCCCGCTCCTCCGCCCTTGAGCCCCGCTCCTCCAACCGCCACCAAGACAGAACCCCACTGGTTCTCACCTACCACCCCACCAACCTCCGCATACAACGTATCATCTGCCGCCATTTCCGCCACCTCCAAACGGACCCCACCACCAAGGATATATTTCCCTCCCCTCCCCTATCAGCGTTCCGCAAGGACCACTCCCTTCGTGACTCCCTCGTCAGATCCACACCCCCCACCAACCCAACCTCCACCCCCGGCACCTTCCCCTGCAACCGCAGGAAATGTAAAACTTGCGCCCACACCTCCACACTCACTTCCCTCCAAGGCCCCAAGGGATCCTTCCATATCCGCCACAAGTTCACCTGTACCTCCACACACATCATCTATTGCATCCGCTGCACCCGATGTGGCCTCCTCTATATTGGTGAGACAGGCCGCTTACTTGCGGAACGCTTCAGAGAACACCTCCGGGCCGCCCGCACCAACCAACCCAATCACCCCGTGGCTCAACACTTTAACTCTCCCTCCCACTCCACCGAGGACATGCAGGTCCTTGGACTCCTCCACCGGCAGAACACAACTACACGACGGCTGGAGGAGGAGCGCCTCATCTTCCACCTGGGAACCCTCCAACCACAAGGTATGAATTCAGATTTCTCCAGTTTCCTCATTTCCCCTCCCCCCACCTTGTCTCAGTCGGTTCCCTCAACTCAGCACCGCCCTCCTAACCTGCAATCCTCTTCCTGACCTCTCCGCCCCCACCCCACTCCAGCCTATCACCCTCACCTTGACCTCCTTCCACCTATCCCACCTCCATCGCCCCTCCCCCTAGTCCCTCCTCCCTATCTTTTATCTTAGCCTGCTTGGCTCTCTCTCTCTTATTCCTGATGAAGGGCTTATGCTCAAAACGTCGAATTCTCTATTCCTGAGATGCTGCCTGGCCTGCTGTGCTTTGACCAGCAACACATTTGCAGCTTGTTCTTTTATCCAGTTTCTTTTATCATACTATAATCTTTATTGTGAAATGCCCCTGCTGCTTCTTTTTGTGGTCAGCTACAACCCTTCATAGTTACTTCCTAGCTTAAAACTATTTTCTTTAAAAGACCCTGTATATTCATTAAATTCTTAGCCTTAAGTATGCCACATGATACAAGAGTTCTGTGACCGTTTGTATAATGTCCCACCCCACAACCCCCCACCCCCTCCTCCCCCCCCCACCTACAGAAACTACATTTCTAACCTCCCACATCCCTAATAAAGTGTTGGATACAATAGTAGACAATTTTCACCTGCTCTCCTTAATGTTTGAATCTACATTCACTAGTTACAGTAATTTAGATTTAATTGCCTCACACATATGGTGCTGAATGAGTGGTAAATTCTACATTACTAGACAGTGGAGGGAATTAATGCCATGAGATTCAGGAGGGAAGTGGACATTTATTGAAAGCATAAGAAATTAAGTGTCAGAATGAATCTAGGGCAGAAATTGTAACTGAGGTTGAATTGACCATTAGAACAACATATTATTATAGACATAGAACATAGAATCTTGTCAAAATTTCTATTCAATTGACTTTAACTAGAGAAAGAAATTCAGGCAGAATGCATAATGGGTGGTCTATCTACATCTATACTACAATCTTGGCAGATTTGAAAGACCCACCAAAAGTTATGTAATTTTTGTTTTGAACTTCTGGACCAATGGACCACAATAATTATCCTATTCTTGTAAAAAATTACATCCCAAAGCATTAAAATTATAGCATCAAAAATTGCAATGAAAACCAACTTTTAGGACCTATAAACTAATAATTTTGTAAAAGTGCATTTAACCATTTGTAATGAATAAATCATCACAGCTAATTTTCAACTGTATCATCTGACAGTAACCAGGCAAAATAACCGAGTCAGAAAGGTTCTACAATGGATGGCCAAATTAGTTCCCCAAGGTGACCATACCGACTTGAATGTGAGATTTACTTACATTCAGATTCAGTGATCATGTATCTGTGTCATTTGTCATCTGCATTTCTTATTCCATGTTGCTTGCTGCATTTTCTCTTGATCATTTTGGATTACATTCTATTGGGCCGTGCCAACTGCAGTTTTGGAATAATGTCATGTAAAATGCTGTTGATTGATAAACATACTAATCTGTGGATGTTTGTTCCTCTTTATGGAGATGATTATTTTCATTACTATAATGTTTATTATTGCTACATGTCAATTTGCATGTGGTATGAAATGATGCATTCATTTGTCAGGTTTGCTCCGTTGTCGCGCTGGCTATCTGCTTGATATTTGGAATTCTCATTTATACTAAGTTTTTTCAGAGATATGGTTGAGTCTGTCACCTCATATCATTTGAGGTAGCATTTGGGATTTTTAAAATAGCCTAATTCCCTAAAAGCAGCTTATGCACTAGGCACACTTGTTTTCTGACTTTTGATAATATCTCGGATTCATATTTTTTGTTTCTCTTTGTTTCCCTAACTATAATTCCTGAATGTCTGTATAATTTGCTTCCGCTGATTTGACTATTGAAAGCACCTTGACAACCCTTGCCTGACCGAAATTGATAACATAGATTTCTGTATAATCTTGATAGTCTGGGAGCAAGCATTTTAGATCTTTGTGACTACTTTTGAATGATAAATCCTGTAGATTTTGCTTCACTCTTTACATTAGCCCTAATGAAATATGTGAACTTAAGTATGACTTAGAAAATTAGCAACTTTCAACTGCTATTTTTCTTTCCACATGTTTCTCAAAATCATTTTTGGCAAATGAAAATGACATCATTGTTTCCAGCTTTGTGAAGCAAAGGCAGTATTTAAAAGAAGATAAATACATTGTGTCCATGTTTTAGCTGACTCTCCGTAGTATTGTGCTTCAATCTCATTCCCAGTTATATCCAATGGCCTGTCTCTGTTCTATAGTGGAGTGCTGTGCTAACATAATTTTTTTCAGTGTCTATTTGTGTTACGTGGGAAAAGTTGCTGGTTCTTATCCTGACTGTGACATGCATTTGGTGATTTCATTTGAGATTGTAACTATGTAAACACCTCCATACCTGAAGGTGTATTGGAAAAGATGTTTTCAAATGCAAAATGGTGGCTGATACATTTTATATGTAGACTATTTTACTTAAACTATGACAGCATTTTCGAATGATCACTTTACATTTATCATTTTGTCAAGAAGGTTTTAAACATGTCAACACCCATGGCATAATCAATGATTTTTTTTTATTTCCATGTAGACCTCACTTACAGACACTTTATGGAAAAATACAGACTGAATATAAATATTATATGAATTAGAAATTTGCTCTCCAGCTTTCCTTCAAATAATTTTGGCTAGTGGGAGTATCGTAGGAACCCATAAAATTCTAACAGGATGAGATAAAGTAAACACAGAAAGGACTTTCCTGATGACTAGAGAGTCCAGGATCAGAAATCACAGTCTAAGAACGCAGGGTAGGCCATTATTTAGGACTGAGATAAGAAGAAATATCTTCACTAAGAGAACTGTGAACCAATGGAATTTTCTGCTACAGAAAACACTCGAGGCAAAGACATTGAATGTTTCCAAGAAGGAGTTAAATATATTTCTTATGATTGAAAGGATCAAATGGGTGTGGGGAGAAATTGGGAACTGAGTATTGAGTTGCGTGATCAACCATGATTATATTGAATAGTGCAGGTTTGAAGGGCCAAATGGCTTAATCCTGCTCTTAGTTTCATTTTCTTAGGCAAATGGGACCAGTTCAGTTTAGAAAGTCTGGTTAATATTGACAAGTTGGCACTAAGGGATTGTTCCCGCTATGACTCTTAAACAGTCAGTCTACCTAGTTTTTGCATGCAGCATTGTTAATTAAAATAAACTCACTGATATCATGTAATTTTGCTCATGAAGTGATGCACTGCTCTGAAAGTCTAAAATTAACTTTAGGTTAAGCCATCTACAGATTATACTTTACAGTTTAACAAATAGCAGAAGACTTGTATTTTTCTGTAAATGACCTTTGGCATAAAACTAGTGTATAAGACAATCCATTTCGAGCTTTCCATTTTTCATCTTTTATTATATGAACATCAAATCACTTTGTTTTATGCTTTTCATCTTATCCCATTCTCATGTCCAATAATGTGTTGAAACATTATTCAGTAAAAAGATAGACAAATGGCTTTGTAGTAACTGTGTTGTGAAACAGGGCAGAATTTTAAAGGAGTTTGAGCGACGTGCGTTAAAGTGGGATGTGTGGCAGAATTGGGCAGCAAAGGAAGTAAGAATCCTGTGCTGTTTTTAATGTGTATCACAAGCAACAAGATGCCACTTGAGGGAGGTTGACACATTAAATATCATGTTAGCAGCACAACTTGCTTCATTAATATTCAGCCTCTGTACTTGCCAAGCAAACTACATGACAGGATGTGGCCAAACGACGACGGCTCCAAATTCAGACATTCAAACTGAGTCACAACTGGAGAAATCAAACCTGACAGAAAATTGGCCAAATTAAATTAAACAGCAGCTAGCGGCTTTAGAGAACAGCGGAAATCAAGGTCAAAGCTGTTGCAAAGATCCAGGGCAAACCAGTTACAACCAGTCCAAGGGTTGGGTATTGGAGAAGTATCAACCTGGTACCTTGACTTCTAGCCAGTGGCAGAGGACATGCAACTTCCATCTCCCCAACACGGCAACAGTGAAGAGTGTTGGCATGACCCCATTGGATGCTTAGAACCCACCTTATGATTCCATTGGCCAAAAGCCACAGAACATTGTGGAAGGTGAGGGACAAGCAGGGATAAGGAAACAGACTTTGCAATGAAGTATCACAACAAAGATTCATGGCAGAATAGCGCATAACAAACCAAGTAGACCAGGAAAAGACCTGCCCTGATCTGGGTGATTCACCTTTGTGGAAGGGAGCCAGAGAGGAATGAGACTTCAACGGCCCAGTTCAAACGCATGGATTGTTTCAGGTATTATCCTTTATCAGACAGATAGAGCTAGATAAAAAGCAAATATTATGGAAATTTGGGAAATGCACACATGATGTATTTAATAAGGACTATTTTAAATAAAATCAAGTTAAACACAAAACTGAATTTCTTGTGCCTTTGTCCATCTCTCTGACAAGAACACTTGGGTAAGGTGTTTTTAATAAATAAATTGATTAAAGTGTCACAGCATGGACAAAAAGCAAAAGCTGACAACAAACTAAAGCAAACACCTGGCAGAATCTTGCTCTGAATGACCTCCATGTTAGAAACTGGGCAATAATATTTCAGGGCACATTGCATGGAAACCACGCACGACATGCACCCCATGTTATAGTCATTGACATCTGATATTTGTCAGCCATTGAGAATCCTCAAGGCACATTTCTGAACTATTTGCAGAATACATCTCCACCTCAGTGCTACAGCTCAGATTGTTCCAGCAAATGTTATTGTAACACTGCTGCAAGGATATATATTGATTAGATTAGATTAGATTACGGTGTGGAAACAGGCCTTTCGGCCCAACAAGTCCACACCAACCCTCCGAAGAGTGATCCATCCAGACTCATTCCCCTACATTTACCCCTTCACCTAACACTACAGGTAATTTAGCATGGTCAATTCACCTAACCTGCACATCTTTGGACTGTGGGAGGAAACCGGAGCACCCGGAGGAAACCCACGCAGACACGGGGAGAATGTGCAAATTCCACACAGACAGTTGCCCAGGGCGGGAATTGAATCTGGGTCCCTGTCGCTGTGAAGCAGCAGTGCTAACCACTCAAGAATATGTACTCAACTCACACAGGACCTGACTGCATCTCTGGGCTTTTCACTTGCAGTCATAGCTCACTCTGAACCTACCTGGATACTCACAGCCTTCCTACCTCACATTGCCTTGCCTTTTTACATTTCTCCACCTCAGCCAGAGTTACTAGGTTCATATTAGCCCTGCCTTTCCATGCCATTTAGCAGGGAGACAAAGGAAGGAAGCTTGTTGTAGTTGTCAGGTAGAGTCTGAGCTGGAGTCTGAGCTTCAAACATCGCTACATCAGGGAGGGGAAGAGTTACTTGGACGCTGTGTTTCAGGAGACAGTCACACTCTTCAGACAAATTTACTCAAATTCGGTGAGTGGTCAGTGACAGGAGGGTGTGGTTGTGAGTGAGGAAGGTAGAGGCATCCAGGAGGGAGAGTTACAGGAGCTACAGCCCCTGTCCTTGTCCAACAGGTTCAAGAGTTTTGCTGCCTGTGTGGACAGGAATAGGGACTATAGGGAGGCTGAGCTGACTAACCGCAGCATCGTGGTGCAGGGACCCATTCAAATGGGGGGAGAGAAGAGAAATGTCGTTGGAATTGGGGATAGTATAGTTAGGGGCCATAGACACTGTTCTCTGTGCTACTTGGTGCTTGGGATTGGGATATCTCATCTGGGCTGCAGAGCTATTTGAAGTGGGAGGATAAGGATCCAGTGGTTGTGGTCCTCGTAGGTACCAACAACATAGATAAAACTAGGGCAAAGGTTCTGCTAAGGAAATATGAACAGCTAAATTAGAAAGCTGAATCAAAAAGTTAATAATCTCCTGGTTTATTACCTGAGCCATGAGCTCATTGGCAGAGGATCAGTAAGATTAAGCAGATAAATGCATGGCTCACAGAGTGATGTGGGAAAAATGGGTTTGAATTCATGGGACATTGGCACCAGAACTGGGGAAGGAGGGACCTCTTCCAATGGGACAGTCTTCATCTGAATTGTGCTGAGTCTTGAGTCCTAGCAAATCGCATGGCTACAGCTGTAGGCAGGGCTTTAAACTAAATGGGGTGGGGTGGGGGAAGGTGGGGTAAGGGTTCAGTTATAGAGGAAATTAGAAAACCCAAATTAAGGGAGGAAATAAAAGTGCAGGTCAGACAGGTGGCAGATAGATACCTGACAATAAAGGTGAGGGACAGAACAAGTGAGTATCTTTATGCACCAAGGAATTATAAAAAAAAGTCGGAAAATTTACTAGTGGAACAAATTTAAAAGCTTTGCATTTAAATGTCTGAAGTATTTGAAAGTAGATGAATTAATCATGTGGATAGATGTAAATGTGTACGATATAATTGGGATTACAGAGACATGGTTGCAGAGTGACCAGGGATGGGAACTGAGTGTCCCAGGGTATTCAGTATTTAGGAAGGACAGGCAAAAGGGAAAAAGGTAGTGGAGAGGCATTGTTGGTTAAGGAAGAAATTAACATAATAGTGAGAAAGGATATTCACTCTGACAATGTGGGGTCTGTATGACTTGAGTTGAGAAATACCTAGGGGCAAAAAGCATTAGTGGATGTCATATATAGACCCCCAAACTGCAGTGATGATGTTGGGTATGGCATGAACAGGAAATCAGAGATGCATGTGGTAAGGGAATATCAGTGACCATGGGTGATTTTTATCTGCACTTAGATTGGGCAAATCAAGTTAGCCACAATGCCACAGAGGAGGAATTCTTGGAGTGTATACGGGATGGTTTTCTTGATCAATGCGTGGAGGAACCAACTGGCGATCAGGCCATCTTAGACTGGGTACTATGTGGATGAGAAAGGAATCATTGCCAATCCAGCTGTAAGAGACCCCTTGGGAGGAGTGACATGATAGAGAATGAGATAGTTGATTTTGAGTTGAGGGTGCAGAATCTTAATAAAGGAAACTATGAAGGGCCTTGATAGACTGGGGAGAGTTATTTAAAGGGATGATAGTGGATAGGCAATGGCAAACATTCAAGGAACACATGGGGGATCTGCAGCAATTGTTTCTTCCTGTCCAGCACAAAAGCAAAATGGGTAAGAGGCCCAATCCATGGCTTACAAAGGAAATTAGAGGTAGTATCTGAACAAAGGAAGAAGCATACAGATTAGCTAAGAAAAATAACAGGTCTGAAGATTGGGAGCAGTTTAAAATTGAGCAAAGAAGGACCAAGGGATTGATTAAGAAAGAAAAAATACAGTCTGAAAGTAAGCTTGCAGGGAACGTAAAGACTGACACTAAAAGATTCTATAAGTATGTGAAGAGAGAGAGATTACTGAAGACAAATGTAAGTCCCCTACAGACAGAACCAGGTGAATGTATGATAAGGGGACAAAGAAATGGATGAGCAACTGAACATATACTTTGGCTCTATCTTCACAAAAGAGGATACAAATCAGATTCCAGAAATGTTAGAGAATGCACGTTTGAGTGACAGGGATGAACTGGGGGAGATCAGTGTTATCAGAGAAATGCTGCTGGGAAAATTGAGAAGATTGAAGGTGGATAAATCCCCAGGGCCTGATATTCTACATCCCAGAGTGTTGAAGGAAGTGGCTCTAGAAGTAGTGGATGCATCTTCCAGGATTCTGTAGACTCTGGAAGTGTCCCTACTGATTGGGAGGTAGCTAATGTTACTTCAATATTCAAAAATGGAGGTAGAGAGAAACCAGGGAGTTATAGACCAGTAAGCCTAACATCGGTTGTGGGGAAAATTCTCAAATTCATTACCAAGGACTTTATAATGGAGCATTTAGAAAGTAGTGGCAAGATTACTCAGAGTCAGCATGGATTTATGAAGGGGAAATCATGCTTGACAAATCTATTGGCACTCTATGAAGATGTAATCAGCATAGTTGACAAGGAGGAGCCAGAAGGTGTTGTATATTTGGACTTGCAGAAAGAGTTTGAAAAAGTCCTGCATAAGTTTATTGTGCAAGGTTAAAGTGCATGGGATTTGGGGAAGTGTATTGAAATGGAAAGAAGACAGGTTGGCAGAGAGGAAACAAAAAGTAGGAATTAATGGATCCTTTTCAAATTGCCAGGGACTAACTACAGGGATGCCACAGGGATCAGTGTTAAGACCCCAGCTATTTATAGTATATATTAATGATTTGGATATTAATGTAACATCTCAAACGTTGCAGATGATACCAAGTTGGGTGGGAGGGTCAACTGTGACAAGGATCCTTCAGCGTGATCTGGACAGGTTGTGTGAGAGGGCAAATTAATGGTAGATGCTGTATAATTTGGATAAATGTGAGGTTATTCACTTTGTAAGCAAAAACAAGAAGGCAGTTTACTATCTGGCTTCAAGTTGAGAGAGGGGAGGGTGCAGCAAGACCTGGGTGTCCTTGTGCACCAGTCGCTGAAGGTAAGCATGCAGGTGCAGCAGGCGGTGAAGAAGGCAAATGGTATGTTGGCCTTCATTTCGAGAGAGCTGGAGTACAGGGGCAAGGATGTGTTGTTGCAGTTATACAGGGCCTTGGTGATGCCACACCTGGAATATTGTGCGCAGTTTTGGTCTCCTTTTCTGAGGAAGGATGCTCTTGCTCTGGAGAGAGTGCAGCAAAGGTTTACCAGGCTGGTTCCAGGGATGGAGAGACTCCTTAGGTTAGAATTGTTTGCTCTGGAGTTCAGACGAGTGAGAGGGATGGGGTATCTCATAGAGACTTATAAAATTCTAACAGGTCTAGACAAGGTAGATGCAGGGAGGATGTTCCCGATGGTGGATGCATCCAGAAACAAGTGTCGCAGTCTGAGGATTCAGTGGACCATTTAAGACGGAGATGAGGAGACATTTCTTCACCCAAAGAGTGGTGAGCCTGTGAAATTCATTGCCTTAGTAAGTAGTTGAAGCCAAAACATTGAATGTATTTAAGGGGTGGCTAGATATAGCACTTGAGACAAATGGCACCAAAGGCTATGGGATTAGGCTATTGAGTTGGACGATCAGCCATGATCATGAGGAACGGCAGAGCAGACTCAGAGGGCCAAATGACTTCCTCCTGCTCCTATCTTCTGTGTTTCTATCCTCAGTCAAATAAGTCAAAAGGATAGTTTTCATCCAGGGTTCAGTTCATAGTTAAGTCAAGGTCAGCATCTGATACCAGTCCAGTACCGATTTGAGACAGTCATAGCCAGGACCCTCTCCACATAAGGGTCAGGAACTGAGTGGTAGGCAATGTCTTGATTTCTATCTGGACTATCTGCCCAATTGTGAGCAGTTTTCCTCATGGAATGAGAGAAACTATATTAAGGAGGATGAAAGTGGGTGGCACACCTATTACTGCTGGGGCTTTTTGGAGGTGTCCTCAGTCAGTGAGTAGACAGAACAGAGGGTATGGCAGGCTTAGTGATATCAGTGTTAGGGGTGGGTGAGAATGAGTGAGGGAAGGTAGTGAAGGTAATATTGAATGAGTTAGAGCATGAGTCTTGCTCAGAGATGGGTACAATAGCAGAAATAGTGTGAGAGTGGGTTATTGGAAAGAAAACGGTATACTTATGCTGACGGAGGGGAGAAAATCATTGACCTTCTTCCAACAGCGCTGAGCGTTCCTCCAGATGACTGAGAGTGCTGTAACCCAAGTGGCAATTTTGGACCAGGCTGGTGTGGTTTGCTGTCAATAATGTCCTTCTCTGCTGGTCTTAGGGGAGGAGGAAGTCCCACATTTGCACCACTCCATCCAGCAGAACTTCCGGAACCCTTCCTACAAAGCAGCCAAGCATGTTCCACCTGTAGGCCACACCTGGGGCAAATGTCAATGACTATGTGTGGAATGTACTTGTCTGGATGATGGTCTTGGTAGTATGGACATGTGGTATGTATGCATATGTGTTACATCTATTGGTGAGCTACTCAATTAGTTGATACAAAATGTTGACATGCCTCAACGTGAACTTTATATATGTTTGCACAACATTCAGTTTTGCAATGAAAATTCCTAAGATGGAAAATGAAATGCTTTAAATATTTTAGTAGTGCCTAGTTAATGTCAGGCAAAGGAGGTATTCTAATTGGAAAATAGGATACACTTGAATCTCACAAGACGAAATATGTATTTTTTTCGGTACTTTGGCAAAGTGTCACATACGCACGCTTCATGATTTTTTAATGAGCCTTATTGGAAATATGAAAGACTTGAAGGATCTAAAAAAGCTGCCCATCAATTCATTCTACACAACAAGGTAACAGGAAATTACTGAAACTAAACTTCTCTTGATGAAACCAGAAGTTGGAATATTCAGACGACAATTGTTAGGCATCCATACGGAATCAGTCAATTTCCTGATGAAGGGCTTTTGCTCAAAGCATCGATTCTCCTGATCCTCAGATGCTGCCTGATCTGCTGTGCTTTTCTAGCACCACATTCTTGACTCTGATCTCCAGTATCTGCAGCCCACACTTTCTCCAACAATAGTTAGGTGCTTGCTATCTAATATTATTCATTTAGTAATTGCTTTTATTCAGTTCTGCAATTCTTGTACCTGTCTTGCCAGCATTAGATCTGATTTGTTAACCAGATGCTTTCTGGAGGGATCATATATATCAATTGGGCAAAAATAAGACTTGTGAAAAGTGCACAATGCCCCTGTATTGTATCATCCAACTCTGGATGCAGTTTAATGCTGAAAGTGATTCACAATGGAGTTTGAATTTCTCTGGTGAGTTGTTTTTGCATGATCAGTTCAAGACAATGTCCTTAACCCAAATGTTCTTAATCTAACCTGACCTCATCTTACTTAAACAGTTCTATGAGAAGGTCAGGTTAGGTTAAGGACATTTAAGCACGCAGAAGATACAAGTACAGTGATTTGTCTGTTTTTACTGGAAACAGGATGGTGGGATAATTGGTAATACTGATATTAATTCCAACTTTGTAACGTGTTTGTTTATTTTACCAATAAGCATGTGCAATAACACAATAAACTCACATGATAAATGGCAATTCTTGGCACCTATCAGTTTTATTTGTGTATCCCAATGCATGACTCATCCTCATCACAATTTTTTGTAATTTATCATGTAAGATTCTTGCATCACTACTTGCACATATTCTGATATCTTTTCCAAAATATAAAATATAAGTACATTATGTTTTCAAATGAATTCACTCTTTTGACTGATATCTTTGAAACTCTGTGGAGAGAGGAGGAGTGCACAACCAATGGGAAAGAAAGATTCTATTTTAATGGTTTACATATTAAAGTGAAGGAAAAGTTCCATTGTCCCAGAGAGCCAAAGAGCTGCTCTCTAATGAGAGAGAGAGGGAAAGATGATGGTTTAACCTGACGGCTGCCGTGCCTCAGACAAAGGACAAAGTTGAGAAGGTGGCACCTTCATGGTGACCTCAGTTGTTGCAGGGACTGAATCTGCACTCTTGGTGTCACTCTGCATTGCAAAACAGCCATCCAAACTAACTGCCTCCCTACAAGGTTTGTGGAGCCATGAGAGGAAAGGGCAAGTATGTGGTTTAAATTAGATTAGATTACCTACAGTGTGGAAACAGGCCCTTCAACCTAACAAGTCCACACCAACCCTCCGAAGAGAAACCCACCCTCCATCACAATGGGCAATTTAGCATGGCCAATTCACCTAACCTGCATATCTTTGGACTGTGGGAGGAAACCGGACCACCTGGAGGATACCCACGCAGACACAGGGAGAATGTGCAAACTCCACACAAACAGTTGCCCGAGGCAGGAATTGAACCCGGGTCCCTGGCGCTGTGAGGCAGCAGTGCTAACCATTGAGCCACCATGCCACCCCATTATTTACTTTGGTAAATAATGGTGGTTGCCATCCAGACAACACATCCAAGGTTCTTACTCAAGCTTGTGCAAAGACAAGGACCAATAGTTTGGCCTTGTGGATGAAATAATCTCGAAGAGTAACTGCTGGTAAATAACATGCCTTTTATTCATTGAGTAAGATAAAGACTCTGATTTTACAATTACCACTTGAACAGATTCAACTGATAGTAATCCTTTTTAAAATTACCCACTTAACAGTTGGCAATTTTCTGGTTTGAATTCTGAACTTGGCCTGTCTGGAATGTATTCATCAGAGGGAACCAGGGTGAAATCCATGCAGCTCAGAGTTTTATTGGAGGCAGTTCACCCACCATGATTTTGTCTCCACCTCTTTGTAGGACTGATAATGTTGGCTGATAACCTCTGGGCTACGTAATTTTCCAGTGTTGCACTGCATCTTGTAGATGATACACACTGAAATTTCATTGCACTAATGCGGAAGGGTGTAACATTGAAGAGCTAGATGGGGTGCTAATCAAACTGATACCTTTGTCATCATGGTGTTAAGCTTCTTAAGTGTTGTTGTAGTTGCATTCATTCAGAGAAGTAGGAAGCATTCCATTACACTTTTACTGTGTTTTGTGGAGTAATATAGATAAAACCAATTTGTTGTCACAGAAAGAAATGGAGTTATTTACCAATATAATTGCACAAAATGGTAATCATTTTCAATAAGTGGATCTGTCACTGGCTAACCTAGCTAAGAGTATAATTTTACAGAGGGACACACATTACAGATAATTACCAGTAAGCATACTTTAGTAATGGTTACTTTCAAACATACTTTGTTTTCATTGGGGATCACATATACTTTACCAGCAAACAATGTAATCAATAGTCACCTTGCATGTACAAAATATGAAGTATAAATGAGATGATATTGCAACCAGAGCTATACTTCTACCAGTGTATGTGCTCACCAGCAATGAGCACTGTCTGTAACCATAGCAACTTTCACCTAGAAACTGTCTCACTACATGGTGCTCCTTGCTGCTCAGAAGACTGGATTAAAGCTGTACTTAAATGAGCTCACGTTAAAACCTTCCAAGAAATAATAGAAATCTGGAACATCCATGTTACATAAGTCAAATGGTGAAAGTAGTAGTCGGTTCAACTGTCACAGAGGAACAGATAACTAATTTTGACTCAACCTCACTGAGGGAATGATGATCTCATGCAAAATTGTTTTCATTTGGAGCCAATAAACATTCACTCCTTCAGCAATCAGTTCTCAGTCACCTGAAATAGCTTCTGACAGCTCCCAGTTTGCATGCATGGTTTACGTCTTTTTATTTAGGCTCAGGGTATCCATTTATTCTTCATTCACCAAAACAACATTCTGTAAAAATAAAAAGGAAAATTATATAGAATTTCAGAGGCATTTAATTTGACAACACTTCTCTACATTATTCTTTCTGACTTGGTGGTACTTATTGAAATAGTTGATAAAATGTTGAAGTATTTTTGAGAATGAACTTAGACCATAAGAAATAGACATAGGAGCAGAAATCAGGCCATTCAGCCAATCGAATCTGCTCCGCCATTCAATCATGGCTGATAAGTTTCTTAACCCCATTCTCCTGTTTTCTCCCCGTAACCCTTGATCACCTTGATACTCAAGAATCTATCTATCTCAGTCTTTAATATACTCAATGATCTGGCCTCCACAGTCATCTGTGGCAAGGAAATCCATAGATTTATCACTGTCTGGCTGAAGAAGTTTCTCCTAATCTCCATTCTAAAATGTCTTCCCTTTAAGGCTATGCTCTCAGGTCTTGTCTCTCCTACCAATGGAAACATCTTCCCAACATTTACCCTGTCCAGACCATTCAGTTTTCTGTATGTTTCAATTAGATCCCCCCTCATCCTTCTACACTCCATCAAGTATAAACCCAGAGTCTTCAAACATTCCTGATATGCTAAGCTTTTCATTCCTGGGACAATTCTCATGCATCTCCTCTGAACACACTGCAGGGCTAGTACATTCTTCCTGAGATATGGGGCCCAAGTGTTCATCAAGATGTAAATGTCTGATGCTCCCAAATGGTAGCTTTCAACTATTCTTTGCATTAAGAAAGGGCCTCAGCATATAAGTGAATCCTTAATCATTAACATTTATAGAGTAACTTGAGAAAGTTGCATTTATGAAATAAGGCTGAGAATTTCTTCTTCATTTCTAACCTATTTTTGTGCTATTATGCTGCAGACAAGAAGAAATCTGTCTCCGACAATACTAAAGAGGAGTGGAAACTGAGTTTAAATCCATTGTGACAACCATTTTATGACATCAGGACTCAAAAGGCAATAGAGAGAAATACAGAAAAGTTTTCTTCTGATCAGAAATGGTTGAACCAAGCATAAATCATAAGTTAATGATTTCTAGTGCAGTTGCATAACTGTGGACAAAGAGAAGGAGTGAATGTTTTGTTTCAGTTTCTCTTCTGCCAGACCTCATGTTGAGCTCTGGTGAATTGACAATTTAGTTGGCTGCGGTTAACTGTGTGGAGTTATGTAATCATATTTCTAAAAGCACTGGATATATTTTCACAAAAGTTTTACTCACTAAACTAAAAGTTGTTGTAATAAAGAATAAAACTTGGGGAATGGATAAGCAATGCGAGGAGTTGAAAACCATGGTGACCAGTTAGAGAGGGAATATAAGAATGAGTGAAGTACAGGCTTCCAAGAGATCGATTGTGTTAGGGGATTCTCTAGTCTGAGGTACAGACAGACGTTTCTGTGGCCAGCAGTGAAAAATCAAAATGGTGTGTTACTTCCTGGTGCCAGGATCGAGAATGTCTCAGAGAGGGTGCAGAATGTTCTCACGGGGGAGACAGGCCAGCAGGTGGTCATTGTCCACACTGGAACCAACGACATAGGAAGGGACAGGATTGAGATTCTGAAAGAAGAATACAGAGAGTTAGGCAGAAATTTAAAAAGGACGTCTTCGAGAGCAATAATATCTGGATTACTCCCGGTGCTACAAGCTAGTGAGGGCAGGAATAGGAGGATAGAGCAGATGAATGCATGGCTGAGGAGTTGGTGTATGGGAGAAGGATTCGCATTTTTGGATCATTGGAATCTCTTTTGGGGTAGAAGTGACCTGAACAAGGATGGATTGCACCTAAATTGGAAAGGGTCTAATATATTGGCAGGGAAATTTGCGAGAGCTGCTTGGGAGGATTTAAACTAGTAAGGTTTGGGGGGGGGGGGGGGCGCGTGGTGGATGGTGGTGGGACCCAGGGAGATAGTGAGGAAAGAGATCAATTTGAGACTGGTACAGTTGAGAACAGAAGTGAGTCAAACAGTCAGGGCAGACAGGGACATGGTAGGACTAATAAATTAAACTGCATTTATTTCAATGCAAGGGGCCTAACAGGGAAGGCAGATGAACTCAGGGCATGGTTAGGAACATGGAACTGGGATATCATAGCAATTACAGAAACATGGCTCAGGGATGGGCAGGACTAGCAACTTAATGTTCCAGGATACAAATGCTACAGGAAGGATAAAGAGGGAGGCAAAAGAGAAGGGGGAGTGGCATTTTTGATAAGGGATAGCATTACAGCTGTGCTGTGGGAGGATATTCCCGGAAATACATCCAGAGAAGTTATTTAGGTGGAACTGAGAAATAAGAAAGGGATGACAACCTTATTGGGCTTGTATTATAGAACCCCTAATAGTCAGAGGGAAATTGAGAAACAAACTTGTAAGGAGATCTCAGCCATCTGTAAGAATACTAGGCTGGTTATGGTAGGAAATTTTAACTTTCCAAACATAGACTGGGACTGCCATAGTGTTAAGGGTTTAGATGGAGAGAAATTTGTTAAGCACGTACAGGAAAATTTTCTGATTCAGTATGTGGATGTACCTGCTAGAGAAGGTACAAATCTTGACCTACTTTTGGGAAATAAGGCAGGGCAGGTGACTGAGGATCAGTGGGGGAGCACTTTGGGGCCAGCGATCATAATTCTATTAGTTTTAAAATAGTGATGGAAAAGGATAGACCAGATCTATAAGACGAAGCTCTAAATTGGAGAAAGGCCTATTTTGACAATATTAGGCAAGAACTTTCAAAAGCTGAGCAGATGTTCGCAGTTAAAGGGATGGCTGGAAAATGGGCTAATGAGAATTCAGAGAAAATATGTTCCTGTGAGAGTGAAAGGAAAGGCTGATAGGTATAGGGAATGCTGGATGACTAGAGAAATTGAGGGTTTGGTTAAGAAAAACAAAGAAGCATATGTATGGTGTAGACAGGATAGATCGTGTGAATCCTTAGAAGAGTATAAAGGCAGGAGGAGTATTGTAAGAGGGAAATCAGGAGGGCAAGAAGGGGACATGAGATAGCTTTGGCAAATCGAATTAAGGAGAATCAATAGGGTTTTTACAAATGCATTAAGGACAAAAGGGTAACTAGGGAGAGAATAGGGCCCCTCAAAGATCAGCAAGGCGGCCTTTGTGAGGAACCGCAAGAGATGGGGGAGAAATTAAATGCATCATCATTTACTGAGGAGAAGGACATGGAAGACATACAATGTGGGGAAATGGATAGTGACATCTTAAAAAATGTCCATATTACAGAGGAGGAAGCGCTGGATGGCTTGAAACGCATAAAAGTGGATAAATCCCCAGGACCTGATCAGATGCACCCTAGAACTCTATGGGAAGCTAGAGAAGTGATTGCTGGGCCTCTTGCTGAGATATTTCTATCATCGATAGTCACAGGTGAGGTGCCAGAAGACTGGAGATTGGCTAATGTGATGCCACTGTTTAAGAAGGGTGGTAAGGACAAGCCAGGGAACTATAGACCAGTGAGCTTGGCATCGGTGGTGGGCAAGTTGTTGGAGGGAATCCTGAGGGACAGGATGTACATGTATTTGGAAAGGCAAGGACTGATTAGGGATAGGCGACATGGCGATGTGAGTGGGAAATCATGTCTCACAAACTTGATTGAATTTTTTGAAGAAGTAACAAAGAGGATTGAAAAGGGCAGAGCAGTAGATGTGATCTATATAGACTTCAGTAAGGCATTCAACAAGGTTCCCCATGGGAGTCTGATTAGCAAGGTTAGGTCTCATGGAATACAGGGAGAACTAGCCATGTGGATACAGAAGTGGCTCAAAGGTAGAAGACAGAGGGTGGTGGTGGAGGGTTGTTTTTCAGACTGGAGGCCTGTAACCAGTGGAGTGCCATAAGGATCGGTGCTGGCTCCACTACTTTTTGTCATTTATATAAATGATTTGAATGCGAGTATAAGAGGTACAGTTAGTAAGTTTGCAGATGACACCAAAATTGGATGTCTAGTGGACAGCAAAGAAGGTTACCTCAGATGGGCCAATGGGCTAAGAAGTGGTAGATGGAGTTTAATTCAGATAAATGCGAGGTGCTGTATTTTGGGAAAGCAAATCTTAGCAGGACTTATACATTTCATGGTAAGGTCCTAGGGAGTGTTGCTCAACAAAGAGAGCTTGGAGTGCAGGTTCATAACTCCTTAAAAGTGGAGTCACAGATAGATAGAATAATAAAGAAGACATTTTGAATGGTTTCCTTTATTGGTCGGAGCATTGAGTACTGGAGTTGGGAGGTCATGTTGCAGCTGTACAGAATTCAATTACATGAATCCGGAATGCAATCTTGTTAAGCATCCTATTGACTGGCAGATTTCCTAAACAGGGATGACTATTGTGAACTCAAATCAACCTGCAATACTGAAAGCTAGCCTGCATCGCTTAAAGGAGTGGTGCAGTTGACTGAAGTTGGTGCATGGAGTCATTCTAAAAGTCAGTTTGACCCGGAAAAGATACAAATATGGCGCAACAACATGGAATGTGCATTTCAAGGTTCAAAGCCAAAAATCACACAACACCAGGTTATAGTCCAACAGGTTTAATTGGAATATTGCATGCAGGTCTGGTCTCCTTCCTATTGGAAGGATGTTGTGCAACTTGAAAGGATTCAGAAAAGACTTACAAGGATGTTGCCAGGGTTTGAGGATTTGAGTTATTGGGAGAGGCTGAATAGATTGGGGCTGTTTTCTCTGGAGCGTCGAAGTCTGAGGGGTGACCTCATAGAAGTTTATCAAATCATGAGATGCATGGGTAGGATAAATAGACAGTCTTTTCCCTGGGTAGGGGGAGTCCAGAACTAGAGGGCATAGTTTAGGTTGAGAGGGGAAAGATATAAAAAGGGACCTAAGGGGCAACGTTTTTATACAGAGGGTGGTGCGTGTATGGAATGAGCTGCCAGAGGAAGTGGTGGAGGCTGGTATAATTGCAGCATTTAAAAGGGATCTGAATTGTTATATGAATAGGAAAGGTTTAGAGAGATATGTGCCAAGTGCTGACATGTGGGACTAGATTAGGTTGGGATGTCTGTTCAGCTTAGGCTAGTTGGACCGAAGGATCTGTTTCAATTTTCCTGAGCACTAGCATAGCAGGAGCAGTTTAGCCAACCTGAGAAAAGCTGATTTATGTTTTGGGAATCTCCGTTCCCATGGTTTTAACTGTTCACATCCACAGGACATAAAAGGACAGCTACTTTGACCTGCAGGCTTTTAGACTCCAAGGGTCGCTCACATGAGCAGCATAAATTGGTTTAAGTCATCTCTCCTCTGTTTTTTAACCTGACACTCACTTGTTAGACTGCCACCTGATGCAGGAGCGATGCTCCGAAAGCTAGTGTGCTTCCAATTAAACCTGTTGGACTATAACCTGGTGTTGTGTGATTTTTAGCTTTGAACCTTGAAATGCACATTCCATGTTGTTGCGCCATAGTTGTATCTTTTCCAGGTCAAACTGACTTTTAGAATGACTCCATGCACCAACTTCAGTCAACTGCACCACTCCTTTAAGCGATGCAGGCTAGCTTTCAGTATTGCAGGTTGATTTGAGTTCACAATAGTCACCCTTGTTTAGGAAATCTGCCAGTCAATAGGATGTTTAACAAGGTTGCATTCTGGATTCATGTAATTGAATTCTGAGGAAACATTGTGGGTTAATTGTATAGCATAATCCCTGTGCCTGTTTTGGGATTTATCTGCTTTTACCATGTAATAGATTACCTCTGAATTCCTTTATTCTCATAGTTTACAGGCTGTTAGACACCAAGGGTCACTCACATGAGCAGCATAAATTGGTTTAAGTCATCTCTCCTCTGTTTTTTAACCTTGACATTCACTTGGTTCTTCCCATAGGTTTCTCAATTTCGATGAAAGAAATCTTTAGCTGCAGACTGTGAACATCATTTTTTTCAATGAAGACTTTAACAGAGCATGCTTGACTGAGTGCTGGCATAGCTATAACTTTAATGATTCTGACCTTCAGAACTGGCTGCGCTTTTTCATTGCTTCATAACTGAAACAACCTTGGATATTGGCTGTTGTTCTCAAAGCACATGAATGCATGTCAAAGTAACGGTTCTTTTATGTCCTGTGGATGTGAACAGTTACAACCATGGGAACGGAGATTCCCAAAACATATATCAGCTTTTTCTCGGGTTGGCTAAACTGCTCCTGCTGTGACAGTGCTCAGGAAAATGGATCGCACTATTATCTGCTGAACTGCTGGAAATGCTAATAGATTAAAACTCTCAGGACAGATATGGGTTTCAGTATTGCATAAAGCATTAAATGTTTGTCAAAAACAACCAAGAAGCCAATCATCTTTCTATTTCTAGCTCCACTCTCACTCCATCCCTACTCTGACCCCTGCTCGGATCTAAACAGTTCTCATTCCATTTCAGACTTCATTGAATATTTCTCCCACCAGGGTTGTACACTCATCACCTTCCTGAGGAAGGGTTATAGCTAAAACGTTGACTTCTCCATCTCCTGATGCTGCCTGGTTTGCTGTATTCTTCCCGCCTCCTGCATTATTTACATCTATTTACAGGATACAAGTCAGTTTAGATTCGATTAGATTCCCTACAGTGTGGAAACAGGCCCTTCAGCCTAAACAGTCCACACCGATCCTCCGAAGAGTAACCCACCTAAACCCATTCCCCTCTGCCTAATGCATCTAACACTACGGGCAATTTAGCGTGGCCAATTCACCTGACTTGCACATCTTTGGACTGTGGGAGGAAATCGGAGCACCTGGAGGAAGCCCATGCAGACACGGAGAACATGTGCAAATTCCACGCAGACAGTCGCCCGAGGCTGGAATTAAACCTGGGTCCCTGGCGCTGTGAGGCAGCAGTGCTAATCACTGAGCCACTGTGCCCCCTGTTGTAAGAAAGAAAAAAGGTTAAGGTTTACAAATCTGAGATCCAAACAATAAATTCAGGTTTAAACATCACAAACTAATTGTATGAATTCCCAAAGGAAGATTCATTGGTATGCGTGATAAATAACTTGACTTGAATCTAAGGTTTTATGATTACATTGTTTTGGGGTGGTTCTAACCAATACAAATTGAACTCTAAGCAACCAACACTGGAGATCACAGTGGGTCAGGCAATATCCATGGAGAGAGAGCAAATAAATGCTTCAAGTGCAGATGACTCTTCAGCAGAGTTGAAGTGAAGTGTAGAGGGGGCAGCATTTATGCTATAGTTTGGGGTGGAGGGGTGTGGGGGTTGTTGGTGTAGGGTGCTGGTGGAGATAAAATATTGACAGTTCAGATTAAGTGATCGGAATGTGAGAAAGGCAGAACAATGGTTTGTCTCCTGCTAGACTTGAAAGGACAAACAGCCCCACTTGGATGGGGGGGAGGGGAGAAAGGACATGATAACATATTGCAACAAGCTAAAAGAAAGGGAAGAAATTGAATTGAATTGAATTTATTGTCACATGAACTGAGGCACAGTGACAAGCTTTGTCTTGCGAGCAATACAGGCAGATCACAGAGTTAAGTAGCATAGTTAAATAAATAATAGGTAAACAGCAGCAAAAACAAAAACACAGGTACTGGTGAATGTTAAGAGTTTGAGAGCCCATTCAGTATTCTAACAACAGTAGGGGAGAAACTGTTTCAAAACCAGTTGGTGCATGTGTTCAGGCTTCTGTACCTTCTCCCTGATGGTAGAGGTTGTAAAAAAACATTGCCAGGGTGGGATGGGTCTTTGAGAATGCTAGCGGCCTTTCCTTGACAGCGGGCCTGTGTTGGGAAGAATAGCCCCTAGATTGCCTAAGAGTGGGGCTAGGGAGGATAGCACTATTGCTATACCAGACATTACCAGTTCCAGTCCCCAAACAGTTAATCACAGCCATGGGGGACAACCTAGCAACTGCAGGGCTACCTGTCTGAAGTAACATTCCTCGCTGATTAGATCATGTCAGCCAGTATCAGACTGCCCCATTGAGAACTCATGACTAATAAAGGAACCGGTAACTGTCGAACGGTGTGAATTGCACTGTCGGAGTACATGATTACTAAAGCACCTGTTAATGTACCTATCAGAATAGATTCCCATCGAAACCCATGATAAATGATAATGTTTGTTAATTCGCTTGCGGAAGACCATTGACTCTGTCAGACGCATAGTAATGAGATCGATACTCGGAACAATGGACCATTGATTACAGGATCGGAACTGCCGACCCCAGGATGGCTGTACCATTGTCCGGCACAGTGGGAGCTGGACAGGCACCTCGATACGGCCAATGGAGGCGCAGACCCCCTCGCTCTCAGGTGTACCGACCAATGAGGGGGACGAACGAGGGAGAACTGACCGGGAACTCCTGGTGGCGCGAAGTATAATTGAGCCAGGTCCGAAGGAGAAGAGAGAACGCCTTCTCCAACGAATTGCATGCTGTAGAATTCGTTGTATAGTTTGCCAGTCGTGATTCTGTAAAATAAACGGTGTTCTGCTCCTAACTAAAGAAGCTGGTGCGGTCTCTCCTTCCAAAGAACTCGCGAAGACCGGAATCCCGAGATTCCGGCCTAACACCTGGTAGATGGATTCTATAGATGGGGGGGTTGGTCTTCGTGATTGTCTGGGCCGAATTCACCACTCTCTGTAACCGTTTCCGATCTTGAATGGTACAGTTGCCATACCAGTTAGTAATACATCCAAATGCTCTCAATGGTGCACCTCTAAAAGTTGGCAAGGATGTTCACCGTCACGCCAAATTTCCTCAGCTGCCTGAGGAAGAAGAGACATTGTTGGGCCTTTGTAATCAGTGCGTCCACTTGAAGAGTCCAAGAAAGCTTGTTGTGGATGACCACTCCCAGGAGCTTGGCACTCTCCACTCGTTCCACCTCTGTGCTGTTAATGTGTAGAGGGGGCATGAGTAACATCCCGCCAAAAGTCAATAATGAGTTCCTTGGTTTTGCCGGTATTGAGAGCTAGGTTATTCTTAGTCCACCATTTTTCTAGGTCTTCCACCTCCCGTATGTGGTCTGTTTCGTCGCCATCTGAGATTCGACTGACTATGGAGATGTCATCAGCGAACTTGTAAATGGCATTTAGTCTGGTATTTGGTGACACAGTCATGGGTATACAGTGAGTACAAGGGGGGCTAAGTATGCACCCCTGGGGGACTCTAGTGTTGAGAGTTAGTGAGGATGAAATATTGTCCCCAATCTTTACTGATTGTGGCTCGTGGTTCAGGAAACTGAGGATCAGTTGCAGATAGTGGGGCTTAGTCCGAGATCACTAAGTTTAGTAATCAGTCTTGAGGGGATCATAGTATTGAAGGATGAACGTATTTGATGACTAAGATTCTTACGTAGCTATTTTTGGTGTCAAGATGTTCTAGGGAGGAGTGAAGAGCAAGTGATATGGTATCTGATGTGGATCTGTTGGTCCGATAGGCAAATTGGAATGGGTTCACAAATGGTTCACAATTTGAAGATGTTGCGCTGTGATTCACTGGAACATTGCAGAATGGTGAGGACAGACACATGGGCTTGCGAGCAGACAAAACACGTCCAGAAACCCTAGCCACTCTCCCCTACATCAAAGATATCTCAGAAAAGACTGCCAGAATGCTCAGATCTCTTGGTATCATGGTAGCCCACGAACCCATCAACACACTAAAATAGCAGCTAATGAATTTGAAAGACTCTATGCAGAACAAGCAAAACTAAAGTTGATAAAATACCTTGCAAGAACTGTAACAAACACTTCATTGGACAAACAAGCAGAAAACTAGCACCAGGATACATGAACATGAACTAGCCACAAAATGCCATGACCCTCTCTCACTAGTATCCTTAATACAGATGAGGAAGGACATCACTTCGACTGCGACAACACATCCATCCTAGGACAAGCCAAACAGAAACACGCACGAGAATTCCTAGAAGCATGGCATTCCAACCAGAACTGTATCAACAAACACTGACTTCTACTCAATTTACCACCCTCTGAGAAAAAGAACAAGAAATGACATCACCACAGAAATGACATCACCAATCCAAGGAAACCTAAACACATGAATAAAATGTGGATCACTATCAGTAGTGCTTCACCAGCGGCTCACTGATGATGTTACCTAGTATGGTGACAAAACATCTGAAAATAAACCTTCCAGCTCAGCCAGCAAAACTTACATCCAGAACCTCAATTTTATCTATAAATCTTCTCAAAACTCACTAAATCCTACATTTTGCAAGGACTCCATCCAATTCTCCCAGATCCTTTGTCTACGTTGCATCTCTTCAGATGATGCCACCTTCCAAAACAATGCTGCTGCCATGGCTTCCTTCTTCCATGGTCGTGCTTTCCTGCCCACTGTAGTTGACAGGGCATCAACCTATCACCTGTGCCTCCATCCTTACCCCTTCACATCACTCATAACAGCGTGTTCAGATCTCCCTTCTCCTCACTTTTCATCCCACCAGCCTCCGCATTCGAAGGATCATTCTCCACCAGTAGACACCACCAGCAGAATGCCACCACATCTTCCTCTCATTTCCCCCATCTGCATTTTGCAGGGATCATTCTCACCAGGACACCCTAATCCATTCCACAACCACCAATGTCTAACTCTCCCAACAGTAACTGTAGAATTTGCCCCTTCACCTCCTCTCTGCTCACCATCCAAGGGTTTAAACAGTCTTCCAGGTGAAGCAGCACTTCACCTGCACCTCCTCCAGTCTTGTGTCTTGTATTCGCTGCACCCAATGTGGACTACACTACATTGGAGAAACCAAACACAGACTGAGTGACCGCATTGTGGAACACTTGTGCACAGGCATGACCCTGACCTTCCCATAGCAGATTATTTTAATGCAGCATCCTGCTCGCATGCCCACTTGTCTGTCCTCAGCGTGCTACAATGCTCTAGTGAATCACAGTGCAAACTAGAAGAGCAACATCTCATCTTCTGACTAGACATTTTGTAGCCTTCTGGACATAATATCAAGTTCAACATCTTCAAATTGTGAACCACACCTTTCCTTTCTTTTAGCTTGTTACATTCTGTTATCATTTCCTCTCTCTGGTTTTCTCTCACAATCCAAAGATGCGCAGGTTTGGTAGATTGGCCATGCTATAATGTAACAGGGATGTGTAGTGTGTACGTTTGCTCGCTGAGCTGTTGGTTTGGTATCCAAACATTTCATTACCTGGCTAGGTAACATCATCGGTGGTGACCTCCAATTGAAGCGAAGCTGTTGGCTCCTGCTTTCTATTTATATGTTTGTCCTGGATGGGGTTCCTGGGGTTTGTGGCGATGTCATTTCCTGTTCATTTTCTGAGGGGTTGATAGATGGTATCTAGATCTATGTGTTTATTTATGGCGTTGTGGTTGGAGTGCCTGGTCTCTAGAAATTCTCTGGCATGTCTTTGCTTAGCGTGTCCCAGGGTAGGTGTGTTGTTCCAGTGAAAATGGTGTTTTTTTTCCTCTATGTGTAGGGCTACGCTGGAGAGAGGGTCATGTCTTTTTGTGGCTAGTTGGTGTTCTGAAGGGTTGTAGTAGTCTGGCTATCATTTCTGAGACTTCTTTGCTGTATGGTAAGATAGTTAGGGTTTCTGGCTGTGTTTGGTCTGCTTGTCGTGGTTTGTTCTTGAGGAATCTGCGCACTGTATTTTTTGAGTATCTGTTCTTCTTGAATATGTTGTATAGGTGGTTCTCCTCTGTTTTCCAAAGTTCGTCTGTGCTGCAGTGTGTGGTGGCTTGTTGGAATAGTGTTCGGATACAGCTTCTTTTTTGTGTGTTTTGGGATGGTTGCTGGTCTAGCTAAGTAAAAACTAACAAACTTAAAAGACCCAGTAACCCATGGACAAAACCAACATCATCTATAAAATTCTATGCAAGGACTGCCACAAGCACTATGTAGGACAAACAGGAAGAATGTTAGCCACCAGGATACACGAACACCAGCTAGCCACAAAAAGACACGACCCTCTCTCCCTCATAGCCCTACACACGGAGGAAAAAAACACACCATTTTGACTGGGACAATACACCTACCCTGGGACAGGCTCAGCAAAGACATGCCAGAGAATTCCTAGAGGCCTGGCACTCCAACCACAACACCATAAACAAACACACAGATCTAGATGCCATCTGTCAACCCCTCAGAAAACGAACAGGAAATGACATCACCACAAACCGCAGGAACCCCATCCAGGACAAACATATAAATAGAAAGCAGGAGACAACAGCTTCGCTTCACTTGGAGGTCACCACTGATGATGTTACCTAGCCAGGTAACGAAACGTTTGGATATCAAAGCTACAGCTCAGCGAGCAAACCTACACCCTAAACCTCAACCTGAGATACAAACCTTCACAAACCTTGCAGGCATGTGGAGGTTACATGGACCATGGGAAATGCAGGCTTACAGATATAGGGTGGGATGCTCTTTGGAGGGCGTGCATCCACACTGTAGGGATTCTACGATTCTAATAGGACTTGATCTGGGCCCTCAGTTCCCATTGCAACCAGGTGACACTGGCTTATTATAAAGCGACAAGTTAAAATGAGATAACATACCCCATTCTTATTCCATTTACCGTGAATTAATAGTCATAAAACATAGTGGACAGATGCTTATAGGATCCTGAATGTTGTGAACAAGACATAAAATCTCTGAGAATTATGTGAAAAGCCTTTCCTGAGGCCTTTCTCAACATTGACAGCAAGCAGGAAATGGAATTTCCTATTGAAATATAAAGTGGATAGAAATATAATAAAAATAAATCAATAGCTTACTTTGTTTTCACAAAGGAGCGTGTCTTCCTGCTGTTCACCAATATATTTGCTATCTGGATTGATGCAGAGCACATAGAGAGAGGGGTGTTAGTGGTGGCTTAATGAAATCTCAAATTTAATGGCGATGAGTTGGACATGCACCTCCCAGGCTAATGATCTAATTTGCTGTTGCAACAAGTCAAATTATACCGTCCTTTACATGGAGGACACACTTGGCATCTCTATTTGTGAGACATAGGCTGACAAATGTTTCCACTGTGACATATTCAGTAACCTGTACATCTATAATTACTTGTGCCCATTGTCACCTTTCTGAGTCTTTTCACCCTCTAGATCTTTTGCTTCTGTATTTTAATTTGCACAGTAATAGCTTAGAAAATACCATTGCTATAATGCACATATATCTCCATGAAAAGAAGCCATACAAAGTCACAATCTAAAAGCCAAATTGGTTCTTTTAGAAATAATTATTGCATATCAGTGAGGTCTCTTCTTTTACCTCTTACTTCTGTATTATATCTCTTGGAATTTCACAGTTGCTTTACCAGATTGAAATGACCAAAGCTATTTAGTATTCTTGAAAACAGCTACTGGGCTGGCTGATTTTAAATGATTATTAGTCCATTTGAAAATTGCGAACTGATGTAGTTGGACAAATCACATACCTTGGGTATCTCCGAAAGCTGCTTGATACAATCCCACTCAGATGTCAGCAAAGAAATATCTAAGAGGATATTGAATGATTATTTGGATAAAAAATATTATGCAGAGGTATGGGGAGAAAGCAAGAGATTGGCACATTGGACTTTATGATCATTTAATGAGCCAGTGCAGGCACAGTGGGCTGAATGACCTCCTTCTGCATTATAACAATTCTTTGAACTAATAAAATTGATCATATTTTTACTAAATTTAGTTTCACACAGGCATTTGGCCAAAGTTGTTTCACTCCTTACAAAGATGTGCAGGTTAGGTGAATTGGCCATGCTAAATTGCACATAGTATTCAGGGATGTGTAGATTTAGTGCATTAGTCAGTGGAAATGTAGAGTGATAGGGGAATGGATCTGGGTTGGTTACTCTTTGAAGGGTCAATGTGGACTTGTTGAGCCGAATGGCCTGTTTCCACACTGTAGGGATTCTAAAAAAACTACTGATAAGGGCAAATCGACTTGATGTTGTTGTCTCAGTATTAAAAGTAAGAGCTGACTTTGCAACAAAATAAGCACAAAACTTTAGTGACCTCTGTGGCGGAAATTGTCCCTTTCTTGACAATAGTTTGAGTCAAGCACAAATTCAACATGATCTCAATTCAGTCAAGCAACATCTAGCAGGGATGATATCAGAATATAGAGCGAATAGCCAATCACATTACAGTATTCTCATGAACAGCAGACCAGGACATTAAGAATATTTCATCTTTAACTCTTTATTTAATTTTCCAGACAATAAAATAAACAATTGGATTAAGAATCTAAAATATCTATATATAAATATTAAAAATATTCTGGAAGTTTTAATATTTTTTATCATTAAGGAAAGGATGTAATAATCCACAGATGTAAGATTGGCTCTTCAAGGACGGTAACAATATTTAGCATTAATTATGAAGTTAGTACACTGTTTAGAAACAAGTTACATTTCATTCAACAAGGAAATACATTTTACAAGGATCAAAACTAGGAAATGTTATAGAAACTCAGCAGGTCCAGCAGCATGTTAGTGATTTGAAACATTCATGCTCTCTACAATAAGCATTCTGTGGCTACAAGATTCACTGCAGCAGTTTGCCTATGTTGCTTATATTGACTTTCCCAATTTCCTCACTTATGACCTCCATCATTGAGCAGAGTAAATTACATCATTACCTCCAGCTCCTCACATCCTTTTGACAAGAATATATGTCAGTGTTTCTTCTGTGTGGCTAGTTTCAAACTTCTGGAATTCCTTACCATTTAGCGTTCTGGGTTTAACTTCCACTCATGGGCGACTTGTAAAATCTAAGGAAAATATTAAGCATGCAAGATGGTACAACCCACTGTATATTCATAGTGACCATACATGGCTAGGTCTGCACAGCTCTAATATAGCTAAAAAGAATTGTCAGGGACTTGTTACAATTTTAAGGGCTAAATAGATAACAAGAATTTTTACTTTAAGGAACTGGATCACATCATATCTTCACTTGTAAACCTTCATGTCTGCTTCCCACTAAACTGCCATGGCCATTTGAATTTGACAATCTTATTTCCAAGGAACTGTTTTCTAGAATAGTATGTATTGCACTTCAAAATTTGAGAATTTAAAATTCAAAGTGAATGGGACATTGAGTTGATAGTGAGATGAAGCACCATAGAATGTTGTTCTCAGACTTGTCTTACATCTGGTTTTGTGTTTCTGATTTTGGACACGTTTCTATGGGAAAAAAAGAGCCAAAGTAATACTAGTAAGACAAAAGAGAAAGGGAGTGTCATGTATGTGTGTGACCTCTGTGGGTATTTTGCTGTTCAATTTGGTGTTAAACCAGTGCTTGGCTATATCTGGCGTGTGATGCAGAACAGTGGAGAGAAACAAAAACATTCTAAACATTTAGAAAGAAGTAATTTGTGCAGTGTTGGCTCATTTCTCAATGATGCCAAATTCACAAGAGATTTACAATAATTGCTACTTATCTAGGAGAAAAGATTTTTAAAGTAGATGGGACCCAGAATTGTTTTTTAAGTGTTATGATAGTAGCTGTTATTACCCTCCACAAAGTTCCATTTCTAAGTAAAAGAATCATTCCACTAATTACTTTCTTTGGCAAAATTCCAACAAGCTCATCATTTACTGCATTGTTTCACAGGTACCTCATTACCTGCGCGGAGCAAAATAGCAGTGTTAGCTTCACAGTGCATTGTAGTTCACAGAATAATGCATGGTATCCATAACAATAGCTTGAAGTGTAAAATGAATTATTTTTCCAATTTTCTTAAAAAAATGATAGTTTAATTTGGTACGTCTGAAAATTAATGTACTATAACGTAAAAACATGTTAGTTTTTGATCTAAATTTTGTAGACATTAATTTGTGTTATTATGTCACGCCACAGCTATGATAAAAAGAACTTGCCCATTTGTTATGTGCTGTGTTCCCTTCTTTAGAAACCCAATAAGTAACTTATATACTGCTTATAACATCACAGTCAATAACTAATGAATGAGTACGTAGCCAAAGTATGTGATCTACCTTTAAATGAATCCAATGAGAGGTGAAGACACCCACAAACTGAAAAGTGTAAGCTAAAGTCTATGTACATATTTGGCTATGTAGCAATATTTCAGAACTAATAAATGAATTGGCCTTTACATTAGTACTCGAGCAATACTAGTAGCAACAGTAATTTTTCTCCTTTATTCTAATGCTGTTTTGTATACTGGATTTCATGTAGAACAAGCAATAACTTTAAAAGTTGTCCCACTAAATTAAACAGTTAAGTGGTTAGACTGAATCATTTTCACAAGTAAAAAAATCTAAAAAGTGCTTGTTGTGTCAACAAAATGTCCAAACATACTTCACTGGCAATGAATTGTTTTTGAATTATTGTCACAACCTCTGTGCAATAGCGTGCAAAACTAATGCGTGTACAACAAGATCCTACAAAAAGCAATACGTCAAATGAACAGTTCATGTATTATTTTGGAAATGTTCAAAGAGAGATACTTGTTGACCAGGGTATGGGAAAAATTTATCTTTTTTTTCCCCCAACAGCAAAGCCAGCTGAATTACTAGCAGTGTCTCTGTGTAACACGGAGGCACCAGGTGGCACCAGGGACCAAATAGTTAGATAAAACCATTTTTGAAATTTGAAAAGTTTGTCTGCCCCTTGGAACTTGCTATGTTAAAAACATCATATAAATGCAAGTCCCCTTTGGTTATGGAGGCCTGAATTCGGCAGTTAAGTGGGGATTGAACCAGTAACTTTCCGATTTGAATGAGAGAGTACGAATTGGAACAACTAGATCTGTAACTATCATAACAAAGGAAAAAATGTTTGGTATTCAAGGTTTTCATGTAAGTGTGCTAAAATGCCCATATACAGTTATGTTACTTCAAAATCCACAGGCATGAGACGTGATTTTTCCTTACTGGACCTCTATCTTTTCATTTCTTTTCATTCTAAGTATCATCCTTATTACATTTCAAACTGTCAGGTTGGATCTATACAGTTTGCAGGTTGCAATTTTAGTCAGTTCTGCAACCAGAGTATGGCCTACAATGTTATACATCTGGGAAAATCAATGCAGCACAAGGTTGAGAAAAGCCTAACAATGTCAAACCAATAATTATCTCTAACAGCCACTGTCAATGGCAGTATAGAATAATATTGTCATCTTGTTTTACCTTTGTCTTCATTTGTTTGGATTTTTTAGTTGGTTAAGGAGACTGAACAATGCAGATGGTGAAACAGCAGATGCAACACTCTCTTACAGTCAATGCAAAATGATGCTTTCCTGTTCTTTTTCCACTTTAACGTAACATTTGGATTTTGGTGCTGCTGTTAAGCAGTCACATGTGCAATGCTGAGTATACCTGAGTATATATTCAGATGTTTTCATAGACTCATACAAATGGAAACAAACCCTTCTGTCCAACTCGTCCATGCCCAACCAGGTATCATAAATTGAACTATCCCATTTGCCTATATTTGGCCCATATAACTCCAAACCTTTCCTACTCACATATACAGCCATAATTTTCTGGCACCCTCAAGTTCTGTATTTTTGACATTAGCCACCATATACAAAAAAACACGAGGGTTGTCACACTCTGAGAGCACTATACAATTTTTATCATGCTGGGATTTTAAACAATGCAGCATGAATCATTGAATGTCAGTGTCGATTCAGTTTTAATCATAGTTTGTAGTGGGAGTGGGGGCTGAGGTCTTAGCTTCATGTCGAGAAAGAGCAACTTAGCAAAATGAAAAGAAAAAAGGATTGATGACAAAAGTAGTTTAAATTATCTGTATGAGCAATTTGATTACACTTATGTGCACCTACAAGATATTTTGTCAGTGTTTAAAAGCAGGACTAACTTCAGTGAACAGTTGAAATGCTACTACAAGCAATGAAGTAACAGCAGCCGTCAGTGCTGTATCCATCCACAGAACCACAATCTTAGTGACTATCATATTGAGTGTATTGTTACCAAGCGCTTACTGCATAAACTATAAATCTATCATTTTTAAGGAGGCATCAAGGGTATATAAATAAGGTACATTCTGCCTACTCAGCATAAAGTATCGTCAAAATCCATTCACTTAGCCATTTAGCTGACTAAGCTAGATGTTATATAAATCAATCATCCTGTGCTATACTGTTGGATGAAAATCTATTGATAATGATCCCTAACATTGAATGCATGTTTAATTCTTTTTAATAATTACTATCAAAAGGTAGCATGGATAATTTGCTATTAAGCAAACTTCAAAATTAGATTTTGAGGAACCTTAGTTTCCCTTAACACTTCAGAAATATATATCTGCATACAAAGTGTGTTTTAGTGGTGATCATTGAGGGCAAGAAGCAGTTACTATGCTGCTTGGACTTAGTGGGGAAAAGGGATGAATTTAGAATCAGAATATTTATTCACAGGTTGAATGCAGCTTGGGATATAAACTATAATCATGCCTTTCATAAATACTTGGTAATGTCTTGTTAGATAGTAATAGTGGAAATGTTGTGGGAATAATTAAATTTACAATCAAACTTACTGTTTGTACAATAGTGAGACCAGAATTTGAAAGTATGATGCAAGAATTATAATTAATACAATTAGAGAGAGGTGTGTAGAATATGGAAATGAATGCTGCATTGATGTAAACAGCATAGTTGAAAGTATGGATATCTGGGAAGCATATCATGGAGAGAGGAATTTGCTAACAGATAGCAATAGATAAAGTAGAGTTGAAAAACTTTCTGTGAATTCTAAAGATCAGCATAGACCAAAAGGCATTTTCTTGTGATCTAGACTCTGATATAATACACAGTAGATCCCCCCAATACCTGCAGGGGATGCATTTCAAGACCTACCACGGAAGCCCGAAACCTTGGATAGGTGCAAACCGATGCATTTAAGCAGGAAATGTACTTTCCTGACAGCCCCTGGTCCCTGGTTCTGGAATGTTTCCTGTAATATGTTTGGGCAGCGGTAAACTGCGGGTGACTGAAACCACAGGAACCGGACCTGCGGAAATGGCAGTCGGTCTGTAGTAGCATTATTTGCTGCTTGTTTTCCTGACAAATCGGGTGTTTCTATTCAGAGTGTAATTGTTTAAGTCAGCCGTAGTATATTCTGAATTCTATAGCCACCAATGCCACAACTGCCTCTCAGGGTATGATACCTGAAGACAGAGACAGTATATTCTGGTTTTTATTAGAGGGGCTCCGGAAATTATTTTTACCATATTCAGGACGATATTCATAGTATAGAAGTAGTGAGAACTCTAAGAATGAGTGTATAAACAACATAACATGGTAAAGACATTTACTGTTATGATTTTTGTTACTTGTAGCAAAGTCAGAAGAGGACATATTCCTTTTCTCTTCAGCAGTGAGAAGGAAATCAGAAATATGATTTCTTGAAGGTAAAGGACAATGGCTTGTAAGCTAAAATAAAAGAAATGTGTTACAACCAGGTGATCAGCTTCCCTCTTACTAAATCCCTCTAATATTTTTCTTATTAGCATATAGCTATCATCCTTCAATTAAATTTAGTTAATCAGATCAAAGATGAAGGACAGCCATTGCAGAGATCCAGGTAATGTTCTGGGGACCTGGGTTCAAATCCTGCCATAATAAATGATGGAATTTATATTCAATAAAAATCTGAAACTAATGATCTAATGATGACCACAAAATCACTGTTGATTATTTGAAAGCACACATGAATAGAAAGCAGGACGTAATATGAGTGCTTCACCGGAGGGTCACTGATGATGTTACGTACTATGGCGACGAAACGTCTGAAAATGAACCTTCCAGCTCAGCGAACAAGCTTGCATCCAAAACCTCAACCTGAGCTACAAATCTTCTTAAAACTCGTTAATATTCAGCACCATTTGTAACTCCTCAGACACAGAAGCAGTACATGTCGAAGTGCAACAAGACTTGGACTGACAAGTGGCAAATAACATTCACACAAGTATCAGGCAATGACTTCAAGTAACAGAAAATTTAAACAAGCCCCTTGACATTCAATGGAATTAACATTGCTAAATCCCCACACTATCAATATTTAGGGTTTGCCATTGCTTGAACACTAAACTGGGCTAGCCACATAAGTATTATTATTGTTAACCACATGCAAAAATATGTCAAAGGCTAGGAAACTTGCGGTGATTTTCTCACATCCTGACTCCCTAAAGCCTGTCAACAAGGACAGGTCAGGAGGATCATGTAATATTCTGCAACTGCCATTATTTCAGACCATTGAAGTTTGTTGAGTTAATTATTCTTAAAAGCAGTAGATTACTCATGGCATTGCTTATGAATCAGTGAATAAATTGTACAATTTATCATTGTGATGGTGTTTTAGGCTTTAAGAAAATTTCTCTGAATAGCACTGATTATTGGTAAAGGAAGATGGATTATAATGGTCTGGCTTCCTCATATCTGACAGCAGTGGAGAGAGTGGATCCCAGCCTTAGTACCACTGATTGATAACTTATTTAAAAGAACAAAAAAAATTGTGTTTCTGTTTTTTTATAGGACCTTGCTCTTTCTCTATCTCTTTTCTACTTTGAAAAGAAATGGTTAATGTTGATTTGACTGAAAATATCTTTGAAATTTTAGTTGAATCTTGAGGTGAATGACTCTTTTAGCTGTTAGCTTAAAAGTCTCAACTGCAAAGAGCCTCAAAATTACACAAAATGATTCACAATAGAAAATGTCACTGTGGTGAAGTAAGCTTTTCTGTGGTTGAAGGTGAAACACATGAAGGACAGCAACGGGAATTTATGACGTGTTCTCCTCATCTTAACCCGTGGAGAGATAGGATGATTTATATTCACTTTGCTGCAATATTATCTTAGCCGAAACATCCTTTACTCAAGGACTAAACACAATCTTACATTTATTTAGTGAAGAGATAACAAGTCAATCATTTGATCTAGGGTTGAAAGTGTGGCAGAAGGCCTTTTGGCCCACCAAGTTTGCAACAATCCTCTGAACTGTGGCCCACACCATCCCCTTAACCCTGCATTTACCATAGTTAACCCATCTGGCTTAGACACAACAAGACAATTTAGATTGGCAAACCACCTAGCCTGCTCATCTTTGGACTGTGGGAGGAAAATGGAGCACCCAGGGGAAACTGACATAGGGCGATCATACAAATTCCACATATCCAGTCACCCAAGGCTGGGGTTGATCCCTGGTCCCTGGCACCGTGAGGCTACAGTGCTAACCACTGAGCCACCACACCACCCATCTGATCATGTGTTTCAAAGTGGAGTTGAATGGACTCCTGTAGAAGAATGACTTGTAGAGTTATAGGGGAAGAGCAAGGGCATGAGACTAGCTGCATAGTTTCTACACAGATACAAAAAAACCAAATAGCCTCTTTCAGGGCTGTATGTTTTTTTTTAAAATTGCAAGTATGCAGAAGAAATATCTGTTCATGGAACATCTGACAATGAAGGTCATCTTGATGTGTGCAAGAGTTTTTTTGAGATTCTTTGCAGAAATTAGGATGAGTTCCTGGTCTATTTTCTGTTTTTTAAATATAGAATATCCATGGATAAATCTCATGTTTATGAACAGAGAGACATGGACTTATCAGGACAGACACAAAAAAAATGCCTAACTTAAAGAGAACAGCAATTTATACTGGATGACAAAAGAAATTGCGAATTGGTTGGCATGTATGCTATGATCAACCATAAGACCTTAAGATATAAGAGCAGAATTAGGCCATTCAGACCATCACATCTGTTCTGTCATTCAGATCACACTGATATGCTTCTCAAATCCATTCTCGGCCTTCGCTTTGTAACCTTTGACGCCCTTACTAATCAAGAACCTATCTATCTCTGTATTAAATGCACTCAACGATTTGGCCTCCACAGCCTTCTGTGGCAATGGGTTCCACAGATCAAGAAATTCTTTCTCAACACCGTTCTAAAGAGTCATCCCTTCACTCCAAGGCCCTATTCTTGACTTCTAGTTTTTCTTCCTTGTGGAAACATCTTCTCCACATCCACTGTATCCATGCATCCCAATATTCTGTAAGTGTCAATGAGATTTCATTTCATTCTTTAAACTCCATTGAGTGCAAATCTAGAATCCCCAACCGCTCCTCATATTACATGCCTGTAATTTTTTGTAAATCTCCTATAGGCCCCCTCCAAGCACATCCTTCCTTTGATATAGAGCTCAAAACTTCACCAAACATTCCAAATACTGACTGACCAAAGCCTTATACTGCCTCAGCAGTACATCCTGCTCTTGAATTCTTGGCCTCTTGAATTGATATGAGCATTCAATTTGCTTTCCTAACTGCCAACTGAACCTACATGTTACCCTTAAGTGAATCCTGAACTACAACACCTAGGTACTTCTGTACTTCAGATTTCTGAAGCCTCTCCCCATTTAGAAAATACTCCAGGCCTCTATTATTCCTAACAAAGTGCATGACCTCACAGTTTCCCATATTGTATTCCATCTGCTACTTCCTTCCCCATTATTCAAGTCATTCTGCAGCCTCTCCACTATCTATACCTCTGTCTCTCTTTGTGTCATCTGCAAACATAGCAACAATGCCCTCAGTTTCTTTGATCAGATTGTTAATTTATAGTGTAAATGGTTGTGGCCTCAACATTACTTCTGCAGAACTCCACTCATCACCAGCTACCAGCTTGAAAAAAAACTACTTAATCCCTATCCTCTGCCTTCTACCAGTCAACCAATCCTCTATCTATGCCAATACATTGTCTTTACCACTATGGGCTCTTATCTTACTTTGCAGCTTCCAGTGTGGTACCTTGTAAAAGGTCTTCAAATAGATCCAAATAATCATGTCCACTGACTCTTCTTTGTCTAACTTGCTTGTAACTTCCTCAAAGAATTCTAACAGATTTGTCAGTCATGACCTCCCCTTGACGAAGCTGTGCTGACTCAGCCCTATTTTACTATTCACTTCAAGTACTCAGCAATTTTATCCATAATAATGGACTCTAAAACCTTACCAATGACTGTGGTTAGACTATAGTTTCCTACCTTCTACCTCCCTCCCTTCTTAAACAAGTGTGTTGCATTATTTTCCAATCCTCCAGAGCCCTCCCTGCGTGTTTCCTGAAAGATCGCCATCAATGTCTCCACAATCTCCTCAGCTATTTCCTTTAGAACCCTGTGGTGTAGTCTGTTCGGTCTGGGTGATTTATCCACCTTCAGAGCTTTCAGCTTCCTAGCACCTTCTCCTTGGTGATTACCAGTACACCCAGTTCTGCCTCTTGACTCTCTTGAATATTTGGTCTGTGCTGGCATCTTCCACCGTGAATACTGACTCAAAGTACCAATTCAGTTCCTCCGCCATTTCTTTGTTCCCCATTACTACTTTTCCAGTCTCATTTTCCAGTGGTCCAATATCCACTCTTGCCTCTCTCTTACCTTATGTCTGAAAGACTCTTCCAATCTTCTTCAGGTTACCAGCTAGCTTACCATCATATTTCATCTCCTCCATCCATTTAATGCTGTTATTTTTGTTGTCCTCTGCTGATTTTAAAGGCTTCCCAATCCCCTATCTTCCCACTTCTCTTCACCACATTGTACACATTTTCTTATTGCTTTAATACTGTCCCTGATTCCCTCATCTGCCATGGTTACTTCATGTTCCCCTTCTTATTTGGGATGAATTGTTGTGGTGCCTTGCGAATTACCCTCAGAAACACCTGCCATGCTGCTCCTCCATCTTCCGTGATAGGAAGCTGCCCTTCCAATCAACTCTGGCCAGCTTCTCTCTCATGGTTTTGTAGTGACCTTTACTCAATTGTAATAATGTGATATCTGATTCCAGCTTTCCCCCCCTCAAACTGCAGGCTGAATTCTATCATATTGTGGTCCCTGCCCCCTTTGGGTTCATTCACCTTAAGCTCCCTAATCAAGTCTGCCTCATTTCAAATTTACCAAATCCAGAATTGTCTGTTCCTGCATATGCTCTACCACAAACTGCTCCAAAAATCATCTCAGAGACATTCCACGATCCTTGTTCTTGAGATCCACTTCCAACCTGATTTTCCCAGTCCACTCGCATATTGAAGTCCCCTAAAAATAGTATCTTTCTTGCATGCCTTTAAAATCTTCTGATTTATTTTCTACACCACATCCTGACTACTGCCAGGATGCCTGTACACAATTACCATCAGTCTTCTTTTCCTTTGTGATTCCTCACTCTACCCATATAGGTCCTATGCTTTCTGACTCTATGTCGCTTCTTGCTATTAATTTCGTTCCTTACTAACAAGGGAAACCTGCCCCCTCTTCCAATCAGTCAGCCCTTTTGATAAGATGTGGATATTTAGTTCTCAGCCCTGATACTCTTGCAACCATGTCTCTATGATACCCACAATGTCCTACCCATCAATTTCAATCTATGCTCCGAGATTATGTACCTTGTTTGAAACTGTGTTACCATGGAGAATGAAGCAGGGAGCACTTGCACCCAGAGCTTTTGTTAATTTAAAAATATGTAATACCTTGACATATTCTTTCAATTCCAAGTTTGTGATGAATTACATTAACTACCAATTTAAGATCATCAGTCAAGTTCACACTATGTCTGACTTATGTTTGCTATAAATGGTACATGTTTGAATGTAATATTCTGTGCTCGGCAAACATCAGCGCTCTTCTTCTCACACAGTGTAAGTTCTTTATTCCTTGAAAGTCGGTATTCTTGTGCGTTCTGAATAGAGCAAAATGAAAACCTTTAACTGTATGGACAGAACCTTCCCAGTTCCTCAATGACCTAGTCATCCATGAGAATGTTGGGTGAATTACATGAGATTGGCATTGAGAATGCTTTTTGAAAATTCATTCACGGGATGTGTGAATCGCTGGCTGGGCTAGCCTTTATTGTGCATCCCTGTCACAAGCCAGAAGTGTGATGGAATACTCTCCATTTGTCTGCATGGGTATAGCTCCAACAATACTCAAGAAGTCTGACACCATCCAGGACAAAGTTTGATTGGCATCACATCCACAAACATTCACTCCCTCACTACTAGCACTGCACACTATATATATGCAATCCCTTGCAGAAATGCACTCCATAGGCTTTACACTTGCCCAAGTCCCCACCAATAATGAGCTGTCAGAGGAAGTGGTGGAGGCTGGTACAATCGCAACATTTAAAAGGCATCTGGATAGGTATATGAATAGGACAGGTTTGGAGGGATATGGGCCGGGTCTTGGGACTAGACTGGATTGGGATATCTGGTCAGCATGGACAAATTGGACCAAAGAGTCTATTTCCGTGCTGTACATCTCTAAGACTCTATGACTCTAACGCTTATACCTGTATATGTGCCTGCACCTTCCTCTCCTTCTCACCTGACATATGGATGTGCCTGGTGTAGTCGTTCACCAAGACTCCCCTTTAATGCCAGGGCTCACTAGCTTCCTGCGTACCCAAACCCATTTTCATTGCCGTACCACAGCAAATGACACAATACATGAGAGGTGCCTTCAGACAGCTAGCCCTCATTCAGGTGCATAATGACTTTTTAAACATGGCACTGGCACTGAGGTACCTGTCTAGTGATATTCTGACAGAGGCAGGTATTTGCAGCTATGATGTGTGGGCTAGTATCAGACGGGAGGCCAGTGTGGTTTCTGGGTATAATGAGGTGGGTTTAGGAAAATAGTGCAAAAAAAGCCTACAATGGGCCTAGTGAAGAAAAACTCCCCATGAAGCCTGATGAAAATGATACAAAGGCAAATACCTTAAGATTCCATCCATACAACTACCCATACAAATGATGGGAATCATACATGTCAAAAATATTAACTTGGAAAGTGGTCATGTCTGAGAGGAGGAAACAGAATTACCAAGTGAGGCCAGGACTGTTTACTGTTTATGTGTGTCTGCCAGGGTAATTACAATATAATTATATCTGTCACCACTGATGAGAGTACGTGATCAGAAATTCACTGGATTCTTCTGATGGGTAGTATTGTAAATTATTGTCTGATTTGGGTGCCAGGTGACCTAAAAATTTTAAGTAATCACAAAAGACTTCACAAACAATAAAATAATGCGCTTAGAAGGGAATTTTATTGCAGAGAATGTTTTTACAAGCTCTAATCTAAAAAGGAAAATATTGAGCAGCATTAACCAGATGCAGGAAACCAGATCAGGATTCCCCCAAAAAACTATTAAAGGACACTAGATTCTTTTATTAATATCAAAAAAACGGTGAGTGAGAAATCAGTAATGAATCAATGGAACGGAAAAGCTTAAGATATGTTTATGCCTACACTAAGTACAGAATTAATAAAGCTTTTGGGCTTTCTAGGAATTGTCATGCTGGATTAATATGGATGGAAAATCAGCATCAGATTATTAGTCATTATATTTTCAATTTTAGGGTTCATAAAGAATGAACCCTAAAATTGTGTAATGTTCATAGCCCAGGCATGAGGAGAATTGAGGAAAGAGAGTATTATTAGTGCTTGAAGTGGCTGAAAATTAAAGCAAGGGATTATAAAATGTATATGCATATTTCATATGATTATGGTCAAAAACAATAGTTAATTCACTGGGACCTTTATTATTGGTCAATATATTGTGTGCACATTGTGTGCACTGTTTCATTACATTAGTGTCAGTGACATCTTCCATCTCCTGTTGCTTTGTAAGAGATGTGACAGACCACAGTATGTCAGGAGAGGGGAGTTAATTTAGTTTTCTCTGACCAGAAAGAAGCAGGTGGAGCATACACAACAAGGATACCATCAACGGGAGGAATATGGCTTTGAGGATACAACAGCTGAATGCTAAGATATCCTGGAACTGTACAGGTTACCACATCCTAAGTGTTCTGTTGGCATGTGGCCATGCCTACCATCAGATAGTGGTGAACTGCCATAATCCTGGCAGCAGCCATGCAGCTCTCAACCTGTTCCATTAGTATTTTGTCACTGCATCAAACCAGAGGGTAGTAGCTGAGTAATAATTTGCCTCCCTGAAATCTAGCTCAGGATTGTGTTCTTCAGCCTATTTCATCTGGATCTCATACTTACAATGAGAGACAGTCTACATTTGGGACATCATCAAGCAGACTGTAGGAATGCTGATGCAATGGTTCAGCTCCCTGGACCACTCTGGAGAGCAGATGACCCAAGTAAAGGAGGTCTGTTGCATTCTGCATAAGCTGGCCATCCTGTGGCATAAAGCGATTGGCCTGATGAACAGGAGACAGTGCAGTAGGAGCAGGAGAAAGGGCAGAGAAATGGGAGGAGGTAAGTTGCATATTATTCCTTCCAGTCCATGAAGGCTTCATGGACTGGAAGGATTCTTCATGAATCCCCATATTAAAACAGTTACGCTGTTTCGTGCTTCATAAAGACCACGTCTTTTTAAATTTCCTTTAGTTTTCAACCATGGAATTAAAAAGACTGCTTTAACAAGGAGACCGTGTAAAGAAATGGTAACAGGATTTTTTTAAACATCGCGTTTACTGGACCATATTATGAATTACATACTATGTTGCAATTTCCTAGAACAGCTAAAGCAAAGGCAGACAAGACAGAGCAGATGGGTTTTGAACTCAGGCACAACAGCTTGAGAACAGTAGTTTGATTGGCTCTTGACCAGTGTGGGGGCAGTGCAGCAGAAACATCCAACATGTGGGAAAAAAAGCATCAAAAATCTGTCTTTCTCTTTGCGCTGTGTAGGTATACCAGAAAGTCTCCAGTAAACTCTTGATGACTTCCTCTCACCATTCTCTGTAAATGTCCTACTAAAAGTAGAATAAAACATTGAAAGGACAAATTCTCAAAAGCGAATGTAAAAGTGAACATCGATGTGCAGATGACCTTGTGTCAACAACAAAGACGCAAAAGGAAATGAAAGAAAACAACTTTTCGAATCCTGTGCTCCAGACTGGTGCTGAATTTCCTAGTTTTGTTTTGATTTTTCTATCCTTAATATCCATGTCCTGCCTGTTTTGTGCATATATTTGTGTGCAAAGATGGGATTTAAGAAATGGTGGAGTTTGCATATAAAGTTACAGGGTCATAATTCATACTTCCATTTTGTTATTGATTAAAACCTATTTGTTGATAGTCAAGGTGAATAGAGTGATGTGTATTTGTGTGCGCGCAGGCCAGTGGCTTGTGTAGTGTAAGGTAACATCTATATTCAGGATCATTGATGACATCGCTATGCAGCAATATCTGGCCATGTACATGACTCCAAGGTAGTCATGCAAGGATCTCTCCCTGCTTTGTATGCAATGCAAATAATTCAAACAGTTCTGGTTATTAAGACCTGCTTTACATCTATGTCTAAGCACAGTTACAATTCATTTATAAGTATTTGGCAATCTTCAATTACTGACCTTGAACACTTAAATGTGATTATTGAACTTCTTGCTCTATTGCAAGTCCTTTGGATTAGATGGCCCACAATGTCCATGATAACTATCTTTTCTCACTATCAAGAATTCTTCCAGCTCATTATGGATATAAAAAAATCTCTCCCCTTGCTCATCTCCTCCACAAAAGCACCTTGTGTTACATTGGAGAACATTGCACTATGCTGTTTCATCCATTGTGCTAACTCCATTCCATTTTCTTTTATTTTGTGACTCTTGTTATCCTCTAGCACCTGCTCAAGCCAAGAATGCTCTTCATCCTTTAAGTGATGCTCCATCATATGGACTTTCACTCCCACCCCACTCCTGATTCGTGCAGTCTGACAGCTAGTACTGAACAGCACAACAGTTTAATTAAAATTAGTATGCAGCACAATGTTTCCATGTTACCTACATTACTGGGTGAAGTCATTGGTTCATCATGGTTTGTGATCCATCTTCTGGTCTAATTCAGCTCTTCCCCAGTCCCTTTCCAGGTGTAAGAGGATGGAAGTACAGGGTTTTAAAAACAAAAGCAAAACTGCCTTTGGCAAAGAGAGTATGATTAAAATGGTAATATATGCAATCACACCAGATGAGCATTTATTTCTCATGTATTTCTAATTGTTATATCCTAAATTGCCTGGCTCGAAGGAAGTATAAATGTTCCAGAGGATGTATGGTGTGTTAATAGTCATGAAGCATTGCTAAATATTTGAGATCCTGTTATTCAGGTTTAGGTGTGCCCAATAATTGACATACTCAGCTGATTTCTACTTGAATGATAGCTTTTTAATCATTGCAAATATTTTGGATTGCATGAAGAAATCAGAATCAAACTTGTCAACTGGTGAAATTTCATTTGTTGTTCTCTCTTGGTGCACTGCAATAGTAACCAAGAATTCCAAACTTCACCCAAATTTCTAAGCCTGGATGGTTGGCACGCATCTGCCAGTTCATGCTTCCCGGGGCCAAAGTTAGCATCACATGAATGCGACAAGTGTGTTCTGTGCCTTCCCACTTAGGAGATGGAAAACCAGCCTGAAATAAAGCTCTGGTATGTCAGGGATGAGAACATTAGGAAGGACTGGCAACTCAGCACAAGGGCTGTGGAAGTGTTGCAGCTTGGCTGCAGTGAGCCAAAGTCTTTTTCACTTACATAATAAGGCACTGTTGCAGACTTTATACTACTAATTAAAATGCTGCAAATTATACTACAAATAATTTTTAAAAACTGTTGCTTGAAATCAGAAATAAAACTAATGGGGGTACCTGCTGAATATTTCCGATATTATCTGTTTTTATTACCATTAATAAGTCATCTTTTTGCACTCTTACTAGCTATTAAAGATTCTTTATCCATTCGCGGTATGAGAACATCAATGGCTCGGCCAGCATTTATTGCACAACCCTAAGTTAAAAGTCAACCACATTGCCGTGGGCTGGAGTCAGATGTAGGCCTGAACAGGTAAGCATGGCAATTTCCTTCCCTAAAAGACATTTGTGAACCAGTTGGATTTTGTTTTACAATAGATTCATGGTCATCATGTGATGATGCAGTTTCTTTAAGAAGGTCGTGTTGGCCTTGTTTTGTTTTCAGACAGTTCACAAAGACATAGTTTCTGGGATTTCTAAGTTTGAAGGGTTTTAGGGCCAATTTGATTATAGTTAACAAATACTGCCTCAAGCAAAAGGCTTTCAAGTTTTAAAAAAAACTTGTGCAATAAAAGGGGAGTGGCCAGTTCTCCCAACTAGCTTTTCTCTGGTTTGGGTTTGATTTGGTTTTAGCAAGCAGTCAGTTGTGAAGCTGCTGAATCCAATGAAGCAGCTCTGTGCTGAACCTCCCTCTGTCTGACATCTTTGCTGTAAGAACCTATGATGGATTTTTTCCCTTTTTTTGCCAAGGGGTGTATATGGGGATTGTTGCATGTATTTGGAATAGCATCATTATGTTGGGATAATCTGTTGGCTTTTCAGATCAGTTCAGTTATTCTACATTCTGTTCTCGTTTGCTTATGTTTCATTTGGTAATCTTGTAAATAAATTTTGTTTTGTTTAAAAATGAGTGGATGGGCCAGCTGCATCCCTCCTGGAATATCCACTCCACAGCTGCTTAAAAAGTCTAGCAAAGTTAGGATCTGGGCTACTTATTAAAGTGGCTTGAAGGAGTCTGACCTGGTCTATAGCACATCATTAAATTTTTATTTCTCTATATTTATCAAATGGTGGGATTCAAACCCAGGTCTCCAGAACATTACCTGGGTCTCTATATTAACAGTCCAACTATAATGCCACTAGGCCATTGCCTCAGTTAGTTAGCAGTCAGAATTGATAAATTGAAAGGATAGATCTCTTGAATTAACATAGATAATCAATCTGTGAACATCGCTGTGCTTTCAAAATATAAAATATTTTATGTGCATAGTCATTCGTAACTTCTTAGTCATACATCACTGATAATTTTAGCTTTTTATGAATACTGAGTGAATAAATTAAAGTAGCTATTAAAAACTCTAAATGATTTGTAAGCAAAATCAATGCCAAGTAATATTCTCTAATCCTTCAGTTTATTAATATGTTGACCTTGCATTCAGATGTATGGGCCTAATCAGCCAGTGGGAAATGTGACGAATCAGTGGGATTGTCTTTGCAGCATTACTTTCTAATTATATGTCATTTTCCGACTTTAAAGAAGTAGTTGTGAGCAATGTGTTTTTAGATACAGGATCTCTCAAGTGAAATTAAAAAGATGCAGTGAAAATTCTAACCAACTAATTAGCAGCAGAGTGCTGAGAGGTTTCAATAAATACAAACATTTCCTAGAAAAAAAATGCTATGCAAATATCACATTTTGTACTTTCACTGCAGTCAAATACATCCATAGCTTCCCAATGGATTCTTTCACCCCAAAGCAATCATGTAGGTTTCCAGAAACTGGGCCAAACAAAAATTTGAAAAAAAATCATTAACTTTTAATGTAGCATCCTTATGCCTTAACTGTGCATTTCAGGGGGTATTGTTGAATAAAACAAAAATGGAATGAATGCAATTTTGGACATTTGGTTTCCATGGTAATTTAATGGCAGATGCATCTCAAATGATTAGTACCAAAAGTGATGATTTTGACAATAGACAAATGAACAATTCTGGCAGTGAGGATTTCGTTAAACTCCTTGTATAGGGTAAAAATGATTGAATATATGTTTTATGGTGTGTCATTTGAATAATTTATTCTGCTGTGGAAACCAGGTTATTTTCTGACATGCCACACAGTCCCAATTATCTTAGTCATCATTTTGGGAAATCATCTTTCATATAACTGACTATGTTTCTCACATTCATTGTAATATGGATATGCTGCATATCCATATTTCATATTACTCTAAGTGGTCAACACAGTGATTTTCACTACCTTTTCACTGGGTACTTTTCCATCAGGCAGAAAAGATGTTGGGCTGCACACCCACATATGCTGTAGCTTATGTTCTGCAAACAGAAATGATGACTCATAGTACGTGCAAAAGCTTACCCAAACACATTTTTATGCAAATGATATTCCTTTGAAGCTAACTAAACTCAGTGATGATTTTGAATAAAATTTTGCAAAAAAATGTGAAATGGTTTTTAGATTCTCTGTAATATTTAGGGAGCAAGAAACAGTCTTGCTGGAGAGAAAGATGAGTTCATAGAACAGATGAGCCTAAAACGTTTCTATGGTAGTGTATGATGGGACTGGGGTGGGGGAGGGGCTTATCATTATTGACGGACTATAAAAATATATACTTGAGGATTTTCAAACAACCGATTTTAATTTGTGACAGCAGAGTTGAATTAAATGTGTACCTTGTATTGTGCCATGTCTCATGGTTTTTTAATATAGATATATTTTAGAGGTATGGTTATGATATAATCAGTGTATGCTAGCATGTGACCTGAAAGAATAAAGGCCTTATACTCCATTTTGCCCCGGGATCAGTTGACAAAGTGGAATCTGTTTATAACAAAGGCTTCAAGATCTCAGAAGCAGATATTTGGAAAACTGATTGAAGACCAATCAGACAAAACCTACAGTTTTCAGAGTACAGCTCTTATGAGTGTAGAAAACCATACAGATTTGTAAATTGGATACTGACCACTACGACGACAGATCTAATTCCTTTTGTTAAGAATGTACATTATTTAAAATGAAAGGAATTCCTATGATTGCACTAATAAAAGAAAGAAAACAGTGAAAATGATGAATTATGAATACAAACAAAACCAAAGATATGGACTTGTACTGAAGCACATAAGTACTCCATCTCTCATTCTCTCTCTTTAAAAAAGAAAGGCATTTGCTGATCTGATTTAAAAGCAAAAGCATTAATATAATGCCTAAATCACAACTCTTAAGCTGTTCTAGGAGAAAGTACAGCTTAACAGCAACTAAAAAATGGTTTTCTACATTACAAAGGCTTACCTTTTTCCAGATGCTAGTCGGTTCCATCGTTTTCTTTCTCCAAATGAGCATGAAAAGAAAAATAACACATGCATCATTACTCCTTATTTGGCAGAAACACCAACTACAGCGAGAAAGCTGCAGCTACACGCCTGCAATTCTCAAAAGGAGCAGTTTTAAATGGATCACAGCCAATGGAGCAGCAATTTTAATTTACACATGCTTAATGTGGCACAGTTTTAAGTTTTTTAAGCAGAGTCATGGATAGCAGAAATGATACTATGGACTAGGTATCTTATTAAATTTCATCTGTTCAAATGACAAATGCAGTTCTCCTTTACAGACCAAATGATAGATGATCCCAAGAAAAGACCTCTGAAAGTCTTTCTTGCCTTTGGCAACCGGAAGCTTTGCAGAGTTAACACATTTGGTCTTTTCATGGATGATCAAAGAGATTTAGAAAAGATCTGGAGGATTGTTGAAAAGCAACTCAGACCAAAATTGCCTCCTATTTCATGACTCCTTTACAACTTCTGCAGCCATCCATGGAACCTACACAGTCTCCATTATCAAGAGGGTGGCCCCACAAGACATTCCCTCCTACGCCTCTCAGGAAGAAGCCACACATCCCTCAGAGTGCTTTCCACCAGCTCAGATACGAACCTCTCAGTGACTATTCTAGCTAGATGAGAGTCAGGAGCACTTCCTTATGAGCACATCACTGCCAGGTCTCTGCAGTTGGGTTACAAAAATGCCCTAGTCACTGGCACGCAGTGAACTGCCAAAAGATCAGGCACCTGTCAAGACCAGGCAGGAGAAAAACCTGTGCTCAACAACTAATGATTTCAAGCAAAAGCAGAGGCAGGAGCATGAGCAACAGGCAGGTTTGTCAGAGACATTGGGTGTACTGACTCAAAAATTGGAGGTCTCCACCAGTACTGTTTGCATCATATTATCCATTGGCTGTGATCCATTTAAAACTGCTCCTTTTGAGAATTGCAGGCTTGTAGCTGCAGCTTTCTTGCTGTAGTTGGTGTTTCTGCCAAATAAGGAGTAATGATGCATGCGTTATTTTTCTTTTCATGCTCATTTGGAGAAAGAAAATGATGGAACCGACTAGCATCTGGAAAAAGGTAAGCCTTTGTAATGTAGAAAACCATTTTTTAGTCGCTGTTAAGATGTACTTTCTCCTAGAACAGCTCAAGAGTTGTGACTTAGGCATTATATTAATGTCTTTGCTTTTAAATCAGATCAGCAAATGCCTTTCTTTTTTAAAGAGATAAAATGAGAGATGGAGTACTCATGTGCTTCAGTACAAGTCCATATCTTTGGTTTTGTTTGTATTCATAATTCATCATTTTCACTGTTTTCTTTCTTTTATTAGTGCAATCTTAGGAATTCCTTTCATTTTAAATAAAGTGCATTCTTAACAAAAGGAATCAGATCTGTCGTCGTAGTGGTCGGTATCCAGTTTACAAATCTGTATGGTTTTCTATACACATAAGAGCTATACTCTGAAATCTGTAGGTGTTGTCTGACTGGTCTTCAATCAGTTTTCCAAATATCTGCTTCTGAGATCTTGAAGCCTTTGTCATAAACAGATACCACTTTGTCAACTGACCCCGGGGCAAAATGGAGTATAAGGCCTTTATTCCTTCAGGTCACATGCTAGCATACAGTGATAATATCACAACCATACTTCTAAAATATATCTACATTAAAAACCATGAGACATGGCACAATACAAGATACACATTTAATTCAACTCTGCTGTCACAAATTAAAATCTGTTGTTTGAAAATCCTCAAGTATATATTTTTATAGTCTGTCAATACTCAGGGAGTCCAGAACTAAAGGGCATAAGTTTAGGATGAGAGGGGAAAGATATAAAAGAGACCTAAGTGGCAACTTTTTCACGCAGAGGGTGGTACGTGTATGGAATGAGCTGCCAGAGGATGTGGTGGTACAATTGCAACATTTAAGAGACATTTGGATGGGTATATGAATAGGAAGGGTTTGGAGGGATATGGGCTGGGTGCTGGCAGGTGGGACTAGATTGGGTTGGGATATCTGGTCAGCATGGACAGGTTGGACAGGAGGGTCTCTTTCCATGCTGTACATTTCTATGACTCTATGAGAAAAGGGTCATATTGTAGTAGGTCTCACAACTGGTATGTCAATATATCTATAAGAGATGTAATAATTATATCATCATTGTCTCATAACATGTTACCTGAGCATATAAAGGTCTCAAAATCAATTTTACCCCAGAATCACTGAAAGTATGAAATACTGTTGGAAGCATGCTGTGCTGTGTAATTAATAGCTAATGTTGGCCCGGCTGCTTATGTGTCTGTGAATGCAATGTTTGTACATAATAGTCAATGGATAGAAATGTATTTTATATTTTTCAATACCTGGATATAAATTATCAGTTTCCTATATCACGAGTGTTAGCATGAATATTGCCACGTTAGGCAAAATAAACTTATGGAGGCATAATGACATCATCTTTTCGACTTCTAAATGAAACACTTGCATCTCTCATAAAATTAGTGTCGCATAATGGAATTATAAATGGCAATAAAAAAGGTATCCACATTCTACCTTGCTTATTGTCAAGTAAGCTACTTTCAGCTCAGGTGATGGTTGAGTTGAACCTCAGCACACATGGGTAAGGGATGGAACTGACAGTGCCGAGCTCCAAACTTCTGATGGTTTTCCTTTGTCTGCTATCATCTCTGCAGGTATTAGATTAGAAAATAAGTTGGCATGTAAGTAGAAGGTAGAAGGAAGAAAGAAGGAGATGTTTATTTTAATTTTCAGTTGTTATAACAAACTGTCAAACTTGCATAACCTTCATCTCAACTGCATTAGCAATTCTCATTCCTGAAACGGTCAAAATTTAAACTATTCTCTGAGGGTTATCATCATCATCTAGCATTTGAAGAGTGGTATGATTACTTGGGTCATGATGTGCTATCACTTGGGTCATGATGTGCTACTGTTTTTCATAGGATTACTTTTAAATTATGTCTGTTTTAATTAATCGTTTCTGGTTGGTTTGATAGTTTGTTATGTCACTTTTTGCCTCAGTAAGCAAGATGGATACAGAAAAATGGAATGGTTCAGTACACAGCGATTCTGAATAATGTTGCACACATTGTGAAACAAAAGCTTTGAATATTAGTTGAGGCAGAGTTTCAGATGGACATAAGCCATTTCGTCAAAAGTGCAACATTTCAGTTCTGTAAAGATATTTAATTTATTTTTAAAAATCTGAAGCTGAGCCAGGAGTGTGCTATTAACTTATTTTCGTATAAATAATAGAACTAGAAATGATTTATTCAATACTATATTTTCATATGTTTTATTCACAACACAAGTAGCATCTTATTGTTCATTTTTATTTAACTTGGGGAATAAAAGGAATTCAGATTCTTTCACTAAACAAGCTTTTCTTTAAATTTACATTGACTAAACGTTGACAAAGATTAACAGTGCATAACATTTATCTATAATCAATGTAGAGGAAAAAGTCAAAAATTGTGACCTTAGGGATTGTGTGTACTTTTCTTTGACAGAGAGCCTTTCCAGATAAATCCACTGGGTGTCTTCCACTCACTCTTTCAGCTATTAATTATTAAGCTGCACCAATACTGGCTGTAGTTGCTCAGGGATTCTAATAGCTTAGAAATTCTAATACAAACAGACAGTAGATGGAAGATATGCTCAAGTAGTGCTGAGCACTGCAATTAGTTACAAGACCCGATATTAAGAATGAATGTTCAGGAACGCACGATGAAACTTCAGCCAAATACATTTTGAACATGTATCTATGGTAACTTCAAGTCAGCATGTGATCTAATTATAACAACTAGTAAACTGTAAGGATTATAAATGTTAATTAAATAGAGGTGAGCAAAAACCTTGGTTCAAACAGTCAGTACAGCTGAATTAATCTGGGTTTGCAACTTGTTGCCAAGCAACCACTGAGACCAAATGTTCTCTTTGGCAATATTCCACTGAATGGATAGAGAAAATAGTTTTAAAGTAACATTTTGCATCTATACTGCTGTTAATTGTGTGAATATAATGGAACTGGCATTGATTTATTGAAAATCTAAAGCATCTGAGCTATTAATTTTGTACAGATTGTTAAATATGGTTAAAACATTCTTGAACATGACTTCTTGTAACGAAGTGCCTCCAGTTCAAATACCGATAAATCTAGCAGGATTATTATTTGAAACAGCTCTAGCAACTTCAAAACAAGAGTCTCCATGTTGGTAAAATTGGGAAATCTTCAACATTGTTAATGCTCTTTGATTGTATATTACGGTGTGATATTTTGGAATAATGCATGCATTTAAATGTATTTATTGAACAGTAAAGTATGTTGAATGAACTCAGTGTATGCATACAAAAAATATTTAGTAAATGTTTTCTTAAATTAAACTGTGCTTTCATCAAATTTGCAAAACCACTGCTTTAAGGAGGAACATTCGTATTTTGTTATGGAGCTATTTAAATCAGTTTTTAAAAGTTCATTTTGTCTCATTACTCAATTCTTAGTGGATGGTGCTGGGTCCTCTACTTTTTGTCATTTACATAAATGATTTGGATGCAAACATAAGAGGTACAGTTAGTAAGTTTGCAGATGACACCAAAATTGCATGTGTAATGGACAGCGAAGAAGGTTAGCTCAGGTTACAATAGGATCTGGACCAGATGGCCCAATGGGCTGAGAAGTGGCAGATAGAGTTTAATTCAGATAAATGGGAGATGCTGCATTTTGGGAAAGCAAATCTTAGCAGGACTTATACACTTAATGGTAAGGTCCTAGGGAGTGTTGCTGAACAAAGAGACCTTGGAGTGCAGGTTCATAGCTCCTTGAAAGTGGCGTCACAGGTAGAAAGGACAGTGAAGAAGGCATTTGGTATGCTTTCGTTTATTGGTCAGACTATTGAGTACAGGTGTTGAGAGGTCATGTTGCAGCTGTACAGGTCATTGAGTAGGCCACCGTTGGAATATTGTGTGCAATTCTGGTCTTCCTATCGGAAAGATGTTGTGAAACTTGGAAGGGTTCAGAAAAGATGTACAAGGATGTTGCCAGGGTTGGAGGATTTGAGCTATAAGGAGAGGGTGAACAGTCTGGTGCTGTTTTCCCTGGAGCGTCAGAGGCTGAGGGGTGACCTTACAGAGGTTTACGAAATCATGAGGAACATGGATAGGATAAATGGACAAAGTCTTTTCCGTGGGGTCAGGGAGTACAGAACTAGAGGGCATAGGTTTAGGGTGAGAGGGGAAAGATGTAAAAGAGGCCTAAGGGGCAACTTTTACACACAGAGGGTGGAACATGTATGGAATGAGCTGCCAGAAGAAGTGGTGGAGGCTGGTAGAATTGCAACATTTAAGAGGCATCTGGATGGGTATATGAATAGGAAAGGTTTGGAGGGATTTGGGTCGGGTGCTGGCAGATGGGACTATATTGGTTTGGGATATCTGGTCGGCATGTACGGGTTGGACCAAAGGTTCTGTTTCTGTGCTGTACATCTCTATGACTCTATGATTCTATGAATCATCAGCAACAAGCAACTATCCCCCACAAATGTCCAGGATTTCTCATTCCAGCCAGTATAATTTCAGATTGATGGAAAGCACTCTCGTTCAAAGCTTGGAGGGCCTTATTAACCATACTGTGCACTGCTCCTTGCCAATGCTCATGCTAAACTTTCTTTTATATTTCATTTTGAACTTTCCTATCATTAGATTTTATTTTTTCGCCAGACAAAAAGATGCATGCCTATTTCTTGCTCCTGTCCATTGCAAATCTGAAGCTTCGAGATGTGAGCTAATCTCAGTTCGGTTGTTTTATTTCTTCAACATAGCTGGACTCAAGCAGATAACAATTGTGATTGAGATCAAACCAATAAAATCTTGTTTGTATCTACTGCAATGAACAGAAAATGTAACCAAACATCACTGTTAACATTTAACATGAATCATTTACCACTGTCAGTTTTTCCTGTTCAGTATTCTGCAATTTTTAATACTTTCTCAATGTGTATACTTAACAGTTTGGCTTTCATCTTTGAAGCTATTAGCTTTAGAAATTGTTGTGTTAGTTTGGTTATCAGGGATTGGTGATCTTTACTAACACATATGTGCAATCTCTTCCCCTTTTTTTGGCAAATAAAGAAATAGGAACACATTTACTAATCATAGTATTTTCGACACATTAAGAAATTGTAACTTTCATTGAAACATAGAAACTGTGAAGAAAATTGGTCATGTGCCATGGTGGAGCAAACAGAAGGGCTGAATGGCTTCTTTTGTAATCATAATAATTCTATGCTTCTGTATATGATTCTCTAAATTGGCACCTTCATGCACATCTTTTCTTAAGGTCCCATTGATGTTTATTGAAGCTGTGAAGAATACTATTATACTCAATTGACATATGTTTCTGAAAGATGATATTGTTATGAATGAGATTAGGGATGAGTATCGACACTCTGGACCCACCATTTCACAGGTCACAACATAAAGTAAAAACACTTCTTCCAGTCACCAAGGTAACTGATTAAATATTTTATATATCTATGTAGGATTTTAAACAACAAGATCTATCAACCAAGGTAAAAGCTTATCCCTGTAAATATTGTTAAATACAAACATAAAGACACTTGGAAAAAAAAAGAGAGAAAAAAACAGATTTCTCTTTTGAGATTGAATTTCTTAAAAAAAAACACTTTGGACCATGGGTTATGCTTGAAGGCAAAATGTTGCTCTGGTGTTCTTCCTGGTGTCCTCAAGTCACAAATCATATATTGGTTTCTCAGAAGCCTTATAGCTTGCTGAGTGAAATATAACCCTGAAATGTTTCTTCAATCACTCTATCAAAAGAAAAAATAGGTTTCACCTTTAAATCAACAAGAGAACTTTCTTTTCTGGCATGGTAGAAATCAGCTGGGCAGCTTGTTCTTGGAAGCTTCCAACTCAGCTTGTTCTCATTAGGAATTCCTCCAACCCAGCTTGGCTTTGGCAGCTTCCCACCAACTGAACCAAAGATGTTGCCAGGGTTGGAGGCTTCGATGTATAAAGAGAGCTGCAACTCTGACCCTATAAGTGAATCAAGAACCTCTTCAATCAGTCATGGTTCAAAACAACCTCAGCAGAGGTCCGCAGCAAAGGAAGCAGTTGTCATCAGTCATGTGACTTGCTCAAAGATTTGTTTAAACAAATGTCACCAATGTTCACAATGAACATTCAGTGACCTCTTTAAAACAAGCTACTCAGTGTATTTGCACAAAAAGTTAAAGAAATCATCTTTCTGTGAGACTTCAAAATGTAAATGCCCTGAGTAATGAAGAGTCGGTAATAATGTAAACACATTTATTCTAATGATTGTACATATTACCATTGTAAGTCTCAACTGTCTAACATAGAGTTTTTGTCATGCTAGTGCAAATGACTGTGATGATCTTCCTATCTGTCAATTTACTGCATCAGATCTGCTCATCTCACAGGGAGGTTTGAGCGTTGTGAATGTTGAGTATGGTGTTGTTGTTTATAACCTCTGCAAGGGCAAGATGCAACAGTATGCCAAATGCCAATAATCACGTTACAGATCCACAATGCTCATTTGGAATGCAAAATGACAATATCTGGCAATAAACTGTCACAAATTAGCTAAACTGCTTGGCTCGAAAAACAATCACAACATTAATTTGAAGAAATCCAACAAAAAGTCATCCATCACAGATGCCAACTTTCAGTCAATTTAAGTCAATCCACATGATACTAAGAATTAGTTGGAAGCACTGGACTGTCCTGAAAACATTCTAACAGTCGTGCTCAAAACCTTGCTTTGCCATTAGTTTAGTGCAGCTGCAATTCTAGCATCAACCCAGCGATGTGGGAAATTGCTCAGATATGCCCTACTCCATAAAAGCAAGACAAATTCAACCTTGACAATTATTGCGCCATCAGTCCATTCTTATCATCACCAAAATGACGGATAAGATGGTTGACAGTGCAATCAAGTGGCATTTATTCAGTAATGACTTCCTCACAGACGTTCAGTTTGGGTTTAATCAATATTATTTAGCTCCTGGTCCAAAACTAGACAAAATAGCTGAACTCTTGAAGTAAGGTGGGAGTGATTACCTTTGACCTTAAAAAAGTGTTTGACTGAGTATGATGTCAAGGAGCCTAGCAAAAATGGAATCAATGAGAATCAAGGCGAACCTCTCTTCTGGAGTTGATATTTGTGAGTGATGTGAGGCCCTTCAAGGGGCAATTGCATCAATTAGGCACTTAACCAGTAAAGCTTAAGGATATCCGTGATCATGACATACTGTATGTGAAACACATGCAGTGCCCATCTATATGGGATACAAATCCTGCCCACAAGCAATCTTGACCAGGTCATATGCAGATTGAAAATAGTCATTTCTGTGAAGCAGAAGGTAATCTTAAATGCCACACCTGCCTGCCACAATTCACAAAGACAATCTAAGTTCTGGTAAGCTGCACAGAAAGATGGAGCTGATTTCCTCTCCTCTTGAGCTGTAAGTATTCAGTGACATGCTCTCATATACAATGCTACCTTTCTTTGGTGATGTGGGGTTTCATTTGAAGTGCAGAGACAAGGAAACAGTAATTCAACTGCTCAAACCATCTCATACAGTATTTATGTGACATGGCTTGTGCTGCATACCACGAAATGTCATTGAAGCTGTTTGCTTATAATAAGAAAAGTAAAATTGGCTGGTGGAATTACTATTAAAGTTCATCACTGAATCAAAACCTTTATAATGAAATACATTCCAGTCAGTTTTAAGAAGTAAGAAAGGTTTGCGTTAATATTAGTGTTTTCAAAACCACTAGTTATTCCAAAGTATTTTCCAACCAATGAGATAAACTGTACTCAGTGTTCTAATATAGGATTGCATTTGGATTCATGTACATAGCAATTTTATTTGTCACCTCTTTACCAATTTGATCCTTGGTGAGTGGATTGGTCTTCAATGGCTCCTATTCTACAACCTATGCGAAGGTTCACTAATGGAACTTGATGGGTTGGAAGATTAAAATGTTCCATTTACATTTTGGCAAATGAGTGCGAAGTTGAATAGTGAGTCAATTCATTTGAAGTTGCCCACGCCACTTACTTAACTTTGATTCACTGCATAGGTTACATCAGCTAAATGTTAATTGTGTGCAATGAGTAGTTGTAAGATAGCTCCCATTATCTTTTATAAAGTATCTTTAGATATGATTCTGGATGAATAAACTTCATCGTAACTCGGCATCTTTAGGAAAACATATTAGTGTAAATGTTAAAATTCATTAATACCAGTTTTAGTTGGTGAAACAAGCATCCAACTTGCAATTAGATCAAACTGCCTTGCAGATCTGTGTACTTTCGAGCTAGTTCATTCAGGAGTGAAGTTGGAAAGAATTCACTTGAGGAAGGATGGAAGACTAACCGTAACAGGTGCGGAGTTTGGATCTATTGAAATTTTGAATGGTTGGACCAAATGATTCTTATTAGATAAGATAATTAATATGTGAATTAAAAGAATTAAATGTAGTTAAGGTGCAAAGCAGTCTTAAGAGTGGTTGAGTAGGCATAAGAGGTTGAATTGGTTGGTTTTTTTTCTTGTGCTCCTGTATTGATTTAATTTGCTTGCTTCTTTTTATCGTTTGGTGATGTTGGAGTAAACTATAGCTAGTTGCTTGATTGTGAAATCTGGCTCAGGTGTTGGAAGACGCTGTGGATCTGAAAGGAAGTAGTGAATAGCTTCAGTAAAAAAGGAGGAAGAAAATGTGTGAAGGAAGAAACACAGGTCAATAGGATTCAGTACAACTCCTGTGGAGGTATACTTACTGTACTGCAGACAAATGGGAAAAAAAACAATAATAATAATGGGTTAGGCAATGTTATAACTGACTCGGCGCAGTGTTACAGATAGTACAGCCAGAAGATACAGCAGCAGTCATGACTGCTGTAGGTGGAGAAATCGCATTGGTAAAGTAATTGTAGATATATTCCCAGATAATGAATGGATGGTTTGACTGTTAGCATCACACTGCAGCACAGTATAAAATAATAAAACCATCTCCCTAACTTTCATCCATTGCTGGTCATTCCTTTATCTTATTCAGCAGGAATATTGCTTTTTGTCATGTTTATGCAATTGACTATGATGATCTTTTTGTCTATCAAGTTACTGAATCAGATCTGCATATCTCACAAGAAAATTTAAGAGTTGCCAATGTTGAGAATGCTGTTATTGCTTATCACCTTGACGAGGGCAAGAGGCAAAAATATCTTTGTTTAATATATCAGAGCCTGAAACTGCTGTTGATTGCTGAAGGTGAGGTTCAGAATTAGGAATTAAATTATTCTGTTTATACTTGGCATAGAGGAATTTATGAAATAAATTGTATTATTATTTTCACAAACCTAAACCAGTGCATCCAATGAAGTGATACTTCCAGTCCACCCAATGGTTTCAGACAATATCTAATCAGTGCTTACCAGTGTAATGTCTGTCACGAGAAATGCCCACGACTGGCACATTGTTGCATGGGGAAACTTTTGTGCCTCAGTGCATGTGACAATAAATTCAATTCACCATACTTTCTTATACTGCTAGTCTAATACTGAGTGTTGAAGGCTCATCATATGAAAATGGGGCAGAATTGGCACTTCTTTATTGAAAATAAAGCTTTAATACAAAGTAGTAAGATAGTAAGTAACTGTAAGTAAGATCAGATACCTACATTAACACCATTATGATCCCCTACATGACAGTAGCCTCCATGATTATAGACTACATAACCTAACTGCTGACTGGAGTAGACTGCACACTAACTAACTGCTCCCCGAGACTATCACCTCCCAATTAGTGGGTGGAGTCATACAAATGTTTCTTCAGCTTTCAGGCAATTATCTGATAGACCAATGTCAATCATGAATTAGTTACCTCATTCAGCCTTTGTAGTATGTAGAATATGAAAATAATGATCGGATAATTGAAAACATTACTCTGATACCAACAGAGCAGTAACGAGTAGAGCAAAAGAGGAAAGCATGTATAAGAGCTGCATTCAGTAACCTGGAAATGTATGCCTGTAAGTAGAGTGGTACAGACTTGAAGATAGAGTGCGATAATCTTACTCCATGAGAAGGATGGACTACTAATGCTGGTAATCAAGAGGAATGGTAGGGCAATGAAAAAGCTACAGTCTCAGAGAGTATATGGGCAGACGCAAGATACACATAATTAGAACATTTTAGAGAAGCATATCATTGCTTAACATTTTAACCACAGGCCAAATATTTGCTCAAACTGTTTGACATTTAAATACAGGCCTAATATTTGCACAAATTCTGACAAATTGACTCTGCCAAACAGGGATAGTTGACATGTATTCTGAGAGATGCCAATGAGTTCAATGAGTTAAGAAGCCTGTCTAAGCTTTAGATTTACAATCATCGTTTCAACAAGACTTATTCACTCATAATGTAAAATTACACTAATATATGCTAATAGCTCTATTTGTGTATCATTGCGCTATATGACCTGGACTTTGTCAGGGTAGTCATAACCCCAGTGATGAGATGGAAAGCTGAGGTTGCTATAACAATATTTTCTCTGCACCTTGCAGCCAATGAGCTACCAATAAAGACAAGCCTATTTCATGTATCAACTAGCCAATAGAAGGGCCAAGACGTCTTCATTCCCTGCAGTACCATGAGGAGTGGAGGCCATTGCTAGGACTGTACTCAATCTAGAGACACAGCAATGGATATCACCCTTCAGCAATATGTGTGGGGTTTGTGGCCATTGCGACCTGTCAGTCATGCCTTGTGAGGGGAGGGCAGTGGTGTTTGTAAGGTGGCTTGGGGGCCCTCCAATATCCATGGAATATCTGATTATGAAAGCCCTTGCAAATCTATAGCTGCCAGGCTTCACCACAACAGGCAGAAGACCATCCATCTTTGGTGAGCCAGTAGGATTGAGTAACAGAGTTATACAGCATGGAAAAAGACCCTTCAGTCTAACTCATCCATGCTGACCAGTTATCCTAAACTGATCAAGTCCCATTTTCTAGTATTTGGCCTGTTTCCCTCTTAAAGCTTTCCTATTCGTATACCCATCTGGAATTCTTTTAAACGTTGTAATTGTACCAGCCTCCATCATTTCCTCTGGCAGTTCATTCCATACATACATCATCCTCTGCATGAAAAAGTTGCCCCTCAGGTCCCTTTTACATCTTTCCCCTCTCACCCTAAACCTATGCCCTCGAGGTTATTCACCCAAGTTGTGCCCCTTGTGATTTTATAAACCTCTATAAGGTCACACACCAGCCTCCAATGCTCCAGGGAAGAAAGCCCGAGCCTATTCAGGCTGTCCCCATAGTTCAAACCCTTCAACCCCTGCAACATGCTTGTAAAACTTTTCTAAACACTTTCAAATTTAATATCTTTCATATAGCAGGGTGACCAAAATTGAACCAAGTACTCTAAAAGTAGCCTCACCAAAGCCCTGCACTGCTCGAACATGACCTCCCAACACCTCTTTGATCATTTGTGGCACATTTGGTGTCTGCGAGTGATGGGGGCCATCCTCCCTGTTCCTTGCTGCAGGTTGAGTGCAACAAAGGCAGGAAGATAGAGGGTGCTCTGACCTTCTGGTTGTCCGTCCCTATACATTTCCCACCACCCTCCACCCATCAAACACCTCTGGCCCCATCAATTCAACCCTACCACTGCATCAAGGGTGGAATCCAACGGTGGAGGACCTCAATTATTCTATATCTAACGGAGAATCCAACAGATCAACAACACAGTTTTTCGGTTTTATATCCAGGATAAAAAATCGGAAGTTTGCAAACTGCTGCTCCTTACACCTCCAGTCGGAGAATTTGCTCACTGTTCGAAATCAGCCTCCCTCAAGTGTGGAATCAGCAGAAACCATTCAATGCTAGGCATATGTTTCAGCTCTTCCCTTGCCAGTGATCCATCCTTAAATCTTAATAAAGGCATTCAATATATTTTGCCTCTTGGAATTTTGCTACTAAGTTGCTTAATCCTGGGCCTGTTTCCTCAGCTTCTAAAAATATGGATTAGTAGTTTTGTTTTACAGATCTTGCCAAAGTAGATGGAAAGAAAGTTAGAAGCATGAACGACCTGCGCAGATTCCAGCTACTCACATGGAGTGTTAAGATAGGGCCTACAGACAAATTTTGGGAGAATGTTGGGCTGGATTTCACTGGTGCAATCAGTTTAGACACTACCCAAGAACCCTAATTTATCTCCCATCGTTCCTAAAGAGAAAATAAATCAAATCCAATAACCCAAATGGAGACCTGACCTCAACCACCATTCTCTGGAAAGGACGGTGTTCTGGCCAAGCCTGCTGTTAAACAAACAGATCCACCTGAAGTTAACACGTGGGGGTTAATATTAGCAGGGTTAAATTTAAAGTGCGCGATAGTGTTTGAAATGATTGCTGTAGTTATATTTGACTTTTGCCATCTTGTGAAAATGTGTATGAGCGTGTTATGCATTGCGGCAGAAATGGGGAGGTGAGAATCCAAACCAAATGATTGAGTTGCCATGGAAACCAGCAGACCCAAGGCTGAACGTTGAGATGATGGGGTCCTGCCTGATGCTGAGAAGTACAAGTGTGTGCTGAGAAGTCTTTGTTTTTAGGGATTCTTTGGATAGCCATGATGAACTAGTGCCTTGAAGGTGTCTGAACAAAAGTTTTGATTGTTTGAACCATGCAGTGTCAAGACTGGCTGGGTTTTTTTTCTATCACAACAAGCTGGATATCCCCTGCATTAAAGGAAGTGGGAATATAGCAAAGTTTCAGGGTGGAGGATTCTTTTTTAGATTAGATTAGATTACTTACAGTGTGGAAACAGGCCCTTCGGCCCAACAAGTCCACACCAACCCGTCGAAGCGCAACCCACCCATACCCCTACATTTACCCCATACCTAACACTACGGGCAATTTAGCATGGCCAATTCACCTGACCCGCACATCTTTGGACTGTGGGAGGAAACCGGAGCACCCGGAGGAAACCCACGCAGACACAGGGAGAACGTGCAAACTCCACACAGTCAGTCGCCTGAGGCAGGAATTGAACCCGGGTCTCTGGCGCTGTGAGGCAGCAGTGCTAACCACTGTGCCACCGTGCCACCCAGCTGGCCTGGGGGATAGGGGAGAAAAGAGAGGAACTGCTAGTAATGAAGCTTGGAAACTTAAGATTAAATTATTGCAGTGTCAGAGCTTGAACACAAAGGCTTTGGTTTGGTAGAGGTAAGGTGAGGGCAGGTAAGAAGGATGGCATGAACAGGGAGAGTCAACTGGAAGTTTGAGCCACAATGGAGATGGATTAAGGATTTTGATAAATCATAAATTAATCTTATATTTGTTCAGCATGAATATAAGGAAAGCTGCAAACAGCAGGTACCTTGTACGGGATTGGAGAAAGTATATTTTAAAAAAACAACCTTAGCTACTTTGGAAAGCTCACCTTACTGCCATCCACAGTAACCAATGACTCAGAACTTCCTGCCAGCAGGGCTAGGTATGATTGATTATGATGGACTTCTTCAAAACAAAACTACAATAGTTGCATTTTAAACATGTTTCTGGGAGCTGCTTAAATGTCCCTATTTTATATATTCTTCAATGTTTATGTGGTATTATTGACAGGAACTGTTATAACATTGGGCATTGCTCAGAGTCTGGTTTATCCTGCATAAATATCTTGCAATAGACTAAAACAATCTGTTGTTCCTTTGGAAAAATTCCCATCTCCCACTGAGCACAATAACACTCAAACATCTTGATTAATAGTACTGGCCTCATTGGGACAGTTTTGCACTGTGTTTGCTACAATCTATAATAGATAGACTCAGCCTGTGGACTTATTATTGTAAGAGATTCTATTTTATCTGTTAATTATATTTAATATGCACTTTGATTAGGTTATTTACTTTTCCCTTGTGGTTCAACATTGACTATTAAAATAAAGCTTTCTACATGGACTGAGACTAATTTGAATTTCACAGTATATGAGACATCACGTGCTTAGACACACTGGCTACAGTGGTAATGGTAAAAGCACAGGCTGCAAAATAATTTAGGAAAATCAAAGAAAATAAATGAAGCCAAAAATCATTTTCTAAAATGATTGCAAAATGATCAAAACTACAAAAATGAAATAAAACCTCATACAATCAAAATGAAAAGTTATTTATTCTTTCAGCCCAATTCATATGACAGCTGTAAGCTCACAGTAAAAGTTTGGCTATTACCTTGGAGTTATTTGATTCATATTGTTTGAGCCACATCCCATCCCAGGATTTAGTTGTCATGAAAGATTTTATCATCTTCTGTAATACTATTTATCTCAATCAGCACAAAAATCAGATGTGAAAGTAGAGCTGCTGATTTAAAATTGACCTGGTAAAGTTACAAAAATAGGCATCAAGTGAAGTTGAAAAGGGAACTAATTATCATAAATATTTCATGAAATTCACTTCCATAATAGCAACCGTACAATATAGCACAAATATTTTCTATTTTGTCACAAGGTTTGATCTTTGGAAAGATATTTTACAATCTAATCACCATAGATGTTAATTTAATAGCTTAATAGAGCTACCCAGAGATTGTGAACAGATGGTGGACAGAGTACCCATGAAACGCAAATGCATTATAAGTAGGAAACATCTCAACAATGGACTCACAAGTGATATTCTGCTGACTTAACCTTTCAATCAGCCATCATTTCACCTGAAGAAAATTTGGAAGTTAAAGGCTTTCATTTAATAAATGTTGATAAAAAATTATTCAACACATAAAAGGATGTTTTGAAACATTTTATTTTGAAATAAACAAATTATGCTTCCAAACAAAATTGTCTCTGATATGAAGTTCAAAGACAATCTAACATTGAGTCAAGCACATGGATTACCTGAGGTTTAAACTGACAGTAGATTGAAATGCAAAGCATCAATCCACTTAATCGGTCCACTTTCCTATTATGTACTACTCCATATGAAATTGCTATATTTATTTATTTATGAGTCAATTTATTGTTGCACAAGGTAATCGTCCTGATAAGGAGAATATTAGAGACAGCATTAAGCTCGACTGAATTGGGTGATGTCATACATGAGGGGTAGAGCAAATGGAGTTTGGCTTGAAATTTTGATTGAGACAGATGTGACGTCAGTGTTTTCTGATAATCTTAGATATTCTAACTAACTAGCTAATATAATTTATATCTTTTGATGTCATGTAATAAATTACACTTTTTAAAGATAATTTTCTCTTCTTATTAAGACTCACTAATGGTTTATCCCTCTATCAGTGTTGGCCAAACAGGTTGTGAGACTCATAAAAAGAAATATTCTTAAGAATGTCATTAAGTGAGTAATCCTTGGATCATCTAAAAGCTCTTGGGCTTTTCTGGGCAAGGTGGGCATTAATAGGTCAAGGCAGTGGGGCTGTGGAGGGGTTAGTACTGCCTGAGAGTCTGTTACTCTTACACTGTTACATCTACATCGGGGTGTCCATTGAGAGGGAGCATGCAGGGTCCATTGGTACAGCAGAGGGCTTCACAGACCCATGGACACCACAGGGCTGGAATGCCTTATCTCTCTGAAGAATGTTATTTTGGTTTAATAAGTTTCTATTTTTAAAATAATTTTCCATTAAACGTTTTGTCATGTTTTTCTATTGTGCCCCACCAGGGGCCATTTAATCATTGAAGGATTTGTCATTTTAAAAGACTAGAAAAGAGGATTGGTGGTGACAGTTCATACCAACACTTAGCACATACAATGTGGTGATCAGCAGTGGGCATCTTGCTTAACTACTCCAAGGTAACACCACTGGAAAGAAATCCATAGTACCGAGCAGAAAAATATAATCAGAAGGCAAATCAGTTTATCCTTTATTACTTAAGAATATTTAGACTTGCAGTCAGTGGCTGCAAATGGTAGAGCAAACAAATAATCAGCAGAGCCTGTTGGAGGAACAACACAAGGATGAAACTTCCCCTCAGACCTGGTAAAGTGTATAGGAGAATATGTGTGACAACTTAAAAAAACTTGGCAAACTTGACACGTTGAGAGTAGATAGACAATCTTATCATAGAATGTATCCATTTTATGAGGTCAAAATGTTTCAAAGATTCATGTGACAAACCACCACAAAATATTGTGTGATGAAAGGTGTGTGATTTATATATGTATTAATATCATTTTTGTTTAGAGTTTGGATTTCAACATATGGCATATGAGAGTTTGTTCATTTTCTATATGAATGGTTTTAATAATAAACTAGGTCAGTCTTTTTAGAACCTTGATGTTAAACCAACATATGGCAGAGAGCGGATGACTGAAGGCCCCTTGGGATGTTGTCATCATCCCCTGGGTCAATATTTACTGCTCACCCCTAGATGCCTTTACAGGGTGGTGGTGAGCTGCTTTCTTGAAATACTGTAGGTAGACCTACAATGCTTTTAGGGAGGGTGTTCCAGAATTTTGACCCAGCAAAACTGAAGGAATGGCCATTTATTTGTAAGTCAAGATGGTGAATGGTTTGGAGGGAAGGTTGTAGGTGATGCCTTTCTCCTTCAAGCTGGGTGTGGTCATGGGTTTGGAGGGTGCTGACGAAGGAGACTTCGTGGATTCTTCAGTGCACCTTGTAGATAGCACACATTGCCGATCCTGAGTGTCAATGGTGGAGAGATATTGGGGGTTTGATACCAATCAAGTGGTTACTTTGTTATGGATGGTGACAAGCCTCTAGCACTGTTGGAGCTATACACATCAGGCAAGTAGGGAGTATTCCAGCACACTCCAGACTTGCTCCTTGTAGCTGGTTGACAGTTTTTGGGGAGTCAGGAGTGAGTTAACTGCAGTATTCCCAGCCTCTCAACTTCTTTTGAAGTCACACTACTTATATGGCTAGTCCCATTCGCCTTCTGGTCATTGGTTATCCCTAGGATGTTGATAAAAGGATTCAGTGATGATAATTCCATTGAATATCAAAAGCTGTGGTTTGATTGTCTATTATCAGAGATGGTCATTGCCTGGTATTTGTGTAGCGTGAGTGTTTCTCACCACCTTTCAGCCCAAGCCTCGATATTCTCCCAGTCTTGTTGTATTTGGATACATGAACTTCTTCAGTATCTGAGGAGTTGGGGAATGATGCCGAACATTGCTGAACCGTCAGCCAATATCCCCACTTCTGACCTGGAGGGAAGATCATTGTTGAAAGACCTGAAGATGGTTGAGTCTATGGCAGTACCTTGAGGAACCCCTGAGACAACTGACTTCCACCAACCACAGCCATCTTCCTATGTGCCAAGTATGACTCTAACCAGTGGAGATTTTTCCCCCGCGGCTCATTGACTCCAGTTTTGCTGGGGCTCCTTGATGCTGCACTCTGCCAAATGTGGCCTTGATGTCAAGAGCAGTCAGTCTCACATCACCCCTGAAATTCTGCTGCTTTTTTGCCCATGTTTGCACAAAGGGTGTAATGAGGTCAGGAGCTGAGTGGTCCTGGCAGAACCCAACCAGGCAGCACAGAGTAGGTTATTACTAAGCAGGTGCTGCTTGACAGCACTGTTGATGACTCTTTCCATCATTTTACTAATGATCATGACTAGACTGATAGGGTGGTGTGAGTTGAATCTGTCCTGCTTTTTATATGCATCAAATACCTGAGCAGTTTTCCAAATTGTTAGATAGATGCCAGTGTTGTTACTGTTCTGGAACAGCTTGGTGAGGGATGGGACAGGTTCTGGAGTACATCTTCAGTACTATTGCCAGAATGTTGTCAGGGCCCATAGCATTTGCAGCTTCTCACACAAAGTCTGGAGGAAATCTGGAAATCTCTCCCTCATTTCTTGAATATTTGATGGTTGACATTTTCAGATTGAAATTAATATTTGATACAGGTGTAAAGGTGAGGTACAAATAACCATGATTCAATTAAATGGCAGACAATAAAAAGGCTGAATATTCTTGCTCCTACACTGGCACTTTTCCCCTAACAGAAAACTTATTGGATGGGTATATGTTGGTTTCACACGCGACCCAAATTTATTCTCCAGTGAATTCAATTTAGAGTGGGGTGTAATATTGGGATCCCACCTGATCTTGTTGATTTCCTGATGAGTTATGTTAAAATAACCTTTAATGAATTTGTGCTATGTTTGGCAGTAAAATTGTAATGCAATCTAACACCCCTAACAGACATTTAACCCCAAACAATCCAACTCTTCACTTTCAATTACATAGACAAGTGTGGTCAAATGACTACGAGTCAAAATTGGACATTCTAAATTGACCCACAGCTGGAAACATTGGGCCTGACAGAAAATTGGTAAAATTAAATTAATTTAATTATTAAATTAATAATAATGTTAGCTACATGGATCGGTGGAAATCAAGGTCAATGAGGTTGCAGAGTTTCAAGTAAAAAGTGAGGTCTGCAGATGCTGGAGATCAGAGCTGAAAATGTGTTGCTGGTTAAAGCACAGCAGGCCAGGCAGCATCCTAGGAACAGGAAATTCGACGTTTCGGGCCAGAGCCCTTCATCAGGGCTCTGGCCCGAAACATCGAATTTCCTGTTCCTAGGATGCTGCCTGGCCTGCTGTGCTTTAACCAGAAATACATTTTCAGCTGCAGAGTTTCAAGGTTACCAGTTACAACTAGCACGAGAGTTGTGTATTGGAGAAGCGTTGATCAGACTTTCCGGAATGTTGACTGCCTGAGTATACACGCTTTACACCATTTAGCATGGCACAGTGAAAGGTGTTGGCAGGATATCATTGGATTGTTTGGTCTTAACTCATGACCACATTGGTCAAAATCCACAGAAAATTCCGGGTTGAGGCAGGGGGATTAAAAACTGCGAAAATCCACAGGAAAGATTCGCAGCAGAAATCATGGCAGAAGACTGTGCAGGAACCCAAAAAGACTCAGGAGAAGATCCAACATAACCTGCACGGCCCACCTTTGTGGAAGAGAACCAGGCCTCTGTTAGAGAGAAAGGAGATTCCAATGGCCCAGCCCAAACACATGGATTATTGTGGGTAATATCCTTTCTTAGACAGAACTTGGTAGAGCGTAAATAAAATTATTTGTCAATAAAATCAAGTTGAACCACAAACTGAATTCTCTTTCCCCTCATCCGCCTCACCAACAGGAGTGCTTGGGTAAAGTGTTTTCAATACATAAAGTGGCCGCAATGGTCCAATGCATGAACGCCACAAGTCTTCTGTTACGTTTAAAGGATAAAGGGAAAAATTTCTCAAATATCAAAAATATCTTTGCCTTATTGCATTAATAACTGATCTGATTTTGTTGTGTTTGTGCTGAATTACTCAGTTAACCTTCAGAGCTATGAAATATAAACAGTGACTTTTCCTCTTCCTGTTCTGTTCTGTCGATTGATTCCAACACTTCTATCAATTACACCAAATTAAGCAGAAATGAAAAGGATAAGAAAGGTGCACACTCATTAGTTTTGATGACAGAATCATTTGGGTGACCATAAATTTCAATAGAAGAAACTGTAGATCTTAATTATAATTGCTTGAGGTCTTTGTATTTAATGTCAAGATACTGCATTCATTGTTCTAATAATTATTTTTAAATCGTGGAATTTTCTGACTAGATAGCTTCCTAAGATGACAGGGAAGATTGTTTGGATTATAACATGGTGTGTAGGATTTCACAAAAGGGAATCAGAAGAAGACCTCTGGCAATGCTTACATGGAAATTCAAATAATAAATGGAAACAAAATGTCACTCAGCTATACTTCACTAAGGCCTTTCTTGACTTTTCCCCTATCACTAATCTGGTAGCATGCTTTTCTGACATCCTGGTTAAGCAGAAATTTCTTCCAACTAAATACTGACAGGACCAAAATTGTTGACCCAGTCCTTCTAGTCAATGGGGATGCTGGGGTGATCATCACTGTCTGGGAAAAACACAGCACTCTTACTTTTTTGCATTCTTCTAATAGGAACTCCCCATCCTGTCTGTCATAGTAATGCTTCAGCACAGCCTTCCACAGAGGAATAGCAAACAGGAGCAACACACACAACAAGCTCCCCTTTATAATGTAGCAGCTGCTGTATTCAGGTTAAGTGTTTAATAACCTCAAAATCTCCAATGTGTTAGTGGTTAGGAAATGGGTAGGTAATGCATATGTAAAGATTGAGTGATTAAATTGTGTGGGTGAGTAAGTCATTGGGTGGCAGAGTGAGCTGAGTGTGTGAGCAGGTAAGGGAGTGAGTGATTAGTCACATTGGTGGGAATGGGTAGTCACGCCAGGGATTGGACAATTGGAATTTCCAGTCAGCCTACTGCTATAGCTTTTATGTAAACTTGTGGGTCATCAAAGCCTTGTTGCTTTTGTACCAACTCTCACCAAGTCCTACTCATGCACCATTCTTGTGTTTGCTGAAGGACATTGTCTCCTGGTTAGGCAAATATTTGATTGCAAACTTTGTGTTTTGGATTTTCCAATCCCTCTTCCTTGACATTGCCCTTCTTCTCTAACCCCACAACCATCTGATGGTGTCTGTAATATTCCACCTTCTTGTACATCTCCAATTTTGATCATTCCACCATAGGTGGTCACACATTCATTTTCTCAGGCCTTACAGTCTGGAATTCCCTCTGTAAACCTCTCCACTTGTTGAAGTTACTTTCTTCCTTTAAGCCACTCCTCAAGACGACTTATCATCTCAAAGGATTTTTGATGAAGTTCCTATTAAAAGCCTTCAATAATTTCATTATGCTCTAGGTGCTTTATAAATGCAAATTCTTATTGTTCTATTAATATAAATTGTTATCCTTACTTCACTTCTGGTTCTTCTGCTAATTACCTTAAGCTTAGTATTTGTTTACAATGTTTGTTTCTAATGTCAGTTTTGGATTGTTTTAACCATTATTTAGAGAAATAAGTCAATGAAAAACTAACTTATGGAATCAGAATTGCGGAAACAATCATATAACTTTCAGTGAAATACACCTTGAATGTACAGCTAAAGAAATGGGTTGAAGAGACAAAGGTAACAAGATGCAGGATTTTATGATGGGAATTAAGAACATAGAAGAGAAGGGCAGGAATAAACTATTTAGTACCCCGATCCTTGTTCGCTATTCAATAAAAGACCATCGCAATCTCAACACCAATAACTCCCACGTGAAAAAACCTTTTTAACTCAGCTTGAATATTTTCATTGACTCTCATGTCTCCACTGCTCTCTGATGTAGTGAATTCCAAAGATTTATTGCCCTCCCCATCCCTCTTTTCAATGTAAACTCCTTGTATTGAAACTATTCTGTTTAGGTCTATGTTCCCCATGAGGGGAGACATTCTCTCAGTATCTCCCTTATCAACCCCTCAGAATCTTATATCAGCAAAAAGATCATCTCTTACTCTTTAAAACTCCAATGGCTATTGCCCCATCAATCTTTTCCTTTTAGACAACCTCTTCATCCTAGGATTCAACCCAGTGCTCCTTCGCTGAATTGCCTTCAATAAATATCATCTTTCTTACAAACCTGTAAGCAGGTGTCCTGCATAGCTGTAGCAAGGTTTCCCTGCTTTTACTCATAAGATTATTTGCAATAAAGGCCAACATTCTGTACCTTTTTGTCATTTCTGTACGCCGACACCCAGATCTCTCCACCACTGCATTCTGCATCTATCTACACTACAAATGGCTGCAGGTTAATCAATCATGATACTTGTGCCCGATTACAAACTAATTATACTTTATTCCTCAATATTTTACTCAGAAAATCTTCATTTTGTTGTCTGTCAAGCAATCAGTTTGAGCATGGGAAAAGTTACTGTGATCAATGCTTAGCTTCTCTTTTGAATATGGGTCGTGATGAGAGTGGTGCTGGAAAAGCACAGCAGGTCAGGCAGCATTCGAGGAGCAGGAAAATCAATGTTTTGGGCAAAAGTTCTTCATCATCCATCCCTGATGAAGGGCTTTTGCCCGAAATGTCAATTTTCCTGCTCCTCGGATGCTGCCTGACCTGCTGTGCTTTTCCAGCACCACTCTCATCTAAACTCTGATCTCCAGCATCAGCAGTCCTCACTTTTCCCTTTTGAATATACCGTGTGTAAACATTCCATCATTTCAAGATGGTGGATGGACTGACCAGGAATTTGGAAGAAATTCATTTTTGCCTTTTTTACCCTGAGTTAGTGTGATTCTGTACTGTTTTTGGTCATAGATGTCTGTATAACATCTTGAATTTGGACTTCTCTGATGACAAAGGTATCATTATAATTATTTACCCTTGGGTTCCAATCATAATTATGAGTGACGCTTCCCACGTTTGTATTCAAAGACATTAATTCCTGTACATTCGAGTGAAAACAAGACTTACTTTTGTATAACCTATGGCATCCCAAGACACTTTCTAGCCAATTAAGTGAACTGTTCCACACTGCTATAATGGCAGAAGTGGGACAATCAATTTGCATACAGCATGCTCTGACAAATGACAATGTGGTAATGTCCAGTTTCTAAGGTGGGAGTGAGATTGAAAATATGAATGTCTCATTGTACATTTCCCAGTTATGAAAGGCAATATGCTGCCTTGAAAAGCTGAAAGGTAGACTGAATCATTGCCTGCAGAGATGTGGAAAACCAATGATTCTGTGCCTTCACTCACAGGCTGGCTGTAGGTATGAAAACTGTGTGCAGGCCTGGCCCCAGCGCAATCCCTACAGGCTGCATTCAACCTCAGCATTGTCCACTTTAAAGTACAAATCCTTGGCTGCAGTCAATCTCTCATTGCCAGTGACCTGGGGTGCAGCTTGGAGGATCCTTAATGTGTGAGATTTTCTGCAGTCAAGCAGAGGAGAGATGAACAATGTTTTATGACTTCCTTCACCCTGGGGTGACTGAACTGGCTGTTTATCTCTCAAATGGATGCAACTTCACCAAGTCCAACAACTACAAAGAAACTAGGGCAGACAGTTTCTGAGTGTAAGTGAACATATATTTCCAAAAGTGTAATATTGCCTGTAGTGAGGTTTCACCCATATCACCTTATGTGCTCTCAGTAGAATTCTTTTCCCTCCTAGTATCTCTAAGTGCCGTCCTGACTTCTACAGCTGGGGTGAAGGGAGCTTGCTGCCTTATGGTTGAACATTTTGACCTGACAGGTGTGGAAAACCAACCACACCTGTCGGGCCAACAAGGTCAACTTTAGGGCTGCACGTTCCCTTTCACCACATACCAGGCCTTGTCATCACATGGGCTCCTCCCATAAACAACCCATAGTTAGCCACCTATTGCCTGCATTAGCAGCCATTCATTCTCATAGGCTGAGCTTTGTCTATTCCTTCGTTTTCCAAATGCTTCTGTGACTTTCTGACCTGCATCTCCATCTTTTGTTTGCTCCTGCCCCTCCTCTCCCCCTATCCTCAGCATACATACCAACCTTTTCCAAGCTACAATCAGTTTTGAAGAAGGGCCACTGGAACTGAAATGTTAACTGTGCTTTCTCTCCACAGATGCTGCTAGACTTGCTGAGTTTTTTTTCCAACAAGTTCTGTTTTTGTTTCTGATTTCCAGTATCCACAGTTCATTGGCTTGTTTTTGGACCACTGAAATGTTCTGCCCAAATGCAGTTTCATCCTCCTCAGGCTAGATTTCTGCAGGTTACCGCACTACAGGGAGTAGCATGAGAATTACAATTAGCTTTATTGTCACTTGTACTCAAATGAGTTCAATGAAAAGTTTGCAAGTTGCCACTTGGTGCCATCTTAGGTACAAAGATAGCTAGTCACAGATTCTTAAGGAAAAGAATTAGAAAAATAAAGAAATAAAAAGTCAATCATTATAGATCATAGGAATACATTAGAATGATAGAGAAGTAAAACATTTAGAATAACAGAATACTGTGTGTGTATGTGTGTTTTTGTGTTATCCTCAGAGAAGGCTACGGGGGTGCCTTCTTCCTATTGATGCCTGTTGCCACTACCCTGTCTCCAAGTCCAACTCTCACCTCGCAGTTAACGCTGAACACCATTGGCTACAGCATAGAAGCAAGGCCTGTGCACATATCCAGCAGACACTAAATACACTGAGCTTGCTTCTCCAGGTGATAACAAGCCTTTCCACAGAGTGAAGTAGACCCATGTGTGCCAGAGCCAGCGCAGTACTAATAGTATTGGCGAGCCCCTCCATCCTTCAATCCATTGATAAACTGCCTCTGACAGACCTGCTTTGCATTCACGAGTGCCCTTGTGCATTCTGACAGTCATTCGTGGTCAAAACTATGAGATCATCTTTAGTTTGGAGCTGAGCAGGAGCCTGATCTCCAGCGTTCCCAGATTGCCAATGACCCGGAGTGTTTCTTGCCCCAGTTGCACAGAGGTGTCTGCAATGTGCTCATTGGATTGTGTTCCCCAGTCTAGTCTCAACTGAGTGAACATTGAGGTGAAAGTCTCTGAGATGGTGGAGGCTGCAGGTGGAAACCTTGCCAGTCCATCCTCTGAGGTTTTCTCCTCCATGGTTCATTGGGTCCCAAGAGTGTCTGCATAAGAGAAGAGAGAGAATTATTTGTGTCAAAGGGATAAAAGCTTTGACAGGTTAAAAATGACAGAAGACAATCCGAAGAATTCTAGGCTGATTTACTTCAACAGTGTTGGTTGAGTGATACATGTTAATTAAGATGTCGGGAAAATGCCCTGATTCTTGTTCAAAATAGTGTTCTGGCATCTTTTATAAGCACCCAAGAGAGACTTAGTTTAAGATCCTATCTGCAAGACAGCACTTTCGCAGAGAATGCCCGTTCATTGCTGCACTAGAGTGTTACCCTGGATTGTCTGCATCAATCTCTGGGATTGAACTGAAAACCCACAGTCTCCTGAGTCTGGCTGAGAATGGTCAGTTTTGGATGATGTTATCCTTCCTTACTCAGGCCATAAGCAAGGTGTTGAACATTGCATTGTTGTTGGGCCAACACAAGTTCTAAGAAATCTCTCTGTCCAGAATTAGGCCCATTTTCTGGAATGGGCAGCCCTTCTTTCTCATTGCCTATTGTTTTAACACTCCAGTCATCTTTGAAGTATTTGTTTTAATGAACCTGCTCAGATACATTGAGTACAGGAAAAGTTTCCTGGCAGTTGTACAGGACGTTGGTGACACCACTTTTGAAGCCCTGCTATAGGACGGATATTATTAAATTGGAGCGGGTGCAGAAGATACACAAAAATGTTACTGGGCCTGGAGGGTTTGAGTTAAAAGGAGAGACCGGATTGACTGGGACTGTTCTCAATGGAGCATAGGAGGTTGTCTTTACAAAGGTTCATTAAATCATAAGGGACATAGATAGGTGAACAGCAAAGATCTTTTCCCAAGGTAGGAGAGTCCAAAACTAGAGGGCAGAATTTTAAGGTGAGAGGAGAAAGTTTTAAAAGGGACCTGAGGGGTAACGTTTTTACAACGGAGGGTGGTTTGTATGTGGAATGAACTGTCAGAGAAAATGGTAGATGTAGGTACAGTTACAATACTTAAAAGACATTTGTTCGGTTACATGAATCGTAAAAGTTTAGAGGGATGTGGGCCAAACACAGGGAAATGAGGTTAGTTTAGTTGGGGAAACTTTTCAGCATGGACGAGTTGGACTGAAGGGTCTGTTTCCATGTTGTATGATCATCATTCAATGACTCTGTGTTATACCAGCCCTCTGGGACAGGTGGGACTTGAACCTGGACCTTCTGGCTCAGAGGTAGGGGCACTATCACGGCACCACAACACAGATTCACCTTCTATTTCTACTACCTTCCTTTATTTTACAGAACACATGATGACTGTTTCAAAACGGCACCAGCTGCTGCCTGAATTCTTATCTTGAATCATTGATGAACTCTGCCAAGTCTCTTTCATTCCATTTCACCTCACACAGCTAACTGTTTTGATAATTCATATTTGTTTTGCATTCATTAACAAATATATTGAGCCTTTGAATATATTCAAGGTTGATTTGGACAGACATTTGAACGACAAAGAAATCAAGGGTCATGGAGATTAGAGTCGAGAGTGGTGCTGGGAAAGCACAGCAGGTCAGGTAGCGTCCGAGGAGCAGGAAAATCGACGTTTGGAGCAACAGCCCTTCATCAGGAATCAAGAATCCTGATGAAGGGCTTTTGCCAGAAATGTCAATACTCCTGCTCCTCAGATGCTGCCTGACCTGCTGTGCTTTCCCAGCACCACTCTCAACTCTAATCTCCAGCATCTGCAGTCCTCACTTTCACCCAGTTATGAAGAACAGGCAAGATTGAGGCCAAGATCAGGGTAGCTGTGATCTTATTCAGTCGGTGAGCAGGCCCAAGGATCCATATTGCCTCCTCTGCTCCTATTTTTTATATTCTAACATTATTATTTTTAATCTAGCAATGTATAAATATTCATAGAGTTCTCAGCTGAGTTGTAATGGCCTGCAGCAGTGCCATAGGGCATGCCAGTAAATTTCAAGCGTAGATCCAAGGAGGTGGAAACCTTTGTAATATTGTTCTTCTCTGTTTGTCTTCAAAATTATGTTGCAGCATTTAACTTGTTTTTAATCAAACATTTCGCTGACATTTTCGGTGATTTGCAGTCTAAACACTTAGTACACAATAGTGAAACTATTCATGACAGGAGGTGAATCTAAATCTACTCTGAAATAATCAAATGTCATCACGTAAGTCACCACTTGAAGCCTTTCGTCCACAGAAAGCCAATGATTTTGGACCAGTCTGAACTCAGTTTTCACTTTAAGTAATCATTCATTATTGGTAGGCTCTAATACGCAGTACAGTTCACAATAAAACGGTCAGCCAGCTCTATTGTTACCTGATATGAAGAGTTAAAGCATACTGCTGATGCTGTACTTGACTCTGATGGGACCAAGAAAGTTTATTCCAGTTAAGTAAGTGAATGTGCAAAGAAGTGAGCGCAAAACTATGACAAATTCTGTCCCACCACAGATAGAAAAGCAAAATACCGTGGATGTTGAAAATCTGAAATCAAAATAGAAAATGATCAATATATTCTTTAAGTCTGGCAGAATCGAGAGAGAAAAGAAAGTTAAACTTTCAGGTTGATGTTTTTTTTCCTCCACAGCCCAGCACTTCTGACTGGCATCAGGGAAGATAGAGCTGGGAATGAACAGTTAATCCAAGAGGTGGACCCAGAGCTTAGAGAGTCTGATAACCCTCTGAAGGCAGAGCAAGGCTAAACCATTCAGTGGAGTTACTGGGAAGAGGCAGTTGCCTCTCAGATTATGTCGGGTAAATGATTAACGAAAAAGCAGAAGAAAAACTATCATCCTGACTAGAAATGAATTGCATTTTTCTCCTGATTGAGTGGTGTCATGTTGTTAGCATAGACTAAAATTAGAATCTAATTGGTGTTGAGTAAAATTTTACAATGGCACAATATTAGACACAAAGATATAAGAGTTATTAATTATGTGTGAAGATTAATGTCACAATGGACAATTCACCATTTTTTTAAGCTGGAAAGGAGGCTGTGAACAAACTGCAGCATCCTGCACGGTTGCAATCAGCTCTGACTGATTACGGTATTGTAAAAGACACAGGAATAATTCTCATTTCCATATGAATCTATGCTCAAGGAAAACCTACCTTTCTGGTTGGTTGAATTTGTGATACTGTAATTAAATGTTGCTCAGGATTTCTGGATTGAAAACAAGCTCAAAGCTGTAATAAATCAAAACAAAATAACAAAGCATTGGAACAGCTGAAGACCTAAGATCTTGGGGAATATATTAGCTGGTGTCTGAAAAAGGGCTCAGATATTGTAGTTCACAATTAACTCGCACCTATTCATTCTGGTACAGACAACACATAAACTCTGTGCTGTTGTTAATCAAAATGATAGTATTCAGCCCAACGCTATCTGTTGCTGTGTGGCTCTATGCCTCAGAAAGGGATAACTTCAAGCAAAGTTAGCATCACTTCAAAGCTGGCCTGCACTAATTAAAGTCAGTTCACATCTCTTAAAGGGCAGATGCATTCTTCCTGCAACAGGTGCATAAACTGGTTACAGAAGACATTCTGAGCAGGAATTGGAGTGAAGATCTGACAACTATGCTAAAACTGTGCTTCAAGGTTTTCCAGTGTTTCAGTGGAGGCTGCAATGCAGAAATAGATAGGAAGTGGAGGGATCCTTTAATCACAGGAGACCAGGTCGCTGTGCAGGTAGACAGAAGCTGCAGATTATTGTAGAGTATGTCAGCTCTCTATGCTGTATGAGCTGTTGCTCATGACAAAGGCTGCTTGTCACCATCCCCTATAGTGAAGGATTCTAAAGGTCTGCTTGATTTAGCATGGTAGAGGCAAAACACTTCCTGGTTTAACTATGAGAGTCATTAGTATGTAGCAAAATATTGTTTATTGTGTGTTAACAGCTAGCTACAGGTTACATTTCTATTGTTACAGTGCTTTTCAGGAGCACAGGATGATTGGTCTCATGTCTTTAAGCTGTTCTGCCCACAAAAGTACATAGTTGTTGGCCCTTCTGGCCCCCTCTCAATTCTAACCCGTTCAGAGCTATATATAAGAGTTGCCATCACTGTCAGTACAAGAACTGTAGTCCTGAGAGGCTGCGTATGACAAAATGCTTAAATTCATCTTCAAATGCCTATCTATAGCAATAATCCCTATCAACCACAACTTGTAATTAACATTCATGCCCTTAACAGTAATGCAAACTTCAAACAGTCACTGCTCTTTGACCTATGCTGCTATTATATCAGTGAGAGGTTTTGGAATCAACCATTTGTGTTCAGGATAGAGTGTTGCCATCAATCCTTCTTCCTATGCTGGTATTAGGCTTTCCACTAGCCCCTGATGAAGGATGAACCACAAACAAGTCTCAGCAGAAGAGGTTTTTTTTTCCCTTAGATAATGGTTTGCAGTTTTTGTTTAAACCAATCTGTTCAGAGATATTGCATCATACTTTTTGGAACAGGTGGGACTTGGACATGGGCCTATCTGGCTCAGAGGTGGGGACACTACCACTGCGCCAGAAGAACTTCAATTTTAATTGAAAATGTTATTCCCCACTCAACCTGTTCAGACATGTTATTGCACACTTCTGGCTCAGTTGGGACTTGAACTCAAGTCTGTTGGAGTTCTGTCTTGTCGATATTCTGTTCCACTAGATAATTTGACTCAACATGTTATGCTACACATCAAGAGCAAATGACCCAGTAGGGTACAGTTTATGTCATCTCAGTAACTATATACAGGAGATAGTATCTCTTCAGCACATTAACTGTTACAACCAAGAGATGAGTAAGACATGTGGCTCTATCAGGTGACTGTGTCAGACTTCAAATTTGGTCTGCACAAACTTCCCAATGATCCACCAACTGCCATATCAGAGAGGGTAGAGCTCCAATGTAGCTCACATTAACCCTCTTATATCAACACATTATAACAGCTGGCTATATTCACAGTCTCTCACAAGACAAGGCGTTTCATAATCGTGGACAGCTACAGCTATCCAGCAAGACCAAGGAGGGCTGGAGCAGACAGGGCTAACCATGTTCGGTGAAGATAGTGGCAGGGTAGGATGCTCCAATTAGAGCTCCATTATACTGGGGACTGGTGTGGAAGGTCAGTGGCCTGCAAGCTCAGTCAGACCACGTGTGGAACCCCCCTGCCCTTTATAGAAAGACTGTAATGTTTATCCTTTTAACTTTGGTTCTTATTTTTCTAACTTATATTATGAATAACTGTAAGGTAATGTAACATTTTTTCCTATTTCTCCTTTATTTCTCTATTTTGTATCTCAGGTTTGTACCTAGCTACTTTTGTAGCTAAGATGGCGCCATATTAGGTGACTTTGTACATTTGTTACCATACTCCTGTACTTCTGGACTTCATGTGATAATAAAGGATGTTCTATTCTATTCTATTTTATTCTATTCTACTCTGGAGTTTCCAAGACTGTGCTGTGGCCAATGGCAAAACTGAAACCATTGAAAATGTTGGCATGTTCCTGCCTAATCCAACTTGTCATGTCCTATGTCCATCTCAACATCATGTCTTTGCATTAATAAAGAATTTCCCATCTTGCTTTCCACCTTTCCCTCACTGTACCACTACCTTTCCTTTAAGGTATGCACATGGTGCCATATGAGCATGTAACATCACATGAACATGACGTCCAAGAGAAGTAGCAGTCTGATGATGCAAAAATTCCCATTCAGTCTGTGATATTGGTGTTGGAGATTCTCAAGAAGGTAGCACTGAGGTGGGACAAGTGGCCTGCAGTCAGGGTAAGGGGACAGGTTTGTATAGGTGCTACAGTACAAGACTGCACACGCATTCAGCTGCATTGGACTCAGACAAGGATTTGGACAGGATGGAAATAGAAAAGGCTTCATGGACTTTTATAATGACGTGCTTAATATATTGGAAGGCCTGCCAGAAAGCCCACTGTCACTGGTCAGTATGGAGGAGTTTGGCACCAACTTGTCATCCTTTCTGGAGTGCAACTAGTGGCCAACAACATGAGAGCTCTTTCAGTCTCAGGCATGCTGTGGCATCAGCTGAAATATCAGCTTCTATTGTAGAGCAAGGAGTAGACAACCACTTAAAACATTAACTCTGTTTTCTCACCACAGACGCTGCCAGAAATTCTTTCTCCAGTTGTTTCTCTTTTTGTTTGTAGCCAATCACTGCCCGTGCGCAGTTAGTGGCTATCGTGAAAGCTCGTGGAATTTTAGTTCTCTGACATGCAGATTCAGTGTGCTGCTATCATGATGAGAGAAACCAATGCTCAAAGGGACTTGCAGGGTCTCACTGTTATCCAACTGTCCATCCTTCAAAACATTACGAGTGCTCTCAAGATTCCACACTCTCAGGGAGTAATAATAATTGCTTAGGGCATAAACCTGTTATTCGTCCCTCAGGATGGATGGTATGATCTTGCCATCACTGTCACTCTGCCAGTGTCTTTGTTGTCACTTGTCAGTGCAGTCTGCTTCCACTTGCACCATTAAGATGATGTCACCTAAAGCCAGGTCTTCTAGGGCCAGAGCAGCTCAAGAGCATCGTGCAATGCCACTTTCAGTCTCTTGTACTTGAAGTTAGCAGCCTTCCACCGGCCATGCAGAACATGTGCAGAAGCAAGAGGAGCCACACAGGAACCCTGGCGCTAAGGGAATGCATAAATCTGATCTTTGTACAGCTTATTGGATAGTTGTTTCAGAAGTGGGTTTGGAATGTTTAATTTGTGAGTGTCTTTATTTCATTGCTGAAGCTAAGATGGCTTAAGTTGGCTGCTCAATAGAAAGTTGAATGGTGTATTGGGTTTAGACTGGACAAAGGTGTTTGGTGTTGTTTCCCAGGGGTTGGCATCACTATTTTAATGATCACCTTAAAAGAGCATGTTACCAGAGACACATGTTGAATGTTGGAATGGAGGTGGTGATGGCACACTGGTCAACCTGTCAGTTTCAGGAAGCCATTTCCTGTGCCAATAATGCTTACAGTGGTAAGCGGAGAGCTGAACAGGAAGCCCCACTGAAGTCAATTCCGTTAGATCTGGTGAATGCAGACCCTATTCAAAGCTTCAAATGAAGTCTTTGTGATAATGTAAAAGTTTCTGGAATGGTCTTTGAAACAAAACGGACATTCATAAAATGGCTAAGGTGGCTGCTAGACAAGGGTACCTTTAGAAGTTCAGCATAGATTGTTTTTAACTTACAGAAAGTTTTATAGTTGAATTATCCAGTGTGGGAAATGTCCACTTGAATGGACATCTCTAAACAACACCCCTTTGCTCTATCGACAAGTGCCATTATTCAAAGTTTACTCTAAAGATGGCCCATTTTGACTATAACGGATAGTGGAGATTGGCTTCCAGCATGAGGCATAACAGCACTGAGACACTTTTGGGTCATTCTGCACAGATATAGTGGCTCCCTTTTGTTGCTCCCAAATTGACATTCTTTATAAATCTCGACAAGATGTAGTAAGATGTAGTTCCATAGGTCGGTGCAACATCGAGGGCCAAAGGGCCTGTACTGCACTGTAATGTTTTGTGTTCTAAGGTTTATCATAAACAAGTCAGAATCTGTTCTCTGATTGCATTCGCACATGCTCAGATTGTAGCAGGCCCATTGTATCCCAGCTAGTTGCTTCCATTCTCTCTACTGACCCAAGAATACTGAGCCCAGTTACATTCTCCATAAACAGCCTTAACTGCAATTGTGCAATTCAACACAAACCAAGGATCAAGTTGAGAGCTCTCTTCATTTATCTGAGTGGTTCCCATTTATCAATAAACTACTAGGACAACAGCTGAAAGGTTTAGACCCTCTCATTTTTCACTTTTTAAAAATCTTAAAAATATTGTTATAATCAGTAATAATCATTCTAAACAAAAACCATTTTATGGCATCACACATTGATGATGGCTGGCAGACTTAACTCAGCTTTGAAAACTAATTTTTAGTATTTAATATATTTACGTACTCGAAACAGATATTTGGAGGTTTGCCTAATTGCGGATATGGGAGTGAGTGTAAGCACACCATGGCTGCATGAAAACAACAAACTGTTAATAATTAAACAAAAAAAATATAGGAAATATAATGCCCCAAGGAACCCCACAGCCACAGTCAATCAGTGGGCATGATGTTACTTGAGGTGGTCATTACTGCCAATACCATTAGCATTAACTTATAAAATATATATGTTTTCATGCCAACAGAAAGTCTCAGTCAAAGTTAGTCAAGAAATTTGTGACACTGACTAGTTGCAACATGAAATGCAATTCATGTTAAATTAGGTGCAATAGAGTAGCATTTTAATCAACATAGACTAATGGCATCTAATTTTGAGTAGTAATTGAAATGATTCTCACCATCTGCCCACATAAGGACAGATGTCTTGTATGGTCAGTCTTCAGTTGTCATGGAGCCTTTTAAAACTAACCTATTTTTCTAATCAGCCTGTTCAGGGATGTCATTACACACCTCTGTGCCACAAGAGCCCCTCAGGAGTATTTCAAACTAGTCCTAGACTTAATCATCTTCACCTACTTCATCAATCACTTTCCATCCATCTTAAGGTCAGGAGGGGATAGTTCACTGATGATTGCACAATAATAATCACCATTTGCAGCTCCTCAGATACTGAAGCAATCAATGCCCAAATGCAGCAAGACCCAGACTATATCTAGGCTGGCCTAACAAGTGATAAGGAACATTTGCACCACATAAATGCCAGGCAATGATGATTTCCAACAAGAGAGAAACTAACCATTGCCCCTTGGCATTCAATAACAATATCATAGATAAATCCCCCACTAAAACACTGTGGGCGTACCATTAACCAGAAACCGAACTGGGTTAGTCATATTAATACAGTGACCTCAAGAGGACATTAGAACATAGGACTCCCGCAGCTCACCAGCACCATCTCAAGGGTAACTAGGGGTGGGCAATAAATGTTGGTCCAACCAGCCATGCCATATCCCACGATGAATTTTTAAAATCAAAATTGATCTTAATTTGTTAAAATTGTAGACGTTCAATAATGCTCAAGAAAGTAATTAGTTGTGAGTCCCAATATTCTGTGCCATTTTGGCATTTCTAAGTTCTTTAAAAAAGGGCAACTTACTTGCCTGGCCAGTACATTATGGTAGAAAGTGTTTCCGTTCATTTTCTACCCAAAAATAACAATTGAAACACAGCATTGTCCTATCCATTGGTTGATATTTGTTGGAGCTCTGTCAACCCAAATACCTTTTGTTTAGGTTTGAACTACACTGAGAATGAATGCTATGACACAGAGACAAACAACCAAATCAAATCCACCCCCTGAATTTGCAATACAGTAAAATTAAAATACTCTTTACCCTTCAAAATTAACCTCAATGGTTCTTAACCAGACATTTTGAATAACCAGTACCAGAGTTTGTGAATAACCAATACCAGACACGAGGTTTATAGCTTAAACAAAGGTTTAACAATTTGTTAAGAATGATATAGCTTTAGCAGAGCAAGGTGAAGCCATGAAATAATCAATACCTAAGAGTTAAACCCAGTCCTCTTTAACTTTAACCCCCACTGTCACACAAGACACAGTTAAAGGCTCAATCAAATGGAAGAAAAATATGAATGAGATATGACTGATCAATGAGTTTTGAGAAGATTTGTAGCTCAGGTTAAGGTTCTGGATGTAGGTTTGCTCGCTGAGCTGGAAGGTTTGCTTCAGATGTTTCATCACCATACTAGGTTACATCATCAGTGAGCCTCTGGATGAAGCACGGGTGGCTTGGCCCACTTTTTATTTATGTATTTGGGTTTCCTTGGATTTCCAAGTATGATGTTACCTAGTATGGTGACGAAACGTCTGAAAACAAACCATCCAGCTCAGCGAACAAACGTACATTCAGGATATAACTGATCAGTTCACCGAAGTAGTTTTCACAATCCAGATCATCACTGACATACAGGATTAAATCACAATTGGCTTCTGATGATACCAATAGATGGCTTTCAGTGGACTCTGAGGAATACTCATTTAATCAAGAAGAAGAGGGTGGTGATGAATATGAGCAGAGACCAATGAGAAAAATCAATGGCAGAGGAAGTGAGGAAGTGAATTCAGGCTGCAATGTGATGCTCCCTGTAAGGAGAGTTGAGTGAATGTCTGGGGAGCACAAAGAAGCTAGAAATTTGCCAGTGAGATGATTTTAGAAGACAAATTTAAACCATTGCAAGGTGAGCAGGTTTTCAGGTAATGAAGCTGAGCTGAAGCGAGATGAGCAGAGGGCTCTGAGAGAATGAAACATGGAAATCAGTTTGGAGAAGTTGGGTGTTAACAACATTGTTTCCCAAACTTCGTCGACTTTTAATGAAAAATTATTCATTCATAGCTAATCACAACTAAACTTTAGAGTTGGGTCTCCAATCCTACTGTGGTCTACATCATACTTTCCTTCCTTTTCCTTATTATCTGTCTTTTATTGCTGTGATAACTGGATAGGAAGGGAAGCTGTGAGACAACTTTCTAAGAGAAAGACATTCCCACTTAACTTTACCTCATAACCACCTCTCTTAAGCCATCCACTGCCTATGATCAGACTGCTTATCTGACATTCAATTTTGTGCCGGCTGAAATTTTCTCCAACTGAATTTTGAGAAGATTGAAGACAATATCTTTAACCTCATCACAATCTCCATTCCTTGGTCATCATTTCTGCTTACTTCTTTGGCACTGGATCAAGATGAACCAGGATGGTTCCAACCTCTATATCCTAATTGACAGTCACTGAGCTTGCAAGCACATACGTTGCTAATCTAAGTATAACCTACTTGCACCTTCATGATCTCATTTGTCTTGACTTCAGCCTTAGCTTTTCTTTTGCTGAAACCGTCAACTACAATTTTGTTGCCTCTCATGTTCAAAACTATCTGTGATGTCATCTCAAACCCTTCCAACTCTGCAACCTTCAACTTCAATAACCCTACATTTTTCTCATGCTGGCATGTTTTGCAACCCCTACTTCTTCACTCCACCATTGGTTGCTGTATCTTCAACTGGACATAGCCTAATCTCTGGCATTTCCTCCCTAAACCACTCCAAATTTCCATTTCTCTCTTCTCTTTGAAAAGTCTCATATATATCTCTGATCAAACCTTTGATTAACAGGCCCATTGGCTTCCTTTGGCTGAACTTCATTTTTCTTCATTCCTGAAGAAGGGCTCATTCCCAAAACGTCAATTCTCCTGCTCCTTGGATGCTGCCTAACCTGCTGTGCTTTTCCAGCAACACATTTCCAGCTCTGATCTCCAGCAAATGCTGTCCTCACTTTCTCCTAGAAGATTTTAACCTACTGCGAATCCTCTTGCAAGGATGCCTTCCTTGAAGAAGCTCTCTTCCTCCTCCTGAACAAGGTCTCATGCCCGAAACGTTGATTCTCCTGCTCCTTGGATGTTGCCTGACCTGCTGTGCTTTTCCAGCAACATATTTTCAGCTCTGAGCTTCGTTTTTGTCTGATTGCACTCATGTGATGCACCTTGAGACATTGACTACAGTAGAAAGTGCTTCTTCTTTGAAGTCTCACTTTTCCTTGGGAAATTAAAGAATCAGATAAATGTGTCAAAACTTGTGGATGCATTCTGCTGCACAGATGTGTATTGTAGCTATGTAGTGCACTCACTGGCCTGGGGTTTGAAATGTGTCATTAACCTTACCTATAGCTAGAACAGATTCTTTTCCCGGAAGCCAAAATTATAATTCACTTATTTAATTTTTTGAATCTCCAACAATAATTAACACTCGAAGGAATGAGCTTCCAAACTTTTAAAAATAATTTTTCAGGACCAAAGAGCTTATTTGGTAATAATAACACTTAAGGTATCTGCAAAGTAAATATACACATGAAAGAACAACCGCTAACATTTTCTGGTGAGTTATTGTGCATCTACTACATATGTACTGTGACTTCATGCTATTCTTGTACACAGTCTCTCAGTGTACTGCTAGTATTATGAAACTTTTGGGGGAGCAAAGTAACTTTGATGGCAACTCCTGGTTTCCACATTTCCATGGACATATGCTTGACGTTGCTGTCAAATTATTTCTTCATAACAATGTGTACTGATATCCTAGTCATTACACCTGCAACAAAACCAATCAATAGCTATCACTCTACAATTAGATTCATTGCTATACTCAGTTAGGAAAATGATTTTCAGTAAAACAAAATGTTTTTATTGCTGAAACGTGCAGAATTCATTTCTGGGGATCCAGCAAAAAGCATTAAAGGAATGCTAAATGGATGTGGAGTCTTATTATTCTAATAAGCACATTGCATCATCTGTAAATGTAAGTGTATCACATTCAATGATTTTGTTTCATTTATTGCAAAGAAATGATAGAAACAAATGATTTTTGTCTATTTCAGTTTTATTATCTGAGTGAATCTCACTGCCATGCCCTTGGAAAGTTAATTAAGAATGAAGTTCGCCGGTGACCAATTTTTCAGTTATAGACAAATAATTAAGTACAAGATTAATAACCGATTAAACCCATGTGCTTTCTTTTGTGAGAATACTATTGACCAATGCGAGACATAATCAAATAGCGTTGAAGCAATGTTTAAAAAATTAAATATCAAAGCATCAAATCACGACTACCATTTAATAATACATTTCACAATAATTAACTAGAATCACAGTCTTTTTTCATTCTGAACACCTTTGCAATCAGTATTCTCACTCACAGGAACAGATACTGATTGCTTGTGAGCTGAATTAGAGCTCATAATGTAATAACCCACAGATGAAATATTAAGCCCTTAATATCCAACTTGATTCTGCCACTGTTTAAATCATGACTTGCACTAAACACAAATTAAAAACTTCCATCAACAATTAATTATGGAAAAAGCAAAATAATGAGCTATGCATTCTGTGCAGGCTTAACAGATCTGTAATGGTGGAATGTTCTTTCAGTCTTCTGCTGGAATGTTGTGAAAGATTTGGTAGACATCTTAAAAATGCCATGATTGATCATTTTAACTATTTAGCCTTTCACTTTGACTCTTCCTACCATTCGCGGTAGAAACACTGCAGAAATTCCTGGACAATGTTTACCTTGGGGAATCCAGATGTTCAATCCAGCTTTACCTTCAATATGCTTCCAGATACAAGTATCCTTGTATCTTATCGTGTAATTGCAAGTCTCCTTCTATTGGGCGTGGTATCTTTGAGACAGTATTAGTTTTGAGAACTATAAACATGCCATGCTTTCTTAGCCATTAATGAGATAACAGTAATGAAGTGAAAACCTTAAAATATTACTGATGATTATTTTGAAGTTGTTGGATGCAGGTTATTAACTTAATAAATTTGAAGTGGTTACAATAAACTCATGAATCTTTCAGTACAAGACTTCTCATTTGTCAACTCTACAGAGCTGGCCGGGCCTGCAATATATCTACACCCTTGGATATAATGTGCTGTATTTTCAGCAGGAATGCAGATGATGGCAATTAGAATTCATATTTCCAATCACTAAACATTGTATCCACCATTCTAATTAAACAATTTATCAAATTATTAAGATATATTGCAATGTTTTGTCTTGCTTTTTATTATGGATTCTTTTAAAACGAATTTTGCATCAGATCTATTTATTGTCAAGGCTACATAAAATCATTTAATCAGTTTTTTGAAAAGTTCTCCTTAACCTTAGGGAATAAAGGGAAGAAACAGTCCTGCCAATGTGCAATTAATGATGCATTTTGGGAATTTTGTACACATGCAAAACAGCCAAGTGGTGAAACAAACAAAAGTTGGTGTGTGTAATATCCCACGAAACAGAAAGATAAATGGCTGTTTCCAAAATGTACTCTTGAGTTTCAAAACATGTCTTCTAAAGTTGAACCTAATAAACATCTCATCTAACAGGGAATGGAATGTAATCATATCACTACATATATGGATGATTAAGTTAATATCCATACTGTAATTGAGCTTTTAACTGCTGTGATGATGCTGCTCCTTTAACAAGGGCATGTTGTCCTTGATTTTTTTCCAGAAGTGTTTTAGGAGACACAGATTGCGAAGTGTCTGGCTTGATCTACTTGAAGAAGCTTTTAAGTTTAACCAAAAGCACTTGTACAATGAAAGGGGAATGGCCAGTTCTCCCAGCTCAGCTTAGACCTGTTTCTGTTTGGTTTGGGGTTTTAGCAGTCTGGCTGTTCAGTGCAAGCAGTCAGTCAGTTTTGAGGCTGCTGGTCAAAGAAAAAGCAACATAGAAGAAGGTGTTCCATGCTGAGTCTCCATGCCATCTCTCTCTCTCACTCTCTCCTGTAAGATCCTGTGTTTGGCTTTACCATTTTTGCCAAGGTATGTCTTTGGGGATTGTTGCAAGTATTTGGAACAACATCATTGAGTTGGGATAATCTGTTGTGTTTCTGGATAGGTAAAGTTATTCTATATTCTGTTCACTTTTGTTTGTGTTTCATTCATTAATTGCAAATAAATTGTTTTGTTTAAAACTGAGTGGTTGGACCAGCTGCATCAGTCCTGGAATATCCATTGTACACCAGCTTAAAACAACTTGCAAAGTTAGGGTCCGAGCTACTTTCTTGAAATGTTTTGGAGGTGGTCTGGCCTGGTCCATAACATCACAAATCTCCACCCAAGTTAGGATAGTCTCTTTCCACCCTAAGTTGCTGGCTGGTCTCCTACTTTCTACCATTATAAACACAAGGTTGTTCAAACTATTATGCCTATGTCTCAGATCAGACAAAATTTCATTCACCCACCATTCCTGAGCTTGTCAACCAATATTGGCTCCAATATTAAAATTTGTAGACTCTCTATAATCTTTTCCAGTCCTATAGCCCACAATGATATCCGTATTCCACTATTTCACACATATTCGGCATTCCCAGGCTTTGTAGCTCCATAATACTTGGCTGTGCCTTCAGCTGTAAGCTCTGGAATTCCCTCCCCAACCCTCTCTGTGTCACATGCCTCCTTTAACTTTCTAAAGTTGCATCAGAATGTAAATATCAGGCAAGCTCTCCCCGTCAGGGAATTGAACCCCAGTCTCCCGTGTGATAGGTGGGGATACTAACTACTACACTAACTACTACACTAACGAGGATGCTGCCTGACCTGCTGTGCTTTCCCAGCACCAGTTCTTAAATCATACCTCTTTGACCAAGCTTTAGATTACCAATCCCAATTTTTTTCTAATGTGTTTCAGTGCTGTATTTAATTTCATATTACCTGTGAAATGCCTTACAAGATCTTATTGTGCAAAAAGTACCATGTAAATACAAGTGGTTGTACTGGTATTTTGAGAAAGAGTGTTACTCTTTCAAGGAAGCTGCCCTCCACTGTGGAAAGTTAAAAATCACACAATCCCAGGTTATAGTCCAACAGGTTTAATTGGAAGCACTAGCTTCCAGAGCAACACTCCTTCATCAGGTGGTTGTGGAGTTTAAGATTGTAAGACACAGAATTTATAGCAAAAGTTTACAGTGTGATGTAACTGAAATTATATATTGAAAAAGACCTGGATTGCTTGTTAAGTCTCTCATCTGTTAGAATGACCATGTTGTCTTCAGTTCTTTCACATGTAAATCACAAAACATTTTTTTAAAAGTTACATTCTCAAGTGAACTTTATCAATTGGTGTCTGTCAGCCCAAATAGTATATTGAAGGTGTGAGCTCCACTGTGTGATACAATGTTTAGACTGATTCTAATCTAAAGAAATGAATTTACAGAATTTTACATGGATTCATGCAGTTTTTGAGCAAAGCAAAACAAACAATCCAGGTTATTTTCAATATATAATATTTAATGTATAACTTAGCTCAGGGCATAGCCCATTCCAGAGCACATCATTAGTACTATTTTGAGAATGTTGTTGGAGCACATTGCCTTTGCAATCTCCAGTGCCTTCAGCTCTCTCTTGATACCATGAGAAACAGAGCTTCCTATTGTCACACCACTTGGGCTGTAGGAAGAATGCCTGTGATAGGAAATACGAAAAGTGCTGGGGGTGGGAGCGGTGAGAGTGAGGGCAAGGTTTGTTGTGGAGTTGATGGAAGGTATCTGTGAGAGAATGGGATAATGTCTGTGTGAGTAGTGGGGGAAGGGGAGAGGGGAAGAGAAATGTAAGAGTGGCAGGGGACAGCCTGTGTAATCCATAGGGTTGTTAAGAAAATGGAACTACCTTTCCATTTGGCTTTTGAGGATAAGATTCAGGCCTATAAGATTTGGCAGTCAGGTGACACCCAGCACTTTATAAATCTTCAAACATCAAAGGAAGCTCCAGGTAGATATTGTTGGCTCAGAGATCACGACCTCAAATTTCTGGCTGGCGTCCCACTGAGGGTCATCACCCACAGTTTGGGAAGGTCTGAGATGGCGAGAAACGAATTGGTTGAAAAGTGGTACCTGTGAGACCTGAGGAAGGTGAGGGGGGTGAGATGGGCCATCCACCGAGAATTTCTGGATACAGTTTCTTCACCTGTTTTGCACCTGATGGTTTTGGCTCCCACATCATTAAGAATGGTGGTATTCATGGAGCCACTAAATTCCTAGACCACGGCTGCTGGCTCCAATTTGTACACATTCCTTTTTCTTTATATTTGCTTCCTTCTCTTTAATCTTGAAATGGAGGTGCTGGTGTTGGACTGGGGTGGGCAAAGTCAAAAATTACACGACCTTTCTCACTAGCTGCCTGAGAAAGGAATGGGGACTCTGAAAGCTTGTCATATTACTGACCTTAAAAATGCCTTCTCCATTCTATCAGAAGTGTTCTTCCTCTTGAATACAATTAGACTACAGTGCTTTAAAAAATTATCCTCATACAGTAAACATTTTCTCAAATCTGGATGATGTAGTCTATACTTAGGCTATTGCTCTTTAGCATATCTGATTAGCTTTTTGAAATAGTCTTACATGAGTTATTACTTCTGTTAAAAATGCAAATTTCTCTCTGACTGTGCTGTGTTGGTTTATCAAGCTCCAACTCAGGCTTATACTATCTATTCCCCATTTGGTCCAGTAAAATGCTGGATACCAGATCAACTATTGCATTATTTTACATCAACCCTACAAAACAATTAAAGAATGTTGACGTCTTTTTGTTTTGCCAAAACTTTTGTTGATAATTAATACAATGAAGGTTTCAAGAATGTAAATAGAGCAAAGAAATCGAATCTGTGCAAGTGCCCAGCAGACCTATCACCTGCCCATATATCTAAAAGATGCCCTTGCTCTGTTTTAGTCTACATCAGTTACCTTCTGCGGTTGCCAGTGTGTCAGAGCAAAAGATAATTGAGTAAAAGTGAAAGCTTACTTCCATGTTGCTGCACTGGTGCATCTCAAATCTCAAGCTTTAATTGCTTCGTCTGTACTCACCACTGCAGATTTACTGGCATCATAAACTATTGGCGCATCTAATTTAAAATTACTAAGTCCATAATGCTGAATCCATGCTAATTGTCGCTTTCAATTCACTTTCCTTCCGGGAGTCTGCTGTATAACATTCACTTACTTTATCTTTGCACACAAACTGTTATATAACAGTCATTCAACATCATATCATTCTAAAAATTCACAATCTAGTCATTTATTTTCAGGTACCTGTCATCAATTTAGATTAGATTCCCTACAGTGTGGGAACAGGCCCTTCAGCCCAACAAGTACACACTGACCCTCCAAAGAGTAACCCACCCCCTCTGACTAATGCACCTAACTCTACAGGTAATTTAGCACGGCCAATTCACCTGACCTGCACATCTTTGGACTGCGGGAGGAAACCGGAGCACCTGGAGGAAACCCACGCAGACACGGGGAGAATGTGCAAACTCCACACAGACAATTGCCCAAGGCTGGAATTGAACCTGGGACCTGATGCTGTGAGGCATCAGTGTTAACCATGGAGTCACCATGCTGCCCTTATTTGTTGCCATTGAACATGACATACACAGCAATGACTGGTATGATTTATTGCTAGTGATCAACAATATATAATATACGTAACAGACAAATACCCTACATGTCCTATACCTTTAGACTATACAGATGGCAGCTATTTATTAGCAACATGCATGATTATACAGCATACAGGGCAGGGACACCCTACTTGCAAAATGTTCCTGTTGTCCTTTGCTCATTTCTAAGACATACAACCTCACCAAAGCTCTTCTGTGGACTCTCAGCAATTAACTTGCATTCTTTAAAGTCCCAGTGCTTCATCATTCATCTTTAGTTATGCTGAAGTGGTACCAGCTCCAATGTAACACCTGGGCTTCTGTGACAGATTTTTGTCAGCATCCCAGTTTTCATTTTCTCATGTCATAATGACAGGAAGAACTTTCAACTGACTAGATTTGGAAGGCATGACATGTGAAAACCTTAAAAATCTTCAACCTGCCCCTAAATCACATAGTTGAGGTGTTCAAATAAATATTGCAATGAGGCTATGCTCCTTAGATTTAAACCGTTGTCCCGATTTTGGCTGGGTTAGGTGGTTTGATGGGTTTCTAGAGCTTCCAGATGCTGAACAGCTAGAGGAAGAAAGGTCTGTTTGGTGGAAGAGCTAAGTGCCTTTACAGCACTACGTTGTGGTAATGAGGAGCAGAAGAAGGTTTTTTTTAGATTAGATTACTTACAATGTGGAAACAGGCCCTTCGGCCCAACAAGTCCAAACTGACCCTCCGAAGAGCAACCCACCCAGACTCACTCCCCTACATTTACCCCTTCACCCAGCACTACAGACAATTTAGCATGGCCAATTCATCTAACCTGCATATTTTTGGACTGTGGGAGGAAACCAGACCACCTGGAGGAAACCCACGCAGACACGGGGAGAATGTGCAAACTCCACACAGACAGTTGCCCAAGGCGGGAATTGAACTCAGGTCTCTGGCGCTGTGAGGCAGCAGTGTGAACTACTGTGCCGCCCATAAAGGTCCCTGCCAGCCCATCAATATAACATGCAATCAGAACCCCACCTCAATCAGATTGCCCAACCCTGGATCAGCACAACCCCAAGCCCTCGACCTGTCCCTAGACTATGGCCTGTTCCAGAAAATTGTGCAAGGAAGTCAACTTGCTGAAGGGAAAGTAAAAGTACGGGTGACCAGAGATCCTTCCCACATTTACCAGAAGCTGCTCCAATCAAAACAAAAGCTCAGCTAGTGCCACAAGCAACACATTTGACCTCAATAGGATCTATTCCTGGATTCCCTATACTCTACCCAAGACTGTGCAACATCTGTAGATTGGGTGGAGCCAACTGCAGTATCCAGCACTAACTCTTGAAGAACCATTGCCTTTGTAGAACACTCTGCATCAGAAATGAGTTCCCAGATGGATGTGTCACTCTTCTTTTTTCCTTTCATTCTCTCTGGAGTTCAAACTTTCAGTCATGTTAACATTACTAATGCTGAGAAATTGTGTTTTCCACAGATGACTGAACAATTTCAATTTGGTTCTGATTCCATATGACTAGCTGTGTTTGCCTCAGGATTTGAATAGATTTCCTTACACAAAGGTTCTGTAATGCCCCATCTATGAAGGAGTAGCACGGTGGCTCAGTGGTTAGCACTGCTGCCTCATAGTGCCAGGGGTCTGGGTTCAATTTCACCCGCGGGTGACTATCTGTGTGGAGTTTGCACGTTCTCTCTATCTGCATGGGTTTCCTCTGGGTGCTCCAGTTTCCTCCCACAGTCCAAAGATATGTAGGTTAGGTGAATTGGTCATGCTAAATTGCCTGTAGGGTGAGGTGTGTTAATTAAGGGGGATAGCTGCTTGTGTATGTCCCTAAAAAACATTTCATCCTCCTATACTGTGCCAAACAATCCATAATTGTTTGATTTGCTTAAAGATTCAGCTAGTGAAATTTATGATCTTTCTACAGATTCAGGCACACTTGTTATCCTTTTTTAATATTTATTTCATTTTGCCAGAGTTAGAAACTCTGCAAATGGAAAGCAAAGTAACAAATGCATTTATTTTATTTCACTTTCCCCATGCTTATTTTTGCCAATATTATGGCAACTTGTACATTTCAATTTAGAAAATATTTTTGTACTTGATGAGGTAAAACTTTTAGCATTAAAACTTCTAACATTGCAGATAATGAAGCCCAATTCAGCAGTAAAGGAAAATAATAAATGTGCTTGCTTGTCTGAAGTAATCAGACAGTTCAAACATTGACACAAGTGTTGGAGAAACTCAACAGGTCTGTGGAGAGAGAAAAGCAGTTAACATTTTGAATCTAATATGACTGTTCTTCAAAAGTTCACAATTGCTTTTGCAGGTGACGTTATCCATGCGTTTTCCACTTCAGAAATGCTTTTGTTTCTGTTATTGTGATTCTGATCACAAATAATCATGATTGAGAATATTTTGGGGGAAAGGGTTGCCCAGATGATATGAAGACGTAGAATATAAGCAGTTTCTCAACATATGCAGCTCTCACTATTGCCTGCCCACTCATGTCTACTCAATAGCTCTCGTTCGCCGCATCTTCCAAAGCAATTAACCCTTGGTGCCCTCTGCACAACCTATTCAGTCACTGGAGATTCCTTATCACCTCTTCTGCTCTTGAGTCACCATTAATAGCTTTTCCAACCACTTCCATCTTACTCAGATCCCACCCATTTGCCTTATTGCAAGAAGAATTGTCCACAGCAGGTATGAGAGGGCTCGGGCTGTACTATGAGGAGAAGATTCTCGATCTAGCTGGTGAAGAAGATCAAAGTGATGTGGGAAGGGAGAGAGCTCAATGGGCAACCACTCCAGTGAGCTTTATGGTGCTTAACTGCGTACCGTTTTCTTACCACTACCAATACTGTCTCATTCCTAATCTGAGCACTCTTTATCTGTCATAGACAATTAATCACCTCTTTTCTCTTACGCAGGTGTAAGTGGCACCCAACAACTCTCGGTCCCAAAGCAGCAGACACCCTCAGCTACATGGAGACAGTGAGGACTGCAGATGCTGGAAATCAGAGTTGAGAGTGTGATGCCAGAAATGCACAGTGGGTCAGGCAGGAGCAGGAAAATCGACGTTTCGGGCTGGAGCCCTACATCAGGATTCCTCACTCCTTCAAGGCTCCCTCCTGCAGCCCCCACAGCTCAGACACTCACACCCGGTGGGCACACTTTATAGATTAGACTTGCAAATGCAAATAGGTGGGCAAATCACTGGCACAGTCCCCTGCTGGTTGAGGGAGCAATTCTCCAGGTCTCTGATACTCAGAGGACTACAGGAGACCAGGCACCTGCTCAGCCCCAGGCAGAAAACGATCCCATGGGTCTTGACCTTTCAAAATGCACAGACAGGTGTAGGATCCCACAGGCAGGTATAACCGAGGTAGTCGCAACAGGATCAAAGAATCAAAGAGTCTGCCAATGTGGTCTGCACCATGTCCCGATATCCATCTGCCTCCTGGAGACATTGGTGACCACTACAGATAGTTAGGTATAGCACACTCAGTGTCTGCCGGATTTGTGAATGGACCTGTACTTCACCATTGTAGACACAGATGCTCAACATGAATGGCAAGGCAAGATCGGGATGAGGGACTTTTAGTTGAAAAATGTGTTGCTGGAAAAGCGCAGCAGGTCAGGCAGCATCCAAGGAGCAGGAGAATCGACGTTTTGGGCATAAGCCCTGTTTCAGGAATGAGGAAGGTGTGCCAAGCAGGCTAAGATAAAAGGTAGGGAGGAGGTTCTTGGGGGAGGGGCATTGGGAATGCGATAGGTGGAAGGAGGTTAAGGTAAGGGTGATAAGCTAGGGGAGCCAGTCTATCACCCTCACCTTAACCTCCTTCTACCTATCGCATTCCCAACGCCCCTCCTCCAAGTCCCTCCTCCCTACCTTTTATCTTAGCCTGCTTGGCACACCTTCCTCATTCCTGAAGCAGGGCTTATGCCCAAAATGTCGATTCTCCTGCTCCTTGGATGCTGCCTGACCTGCTGCGCTTTTCCAGCAGCACATTTTTCAGCTCTGATCTCCAGCATCTGCAGCCCTCACTTTCTCCATGAGGGACTTTGACCTCATTCCACATGCCCATTCCTCTCAGGGAGACAGGGTGATGCCAACAGACATAAGCAGAATCCTCAGAGGTTTCCTTCCCGGACTCTTCAAAGGACTCTGGTCCTTCTCCTCCGACTCCCCCACCCCATCACCACCACCACCCACTCTCACCCATCTGTGATGCCAAAGTCTAGAGAGGTTCCACCTGAGGACGATCAGTCTGCATCAGGGCAGGAAACTCTCCACTAGGTTCAAATGTACCTTGGGATGACCACGGAAGTTTTCCAGGCCAACTACAGAGCAGACTGCCTCCAATCTGTCGTGAAAAGAGAGAGAAACACAAAAAGCCTTCAAAAGGTGGTGCTGGTGACATATAATTATAACTAATCTTGTATGTTTGTAAATACATGTGCACTCAGACTCTTATAATGTCTGCTCTAGTGTCCTTGCTGCTGTTAGATCTAATTAAGTCGCACCCATGTGAGAGATGAACAGCCTCTTCAGATATTTCAAGGATGAGAGAAGTTGTAATGGTCAAACATTACTCATCTCTCACAAGCAACTGACTCCTTGAATGCAGATAGCCTGAGATACCAGATGCTTGAACTGTTACATAGATAAATGAGCGAACAAAAAACTTGCAGAGATTTACAAGGGTTTTATTGTAAATCTATAGTTTAGCACAAACACTGATTTCCACCTTGCCCTTCTGGACTTTTAGCCTGTGCAAAAATCAACTCCACAACTGGGGAAAATTCCAGCTCTAAATTCAAAGTGCCATTAACTTCAGTTGGTCTGGTTTACCCTTAATGGGGACATGACAGGAAAAATAGTGAGGCTAAATGCAGAGTGCAGGGACTGTGGTAAGGCACAAATTGTCCACCATTACACCCACATTGTGAGTGAGTGTACGGAAGCAGTGATAATTATAAATATCTCTGGAGGCAAAACGTATCCACTTTTCCAGGGTATGCATTGCTGTTGAAGGCTGGGAGATATGCAATAGGAAGGTCACCTGTCCAAGCACCCGCAAAGTGCATTGACAGGTCCAGATACAATGCATCACCCTCCGCCATTTCCTCCACCTACAGTCAGACCCCACCACCAGGGACATATTCCCCTCCTCATCCCTACTGGATTCTGCAGAGACTATTCTCTCCGCGACTCCATGTTAGGACCATGCCCCCACCAACTCTGCCTCCACTCCCGGCACCTTCCCTTGCCACCACAAGAATTGCAAAACCTGCGCACACACCTCCCCCTTCACTTCCATGCAAAGTCCCAGAGGATTCCTACACACCATCCACTGTGTCTGTTGCCCTCGATGTGGTCTTCTCTACATTGGGAAGACAGGACGCCAACTTGTGGAATGTTTCAGAGAACATCACTGGGACACATGCACTAATTAACCCCACTGCTCCTTGGCCGATCACTTCAGCTTCCCCTCTCGCTCTGCCAAGGACATGTAAGTCCTGGGCCTCCTCCACCACCAAATTTTAGCCACCTAACGCCTGGAGGAAGAAACCCTCATCTTCAGCCAGCCGCACAGGATCAATGTTAATTTCACCAGTTTCCTCATCTCCCCTCCGCCAATCCTATCCCAGATCCTTCCCTACAATTCTTGAACTGTCCTACCTGTCCATCGTCCTTCCCACTTATCCGCTGTACTCTCTGCTCCTACCTATCACCATCACCCCCCACCTGCATCTACCTATCGCATTCCTAGTTACCTTCCCCCCAACCCCAGCCACCTCCCATTTATCTCTTACCCTTCTTGTGTTCCTCCACATTCCTGATGAAGAATTTATGCTCGAAACATTGACTCTCCTGCTCCTCAGATGCTGCCTGACCAGCTGTGCTTTTCCAGCGCCACATTTTTTGACATTGACAGGTCCAGAGAAGCTACATACAGGGCGACCTCTCTCAGGTTAAGTTCTGTCTCATAGGAAGCTCAAGCATTTGAAAGCAACTTAGGAGCCTTTATGTTCGCTGCATGTTGAAGGCTAACTGATGATGGAAAGGTCAAGAGGACATGTCCCAGGATTCCTCTCAGTCTATTGGTTATAATGAGACTTCACCACACAATACTTGGATCTCATATACTGACTGAAGCTTTAAGAACTACTTGACCTTAATACCATTCAACATTCGTGCACTGTCTCACCGACTGCTGCTATTCTGGAGTGGACAGTGGGAGGCTTAGGTGTAGATTCTTGAAAACGGGATCACCCAAAGATATCAAGCCCACAGTCAGATAGATAATGTAACATTTATTCAGCAACAGAAAAGGGGGAAACACTGCAAAAACAAAGCCCCCTAAAATAATGAAGGGCTGCTTGCTTGAATAGAAATTTAAACAACCAAAGAAAATCCAAATGTAGCTCATACAGACTCTAAGCTGGTTTCAATTAGGTCCAGTTTAGCTTTTCGCATTCAACAATAAATCACTGAATTAGATTATCTGTTCAGTCAACATCCTAACCTTTAACCTCAATTTCATCCTCAGAAGATAGTCGTTGATCTTCCATTTACTCTGCAACCCTGTGCATAGGAACAGTAGTAAGGCATTCAGCCTGTCAAGCCCGCTCTCCATTGAGTGCTATCATGGCTGATTGAGCACTTCAAAGCCTTTTATCCATATCATCTGCACAAACCTTTTCATCACTTGTAATCAGAAAGTAATAATTTCTAAACGTGTTCAAGGAGTGACTCTCTACACCCCTCTGATGTAGCTAATTCCAAAGATGCACAACCCTCTGTGTAAAACATTTCCCATCTCAGTCCAAAATGGCATCCCACTCATTCTTAAATTATGCCCTCTGGTTCCAGACTCCCCATTCCAAGGGGACATCTTAGCTGCATCTATCTTTTTACATATTTTGTCGGTTTTAGTGACATCACCTTGTATTCTTTGAAACTGTGGAAGATAAAGGTCCAACCTCCCCAATACTTCTTCATAGGACAGCTCCGCTCACCCAGGGACACATCCAGTGAACCTTTGTTGCACTCATTCTATGATACGCTTCCCGAGATTAGGAGACCAAATCAACTCACAGTACTTCATAATTTCCATAATTCTCGAAACGGTACTGAGAACATTTGAGTTCATCTTTACAGAAGCCATGTCATCTCTTTACCATACATGTTGCTGTATTCCTGTAAATGCACATGGCTTGAAGAGCCTAAAGAATTTTTGATAAGTTACTGATTGAAAATAACTGTGTGAGATAAGTCAATGAGGGGATAGCATGGGAAATGGAAGCTGGTAGGATAGGGAGTTAAAAGATAAGAGCGAGCTGGGAAATGGTTTAAATTGCAAGTAAGTGGGTGAGATGTTGCTGATGAAAGGCAAGTGGGTGGGGATGTAAAGTAGGTCAAATGTCAGATTGGTTGGATTGGGAAGGGTGTGGTCAGATGTCACGCTATGGGGGAGGGTGTGTTTATGGGTTTCAGTGTGAATGACGTTTTGGGGAAGGAGGTCAATTTTTTAATACTACCTAGGAGTTAGAGCAAATTTTAATCCCTCAAACCTTTCTTGGGTAGCCATTCAGGTAGGTTAGTCAGAAACATCCAAATTTGCTGATCCTAGTTCAAATCTGGAGGTATTTTCAGGTAGTTTTAAATGCTAGGTAATTGCCTAGTGGAGGTGAAATCTACCTGAGTAATTCCTGTGTAGTCAATGCATCAGGAACTCTTTAGGATCCCAGCACACATCTATCAGCCCACACCTACTCTCCAACAAGATGGAGCCTGGAAAATCTGACCCATGTTTTCAGACAGAAAGGCAAGATTCTGAATATGATACATTTAAATGGTTGCAATCAATAATATTGTACAAGCATGCTTATGATTCATAAGGGTTAACAGTGGACCAAATCTTTTGAGAGAAAGTGCACTTGTTTAGTTATTGCTCTAGGTCATTGTGTTTGCAGTATGCGAACTAGGTTCTCCAAGGCAAATGGTTTGTTGGCAAATGCTATGTGACATTTTGAGGACATATCGTTGAGCACACATTGCCATTTGTTTCAGACAAAACAAGGATAAATTCTCAGCAAGTGGATAGATTTATTCAAGATAATTGTGCTGATCAGTTCAGGACAGTTAAACATTTAGTTTTGATAGATGCTAATTTCTAACAAAATGGACCAATATGTAAGTTTTACAAAGATTAATTGATTTTGTGGTGCAGCATTGCATCAGGTACATTCTGGCTCAGAACTAGAAAAATCTGTTAATGTATTTTAATGTAATTTAAAAAAGCCGAGCTTAGAAATGACTGTGAATATTGATTTTACTCAATTTTCCATTTTTGATTATTCCTGTTTGTTCATGTTTGACATTATTTCTGTTACTTTTTTCTTTTCTCTGAATGATTTTATTTCAAATTTCAGTTTGTTTCTGATTTTCAGCCCAATTTCAGTGCTTCCAGTTCTCTGCTTTCCAAATGTCCTTACAAAATAAGATTTATGGCCTGAGAATCTAACTAGACTAATTATTTAATATATCACAAATTATGAAAGTAAACAAAGGGATAGTTAAAACCTGAAATAGAAAGTTTCAGTGAAAAGAGAGGGAATGGTAATATTAAAAAAAATGTCCTTGCTTAACATGGACTAAAGCATTGATTGACTGGAGGCAATGCAGTGATGCAGAAGCTTGGAATAGTTCCACACAGAACAGACACTGGTAGACCATAGGTTACATTCCTCAGTCTGATGAAATCCTGAGCACTAAGGACAGGCAAAAACTGTCTTTGTGTTTAACACCACTGAGAACTCTTTCTTTTTCACCTGTAAACTTCACAGCTTCCTCTCAGATTTCTATCATCGCTGTTTCGATTGCTAGTTACTGCACTGCTTTTCTGATTACATATGACCTATGCCTTTTCATGAAGATAAGCAACTGTGCTGTTTGCTGTTTCAGTTCAGTGGTCAAAAACAACTCAATTGGATTGTCGGGGACAGTGCAGATGAAAGGTCACCAATCTAAAATATTCACTCTGTTTCTCTCTCCACAGATGCTCCTTGTCCCATTGATTACTTCTAGCATTATTCCTGTTTTTATTCAAATTGTAATCATCTGCCTGTCCCTGCCATGTGAGTTGGACAGGCACTCGATTAAATTTGTGGCGAAATACTTGCTGTTGTTTTTCTGATTGGGTCAGGGCCACCTCTGATTCACCAGTGCAGTTTTCTGAATTCCCTGAGGACTGGGACATCTTATTACGGCAAAACACTCCGGCAATTTCAGCCGGTGTTTGAATTGCCCAGGGAGTGTGGTGGATTTCTGACACTGGTTTTCATGTAGTTGGATTGAGTCAGGAAGCCTTTGGAAATGGACCTGAGCTCCAGTGTGGAATAAGGGTGTGGTAGTCAGGTCATGTACAGTGCTCCTGCCTTTGCTGGCTTCCTTGCAGGGGAGCCAGCTCCAAATCCATCCCCCACAATTTTGTTGAATCCGAGCCTGTTCTGCTGGTCAATATTGTTCATAGGGCAAAAAATGAGGTCTGCAGATGCTGGAGATCAGAGCTGAAAATGTGTTGCTGGTTAAAGCACAGCAGGTTAGACAGCATCCAAGGAATAGGAAATTCGACGTTTCGGACATTCCTGATGAAGGGCTTATGCCCGAAACGTCGAATTTCCTATTCCTTGTATGCTGCCTAACCTGCTGTGCTTTAACCAGCAACACATTTTCAGCAATATTGTTCATAGGTTCTTCAATAAATCATGAGCAACCAGAGAATGTAATCTTGAGCTGGGAAGGAAATAAACACAAGTATTTAATATTCCCTTTGAAATACATTGCACACCTCACCTTCTCGCAAATCCATCAAAATTAAGATCTGATTAGTACAAGATAAATGCCAGTCAAACAAAACCTGCATCCCTCCCTGCAGCTGTATATACATTGTCTTCTGAGCTAAGTGCATGAAACAAAATCTGGAATTAAGAGTCTAATGATGACCATGACTTCATTGTCGATTGTCGGAAAAAAACAATCTGGTTCATTAATGTCTGTTTGGGAAGGAAACTGCCATCCTTACCCAGTCTGGCCTACATGTGATGCCAGACCCACGGCAGTGGATTGAGTCTTAACTGTTAACTCTTAACATTTCGGGGTAATAAATGCTAGCCTAGCGAATGATGCCTTCATTTCTGTGAATGAATAAAACAAAAAAATCGCCATTATAGGATTTCAGCCAAGTATTTACAATGAGGTCATCTGGCAACTGTACCCACCAGACCATTTCGAAAATTACCCAGTTATTTCTGGGGGAGATGGTTGTAGGGTGAGGGTTGGAAGGCCTGCTGCTGATTGTTACAACTAAGAGTTAATGTCCCAGTAACCAAAGCTGTTTGAGTCAACAAACATGTGTATTTGTTGCAGCCTCAGGCCTGCCTCCAGTCCTGCCTCTCTGGAACAGAAATATGGCAGATGGGTCCCCTCAATGGAGACAGGTTTGCAGAATCGGACATTTTCCCAACTCCCCATTCCCATTTCCTTCATAATAGCCCTATCCTCCTACACTGAAACATTATTTAAAAGCATTTGCCACTCTTAGTGATTATTATAGTGTCTGTATACTTGGGTGAGCTTTAGATTTCCATGAGAGATTCCAGATAGATAATTCCTTATAACTTTTTCCTTCATAAAATATATATTTTTTGTTCTGGATGTTATTGTTGCCAAATTCATTTGTGTGTGGAGATTGCTGAAGCAAAAGTAGTGGTTTCAGCAACCAGTACAAGACAATTGGCAATCTGTGGACTGCAGGCTTGACAATGGGAAGGATTATACTCGCATTAGGCTGTGCCCAGCTCAAAACCTGCACAAAGCAAGAACAGTCTCCTGAATTTAGACAAAGGACTGTGCCTCAGTCATGCGAGAGTCTCACTAGCGTGCAGTGAGAATCCTATTTGTATGCAATAATATCTCATTATTCCCCAATCTCACCTCATTCACATGCAGTTTGGTATTTTACAACACCGTGGATTAAAATTGATGACAATTCCTGATATAAAAGTATGTAGTAGGCACAGCTTGCTGCTTGCTCCTCTGGGCCAGTTTTCACCAACTTCTCAGGGCATGTTCCATGGGCAGTGACAGCCTGCACCCTTTGTCCAAGAACATTGGCGTTGGGCATACCCCAGCCTCACCACATCATCCTGGCACATTTGCAACTTATTTCGAATATAGTTGACTACTACATCAATGCACCTACACCTTTCACTGCCAGGCTACTGTGTACAAGGGACAGCCATCCACCCCATGCATCAGAGCAGGATGCATCTCAGGGTCTTAGCTTGTTTTCTTAGTGGTCTTAGTCTGCTTCCTAAATTTTCCAAGAAGCAGGAGCTGCTCACTTCACACCTTGGACTTCAAAATGTCCCATCATTTTCCTATATGGAATGCTGTCTTGCTTGGATAATGTGGGTGTTGGGGATGGGGGAAGAAGTTCTCATTCTTGTTACCCATGTCCAATCTCAGACTATACGTGACCCTAATGGCTGAAACAACAGACACCTGAATCAAGTCAATGTGTAAAGTCCACGTGGAGGCATCCCATTGCCCTCATTGCTAGAACCTGCATGTCTCAGTCTTTGGAAGATGATGTTGGTGTGAGCTGTGGCCAGTGACTGATTACATCATTGAGGAGCTGCTTGTTTTCTGAACCATCCCCAGTATATCCAGGCCCCGAGGCTGTTATTGTTCCTGTGGTTGCTGCACTATGAATGTCCACAGGAATGGATAAAGAACACATAGGTCGAAAAGCCCAACAGCAGCCTCAACATCCAGTAGATGGGGGAGCAGCTTCCTAATAGCAACTTTCTCCATCAAAGCTCTCCTCATGATATGACCAGAATGCAAGGGACACACAGTCACATGTCTTCCTTGAAATGCTGTGCAGATGAGGAAGGGCAGTGGCACTCTACTCTGTGCAGATGTGGTATTCAAGTCACCATGCCATGATCTTCATTATCTGTAATGCAATACCTTCTTCCACTGGGCTGTATGATGTCAGCTCCATGTCAGCTTCCCATAGAGATATACATATAGGCCATCCAGGGAAGTTATTTGGGTGGAACTGAGAAATAAGAAAGGGATGATCACCTTATTGAGCTTGTATTAAAGATCCCCTAATAGTCAGTGAGAAATTCAGAAACAAATTTGTAAAGAGATGTCAGTAAGAATAATAAGATGGTTATGGTAGGGGATTTTAACTTTCCAAATATAGATTGCGACTACCATAGTGTTAAATGTTTAGTTGTAGAGGAACTTGTTAAGTGTATACAAGAAACTTTTTTGAGTCAGTATGTGGATATACCTATGAGTGAAGGTGCAAAACTTGACCTACACTAGGGAAATAAGGCAGGGCAGGTTATTGGGGTATCAGTGAGGGAGCACAATGGGGCCAGCGACCATAATTTTATTAGATTTAAAATAGTGATGGAAAAGGATAGACCAGATCTAAAAGTTGAAGTTCTAAACTGGAGAAAGGCTAATTTTGATGATATTAGGCAAAAACTTTCAAATGCTGATTGGGGGCATATGTTCACAGGTAAAGGGATGGCTGGAAAATGAGAAACCTTCAGGAATGAGATAACGAGAGTCCAGTGAAAGTAAGTTCCTGTTAGGGTGAAAGGAAAGGCTGGTAGGCACAGGGAATGCTGCACGACTAAAGAAATTGAGTATTTGTTTCAGAAAAAGAAGGAAGCATATGTATGGTATAAACTGGATAAATTGAGTGAATCCTTGGAAGAGTATAAAGGCAGTAGGAATATACTAATGAGGGAAGTCAGGATGGCAAAAAGGGGACATGAGATAGCTTTGGCAAATAGAGTTAAGGAGAATCCAAAGTGCTTTTACAAATACATTAAGGACAAAAAGGTAACGAGGGAGAGAATAGGGCCCCTCAAAGATCAGCAAGGCAGCCTTTTGTGGAACCACAGGAGATCAGGGAGATGCTAAAGGAGTATTTTATATCAGTGTTTACTGTGGAAAAGAACATGGAAAATATAGAATTTAGGGAAATAGATGGTGACACCTTGAAAAATGTCCATTTTACAGAGGAGGATGTGCTGGATGTCTTGAACTACATAAAGGTGTGTGAATCCCCAGGACCTGATCAAGTGTACCCTGTGGGAAGCTAGGGAAGTGATTGCTGGGCCTCTTGCTGAGATATTTGTATCATCGGTAGTCACAGGTGAGGTACCGGAAGACTGGAGGTAGGCAAACGTGGTGCCACTGTTTAGGAAATGTAGTAAGGACAAGCCAGGGAACTATAGACCGGTGAGCCTGACCTCGGTGGTGGGCAAATTGTTGGAGGGAATCCTGAAGGACAGGATGTACATGCATTAGGAAAGGCAAGGACTAATTAGGGATAGCCAATATGTCTTTGTGTGTGGGAAACCATGTTTCACGATTGGGTTTTTTGCAGAAGTTACAAAGTGGATTGATGAGGACAGAACAGTAGATGTGATCTATATGGACTTCAGTAAGGCGTTTGACAAGGTTCCCCTTGGGAGACTGATTAGCAAGGTTAGATCTCATGGAATACAGGAAGAACTAGCCATTTGGATACAGAACTGGCTGAAAGGTAGAAGACAGAGGGTGATGGTGGAGGGTTGTTTTTCAGACTGGAGGCCTGTGACCAATAGAATGCCACAAGGATCGATGCTGGGTCCATTACTTTTCATCATTTATATCATTGGTTTGTATGTGAGCATGAGAGGTATAGTTAGTAAGTTTGCAGATGACACCAAAATTGGACGTCTAGTGGACAGCAAAGAAGGTTACCTCAGATTACAACAGGATCTTGATCAGATGGGCCAATGGGCTGAGAAGTGGCAGATGGAGTTTAATTCAGATAAATGCGAGGTGCTGAATTTTGGAAAGCAAATCTTAGTATGACTTATACACTTAATGGTAAGATTCTAGAGAGTATTGCTGAACAAAGAGACCTTGGAGTGCAGGTTCATAGCTCCTTGAAAGTGGAGTCATAAGTAGATAGAATAGTGAAGAAGGTGTTTGGTATGCTTTCCTTTATTGGTCAGAGTATTGAGTACTGGAGTTGGGAGGTCATGTTGTGGCTATACAGGACATTGATTCGGCCACGTTTGGAATATTGTATGTAATTCTGTTCTCCTTCCTATCAGAAGGATGTTGTGAAACTTGAAAGGGTTCAGAAAATATTTACAAGGATATTGCCAGGGTTGGAGGATTTAAGCTATAGGAAGAGGTTGAATAGGCTAGGGCTGTTTTCCCTGGAGTGTCAAAGGCTGAGGGGTGACCTCATAGAGATCTATTAAATCATAAGGGGCATGGATAGGGCAAATAGATAAAGTCTTTTCCCTGGAGTGGGGGAGTCCAGAGCCACCAGCCTCTTTCCACAAATTTCATGGCTCTGATCGGGCCATTAATCTCTAGGGCTTTTTGCTTCAGTCACTATCATAAGCACTTTTTTTCTCAGTCTTGCTTTTTTCCCTGATATTATAGTTTCTCTTGTTAAAAGAGCTAGAGATGGTGAATGACTGTTTAAAAGGTTAAATGGGTTTTATGAGACTTGTGCATACAGTGCACAAACAGAGAGCTAGAAAAGGAACGAGATGGCAAGAGGGTGGGGAAATGGCGAATGGAAAGTTTAGTACATACAGCGTGAAGTGAGAAATGAATCCTGCCATTGGTGACTGGTTCTGCAAATACTTGGATGTGATAAAAGAATGCTACTTATGGATATTGTGTGAAGACAGCAAAGGAAGTGATGTACACAATTTTAGTGTCAAAGAAAGTTGTTGCAGTGTACCCTTGTGATACGGACATGTTGGAAGAGAAGGAATTGACAAAAGTGATTGTGGCAGAGAGTGAAAGAAATGCAAGATGGTGTGGTTGGGAGGGATAGAAAGCTCTAATCATCTTACCATTTTCTGGGAATCAATGAGCTTCCTTCTACACAGCACCAGTTTGTGGGATAATGTTGTTGACATTGAGTTGCCCTGCCACTGATGACTGCTGGATATTCAGCCTGAGGATCCTTTTGAGGTTGCTGAGAAATGCTATCTTTGCCCTTGCCCTCAAGACCCTCAGGATGGTAGCAGAAATTGCTCAGTAAAACTGGATAGCCCTGTCAATCAGGCTGAAGTAAGGCCAGGGGTTGTAACTGCTCTTCACAGAGATTTATTGTTTGCTCTGTCTTGTGTCCCTCTAATTCTCATTCTACATTAAAATGAAGATGTAAGCACACATTTGTGAGATGTCAATTAAGAATATGACATCCTAGTGTTCTAAGATTCCAAATATTGGACCAGTTCATTAATCATCGACAGAATTGAAAAACTGTTCATGGGAAGGAAAAGAATTTACAGGCAGTTATTAATTATGGGGATTCATGGGTTTGATCTAAGGTCAGAGGAGTTGGTAGGACCAGGTAGGTAAATTACTGAATGGCCAATAGGTAATAGATGATGGTTAGATCTATACCAAACATGAGAAACTAGCTACATATTATGTTCTCTAAGGTTTTGTTTGTCTTTCAAGGCAAAAATGACTGTGCTTGTCCTCTGCAGTGCTTGGTCTGTATGTAGCTGACCGTTAAGACTAATTTACACCTTGAAGGTTCTGCAGCAAATGGAACAGGATACTGCGTATAATTGAGGTTTTTTGCTGTCTCAGGATTTCCTCTTCTTGTTATTTTCTCGTTGCCTGATGTGTTTTTGGTTTTTGAAAGTGACCACACCATTTGTTTTTGTACACATCTGTAGCTGATAGTTTTTCTTGTTACTTGATCTTTAGAAATTTCCGGAGACAGCTGGAGTGCAAGAGGTTGAGTTTCTTGGTGTGACACGAGTACGCAGTGCAAATCTCAACTGTGTAGAGCAGAGTCAGCAGCAGTATGGCTCTATAGACTTTCTGTTTGTTTGGTGGAGTTACTCTTCTCCATTACAAAAATAATGTTAATAGTTACTTGTTGTCAATTCTCGCATTTGTCTGACCATCAATATTGACAGGATGAAATTGAGTCAGGACAGCAAAATGCTAATGCAGAAAATGAAGTTCTGAGAATGGCAGTAAAGGATAGTGAAAAAAACCCTAAGAATACAGTTTTTACCAGCAGTCAAGACTAGATGCTAAAAAGATAACCAATCAACAAAACTGAAAGCTCTGTTTCTGATTGTGCTCAGCACTCATAACAAATTTTATGAACTGATAGCGTAGATTAAAAAGCTTATTTAAGCAGTTACTTTAGCTGCCCTAGTGTTGAATCTTAGGAAAAGTGAGTTTGCAAAAGTGAAGATAACTTGGACACATCAGAGAGCAAGAGCAGTATTGCCAAGATTAATGAAAGTGAATCTTCTCATCGAATTCCCTCTTTCTGAAAGAAAATGGGAGTTCATGAGGTTTTATTGGAAAAGTGTGCCTAATTTTGGTTTTGTAAGTGCACTTTTAACAGATTTGTTGCAAAATATGCAAAGATAATAAGAATGCCAAACAACTTTTTAGAATTAGAAGACAATCCTAATTACTAGACTGATGTTGGCTACCATTCAAATCTTTAAAACAAGACACAAGACTTAGTGGAGAATGCAGTCTTTTTAGAAAATGGTGAATTGGGAATAGAAAAGCCAGTGGGATATTTTTCTAAGGACTTAAACCAGTATCAGAAGAAAAATTTATGGTGGAAAAGGAGAAACCGGGATTGTCATTGGCTCTTGCGTAGTGTATGCCTGGCATGATCACAAAGAAATCTTAATGCACGCTGACAATTATCCCTCAACTTTGATTGAAAATCCTGAAACTGAACAAGTAAGATTCCTTTGATGGAGACTACTAATTCAATCTTTTAAAATCTGAATTGTTCATATGCTTAAAAGGACAATGTAACTGCAGACACCTTATCAAGAATGTAAAGATATTTAATGACTTGAAATTTGAGAAGGATGTTGGCAACAATTTTTCCATTCCTGTCTAAATACTGAGTGATGGTGAATTAATAATTTTTAAATGTATTTTAATGATATTTCATCTTTCTAGGGGTGGAGGTTTGTAAGGACTACAAACGTTTAGTTGGAAATATAAACTAGAAACAAGTTAAGTAGGACTATTTTGTTGCACAAAATCATTCAGTTATTTGTTTTTAATAATTTGAAGTAACATGGAACTGTGTTGTAACTTAATGGTTAAACAAAGATATATAAATTTTGTAGAAGAAGCTAGTTTTTAAAATACTTTTTAGACACCTCGGCATCAGGTGTCTTTGAAAAACAGTAACTTAAACAGCAATTGAATTTAGATTGACTTAAACATAATTTATCACACCCTTGAGCAGCAGTTAGGATATAGACATCCAAACCCTGCAGCAAACAAAATTACTATCTCTCTGCTTTTCATCAGAAAAGAATTAATATATATCAACTTTGCATAAAGAGAAACATTTCTAATTCAAGCTGAGATTTAGTTCCAACTGACTGAACACCTCTGCATAGTATTATTTCCAAAAATCAAAATGAATGGAGCCACCTCATTCTACCCTTTCGGCATGGACTTTGATCCAGTTTTTTTTTTACCTTTTTGACATATATTTTCCACTCACAATACCCCTAAAAAGATGGTTTGTCTCATTTACCTGATGACCCTGTTTGTGAATGAATTTGTGTGTGTTGAATTTTAAAGGTAGTATAGTTTATGTTTGTATTTAATTAATTCATTAATTGTCTTTGCCACATGTTAGAGGATGTGTTTGTTAAATAGGCTTTTGGTATTTCTTGTTTATTAGCGAATGCCAGTGTGAGTTTATTTGATTGAAGTCAATGATCACTGTCAGGCCTTAACTATTCTGGAGATTATAATTGTTGTATGTCACACTTGTGATGGCCCATGGAATGGTGGGGCCTAATTTCCAATGCATTATTCCCACCAGGGTCAGGACAGAAGGATGCTCACTCTTGTGATTATGTCTAGAATAAAGTGGCATGTTTTATAATTAGGGGTTGCATGTTTAGGACAGAGGTGAGTGGAAGTTAGACCTCTCAGGGTTGGGCGATTTTAGAACTCTGTGCCTTAGAGGATGTTGGAGACAGGGCCATTGAATAATTTTATGGTGGGGCTGGATAGATTCTGGTTGAACAAGGGAACTAAAGGGTTAAATGAACATGCAGAAATGTAGAAAGCATAAACAGGTCAATCACGATCTTATTGAATGGTGGAGCATTCTTGAGGGGATGAAGGCCTATTTCTGCTGTTAACTCATAGGTTCATATCTACAATATCATTGTGTGATCAAATAAGTTTGACTGAAAGATATTACGGTGTCATTGTCATTAAAAAAACATGCGAGGACTTTTGTCATACATATTTTTTCAGATACTGCGCTCTTGCAAAGCTATATTGTTGAAAATGGGCACAAATGTTAATCTTCAGCGAGGATTTTGTTGCAAGGAGGTTGATGGAGAGGTCTTTACGTAATTCCATGCATTAACAGCTGTATGCATTATTAATTCAACTGGGTTTATGAGCTATTATAGGCTTCTAAAGCCAAGAGACATCAACTCTTCCTACCTTTGAAATAACCTACTTTGGCAACTCAAACACTAAGGGGGTCACATGATGCATTACATTTGTCCTGGCTGACAATCCTTCCAAGCTGTAGGCAACATTAGCTTGAGCTGTCCCTTCACATTAACGTCACATTAGTATGGCTCTCTGAACATACCAAATTGAATAATCTGAGCAGAGCCAGACAACACATTTCTTTCAGCTTGCTGTGTATTTTTAAATTACAACATGGTTATCCATTTTTTCCAATTATCTTTTGATTGTTTTTCTTCATGGTAAGAAGTGTACTCCAGAAATGAAATTATATCCATCAAACATCTTACTGAACTATTTTTAACAGATGCACAGCAGAAAAGTGCATTATGGTGAATTATTCCTGACAGAAGATGTAGTGACTGATAGGAGCACAACCTTTCTAAAATTATAATGAAAAGAGTACAGTGGATTGTCCGAGCAAAGAAAATAAAGGGAAGTCTATTATCCAGTGGTTAGTAAAAGAGATAGACATCTATTCCCAAACTCCCATTTGTGGAGCCCAATCCTTATTGCTCAGTAATGCAGAATATTCATTGACATTCTCAAGAGGCATATATTTCAATAATATATTAAGTCACTACAAGTAAATTGACAATTTGGGAGGTTTGCGATTCTTTAGCGCACAATTTTGACTTCAATGAGGATAATGTCAACAAATTAAAATGTACAGCTCTAAAATAAGGGCATCATTATAGCTATCAAAAGAAAATAGTGCTCCATTGAACAAAGCCATGTGTTGGATAACACAGCTGATGGTATACTGTAAAATAGTAATTTAGGAACAGCCGACATAGCATTGGAAGTAAATATATATTTTCTTAATTTAAGGCTTAGTGCAAAAGGAATTAATTCACATTCAGTTTAGGATCTGGAATATTTTAAACCTGAACCCATAAATTTAATTAAATCATAGGGTTTGTCTTGCTGACAATAATAGAGGGACTCTTCAGCAAATCAGAGTGTCATTCCGAAGCTTCAGTAGTTTGAGGGCATGAATGACATCATCCACATGTGGAAAAGTAGTTAGTAGTTTGTAGCTGAAGAGTAATTAATACATGTTGCATACTGATTGCAGAAATGCTTACATTTGTTTTTTTTTATGTTTGATTTAATATTTTTTATGCCCTTATTGTCTCTCTCCTCTGGCAGAATTATTTAACGTGAAAGCTTCAAATATACAACATTGTATCATTATCATTTAGCAAAAAAACGCTTAAATTTCAGAAGAACATGACAAGAAATTTTAGAAGTAAAATAGAGGTGATGCTATGATTTTTTGGAAATTGTTAAATCTTCAACAGCCTTTTGAAATTCCTTATTATACGCTGTTAATCGTCACTTTATCCAGTTAAAGGTTATCTATTTAGAACTTCTTTTAAAGTAACAGAGACAGGAATTTGACAAAAGTATCTGAAGTGTTTATATGGTATTATAATTTTCAAGCTCTTCTTTTGAAGGGAAGCAATGAAATCGGGATAATGTCACGGGACTAGTAATCTAGAATCCCAGTCTGATGGTCTGGGGAAATGGGCTGGAATCTTGATTTTTTTAGGCTAAATGTGTATATGGGCAGAAAAGTGAGGTCTGCTTCTGCCTTGGATTGGAATGAATTTTTTGCTCAATTAAATTCTTCTCAGCTCATTGCCTGTACAGATAAAACGCCAAATGCTATCTGCACGTGGGCAGGAGAACAAAGTACCAATGTGGTTTAAACAAAAGCCAAACCTAGGTGGAATCAACATTTTACTCAAAGGCAATGAAATCAGTTGCCCCTTACAGAGACATTAAAAGACCCTTATTTGCTAGTTTGATTCACACCATTATGAGAATTCTCACACATCGGAGATGAAATCTCAGATACAATTATCAAGCCTGAAAACATAACTTCCACAGACATGGAAGATACAAGCAGTTTGCATTCAAGCAGCTTTTTTTTGTCAGAATAAATGAAATGGATTTTAAATGATTGCAAAACTGAGCACAGCCTTTCTTTCTCTCTCCATGGTGACCACCTCTTCAATGTCACTGTTTCAAAATTCTGCAATTGCCTTCCTAACAGCATTGTCGATGCATCTATCCACCATGGATTTCGGCAGTTCTAAAGAGCAGTTAGGTATGGGTAATAATTGCTGGCCGAGCAATAACTTCTGTGAATAAATGAATTTCAGAGGTGACTGAGTGGCTTATATTCATTGGGCTGCACATGCCATGCTATGTAAATGCTAATCTTAGGCAGATTGTCATCATAGGTCTTCTTCTGATATGGTCAACTTATTGTGGGATGGTTCAAAATCAGTAGTGAGCCAACAACTAGTTTTGCATCTTGCTTAATATAACTTTGAGTAGTTTATAGGTTAGATTGTGACCTTGAATGCCATTTTTGTGAATTTATCATCTAAGACCAACTTGGCAAAGTTTTCAAATTTAGGATGATGAAAGTAATAGAAATTTCAAACAATTTTTCAATAAATATATAATGAGTAAGTGCTACTGATTACTGACAAAGATAGTGTAACAAGACACTATGACTGGTTTGAAAAAGGCAATATAAAATCTCCTGTTAGCAAATATGCTTCAGGCTTATCTGATTTAGATATGTACCAGTGAGGTTGGATGGATAGACTAGATGAATCAATGATTTTATTGAAATTGATTTGATGTTACCATGACTACTCTGCAAATGTACCACACTGTGGGAGGAGTAAGAGAGACAATATATTTTAGACTTAAGCCTTTATAGATTTGTTTTCATGTATTTCAGCTTATTTTCATGTTAAATCAGCTGCTTGATTTAATATTACCCATGGCTTCATCTTTACCTACTTCATAACTTTTCCAATTAAAGTAGAACATACTTTGAACTTCATCTTTATCACTTAATTTGTAAGTCTTGTATTCATATCTGTTACTCCTCTTTGAATCTTTAACAATGCAAAACCTATTTTTGTCTGAAATGTCACATGATATTCTATGTTAAGCTTGGACTTTTCTCTCTGGAGAGAAGGAGGAAGAGAGGAGACCTGATCGAGGTGTACAAAATAATGAGAGAAATAGATAGAGTCAATAGCCAGAGACTTTTCCCCAGGGCAGGATTGACTGGTATGAGAAGTCATAGTTTGAAGATATTAGGAGGAAGATATAAAGGAGACATCAGAGGTAGGTTTTTTACACAGAGAGTTGTGAATGCATGGAATGTGTTGCCAGCTGAGGTGGTAGAAGCGAAGTCATTGGGGACATTTAAGCGACTGCTGGACGTGCACATGGATAGCAGTGAGTTGAGGGGTGCATAGGTTAAGTTACTATATTTTACATTAGGATTAAGTCTCGGCACAACATCGTGGGCTGAAGGGCCTGTTCTGTGCTGTACTTTTCTATGTTCTATGTTATATGATAATTGGCAAATCAACACAAGGTACTCATGTAAAGTTTATATAATAATTATAATCTGATAGCCATTACAAAGGCATGTTGCAGGATAACAAAGATTGGGATTTGGATACTAAAGGATATAAGATTCTTAGGAAGAACATGAAGTGAGGAAAAGTAGGAAGGGCTCTGGTAATTATAACTTTCTCAGAAAGTTCAGACAGCCTGGATATAAAAAGAGTTTTGGGTAGAGATGAGAAATTATAAAGCAAGACGTTATTTGTGGGTGTGGTGAGTACATGACTCCTAACAGTAACCACATGGTAAGGTAAGAATTAAAGTAGAAATAATGAACTAAAAATATTGGGATTCTCCAAACTTTCTGCTCGGATTTCAGCTCTCTGACATCCATTGAATTTTAGTTTTATGAGAAACAAGCAAAGAATATCATAAAAGTCTAGTGATCACATGGGGACTTTAATCTGCATATGGCCTTGCAAAGTCAGATGGGGGAAAACAAAAGCTTAGATGAGGAGTTCATAGAATGATTTCTTCACTCAGCACGTTGTGGTGCCAGCCAACAACAAGCTTTACTAGGCCTGGTATTGTGCAATAAGACAGTTAACATTAATGGCCTTATAATGAAAACCAATGTCCTTTAGATGACAGCAGTCATAACACAATATAATTTTACGTTCAATTTGAGGGAGAGAAGCATAAGTCTGGGGTGATTATTCTTAAATTAAACAAGGAAATCCAGGGATGGGCAATCAATGCTGGCCCAACAGAGATTCCCGTATCCTGTGAGTGAATCATACAAGAAAAGGCATCAGAACTAATTGTAATGAACTGGAAAATTAGGCAAAGGAATTGACATATAAAGGTGCAGAAGCAGGTATTTATGGGAATTTTTCAGAATGCAAAAAATCAATATAATCCAAAGGGAAGGGAAAAGTCCAAGGAATTTTTTTAACTTAAAACATTAACTATATCATTTAACCTATATAAAAACTAAGATATAATTGTGCAAAGATGAGTATTTTGAAGATTGCGCAAAATATAAAAATCAGAAACAGCAGACGAGGCAGTGAATGAAGGAAAAATTAAACTGTGACGGAAAAGCTAGCTGGAACTGCACAAATGAACGTACTTCCAATGCTTAAAAAAAGGACAGGGTTCAAAGAATGAGCATTAGTCCTCGAGAAAGGAAGTCTGGGGAAACAACAAAAGAAATAAAAATATGGCAGAGCACTTGAGAGGGTATTTTGCATTGGTTTTCATTGCAGAGGATGCAAGTATTATTCCATAAGTAAGTCAGGAAATGGAAAGGAGGGAGGAATTCAAGACAAATAGAAGCACCAGTGACGCTGAATAAATTTGATGGAGTTGCAGCTGACAAGTCCCACGTCATGATAAACTTCAGCTTTGAAACTTAAAACAAGAAATGTCTAATAAGTAATGCATTAACAGTTGATGCTGTATTTAAAGGGGAATCAGAACATGTTGTTACTTAGATTTCTGGAAGATCCTCAATAAGTTGCAACACCGAAGGTTATTGTGGAAAATAGAAACATATGAAGAAGTGGTTAACATTTTGGTAATGGACAGAGAATTGGTTGCTTAACAGAAAAAGGAGAGGAGGCATACATGGGTCGATTTCCTTTTGGCATGATGTGAGGAGTCGGGTTCCACAGGGATCAATGCTCCAGCCTCAATATTTTAACAATTTATAGATAAACCAGATTAAGCAACTGAACATACGGTTGCTAAATTTGCTGATGACACCAACATAGATAGAAAAGTAAGTTATACAGAGGGATAAGGAGTATGGAAAGGGCTATAAATATGTTAACTTGATAGGCAAAGATTTGGCAAATGTATTCTTATGTGGGAAAATGCAAAATTGTCAACTTTGCAGGAAGGATAACACATAGCATATTATCTCAAGGATTAGAAATTTCAGAGTCCTGAAATGCAGAGAGATCTAGCTGTTCTTGTGCATGAATCATACAGTTAGTATGCAGGTTCAACGAATAATTAGGAAAGCTAATAGAAAGTTCCTGGTTACTGTTAAGGGAAGTGGACACAAAAATAGGGAGGTTATGCTGCAGTTACATCAGGCAATAACAAGGCTGCATCTAAGATCTGTATACAGTAAATGATCTCCTCATTTAAGAAAGAATGTAACTGGATCAGAAAGAGTTCAGAAAAGATTTACTAGACTTATAGTGGAAATTGCCAGATCGTTTGTGAGGTAAAGTTGGACAGGCTAAGCTTGTGCTCGCTGGAGGTTAGAAGAGTAAGAGATTCCTCAGTTCTCCACTGCTTGCATTGGCTAGCTATACTGTCTGATCCTTATCTTCTCAGTGGAGGGCCTGGTAGTCCCCTGTGGATAGGGTGCCTCTCTCCTCATTGCCAACTCCTGTACACTGTCTCCACTGCTTTCCAGTTTGGAGTTAACTTACTGCAGAAAGTGTCTGACATCTTCAATTGACTTGACAGGGTAATTATGGAGTGGATGTTTTCTCTTGAGGGAGCACTCAGAACCAGAGGTCATTGTTTAAAAATAAGGCATCAAAGACAGAGACGAGGAAAAACATTTTCTCATGTGAGTCTTTTAGAACTCTCTCTCATAAGGTGGTAGGAGCAGAGTCTTTGTGAATATTTTTAAGGCAGAAATAGATTGATTTTTCATACGCCAGGAGATAAAAGGCTACTGGGGCTAAGCAAGAATGTGGAGTTTATATTACAATTAAATCAGCCATTATCTTATTGAATGGTAGAGCAGGCTTGAGGGGCCAAGTAGTCTACTCCTGCTCTTAGTTCATATGCAAGCCAAAATAATTGATTTCAATTAGTAATGCGGTAGTGGAACATACCATCCCTACCCACATGTATTTACATTCACCCCCTCCCCCCACCACCCCTGTTCAAGGGCCTTTGTCCAGCAAGGGATGTTCCTGTCCTGGTTTTGTACTGGCTATGTGCATGTACAAAGAGAAGTGAATGTGAGACTCGCAGTAGTGCTAAGTGTATGAGGGTGAGGTGAAGCAATAAATGTAAACTTTGAGTTACAATTGGTTTTGTAACAACTATAAATACTGGAGCAATGTGTGAGACTACTGGTTCTGCTGAAAGGATATGACATTTGTAAATGCCTTCACTGAGTTTGAGCACTCGTACATGAGATCATTGAAGGTTTTCTTGTGCTACATCCAGTTACTCAGTGCTCCACTGCTTGCATTGTTTAGCAATACTACCTGATGTTGTGGTTCTGTTCGCCAAGCTGGGAATTTGTGTTGCAGACGTTTCGTCCCCTGTCTAGGTGACATCCTCAGTGCTTGGGAGCCTCCTGTGAAGCGCTTCTGTGATGTTTCCTCTGGCATTTATAGTGGTTTGTCTCTGCCGCTTCCAGTTGTCAGTTCCAGCTGTCCACTGCAGTGGCTGGTATATTGGGTCCAGGTCAATGTGTTTGTTGATAGAATCTGTGGATGAGTTCTAGGACTTCTCTGGCTGTTCTCTGTTTGGCTTGTCCTATAATAGTAGTGTTGTCCCAGTTGAACTCATGTTGCTTGTCATCTGCGTGTGTGGCTACTGAAGATAGCTGGTCATGTCGTTTCCTAATGAAGGGCTTTTGCCCGAAACGTCGATTTTACTGCTCCTCGGATGCTGCCTGAACTGCTGTGCTCTTCCAGCACCACTAATCCAGAATCCGTGTCGTTTCATGGCTAGTTGGTGTTCATGGATATGGATCATTAGCTGTCTTCCTGTTTGTCCTATGTAGTGTTTTGTGCAGTTCTTGCATGGGATTTTGTACACTACGTTGATTTTGCTCATGCTGGGTATTGGGTCCTTTGTCCTGGTGAGTTGTTGTCTGAGAGTGGCAGAGACAAACCACTATAAATGCCGGAGGAAACAATACAGAATTGCTTCACAGGAGGCTCCCAAGCACTGAGGGTGTCACCTAGACAGGGGACGAAACGTCTGCAACACAAATTCCCAGCTCGGCGAACAGAACCACAACAACAAGCAGCTGAGCTACAAATCTTCTCACAAACTTTGAATACTATTTGATTCTAATCTTCTCAGTGTCTTTTCAGAGGGCCTTATAGTCCCACGTAGATACGTCTCTCCTCATGGCCAATTCCTGCAAACAGTCTCCAGTGCGTTCCATTTAACTAACTGCAGAAAGTGTTTTAGATGGTGTTAGATCTGCATTTGTCCAGGGTGAATTATTTTAGATAATTTCGTGTGCTCCTTATTGAAGCAGGCGGGATGTTTTGGGGGTGACTCAGCGAATGATGTGATGAATGAGCTGGAATTTCTTGTCTCTGATGGAATTTTCAGGGGTCGAAGGTTTCAGATGCCATATTTAAAGGTCAGCCAGACCCCACTTCACTCACTGCAAACCAGGAGCATGCCACTCTACCAGTGGTGGTCCATTGTACAGTGAAGAAAGGTTTACTATAGACACAGAGTTGGTCCCTTGATTCAGTGACATTCTTCAATGGAGTCACTGATAGAACAAACATCCTCTTTCCTGGGGGTGGCATCAGCAGACCATCCCATCCAATCTGTCCAGCCTTGGACCAAACAGCAGCATTGCCCCTCATGAATGGGACCGGCAGCAATGCAGTTTACAAACCTCAACATCATTTGCATGATGTGCACTCAAGAGCTCACACCAACCTCATGTTGTTGTACTACTAACTTTTCCTGAGTACTGAACTTCCTAGTTCTGGAGCTCCATCCATCACTGTCTACTTACACCATGTGGACTGCAACAATGCAAAAAGGCAGCACACCACGACCTTCTCAATGGCAATTAGGGATAGGCAATCAACATTGGTCCAGCCAGCCATACCCACATCCCATAAATGAAAAGCCATTTGATTACTTCATTGTCATTCTGAAAAATAAGGAACTGAAAAATCAGGCCTGAGTTCCTTTGATAATTGCTTTACTAAGTACCAGAATGGGGTGATAGGACTGCATTGTGAAACTGAAATGTATACATTAAGCTTATGCACTTCATGCCAGAAGTGTAACAGCTTGTGACAGTGAAACTAATTTATAATTTATTCCTTACATTTCTGAGCTTTTCTATGATCTGAAAGATTTGCTATTTCTCTGGTGTAATGTACAGCTCAACTTTGTTCAATTTATTGAATGCACATGTAGGATTCATGCTATATGAACCAAGCTGGAATGAACTTGACAATATCACATTGTACTGAAGCTCTACATTCTATTTCACACTCTATCTTTAAATGATATATAAGTTACATGATGAGAGTCTTTGCCGGTAATTTTCCATCCTTGAGGCAGTGGAGAAAGCATGAAAACTCATTTGAACTACAGAGGTGGCATTTCTTGCCCAAAGCACTGGTCTTGTAGCAGGCCTCTGGCTCCAATGCCACCTTATTCTGCTGTCAGGAAGTTACCGTTACTGAGTTGACCACCTCAGTGCTCAGCAGAATGTCAGTCCAATGCTGGCAAGGTGCTGCATAGCCCTTTCCTTCCCCTCCATCGGTGTTACTTTCTGGAACATTCTTAGAATTATATAGAATTCTGAGAACAACATTTAGGGACATAAGGGTGGACTACTTTGGCGACAGTGACCACAATTCGGTGACTTTTACTCTAGTGATGGAGAGGGATAAGTGTGCACTACAGGACAAGAGTTATAACTGGGGGCAGGGAAATTATGGTGCGGTGAGGCATGACTTAGGATGCATGGCTTGGAAAAGTAGGCTTCAAGGGAAGGGTGCAATCGATATGTGGAGCTTGTTCAAGGAGCAACTATTGAGTGTCCTTGATAAGTATGTACCTGTCAGGCAGGAAGGAAAGGGTCTTGTGAGGGAGCCGTGGTTTAATAAGGAATTGGAATCCCTTGTTAAAGGGAAGAGGGCGGCCTATGTAAAGATGAGGCGTGAAGGTTCAATTGGGGTGATTAAGAGTTATAAGGTAGCCAGGAAGGATCTATAGAGAGAGCTAAGAGCAGCAAGAAGGGGACATGAAAGTCCTTGGTTGGTACGATTAGGGACAGCCCAAAGGCTTTCTATAGGTATGTCAGGAATAAAAGAATGACTAGGGTAGGAATAGGTCCAGTCAAGGATAGTAGTGGGAGGCTGAAGAAATTGGGGAGACACTGAATGAATACTTTTCGTCAGTATTCACTCAAAAACAGGACATTGTCGCCGATGTTAATATTGAGTCACAATTAATTAGAATGGATGGCTTTGAGGTATGTAGGGAAGAGGTGTTGGAAATTCTGGAAAGGGTGAAAATGGATAAGTTCCCTGGGCCTAATGGCATTTATCCTAGGATTCTCTGGGAAGCAAGGGAGGAGATTGCAGAGCCATTGGCCTTGATTTTTATGTCCTCGTCTACAGGAATAGTGCCAGAAGACTGGAGGATAGCAAATGTGGTTCCCTTGTTCAAGAAGGGGAGTACGGATAACCCTAGTAACTATAGGCCGGTGAGTCTCACTTCTGTTGTGGGCAAAGTCTTAGAGAGAATTGTAAGGAATAGGATTTATGAACATCTGGATAGGAATAATGTGATCAAGGATAGTCAGCATGGTTTTGTGCAGGGCTGGTTGTGCCTCACAATCCTTATTGAATTCTTTGAGAAGGTGACTGAGGGTAAAGCGGTAGATGTGGTGTATATGGATTTTAGTAAGCTGTTTGATAAGGTTCCCCATGGTAGGCTACTGTAAAAAATATGGAGGAATGGCATTGAGGGTGAGTTGGAGGTTTGGATTAGGAATTGGCTGGTTGGAAGAAGACAGAGGGTAGTAGTTGATGGTAAAGGTTCATCTTGGAGTGCAGTTACGAGCGGTGTTCCGCAAGGATCTGTTTTGCGACCATTGATGTTTGTCATTTTTATAAATGACCTGGAGGGGGGGCTAGAAGGTTGGGTGAGCAAGTTTGCAGATGATATGAAAGTCAGTGGAGTTGTTGACAGCGAGGAAGGATGTGGCAGGTTACAGCGGGATATAGATAAGCTGCAGAGCTGGGCAGAAAGGTGGCAAATGGAGTTCAATGTAGGTAAGTGTGAAGTGATTCACTTTGGTAAGAGTAACAAGAAGATGGAGTACTGGGCTAATGGTCGGATACTTGGTAGTGTGGATGAGCAGAGGGATCTTGGTGTCCATGTACACAGATCTCTGAAAGTTGCCACCCAGGTAAATAGTGCTGTTAAGAAGGCATATGGCGTACTGGCTTTTATTGGTAGAGGAATTTAGTTCCGGAGTCCTGAGGTCATGTTGCAGTTGTATAAGACTCTGGTGCGGCCGCATCTGGAGTATTGTGTGCAGTTTTGGTCGCCATACTATAGGAAGGATGTGGAGGCACTGGAATGGGTGTAGAGGAGGTTTACCAGGATGTTGCCTGGTATGGTAGGAAGATCGTATGAGGAAAGGCTGAGGCACTTGGGGCTGTTTTCATTGGAGAAAAGAAGGTTTAGGGGTGACTTGATAGAGGTGTACAAGATAATTAGGGGTTTAGATAGGATTGACCATGAGAACCTTTTTCCACTTATGGAGTCAGATATTACGAGAGGGCATAACTTTAAATTAAGGGGTGGTAGGTATAGGACAGATTTTAGGGGTAGATTCTTTACTCAGCGAATCATGAGTTCATGGAATGCCCTGCCAGTAACAGTGGTGGACTCTCCCTCTTTATGAGCATTTAAACGGGCATTAGATAGGCATATGGAGGATAGTGGGCTAGTGTAGGTTAGATGGGCTTGGATCGGTGCAACATCGAGGGCCGAAGGGCCTGTACTGTGCTGTATTTTTCTATGTTCTACGTTCTATGTACTTCCGGTGTCTGGACTTTTAGGGATGGGGAGTGTATATCTGTAAATATAACATGTAAGCAATGTAATATGGATTGTCAAATTTTGGTCTATTTAAATTGAGTACTTCTTTTTTCAACAGATATACCAATGGAGTAATTGAAAAGAATGTTGTAAATGTGGTGCACATAAAAAAGGCTTTCAATAGGACAGTGCAGGAAATGTGTGTCAAACTTTAGCTGATATGGTTTAAGGGGAATCTTCACAGTGAGAACTGAGATTTGATTGCCAAGAAGTATTGCTTTAGGATGGATAAGGATCACTTGATTATCGAAAGATCGGAAATGGTATACGCTTTGTAGGTGATGTGGATTTAGAAATGGTGAACACAATATTTTAATATGTTACTGGTGGAAAAAGTAGTGTTCAATCAGGTGTGAAGAGGATTATGTAAGACTTCTGAAAGATTGTAACTTACTGTGGTAAAGCAGAAGATAATATATTTTGGGAGGAAAACATGAACAATGTAACCACAACATCTTTTTAAAGCCACATCTTTGTAAATACACATTTCTTCAAGCTACAAAAAAGGCCAACATCAATTTGAGTTTTATAAATGAGGCATTGGTAACAATACCAAATGTACATATTAAATTTGAACAAGGCAATGATTAAGCCACAGTTGAATTACGTGTGTGGTTTTAAGGCACCTCATTGTTGAAAGAAAGAGCATTTAGCTTAGAGTATTATTACTCTTCAGTGGAAGATGGGTTTATCGGCATGGATAACATTTGTTGCTTATCCCTAATTATCCTTGGAAAGTGGTGGGGCGCCACATTCTTGAACAGCTGCAGTCTATGTGGTGTCAATACACCCCCAGTGTTGTTAAAAAGGGAGTTCCAGGTTTTTCACACAATAGCAGGGAAGGAACAGTAATGTAAATCCAAGTCAGGAATATGAGTGGCTTGAAGGGGAGTTTACAAATGTTGCTGTTTCTACATATTCATGAAATTGTCCTTCTCGGTGATAAAACGTCACAGGTTTGGAAGATGCTGTCAAAGAAACCTTGGTTACATTCTCTCGTATATCTTGTAGATGGTACATAATGGGGCCACTATGTTTTGGTGGTGAAGTTAATCAATTTAAAATTTCTGCTCAGAATGAATCTAAATTTGGGAATGATTTTATATCAACTTTCAGGGAAAATGAATACGTATTGGAAGCAAAGGAAGAAATAAAACTGTAGTAGCAAAGAGTTGACAAATGATAGTGGGCCAAATTACCATATGTACCATAAATGTTCTTCGTTTATTTAAGCATTTATTGATGTTTCCATTAGAAGATTTTGAGGTTTCCCATCAGCTTGCATATGTAATGAAAATATACCCATCAGGCAACTTGTTATGGGTAAAGTGTCTTGCCAGCTGTGGAACTGGAGTTCTATATTCAAGTTTAAATCATATTAAAAATCTTAAAGCATGTTTTAAAAATTAAATATTTTCTCACGTTATTGGAAACTTTTGGTGAATGAATAACCACTTGCATTATTGAGCAAATTATCATCAAGGTACTTCACAGAGGCAGAGCTGAGGGTTTCAGTAAAAGACAAATTGAAGTCAGAGTAAAGGCGAGGGATATTATGCAGGTATAAGGCTGGCTTTTGACATGATGAATATCTGTCTGAAAACTTTAGCTTAAAATCAAATGGGATACTGTGTTGGTGGAAAAGAGGGCAGAATTTTCTCACTCTGATCGCTGTCAAAATGGACCATGAGTTGGTTATGAACACATCAAATTCTTCAATGGGGTTTCCTATTGCTTCATAGTCGAGATATAGCCATTAGCATCATTCCTTCATTCTTCTCACTCAATCAGGGAAAGTAAACAGGATGACATTTCAAGTTTGTCAAAGGTAGGCTTCCTGATAAATGGGCCAGGCCCTAGGTTGGAATGAGTCATGGTGACATGGCTGCAGTGAGCACTGGAATGGAGAAGAGATCCTGATGAAGGGCTTTTGCCCGAAACGTCAATTTTCCTGCTCCTTGGATGTTGCCTGACCTGCTGTGCTTTTCCAGCACCACTCTAATGTAGACTCTGATTTCCAGCATCTACAGTCCTCACTTTTGCCTAGGAGATCTGAGAAAGCTGTTTCTGCATTTTTCACTATTTTGTGGAAGTCCTGTATTGAGACCTGACAGCTCTCAGTGAAATAAGCTATGTCAAGGCTGGAAGGAAGAGCATGACAAATGTGACTGAAGAAATTGTCAGTCTGAACATTATCTCTCCATCTTGATGATAAGAGATGAGGAGGGTCTTGGACCTCAGTGGGAGATTGCTGACAGACAATGATTCTTTCCAAGAATTGTGCAGTGGAAACGCCTAGAAGCATCACGCCTTGCAGCAGCTCCACTCATTTTTCTGTCTCTGCTGGCATTTCAGACCTTGCTGATGCAACCAACACTCAGACTTACTCTTATTCTATTGCCCTTACACAGCCACGTCCCACAGTCTACCTCTACAAATGTTGTCCTTCCCTACTTTCCACACAAGCTGTTTTATACATTCACCATTCCTCTCCTTGGACAACTTCCGGAAGAAACAGAAACTTGGGGTGAAATCATGGGGGGAGTTGTTGACCCTCCAATGACAGACAGTCTGTATTCTGTTGGTAATGGCTGCTTATCTGAGAAGATCGTCTTATTATAGGAAGCTGCAGATGTCAGGTAAGGCCTGCCATTAAAAGTGGAATTTCATGAGACATTGCTGCTCCTGTTATGATCCATATGCCTGTTGTCCCAGTGTTGAGGTTTCACCTCTCGAGAGTTTGAATCTCTACGACCATCCCTTTGTCCTGTGCTGCAGCTAATCACATGGGAAAAGACCATTTGCCACTCTAATGTTGCCTCTGCCCCTGCTGCAGTTTCTGTTGTCATTGCCTCGCTGACCCCTTTTCATGTTCTTCATCAAAGGTGTAAGTTGGAACTGCATACATGGGTCCCATGCTGTGGTTAAGGCTCACAGAGTGCAAGTGCAGCTGAGGGGAGCATAGTTTAAAACAGCTAAAGTTACTTCCAGGAATTTGATAATCTGACCCAGGAAGCATTCGCTGAGAAAGAGTAGCTTCCTCTTTCTTTGCCATGGCTGAGGCTCTTCAGATTCATGCATCGAAGGTTTCTCAAACCGACACGGTAAACACTCGCCATCGTACACTTGCTTTCATGATCCTGACAGGTGCTGACAGTTTGGGAACTAGATCTTCAGATTGTTTAGGTCAGAATCCTTGGTTGCAACAGAATTTACTGATTGTAATTATTATAAATTATTATAAATATTCAATGCTTTACACAACAGCTCCTTGTCTTCACACCTGTGGAGGTAACCTAGGAAGTGACTGGATCAATTCCACCCAACGTAACTCCTCACACAAACCCAAACTGGCTTCTCTTTGTCTGGGGAAATTCCCCAAAACAGGGGCTTGTTGCAGGGTGAGGGATCATGAAATCAGTCTTTCAAATATTTCTGTATCCTCTCCACTGCCTTCACAAACACCTAGTATTGTGGTCACCAGAACTGCACACAATATTCCAAATGTGGCCTAACTAATTTTCTATACAGCTGCCACATGACTTGTTGATTTTTATACCTTATGCCCTGATCGATGAAGACAAGCACGCCATAGCCCGTCTTTACCACCTTATTCACATGAGTTGCCTCTTTCAAGAAACTGGGGACCTATGTATTTAAATCCCTCTGTCTCTTCATGTTTCTAAGGGTTCTACCATTTACTGTATACTTCCCCCCTTCCCTGCACTGGACCTTCGAAAATGCATCACCTCACATTTGTCTGAATTAAATTCCATCTGCGATTTCTCTTTCAAGTTTGGCTATCAAGATCCTGCTGTAACCTCTGGTAATCCTCCTCGCTATCTATAGACTCCGTCAATCTTTATATCATCTACAAACTTACTCATCAGTCCACCTACATTAGCCTCCAACTCATTTGCATATATACAGGGGTCTCAGCACTTATCCCTAAGCACCACTGCCACAGATCTCCAGTCAGAAAAACACCCTTCCACTGCTCTCTAGGACTAAGCCAGTTCTGTATCCTTCTTACCAGCTACTGCGGATCCCATGCAACTTCACTTTCTGTATTAGCCTATTATGAGGGACCTTGAAAAAGGCCTTGTTAAAGTCCATTGGGATAGCCTTCATCAATTATCTACATCTCTTCCTCAATGAACTCAACTAATTTTATTGAGACATGACCTCCCCTTCATAAAGCCAACTGCCTATCACTAATAGGTCGATATTTTTTGAAAGATGCATAAATCCTCTTCTAAGAACCTTCACCAATGATTTTTCCTACCACTGATTTAAGGCTCACTGGCCTGTAATTGCCCAGAATATTCCTGATGCCCTTCTTAAACAAAGGAAAAACATTGACTATTCTCTTGTCCTCTAGGACCTCTCCTGTGCCTAAACAGGATACAATGATTTTGAGAAGGCTCCAGTGATTTCCTCCTTCACCTCTTTCAGTATTCTGAGACAGATCTTGTCAGGTACTGGAGACTTATCTACCTTAATGCCTTTCAAAATGCTCACTGACAACACCTCCTTTTTTATATTGACATGCCCCAGAATATCAACACATCCCTCTGTAGACTCACCATCCACCATATCTTTCTTCTTTATGAATGCCAATGCAAAGTATTCATTAAGGACCCTGCTCACTTCCTCCAGCTCCATGTGTAAATTGCCTTCTCATCCCTTATGGACCTACCCTTTCCCTAGCTTCCTTTTTGCTCTGTACATATGTATGAAACACCTGGGTGGCACGGTGGCTCAATGGTTATCACTGCTGTCTCACGGTCCCAGATTTGATTCCCAGCCTCGGGTAACTGTCTGTGTGAAGGTTGCACATTCTCCCCGTGTCTGTATGGGTTTGTTCCGGTTTCCTCCCACAATCCAAGAGATGTGCAGGTCAGGTGAATTGGCCATGCTAAATTGCCCATAGTGTTAGGTGCATTAGTCTGAGTGAAATTTGTCTGGGTGGGTTACTCTTCAGAGAGTCGGGTTGGGCTGAAGGGCCTGTTTCCACACTGTAGGGAATCTAATGTTAATCCTGTTTGCCAAGAACATTTCATGGTCCCTTTCAGTCGTCCTATTCCCTAGTTCCTTGTTTGTTTTCTTTCTGACTAACTTCGTATTTTTGTCTGTCTTCAGTTTCCTATGTAAGCCTCCTTTTTGTTCACTAAGCTCACAATTTTGCTTGTCATCAAAGGTTAGCTGATCTTGCTATCTTTATCCTTCACTTTCACAGGAGCATGTTGGCCCTGGGGTCTAATCAACTTTAAAATATTCCACATAACGGATATGGATTTATCCTCAAACAGGATACCTGCATCCCCCAATTTCTGCCTAATATGGTTATGATTGGAAGTGCCTGTGTTGGACTAAGGTGGACAAGGTCAGAAGTCACATGACACCAGGCTACAGTCCAACAGGTTTAATTGAAATCACAAGCTTTCAGAGTGTTGCCCCTTCGTCAGGCGAAGTGATGAAGGAGCAGTGCTCCAAAAGCTTGTGATTTCAAATGAACCTGTTGGACTATAACCTGGTGTTGAGTAATATGGTCGTAGTTAGCCTTCTCCTAACATAGTACTTTCACCCAAGGGCTACTCTTATCCTTGTCCATAAATAACTTAAAAGTTACAGAATTCTGGTCACTGTTCCTGAAATGCTTCCTCACTGAAACGTTAATCACCCGGCTGGACTTAATCCCCAATACCAGATTTAGTACGGCCCTGTCCCTAGTTGGACCATTTACAAATTGCTTCAAAAAACTTTCTGGGACACACCTGACAAACTGCACCCCACTCCTCCAAAATCAAAACGCTAGCACAAAGGGAATCTCAGTCAATATGAGGGAAGTTAAAATCACCCACCATAGCAATCCAGTTGTTTTTACTCTTTTTCCATAATCTGTCAACATATCTGTTCTCCTGTCATTTGTTGTCTGTTGGAAGATCTGGAGTTGTAAGCACAAACCAAGCAAATTGATTGCACACGTTCTATTCCTGAGTTCTACCCATAAGGCCTCGCTGGATGTTCTTCCTCAGTCCAACTGTGATACTCTCCCTAATCAGTAGTGCAACTCCCCCACCTCTTTTACATCCTCCTCTCTCTCACTGGAACATTTAAATCCTGAAACATTAACCTGCCAGTCTTGCCCTTCTGTTTGCCAAGTTTTAGTCACTCAAAGATCCTTGAGTGATTCCAAAAGAGTGGAGTGAGAAAGAAGCCTTCTGGCCACAATTATCTTGGTAAATGAGAAAGTATGTTTGGCATTCCCAGTGAAGTTATTCATGGAGGTGGATAGTTGGTTTGTGTGTAAAAGATTCTAGGGGAAATGAAATATTAAGACAACAGTTGCAAAGGATATAATTTGTTACTTTGATTATATCCCTCTCAGTACTGTGGCAAGGATATAAAGATTCTAAAGTAGAGTTGCAAGGAATAATTGAAATAGATCTTGGAGGCAAGATTGGAATAATTGGAGATAGCTGATATTTTGCAAAAAAAAATTGGTAGTCAGGGTATTTCTTTTGCGTGGCATATTGTTACATAGTTTTGAAGATGAGGGGGACAGTCCAGAAAGGAGAGAATAATTTGTATTGTCAGCAATATTTATGGTCCCAGAAAGAGTTGGTTTCTAGTCGGAGGTAATGAGGGCCTGAAGCAAGAGGTGGATCTAATGAATAAAATGACACTAGAATAAGTATAAAAAGAGTTGAGAGAGAAATGAGAGAAAGACATGAGTTTCTGGCCAAGGCAGTGCTTGGTGTTGATGGATAAAAGGAAGAGAGAAAAGCCAATTTAATGGTTTCAATCTCAGTGACAAAGTTGTCTCCAACCTCATGCATTATTAAAAGTGAGGATGTAAAAGAAGACTGTAGTGGAGAAGAGTCAAAATAAATCATTGGTAGTGAAACAAAATCAGTCCGAGATAATCTTTGTGCTCCCAGAGTAGCGGGTAGCTGCAATGATGTTTAATTTGACCGAACCAAATCTGGTGATGAATGGTTAACTCTGCTTTCATGTCGGGGTCCATTGGATTTAACATAGTGGTGATAAGCTTTGAGGTCTGAATTTCATGCCCCTAATGGTGGCCCAGACCATCAGTCAGAAACCCAGTGGAAACCTTTGGGTGTTTTGGAAGACCTGATGGAATTAAGTGGCTTTCAGGCAGTTAACTGTCTAGTCATGAATGTTTGCATGCTTTTAAGTGAAGAGGTCTGACGACTAAGAGATGCAAACAGAGGGCCCGAACTTCTTTAGTCCCAGAAGGTTCACTGGGAACAGTATTACTAATGGAAGAACCACAGTGCTTACTACTGAAAATATAGTAACCTCCGACCAGCCAGTTTGGAGGAGGCCCCAGAACAGATGTGATAGGGTTAGACTTAGTGAGGCCAGTTCGATAGCCACCATTGTAGTGGTTGGTCATTGTGGAGGTCAGGAAGCTTTATCACAGGCCTGGCCGTCTATGGAGCACATGGGCTCAAACAAAAACACTCTGTCACAAGACGTTGGGGAAATCACTAAGCTTTACTGCATGGCTGTCCAGCATGTTACACAGCCTCAGGCCTGCTGCTGGTCAAATGCTGGTGTGATGGAATAAGGCCATTAAATTGTCATTAGTTAACCACTTCAGGGCATCATTTGGCGAATGGGTGTCAGTGCTGTTATCAACCATCTCTGGCCCTGATTCAGTTGGCATGGGGACACTGGGAAGTAGATTACATAGAACCATAGAGTCATAAAGATGTACAGCATGGAAACAGACCCTTCGGTCCAACCCGTCCATGGCGACCAGATATCCCAACCCAATCTAGTCCCACTTCCCAGCACTTGGTCCATATCCCTCCAAACCCTTCCTATTCACATACACATCCAAATGCCTTTTAAATGTTGCATTTGTACCAGCCTCCACCACTTCCTCTGGCAGCGCATTCCATACACGTACCACCCTCTGCGTGAAAAAGTTACCCCTTAGGTCCCTTTTATATCTTTCCCCTCTCACCCTAAACATATGCTCTCTAGTTCAAAACTCCTCCACCCCAGGGAAAAGATATTGTCTATTTATCCTATCCATGCTCCTCATAATTTTGTAAACCTCTATAAGGTCACCCCTCAGCCTCTGACGCTCCAGGGAAAACAGCTCCAACCTGTTCAGCCTCTCCCTATAGCTCAAATCCTCCAACCCTGGCAACATCCTTGTAAATCTTTTTTTGAACCTTTTCAAGTTTCACAACATCTTTCCGATAGGAAGGAGACCAGAATTGCAAGCAATATTCCAACAGTGGCCTAACCAATATCCTGTACAGCTGTAACATGACCTCCCAACTCCTGTACTCAATGCTCTGATCAATAAAGGACAGCATACCAAACGACTTCTTCACTATTCTATCTACCTGTGACTCCACTTTCAAGGAGTTATGAACCTGCACTCAAGGTCTCGTTGTTCAGCAACACTCCCTAGGACCTTACCATTTGGTGTATAAGTCCTGCTAAGATTTGCTTTCCCAAAATGCAGCGCATCACATTTATCTAAATTAAACTCCATCTGCCACCTCTCAGCCCATTGGCCCATCTGATCAAGATCCTATTGTAATCTGAGGTAATCCTCTTCACTGTCCACTACTCCTCCAATTTTAGTGTCATCAGCAAACTTACTAACCATACCTCCTATGTTCATATCCAAATCATTTATATAAATGATGAAAAGTAGTGGACCCAGCACCGATCCTTGTGGCACTCCACTGGTCACAGGCCTCCAGGCTGAAAAACAACCCTCCACTACCACCCCCTGTCTTCCGAGCCAGTTCTGTACCAAAATGGCTAGTTCTCCCTGTATTCCATGAGATCCAAACTTGCTAATCAGTCTCCCATGGGGAGCCTTGCTGTACACCTTACTGACATCCATATAGGTCACATCTACTGCTCTGCCCTCATCAATTCTTGATTACTTTTTCAAAAAACTCAATCAAGTTTGTGAGACATGATTTTCCACACCACCACCGAGGTCAGGCTCACTGATCTATAGTTCCCTGGCTTGTCCTTACCACCCTTCTTAAACAGTGGCACCACGTTAACCAACTTCCAGTCTTCTGGCACCTCACCTCTGACTATCTCAGCAAGAGGCCCAGCAATCACATCCCTAGCTTCCCACAGAGTTCTAGGGTACACCTGTTCAGGTCCTGGGGATTTATCCACCTTTATGCATTTCAAGACATCAAGCACATCCTCCTCTGTAATATGGACATTTTTCAAGATGTCACTACCTATTTCCTTAGATTCTATATCTTCCATTTCCTTTTCCACACTAAAGCCTGATGCAAAATACTCATTTAGTATCTCTCCCATCTCCTGTGGCTCCACACAAAGGCTGCCTTGCTGATCTTTGAGGGGCCTTATTCTCTCCCTAGTTACTTTTTTGTCCTTAATGTATTTGGAAAAACCCTTTGGATTCTCCTTAACTCTATTTGCCAAAGCTATCTCATGAATTCTTTTTGCCCTCCTGATTTCTCTCTTATGTATACTCCTCCTGTCTTTATACTCTTCTAAGGATTCACCCGATCTATCCTGTCTGTACCTGACATATGCTTCCTTCTTTTTCTGAACCAAACCCTCAATTTCTTTAGTCATCAAATCCCCCCAGCATTCCCTATACCTACCAGCCTTTCCTTTCACCCTGACAGGAATACACTGTCTCTGGATTCTCGTCATCTCATTTCTGAAGGTTTCCCATTTTCCAGCCATCTCTTTACCTGCGAACATCTGCCCACAATCAGCTTTTGAAACTTCTAGCCTAATACCGTCACAATTGGCCTTTCACCAATTTGTAACTTCAACTTTTAGATCTGGTCTATCCTTTTCCATCATTATTTTAAATCTAATGGAATTATGGTCACTGGCCCCAAAGTGCTCCCCCACTGACACCCCAGTCACCTGCCCTGCCTTATTTCCCAAGTGGAGGTCAAGTTTTGCACCTTCTCTAGTAGGTACATCCACATACTGAATCAGAAAATTTTCCTGTGCACTCTTAATAAATTCCTCTCCATCTAAACCCTTAACACGATGGCAGTCCCAGTCTATATTTGGAAAGTTAAAATTCCCTACCATAACTACCCTATTATTCTTACAGATAGCTGAGATCTCCTTACAAGTTTCTCAACTTCACCTCAGCCTTCCCTTCACAATTTACTGCTCTCTGCATCCCGGGCCCCTGTTGACAACAGGTTTTCACTCCCCCTGACTGTCTTCGGGTGAAAAGAAGTTTCATGAATTGTGACCTATCAAGTATCAATCTCCTGTATGACTAAGCTTTGGACTGTGGCGTTTTTATAATTAATTAATGTTTTAAATTCCTCCAAAAAGAACCTAATTTATTTAAAACTGCACGGATAATTATTATATAAATGCCATTACTTTGACAAACAAGTGTAGTACACTGATTGTAACATCGCTGATTAAGGGGTTATGCCCGAAACGTCAATTCTCCTGCTCCTCAGATGCTGCCTAACCTGCTGTGCTTTTCCAGTGCTACACTTTTTGACCGATCTCCAGCATCTGCAGTCCTCACTTTCTCTCACTGACTGTAGCATGTTGAATGGTTTGGTTGTTGCTATATTCAGCTAGCTCTGTTTCTGTAATCATTCTCCTCCTCCATTATTCCCAGCTGACAATATTGGCCCTTTAATATTTATGCATTCATCTCAATGTCAGTAAAATTCTTCCATTCAAGTCCATGCCAACCCTAAATTAATGTAGACTTATTAGCTAACCCAGAAGTCAATAATTTTTTTGATGTACTTATTAACTCAACCAGGGATCATACTATTATATAATCAGAATTATTTCAGGAAATGTTACTCTGCATATAGATACCAAGCTGATTCATTGTAACTGCAATTGTAATGGTGCACATGAAGTATAGCCCATAAAGGGCAATGTAGAATTACAGGCATATGATCACATGAAGTAAGAGCAGAGGCAGACCATTCAGACTCTTGAACCTGACCTGCCGTTCAATAAGGTCATGGATGTTCTTTGAATTCCACTCTCCCATCAGCTGTCAATGACCCATGTTTCCCTTGCCTGACAAGAATCTCTCCACCTCAGCCTTCAGAATGTTCAGTGACTCCACCTCCACCACCTTCTGAAACAGAGAGTTCCAAAGCCGCATAACTCTCCATGAGAAAAGAAGTTCTCATCTCTGTCGAGAGGAGTAATGCCTCGATCTGGACTGAGCAACAACAGAAAACACCCTGTTCACATTCACCTGGTCAAGATTGTTCAGGGTCTTCAGCATTTCAATCACATTATGCCTCAGTCTTCTAAACTCGAGTTGAAGCCATCCCACTTTGTCCAGTCTATCCCCTAAGACAGCATGCTTATTCCAGGTATCAATCTCGTATATCTTTCATGAACAGCCTTACATCCTTCCTTAAAAAGGAAGAATCTGCAGAGTATTTCAGATATAGTCCTACTGATGTCCTGCATAACTGAAGCATAAAATATCTGTACTTTTATGTTCAATTCCCCTTCTAATAAAGGATGGCATCACATTAGCCCTCTTGATTACATGTTGTACCTGCATAATAACTATTTGTGACTCATGCACCAGAATTCTATGTACGCTAATCACACAGTGTTCCACAAAAAAATTATGTGGAAACATTGCAGAAAAGACTTTTACAAAACAGGTAGTGGTTTCAATGTGACATCTTTGAGGAGTTTGTAGAAAGTGACAGCAATCTTTTGTTGGGAATGTCAGAGTTCTTTCAGTGAAGCATCATAAGGCAGACCTACATATCAAACCCACAAAGGCTGACAACTCTAGATTGGACGTGACATTGGAAAACGGGTAATTAAATTTGTATCTTTACCAGAGGAAAAAAAAAAGTTGAGTACAACAAAGCTAAAAGAAAATCTAGAGGGAAGGCTGTAGAATTGGTAGTGCAACTCTAGATGAGAGGTATTAAAATGTTGAGTTTGTTCTAGCTCATTTTAAGCAGTTTAATAATTCACTATCTAACACATCAAAGTTGAGTGATGTTTGGATTTTCAATAGACAAACCCAGGAGACAGCATTTATGTTCGTCTTTTGGTATCACTACCTCCAGGGACATGGAAAACAAGCACTCTTATAGGCTCCTGACACGTATTAAGATGATATCTACACTATTTTAACCTTCTCTGAAGACAATCTACAACGAATAGCAGCATCAGTGAATTTGTGTGTGATTTTGTGCCTGTTTCTACTTCTTCCTTTATCTCCCTCATTTTCATTAAGTGGTGTTTTCCCCTCCATTCTGTCTAAGTCTCGCTGACTTTTCTACCGTCTGCTCATGAATTGAATGAATTATCTTTATTGTCAAATGAAAAGTTTGCAGTCACCATATTACAGTGTCATCTTAGGTGCAAAACTACCTCAGTACAGATACTTAAGGTCAAATTCTTAGGAAACAAAATTAGAAAAGCAAAGAAATAAACAGTCGAGCATTATAGGTCATTAAATTAGAAAAGTCAAGAAGTAAACAATTTGGAATACCAGTCTCTCCGACCCTATCCATGCCAGCACCGAGACACAATGGATACCTGCACCGCCTCACTGCTGCCGGCACCAGACCCACCAACCGATGACATTATGGGGCATGTCTACACTGCTGGGCCCATTTCACTGACTCCGCTGGACCCACACTCACCATGCGACCAAAACTACCAGGCTCTGCTGCCAGGCCAGGCTGCTCACCGGCACCGTGAGCCGGTTTTGGCTGCAGATGCCGCATTGCCAGTGCTGCCAACTTGAAGAGTCGGCTGTTGATGGCACCACCATCCCAGGTCGAATGAGGACTTTAATGGCACTGCCACTGCCGTGAAATTCTGGGAGAATGACATCGCTGCTCGACCCACCAGGACCAAAGGACAAGATAACGCATGCATCCGAACACCGCCCACCAATCACTGAGAGACTGTCCTCACCGTCCCTCGCCCTCCTATCACCAGTATAGTGTCCACACTGCCCACTGCCCTCCTAACTCCGGAAGAGTGTCATCACTGCCCCCTGCCCTCCTAACATCGGGAGAGTGACCTCACTGACCCCTGCCCTCCTATCACCAGGAGAGTGTCCTCACTGTGCCCCGCCCTCCTAGCACCAGGAGAGTGTCCTCACTACCCGCTGCCCTACTATCGCCAGGAGAGTGACCACACTCATTGCCCCCACCCTCCAATCACCGGGGGAGTATACTCACTGCCCCCCACCCTCCTGTCACTGGGAGAGTGTCCTCATTGCTCCCTGACCTCCTATCGCTGGGAGAGTGTCCTCACTGCCCACTGCCCTCCTATCACCGGGAGAGTGTCCTCACTGCCCCCCGCCCTCCTATCACTGGGAGACAGTCCTCACTGCCCCCCACCCTCCAACACCGGGAGAGTGTCCTCACTGCCCCCCGCCCTCCTATCACTGGGAGAGTGTCCTCACTGCCCCCCGCCCTCCTATCACCGGGAGACAGTCCTCACTGACCCCTGCCCTCCATTCACCAGGAGACTGTGCTCACTGCCCCCCACCCTCCTATCACAGGTCAGTGTCCCCACTGCAGTCCGCCCTCCTATCACTGGGAGAGTGACTGCACTGTCCCCTGCCTACCTATCACCGGGAGAGTGACCTCACTAACTGCCTCCCGCCCTCCTATCACCGGGTGAGTGTCCTCACTGCCCCCTGCCCTCCTATCACCGAGAGAGTGACCTCGCTGACCCCTGCCCTCCTATCACCGGGAGAGTGACCTCACTGCCCCCCGCCCTCCTATCACCGGGAGAGTGACCTCACTGCCCCTGCCCTCCTATCACCGGGGGAGTGTTCTCACTACCCCCTGCCCACTTATCACCTGGAGAGAGTCCTCACTGCCCCCCCCGCCCTCCTATCATCGGGAGACAGTCCTCACTGACCCCTGCTCTCCTATCACGGGGAGAGTGTCCTCACTACCCCCCGCCCTCTTATCACAGGGTCAGTGTCCTCTCTGCCCCCACCCTCCTATCACCGGTAGAGTGTCCCCACTGCCCCCCGCCCTCCTATCACCGGGAGAGTGTCTTTACTGCCCCCCGCCCTCCTATCACCGGGAGAGTGTCCTCATTGCGCCCTGCCCTCCTATCACTGGGAGAGGGTCCTCACTGCCCCCGCCCTCCTATCACCGGGAGAGTATCCTCACTGCCCCCTGCCCTCCAATCACCGGGAGAGTGTCCACACTGCCCCCCGCCCTCCTATCACCGGGAGAGTGTCCTCAATGCCCCCCGTCCTCCTATCATCGGGAGAGTGTGCTCACTGCCCCCTGCCCTCCTCTCATCGGGAGAGTGTCCTCAATGGCCCCCGTCCACCTATCACCGGGAGAGTGACCGTATTGCCCCCACCCTCCAATCACTGGGAGTGTGTCCTCAATGCTCCCCGCCCTCCTACCACCGGGAGATTGTCCTCACTGCCCTATGCCCTCCCATTACTGGGAGATTGTCCTCGCTGCCCCCCTGCCCGCCTATCACTGGGAGAGTGTCCTCACTGCCCCCTGCCCTCCTATCACCGGGAGAGTGTCCTCACTGACCCCTGCCCACCTATCACCGGGAGAGTGTCCTCACTGCCCCCCGCCCTCCTATCACCGGGAGAGTGTCCTCACTGCCCCCTGCCCTCCTATCACTGGGAGAGTTTCCTCACAGCCCCCCGCCCTCCTATCACTGGGAGAGTGTCCTCACTGCCCCCTGCCCTCCTATCACTGGGAGAGTTTCCTCACAGCCTTTCTCCCTCCTTTCATGTGTGTCTAGTAAATTTAAGTTTGTGTCTGTTGCTTCGGAAGCAAATGGTCGAAAATTTCAAGCAACAGCTAATTGCTTCCTTCTTGTCCATTGATGTGCGCTTCTCTTTTTTCTTCTGTACACCTGAATAAGACGCCCGTGTGTGTTAGGGAAAGAAAACTCTGCAAATTCAAATGCTCCCGTTGGGTATGCATTAAACCTATTCCTACACTACACAAAGGTGTGGGTTGGCTAGAGAAGAAACGTGATTAGATTGTGAGAGTGCAGAACCTGATCCAAAGACAAATGATAGTTGGCAGTGACAACAAGCAAGTCGTGCTGGCAAGGATCATGAGCAGCAATGAGTGCTCTTCAAAAGGATTGTTACAAGGTGTATTCTTGCTTCTCCTTGTTTTATTTTACAACCTTGCCTTTATGTTTGCAGTCTGTAAGGACCACCTGTGAAGGCAAAAATCAACTTGGTTTCCTTAGTCAACATTGGTGCTGCCTGCCTGTACCAAAACCAGCCTTGTAGAGGGACATGAAACTCAACTCAATCTCATTCTTGAATGTGCACCAAGCCTAAGGCATGTTGGGTGTAAGCAAAGGGTGCCCGGTGTTGAACTCTATGAATATGATGTTTACTACTCCTCATTTTACAATGACTGTTCACATTCGAGGCTTTGGGGACCATTTTTCACAGTCAAAAACAATCATTGCAAACTCCAATCTAGGTTATTAATCTCCAATAATTTCTAGTGATAGATAAACAAAATTAAGACAGCAAGAATTATAATTAAAATGAACAATTTGACTTGCAGGTAATTTTATGTAATTGTATTTCGAAGGCTGTGAATGGTGAAATGTGATTATTTTCCACAATTGCGTTGACCATCATTTACCCTTTTCTTTGTCATTTATGAGGTACTGAATAAGCAATGCTTTGTATCTTGGGATACATAACACTCTATTCCTTGTAATTAAAGTGCTTAGAACTTTTCTGAGAAATATGATAAGACTGTATATATTTTCCTTAATTTGATTTTTCTTGGAAAGGATATGAATTTTATCTCATCATCTGCTTATTCTTCGTAATGTGCACTCTGCATGTTGATGTTTGATGACATCAATTGGCATTAACCTTTAACTGTCAGTAATATAATTAGGTAAACAATGAACTTAAAATGCATAACTATTGCTCTTCAGTGGAGCAGAAATGTAACAATGTGAATAGTCCAAAGCAGTGCATTACGTTAAGTAACAGAAACAAGCATGGGGGCAAATGTGGAATTCAATCCTCATTTCCTAATAACTCCATTTAAGTGTTTAAACTTAGTTTTTTTTAAATGTTAACAGCAAAACTCTTTGATTGAGCTGCAGTGTTTAAGTTTTCATTGCTTCACAGGTATTGATGGAAGAACCCATGAAAATATTTAACGCTTTTGCAAGACCAATGAAGTCAAAACTTCCTAACTGCACTTCATTCATCTGAGCAAATTACTGGCAAGTGGAAAATAACACCCACTGTTGAAGTCAGAGTCTGAAGAATCTGTAGGAGACCCTCCAGCTCATGTTCATAAATAAAGGAAAATTAACCAAGTTTCTACTTAGGGCTGAAAAAAATGCAAAGAAGTAGTGCAGGCTCCATGTCAAAGTAAAATTAATAATGTCAAATTTATTTTAATACTTGAATTCCAAGAAGGGGTGGTACGGTGGCTCAGTGGTTAGCACTGCTGCCTCACAGCACCAGTGTCTCAGGTTCGATTCCAGCCTCAGGCGACTGTCTGTGTGGAGTTTGTACATTCTCCCTGTGTCTGCGTGGGTTTCCTCCGGGTGCTCCGGTTTCCTTCCACAGTCCAAAGATGTGCAAATCAGGTGAATTAGCCATGCTAAATTGCCCATAGTGTTAGGTGCATTAGTCAGAGGGAAATGGGTCTGGGTGGGTTAGTCTTTGGATGGTTGGTGTGGACTTGGGCCAAAGGGCCTGTTTCGACACTGCAGGGAATCTAATCTAAAAATGTATCCAATTCAAGACATAAGGGCCTCATGTAATCATAGTATCACTCGATTAATACTGTACCAATACGTATATTTGTGTTGTTCCTTGAATATAACAAAACATGAAAAAAGTGCTTTTCACTGGAGTGTTATGAATTCCTAAGTCACATAAAACAATCTTGGGGGAGCTAGCCCACCAGTTGGCAAATGGGGTTTTAATGAGGATCTTAAAGAAGGATGGAGAAACAGAAAGGCTGAGAGGTTTCAGTAGGAACTTCCAGAGTTTAGAGCTTAAACGATTGAAAGCACAGTCATTCAAGACGAAGCAATTAATTCCTGGGTGTCAGGAAGAGTATAGGTATTTCATTAGGAGGCTTCTGTTTGACTTGCTGTGCTGAGATATCCTGGGAGATAGTGAGGATTTATAGAGTTATAGAGATGCACAGCACGGAAACAGACCCTTCGGTCCAACCCATCCATGCCGACCAGATATCCCAAACCAATCTAATCCCACCTGTCAGCACCCGGCCCATATCCCTCCAAACCCTTCCTACTCATACACCCATCCAAATGCCTCTTAAATGTTGCAATTATACCAGCCTCCACCAGGACTGCAGATGCTGGAGATCAGAGTCGAGAGTGTGGTGCTGGAAAAGCACAGCAGGTCAGGCTGCATCTGAGGAGCAGGAAAATCAATGTTTCGGGCATAAGACCTTCATCGGGAATTAATTCCGGATGCAGGGCTCATGACTGAAACATCGATCCTCCTGCTCCTCGGATGCTGCCTGACCTGCTGTCCTCTTCCAGCACCACACTCTTGTGCTGAGATATCCTGCCTGACTGATTATTACTGACCAGCAAGTGACAAACTAGCATTGGGTCATGCTGAGCACTAAGGCAAAACAGTAGGTATAATGCTGTGAACCTCTTGATTGCAGCTGCGGAAGCAAGACAAGGCCAGGCAGGAATGCTACGTGCAGGTGGGGGTGAAATGAGTGAGCAGTAAGAAAGCAAGCCAGCAGCCCTGAGTTGCAGCCTGGTCCAATCGGTGAACCGGGTGCCTCTCCCTGCAGCCATCTTTAAATGACAGTTGCTGATGTGCTCCACAGCACAACATTGAAGTGCAGAACCAACCTGGAAATGGATCAGGGATGTGCCATGATGATGCAGAGACACTGGCATGTGTCAGAGGCTAATGCCCATGGACGTGGTCTGCATGTGGCTAGTGCCAATGGAGTGTGCCCTGAGGTATTGTTGCCAGCTGTCCGAGGTGGAACTAGTGGTGAGCTGGAGTCAGCAGGTACTTGGTCTGGCTTTCACTTTGGGAATTCTCGGTGTCTAGGTTATATCTGGCAGGTGGGACACCTTGCACATTAATGTGGCAAGATTTGCTGTTATTAGTGGTGATAACAAGTAATAATCTCCATTGATAAGCCTTTTGTTGCTCTCTAATGAGAAACATGATGCGATGTCCTCGAAATCTGTTGGAAAATGCAACAATTTGCTCCCAACATTGAGAAGACTTCATTCGACCTTTCACCTGGTGATCTCAGATTCCTCACCGCAGTAGATTTCTCAGAGTCACATACAATTCCACTCTCAGAATGTCGACACTGAGAACAATTGCTTCCGATTTCCCTTGCCTTAAATGGTAACTTCACCTCCACGTGTTTGCATCTCATTTAGTCCTCAACTCATATTACTTACATGCAGCATTCAATTCCCCACTCCTTCCCTGAGAAAATAGATGTCAAAATATTGCTGACACGTCGCTCAGAGAGACTGCAGAGTGCTCAGTGCTTGGCCTGTCTTCCATCCACCCGTTGAACTCGAGACACCTACAGCCTGGTCTCCTTGTCTGCCGGGGCACATGTCCATCTCAGGCATTTACACAAGATGCAATTTTTGGCTCTGAGGTTGTTTTCTTTATCACTCACTGTCTTGGTGCTTCCTAGGAGTCTGCCAGCCTCTGTCTGCTTCACATTACTTTCTTTGTCCAGCAGATCTTCAGTGCCCAATTGTTTCATTACAATCTTCCAGCCCCTGTATCTAGCATTAACCCTTTAGGAAGAGATAGGCAGTTTAGTACAGTGGGGAGAACTGAACAATGCAGACATGGAAATAACAGTCTGGGGTGAGGGGACGGGTACATTTGGCTTTGTCCAGCCAAATTCATCCAGGTTGTGGCTCAAAGTCAGTCCTGGGTGTTTGGTCAGGTGGATTAACAAGGAGATGTCCATGGAGTTCCTGGGGATAGCAGTCAAGCCTGGGAATGGGTTTCATTGTACTGAATCACTGACAGAATGGTATCAGGACAATGGAGGTAGTAAGGTGAGGCCTAATTGTTAATAGGAGGGACTGCAATCTCCAGAGGTGCAGGCAGGAGTAAGAGTTCACACAGACCATGGTATCTGTGGCCTTACAGTGGGAGGGTATCAATATAACTTGGAAATGTCCAAATTCATAGGCTCTGGTGGGGAGTTCTGTTTCTGGGCCATTATCATTGAGCAGTGACCTCTGTTGGAGCAAGATTAGTGCTCAGAAAGATTGGGTAGTATCTTATCCCAGTGACCATCAAGGTCACTGTTTCCTTGAATCGCTGTGCCACTCGCACTTTTCAAGGTGCAACAGGGAACATGTGTGGCATCTCACAATCCCTGAGCCTTACCTGTATCCAGGATGTGTCTAGTGCCATTCTTCCCAGATCACAGCTCTTCATATTCTTCCCCTGTGATGAGCAGAGGCAAGGAGCTTGGCTAGTGGGATTCTCCATAATTGCTGGCTTCTCTGAGGTACAGACTGCTATTGACAGCTTCCAGGTTGCTTTGTGAGCCCCTTATCATCAACCTGCAGTTTGTCAATGTAAAAGGAGTTCATGCAATCACAGAGGCGTAGAGATTCTACAGCACGGAAACAGACCCTTTGGTTGCACTTGTCCATGCCGACCAGGTATCCTAAATTAATCTTGTCCCATAGCCTTCTAAGGTAAAAACAATGACCGCAGATGCTGGAAACCAGATTCTGGAGTAGAGTGGTGCTGGAAAAGCACAGCAGTTCAGGCAGCATCCGAGGAGCAGGAAAATCGATGTTTCGGGCAAAAGCCCTTCATCAGAAATACATCAGGAATAGCCTTCTAAAACCTTTCTATTTATATACCTTATAAATGTTGTAACCTGTACACTTCCTCTGGCAATTCATTCCATACCCATACAACCCTGTGCTTGAAAAAGTTGTCCCTTAGGTCCCTTTTAAATCTTTCCCCTATCACCCTAAACCTATTTCCTCTAGTTCTGGACACACCCATCCCAGGGAAAAAAACCTTGTCTATTTACACTATCCATGCCCCTCATGATTTTATAAACCTCTATAAGGTCACCCCTCAGTCTCCGACGCTTCAGGGAAAACAGCCCCAGCCTGTTCAGCCTCTCCCTGTAGCTCAAATCCTCCAACCCTGGCAACATCCTTGTAAATCTTTTCTGAACCATTTCAAGTTTCACACCATCTTTCTGATAGGAAGGAGACCAGAATTGCACACAATATCCCAAAAGTGGCTTAATCGATGTCCTGCACAGCCACAACATGACCTCCCAACTCCTGTACTCAATGCTCTGACCAATCAAGGAAAACATAACAAGTGCCTTCTTCACTATCCTATCTACCCCACTTTTTCAAACCATTAATGCCAAATCTTGGAGGTCTGCTCCAAATATCCTTAGAGTTACTATGACTGTTACATAATGGAGAACTAATGGTCCTGTGTCTTTCCAAGCTCCTCATGCCAGAGAGAGATAGACATTGGGTGTCAAGAGCCATCACCCTCCACACATGACACCTTTACAAAACATTTAGACCCAGAATGAAAACATGATGCTACTTACGTCTCTACCAATCCCATAGTTGAACAAACCACAAGCCTCCTTAAGATGAGATTTTGATGCTTGAACTGTTCAGAGTGAATGGATCTTTTTCAGACTGGAAATTCATAACTAGTAGAGCGCTACAAAGTAAGTCCCATATCCTCAATTATTTACTATTTATATTAATGACTTGGTGGAGAGGGCAAGAGTGTAGTGCATCCAAATTTTCAAATGATGGGTATAATGGGAGGGCATAGTGTGACAAGGGTGTAAGGCTGTACAAGGAGATATAAAGAGGTTGAGAGAGTGGTCAAAAATATGGCAGAGGTTTGTTTATGAATGAACGAGGGAAGTGCAAGGATCAAGGCATTTAAATAAAGAGAAACTTCAAAAGAGGGGAGCACAGAGATCTGTGTATCCTCGTGCATGAAACACAATAAGGCTTAAGGTAGGTGTAGCAAGTAATCAAAAAAAAACAAATGGAAGTTTGGGCTTTATTGCTGTGAGTTGGAGTTTAAAATAGGGAAGTTTTGTTATAATTGCACAGACTGTTGGTAAGGCCACATTTGGGGTATTGTGGTAGTGTGCACAGTTTTGCTCTCCATATTGAAGAAAGGATATCCAAGCATTGCAGGCTGTTCAAAAGAGACTCACTTGGTTGATTTCAGGGATAAAAGGTTGACTTATTCAGAACAGTAAAACAGGTTAGGCCTTTCTTCATTAGAGTTTCAAAGACTGAGGGTGACCTTATTAAAAATTACAAGATTTTGAGGAGACTTGACAAGGTAGATGTTGAGATGTTTGAGTTAAAGTTTGATTTATTGTTTAATTTATGATTGTCCCACGTGATGACCATCATTTATTTATTGTCACATATATCTTGAAGATAGAGTGAAAAGTGTTGTGTCATCACAATCCAGCACCATTTTGAGGTACAGTAAGGATAAAAAGAAATTACTTAAATAAGAGTTGATCTTCTATGCTAATTCAGATCTCGAGCATAGCTTCAGGGTCTCTGCAAAGTGTTCTGGTCCTTAAAGATCCCCCGCTCTGGGCACTGCAATGAAACGCTGACAACCCAAGACATCCTGGCTCTGCTGCCACTACTGCCTTGCCAGCAGGCCCTGCTCCATGCTCTACTGCCAGGAGTCCCTCCTCTGAGTACAGCCGCTGCCAGGGGTCCCAACTCCAGGCACCACCACCGCCAAGAATCCAGGCTCTAATCCAACTGCCGATGGAAATCCAGCTCTGAGACTACCTCTGCCAAGAGTCCAAGCTCCAGACCTCCCATGTGTACCAAGATACAGTGAAAAGTGTTGTCTTGCATGCTATACAGGCAGATCGTACCATACAAAGTGTATCGGGTAGCAGAACAGACTGCAGAATACAGTGTTACAGCCACAGAGAAGGTGCAGAGAGACAGATCTGAATTAACATTTGAGAGGTCCATTCAGAAGTCTGATAACAGCGGGGAAGAAGCTGTTCTTGAATCAGTTCGTACATGTATTCAAATTTTAATACCTTCTGCCCAAGAGAAGAGGGTGGAAGAGAGTATAACAAGAGTGGGAGGGATCTTTGATGATGTTGGTTGCTTTCCTGAAGCAGCAGGAAGTATAGACGGAGTCAATGGATGGAAGGCTGGTAGAGTGATGGACTGGGCTATGTTCACGACTCTCAGCAGTTCCTTGCAATCTTGGATTGCCATGCCACACTGTGATACTTCCAAATTTGATGCTTGCTATAGTGCCCCTGTTGTGCCTGTAAGTGAATTGCAAAGGATTAAGGCAATTTGGGAGATGATGTGAGCCACAATTAACCTCTTGAAGCACTTAATGATTATGGAGGTCAGAGCCACTGGGTGGTAGTCACTAAGGCACAGTGCATGAGTTTTCTTTGGCATTGGGATGATGATGGCCTTCTTGAAGCAGGTGGGGACTTCAAATTGTAGTAAGAAGAGGTTAAGGATGTCAGCAAATATTCCCACCAGCTGGTCTATGCAGGATCTGAGTGGGACTCTATCTGGTGCAGTCACTTTCTGAGAAAGCTAATCTGATGTCTGCGGCAGTGACTGAGGGAACAGATCCATCTGAAGCTGTTGGGATAGGTGACATCATTTCACTGATCTGCTGTTCAAAGCGATTGTGGAATGCATTGAGCTCATCGGGGCAAGATGAACTGTTGTTTGCCATTCTATTCAACTTCGCTCTGTAGCCCATTATGTCATGTAAACCTTGTTGTAAATGATGCAGTTAGTCTGGGTCTTAGCTTAGTTTGGTTTTGCCTCTTGCCATTTTTGATTCCGATATGAAGGTCATACCTGGATTTCCTGCTGACATGTGCGTCTCAGGCCTGGACTTCAATAGGAAGCAGATCTCCCAGTTCATCCATGGTTTTGGGAGCATTTGGGTTAATTTCTTCAGCACGCAGTTATCTACACACTAATTAATGAAGCCTGTGACAGTAGTGGCATACTTGTTCAGGTTGGCCACTGAATTCTTGAATATGGACAAGTCCACTGACTCTAAGCCCTTTCATTGCCTCAAGCCAACACCGAACTACTTTCTGTACCAGGTCCTCTCACTTCACTATCTGCTTGTAAGCCAGGAGGGGGAGCACAATGTTGTGATCGGGCGTTTCCCCCACTATGACATTCTCCAAACTCTCCAAAGGAACATCACTACAGACTTAAGGAAAACCCATTTAAAATGGTATGCAAAGGAATTTCTTCTCTCAGAGGATCTGGAATATCTGGAATTTTGTGCACCAGAGAGTTGTAGAGGCTAGATCACAGAATGTTTTTAAAGAGGAGGTAGGTAGATTTTTGAAATGCCTAAGGATAGAGGGCTATGAGGAACTGATGCAAAGAGGAGTCGAGTTCTGGAACAGATCAGCCATGATCTTATAAAATGTACTCCTGCTTCTTTTTCTTATCTCCTTATGGCAAAGTTGATATACATAGAACTTGCAAAACAATGCACGTGCTGTCAATATTACCCCATGCTGTGGAGAAGATATGCACTTGTTCCGCCCTTTCTCTCTGCAACATGTGTAATGAATAAAGAATATGGTTCGACAAGGTTCCCCATGGGAGACTGATTAGCAAAGTTAGATCTCATGGAATACAGGGAGAACTAGCCATTTGGATACAGAACTGGCTCAAAGGTAGAAGACAGAGGGTGATGGTGGAGGGTTGTTTTTCAGACTGGAGGCCTCTGACCAGTGGAGTGCCACAAGGATCGGTGCTGGGTCCTCTACTTTTTGTCATTTACACAAATGATTTGGATGCGAGCATAAGAGGTACAGTTAGTAATTTTGCAGATGACACCAAAATTGGAGGTGTAGAGGACAGCGAAGAGGGTTATCTCAGATTACAACAGGATCTTGACCAGATGGGCCAATGGGCTGAGGAGTGGCAGATGGAGTTTAATTCAGATAAATGTGATGTGCAGCATTTTGGGAAAGCAAATCTTGGCAGGATTTATACACTTAATAGTAAGGTCCTAGGGAGTGTTGCTGAACAAAGAGACCTTGGAGTGCAGGTTTGTAGCTCCTTGAAAGTGGAGTTGCAGGTAGATAGGATAGTGAAGGAGGCATTTGGTATGCTTTTCATTATTGGTCAGAGCATTGAGTACAGGAGTTGGAGGTCATGTTGCAGCTGTACAGGACATTGGTTTGGCCACTGTTGGAATATTGTGCACAATTCTGGTCTCCTTCCTATCGGAAAGATGTTGTGAAACTTGAAAGGGTTCAGAAAAGATTTACAAGGATGTTGCCAGGGTTGGAAGAGTTGAGCGATAGTGAGAGGCTAAACAGGCTGGGGTTGGTTTCCCTGGAGCGTAGGAGGCTGAGGGGTGATCTTATAGAGGTTTACAAAATCATGAGGAGCATGGATAGGTTAAACAGACAAAGTCTTTTCCCTGGGGTCGGGGAGTCCAGAACTAGAGGGCATAGGTTTAGGGTGAGAAGGGAAAGATATAAAAGAGACCTAAGGGGTAACTTTTTCACCCAGAGGGTGGTACGCATATGAAATAAGCTGGCAGAGGAAGTGGTGGAGGCTGGTACAATTGCAACATTTAAGAGGCATTTGGATGGGTATATGAATAGGAAGGGTTTGGAGGGAGATGGGCCGGGTGCTGGCACGTGGGACTAGATTGGTTGGGATATCTTGGGATGGGTTGGACCGAAGGGTTTGTTTCCCTGCTGTACATCTCTATGACTCTATGACCTCTCTTACACAACAATAGACAGCAAGCCACAAGAATATCTCAGTTTCAGCCTGGAAGGAATCAGAGGCACAGATGGTCATAGCCAGAGTCACCATGTCTATGCAGTCCTTCTTCTGCTTTGTTATCTACAGATAATGGTAGCTGTCAGTGAAAAAGTCCTCATAGATATCTTGTGCATTGGTCCTCATTGAGGTTCAGGTTGGAACGTTGCTCTTCTAGCTACAAGGCAGGTATGAGCTCCCATTGAGAATCGTTCAGCGACCCTCCAGCAGCTTGTCCTGCTCTCAGTAACCTTGGTTGACCTTCAGAGCCATGCTATATCACAACAAGTATGTATACCAATATCTGGGGGCAGCTGATTTGTGCAGAAGCTGCTGTGTCAGAACAAATTCAGCACCTACCACTGGCCATTGGCTTTTGTTATTTGAGGAAGCACTAAACACCCATGAAATCAAAGCAACAGCCTGAAGAAATCAACCAGCAGCTAACATGGTGATTATTCCTTGAAGTAGTGCTGGTTCAAGGTTCTTTCTGCTGCTTCGGATCTGTTCAACTATGCAAGTTCATGGCAGGGCATTAACTAAAGCATGGAGCTCCAACATGACAGTTCTATTGTCAAACTAGTGCTGCTAACTGATTCACGCTGCCATCTGTATATACCTCTGGCAGGTGATCACTGCATGTGCATTAATGCTTCCGCCAAAAATGGTATCCAGTGCAATTCATCCCAAAAGCGCGAGAGTACACTGCAAATCCATTTCATTTATTTAAATGGCAGCCCATATCATAAGCGGGATCTTCAATCCAAATAATGTATGCGAGGTACTCGGAATGTTTTTGTTGTGGTTTATGATTCATTTTGTTCACAAATGTCTTGAATTCTGATGTTCGGATGTGCTCACAAAGCAGAACACATCTTTTAGTATGTAGCAGGCAATGTGCAACACAGAGATTTTTATCTCAGAGATACAGGGTCAAATGCAAATGAGATGGGCAGTGTCACGGGGTGTGGGAAATTATGGTATGTTTTGTTGCTGTGACTGCAATGTGAAATATTCTACAAAAAGATTTATTCGTTGAATCTGTGTGACAATGGATTAGCATTTGGAAATCTCTGCACCATCTCATATGTCTCTGTTTATTTGCTTGTTGTGAACAAAGTTGGTAGCAGATAATATTTTTTGTTTTCTGTCTTCTCCATTTTTCAATCATTTTTCCATTTGGTTAAAAGATCATAACATTGAACAGACATGAGCTACTGTTACCCAGGACATCTGGAGGTGTGAGCCTACAGTGCCACAAGTGACCTCTCTGGGGCCAACTCTTGAATGCCTCGCAGCTGCCACCCTGCAGAAACATCTTGAAATGAGGCAGTGACAATCTGGACTGTGTGCTGAGAACTGGGCAAAACTGACATGCCAACTGGATCAGCTTCCTCTGGTGGGAATAATCATAACGATAACATCTGGGTTTGTCCAATTACTGCTTTACTGAGCATTCTAGGCTCTACATGTGAAAGTAGAGGACTAGCATTTAATAGATGATGGAGCATGTACACATTTGAAGTACCAATTGTGCTGCATTACTAGTTATATATTTTTATGATATTGATTACACTATGTTTTTAAAGACCATTGTCTCCTGCCAGCTGCATTGTTGAACATTCAATTATTTGACTGCTCAGCTTTGTTACTTTTATTTGGCCTGAGGGGAATTGGAAACAAAATTTCAAGAATCCTCATTCTCTTATTATCCCTGTGTTTTCCTCTTTATTTCTGTCACCCCCAGGAGATGACATATGGAGAAATATTCTCATGGTAACTAGAAAATATCAGTCCTGACTTTTCTGTCCGAGTTTTATAACAATGTTTTATTCCTGCCTTTGGTGGGTACATTTGTACCTAATTTTCCCAGGGATTTTTCCTGAAGATTTGATAATGTGTTTATTTTTCAATTGGCTGCATTGATCTGAATTTCACAAGTCTGCTTTAGCTGTTTCATTGACAAATTGGAGATAAGTTCAAGATGACTCCAGACCTCACTATATCATATGGAAAAAGCAGAGACCTCCTGAGATTATGAGGATATCTCATCATGAAATGGCATACATGTCAATAAGAAATTCACTATCAATAGTGTCAGGGATGAAAACAATTTAATCATGACAATAGGACCATCGATGTGACCCAGTAAAGAACCCTTGAGACCATCGTGTTGTGAACCAAAGGGAGCAGACAGCATATAATCGATAACAATGCAAACAGGATAACTGGATTTTGTTTTGTGTCCACAAAACATTTGCCATTTGTCAGACTTACCACACAAAAAAAAAAGTTTAAAAATTGAAATGTTAGGTTACTGGAAATATGAGTGACAATTACACAGAGCAAGAAATAGGTCATCTTTACCCTGGACAGACAGGGTAGGTATGAATCACTTTGACTAACCACAGAGCGAAATTAACAGCATAAGGTCTGAAAAGAAAATGTAAATTAGAATGAGTGAGATCAATAAAAATTCAGGTATTGGGAGTGAGAGAAATAAAGATTTGATAATGTTATAATTCCGGCTGATGTTATTAATAGACAAATGAAATCTGGCTGAGAAGATCATATTTTGCTTTGTTTTTATATTTAATGAGATGTTCTTTCTCTGAATCCCTCGCATATAATGTATAAACAATGTTTTAATGTTTAATCAATAAAATAGAGTTTTATGATACAATAAAAATTAGGCAAAATAGGATAGATCAAGCTGCTTATAAATACCACGGTCTGAAAGATTTTGAAACACACAGTCAAAATACAGAATCCCATCTATCCCAATAGCATCGCCATGCAATACTCAAACAAAGAATATTCCTTTCTCTATTTATGTCTATCGGTTTGACTTAGCTGTTGTTTTCAATTTGTAGTTTTGAGAGTTTGACAGTTTCTTCCTTGATTTTCTCAGCTTCAAGTAATCCCTTCAGGGTTCGAACCAAGCATTTCTGTTCTGGAACGTCCAGACTAAAACCCTTAACTGAGGTAACCTATTTCCTGACTTTTCAGAACTAACTCCTTTTTCTAGGATGAATTGCTTCATAGATCTAAATTCAACCAAGATTAAAACAAAAAGCATTCCAAGCTAAAGGCTCGTCCCCAGGCAAATAAAAATAATTCCTGCTTTTTTTCTAACTGAAGAAAGCTCATGCTCCTCAAAGTTTACTTTGATCATTCATAAAACTAACTAAACTCAAGCAAAACTTCGTTACTATTCAGTAGATCCCATACTCATTAAAAAAAAAGAATGGTTTAAGAAATTTTGTCATACACACAGACTAAAATATATGCCATGAGTTCAAAATCCAAAGTGTAAAATGAATTACATTTATGTACAAGTATAAGCTACACATCTAATATCACTATATGTATAGATATTTTATATATAATATATATAGGGAGAGAGAGAGAGAGTGTAAGACAGAGATACAGTGACAAATAGGAAAAATACAGATAAGAGGGGTAAACTGAGCCTTCTCTTTGTCTGATGCCTGGGTTGGTTAAAGCAATGTTCAATTGCTTAAAAGAATAGGATATTGCCAAATCAGTGTGTACTTTATTATATGTAACTCAGGATAAAGCAAAAATTCTGTCAGATTCATTCATTAAATAAGATTTAGTTTTATTACTCAGTCACTCAGTTAGAGACACAAGGTGGAATCTTCCTAACCCTCAATGACACAGTTAACAATCACACAACACCAGGTTATAGTCAACAAGTTTAATTGGAAGCACTAGCTTTCGGAGTGACGCTCCTTCATCCGGTGAAGGAGCCTGATGAAGGAGCGTCGTTCCAAAAGCTAGTGTGCTTCCAATTAAACCTGTTGGACTATAATCTGGTGTTGTGTAACTTTGCACACCGCAGTCCAACACCGGCATCTCCAAATCATGACTCAATGACACGAGCTATGATGATAAATTTAGGAAAATTGAATGAGATGTCAAATGAGACCCTTCTCAGCACTGAGACTGAAGTCACATTTTCCAAACAATTCCTGGGCATGAGATGTGATTCTTACAATGAGGGACCTATTCATATGGATTATTCATACATCATTATTACTTAATATAGGTTCATTAATGTGCACTCTCTCATTTCACTGTTTTCTTTAGTGCGCATATGTGCATGTGGGTATTTATAAACCTATGTGTTTATAATGTCTTCTTTCAAACTATATGTTATTAAGTTTTGCATCTTCATTGATGTTCGATTATTTCCATATTTGTGCTCTGAAATTGAAAGCATGTAACTGGATAGACTATCATAAATAATCGTATAGTTTAGTATACATACTCACCCAATACAAGTTATAGGGTGCTGGAGTATATATTGATAAAAGTTAAACTTCAGAAGCAAAAGAACTATAAGATCAGATGTCTCCTTGGTGAACTGTGCCACCAGTTTGAAGATGTCACTGTTTAAAGATCTACTCCTATAGATATCAAAGCTCGGTTGATGTCTCCAGTTATGCTTCAATTAGATTGTAGTAGACATGGTGCAGCATTTGAGAGAGATTTCAAAGAGGTGAAAGGATAAGGTTAGTGCTCCTCTCTCCTTTGTAGCAATCTCTTGTATTATTACAAGATGGTTCTGGAGACAGGGCTGTGATGGCTTTGATGGTAGCTGCTGTCATGTGAATGGCTTTCAAACTGCTATATCATAGTACCAAGTGAGTTTCATGGTAATTTCATAAAGCAGTTCCACTCGCTCTCTCTACCTGAGCTGAAACCTTGTATTACCTAACAAGACATTCTCTTATACTGAAGGAGTTAGGGTTTCATTTATCTCATGTCTAATAAGGATTGAGGCAAAATGAGGAAAGGATTCTCTTTGTGGTTGAAGTAACTCTATATATTAGTAAGTGTGATCAGTGTTGTCCCTCTATAATCCACTTTGGAAACTTCCAGAGATGACATGCTTGAAGTTGTAAAATAATCTGGAATCTATCTTAGAAACCATAATATACATTTAAAAATAAGTTTAATATATGGAATCAGGCAATGGAATTAAAGATATCATCCATCTTTCTAACAGCAAAAATTTAGTTGTTGAATTTAACATGTTAACATCTCCAAAAGTAATTAATAGCTGAAGGAATGAGATATCACATTTAATTGATGATATTGAAGACTGGATAGGTTGATTTCAAGAAATTAAAATCTATTACATCATTCAAAAAGGCACTTTAATCAAAATGGATGAGTAGTAACTCCTTTTGAGATTTTAAATCTTACCTGCTTCCAACTACATGGATTCCTGAAGATGGGTTACACCCGAAATGTCTACTTCTCCGCCTGCTGATGCTGCCTGGTTTGCTGTGTTCTTCCAGCCTTCTGTTTGTCTACCTTGGATTCCAGCATCTGCAATTTTTTTTATCTCTTCCAAATACAGTAGATTGACACAATGCAACGGTCAACCAGTTAGTGAAAACTGGCTTGGCAACCCCCCCAGTTGAATTGTGCAAGTTGATGTGCAACCTTTAGGTATTTTAGGTTAATCCTACTCACTCTACATGTCCTGTACTGGTCAATGCAATTAACCTCATTACTATTTGGACAGAAATTCAGCACATTATCTTCATATCTTAAAAATGGTTAACATTAACATTATAGATCGATATATCATAGGAGTTTTTAGAAAAATGAAAAAAAGACCTTGAGACTCAAATGGGTTTGTTTTAGAACAACAGAGCTCTCTTCTCACCACAATCTATAAATCATTTCTCCAGGAATGCGGCTAAGTAGCTTCAGAAGACAACTCCATAGTTTACCTCAATGATCATTATTGAGTTTCTGCATAACTATATGCACCAACCAATGTAGCATCAGAGAAATGGACCAGATTCAATTTGGGTGCCTTTCTTTCACCCATCCCAATTACTGACCTTCTAATTTAAGTTAAAATAAGGATTTAACCGACTGTGAATCCTCTTACAAGGATGCCTTCCTTGAAGAAGCTCTCTTCCTCCTCATTCCTGAAGAAGGGCTCATGCCCAAAACATTGATTCTCCAGCCCCTTGGATGCTGCCTGACCTGCTGCACTTTTCCTGCAACACATTTTCAGCTCGTGTCTTTTTGTGGCTAGCTGGTGTTCATGTATCCTGGTGGCTAACTTTCTTCCTGTTTGTCCTACGTAGTGTTTGTGGCAGTCCTTGCATGGAATTTTGAAGACGACGTTGGTTTTGTCCATGGGTTGTACTGGGTCTTTTAAGTTTGTTAGTTTTTGTTTGAGAGTGTTGGTGGGTTTGTGTGCTACTAGGATTCCGAGGGGTCTTAGTAGTCTGGCTGTCATTTCTGAAACTTCTTTGGTGTATGGTAAGGTGGTTAGGGTTTCTGGCTGTGTTTGGTCTGCTTGTCATGGTTTGTTCTTGAGGAATCTGCAGACTGTATTATTTGAGTATCTGTTCTTCATGAATACATTGTATAGGTGGTTCTCCTCTGTTTTCTGAAGTTTGTCTGTGCTGCAGTGTGTGGTGGAACGTTGGAATAGTGTTCTGATACAGCTTTGTTTGTGTGTGTTGGGATGGTTGCTGGTGTAGCTACGTATTTGGTCAGTGTTTGTCGGTTTTCTGTATACACAGGTTTGTAATTCTCCCTTGTCCTTTCTTTCTACTGTGATGTCCATGAATGCGAGTTTGTTGTCAGTTTCTTCCTTCTTGGTGAACTTTATGCCTGTGAGGATGTTGTTGATGATGTTAAATGTCTCTTCTATCTTGTTTCGTTTTGTGATGACAAAGGTGTCATCTACGTAGCGGACCCAGATTTTTGGTTTGATGATTGGTAGGGCTGTTTGTCCTAGTCGTTGCATTACTGCTTCTGCTATGAATCCTGATGGCAGAGATCTAATGGGTGTGCTGTTGGTTTGTTTGTAGATTATGTTGTTGAAGGTGAAGTGGGTGGTGAGGTACAGGTCCACTAGCTTCATGATGTTTTCGTTGGTAATGTGATTGATGGTGGTTGGGGTGTGTGTGATGGTCTCTTCTAAAAGTGTGGCGAGTGTTTCCTTTGCTAGGTCGATGTTGATGGAGGTGAATAGTGTTGTTACGTCGAATGAGATCATTGTTTCGTCTTCCTCTATTTTGGTGTTTTTGATGATTTTTAGGAATTCCTGGGTGGAGTGGATGGAGTGCTATGGCTCTTCTACTAGGTACTTCAATTTTGTGTGTAGTTCTTTGGCCAGTCTGTAAATTGGTGTTCCGGGTAGTGAGACTATAGGTCTGAGGGGGGGCTCCTGGTTTATGAATTTTTGGTAGTCCGTAGAATCGTGGGGTGTTGGTCCCGTCGGGTTTCATTTTTTGGAATTTCGTCTTGTTTAATTGTCCGGAATTGTGTAATTTTCTTAGGAGATATGTAATTTTGTTTCCTAGTTGTGGGGTTGGGTCTAGCGTCACCTGTTGGTATGTGTTGGTGTCTGCGAGTAGTGCATTGGCTTTCTCTATGTTGTCCCTTCTGTTCAGGATGACTGTGAGCTGACCTTTATCTGCAGGTAGTATAACGATGTTTTTGTCTTTTTTGAGGTTTTCTAGGGCTTTCTTTTCTTGTGTGTTCAGTTTGTTTCCTTCCCTCTTTCGGCTCAGAGTAGGTGCAACTGTCTGTCTGATCGTTTGTTGTGTTTCTTCCGTGAGATTGTTGTCCTTCAATATGGTTTCTAATGCCACTCGGAAATCCTTCTTGTCAGCGTCTCGGTAATTGAAATTTAATCCTTTTACTCATACCGCTTTTTCTGTGTCTGATCGGGTCCAGTCTGATAAGTTCTTTATCCATGCCCCTGTGTTATCAGTTTTGTCTTTGTTTGTGAGTTTGTCAAGTTTTTTCTTCAGGTTCCGATTTTTCTTTACCTGTGTTTGTTGTTGTTTGGTGTTTATGGCTCGTTCTACCGTGTCTGTCCATTCTTGATTTGTTGCTTGTTTGAATAATGGTTTTTGGCGTGCAATTTCCCGGTTGTATTTTCCGAGTCTGTGGTGGGCATCATTGATTAGTTCTCGGAGCAGTCTGGGGCCGTTTCGTTCTGTTAAACTTCTGGCTTGAGGTGTTTTTATCGACGGTTTATATTGGAGACATTTTGGCAGTACCTGTATTCTTAAACGTTCATCCAGATCTTTGTAATTGGCCTGTTCCAAGATGCTATGCTGTATCTCTGGAGCAAGTAGGACTTGAACCCTAACCTCCTGGCTCAGAGGTAGGGACACTATCACTGTTCCACAAAAGCCCATCAGTTATAACTTCCAAGCTGTGTAGTTGTGTTAAGATGTTTTAGGTCAGGATTTGTAAGTATACATTTTCAAGACAAACTGAACAGCTCCTTTTAGTGTAAACGTGGTGGATATGTAGTCTACATAGCAGATTCAAAAGATTCATCGCCATAGCCAGATTTGGAGCTGTAGATGACTGAGGTAAAGATAGAATCATTTTATTTTTGGCTGTCTGAGGAATTAGGCAGTTTTCAAGAAGTTAATATTCCCAAATACTTAAATTCTACATAGCTTATGATTATTTGCAACATGTAACACTGTAAAAGAAACAAAGATGAATTGATTTTATTTAGCAGTGATTTCCACCATTGCTTCTGCAATCCTGGTGAAGACTCAAAGTCTTTTAAGGGAGGAGGGAGCCGAAGAAGAATGTTATGAAATTTACATATGCATTAATCTTAAAATCGATTAATTGTTTCAGTTTTCATTATTATCCCAGCTTTTGTAGCAGGCCTGACTTTTAGTTAAAGTTTCAATTTCACTAATCTGAAATTTAATGTTGACAAAAGAGAGTGATTGTATTTGAGATCAACTCTAACCTCGGTGCATTGAATATAGTCAAACAGTTGATCCCTATTAGGTCTGCCCCCGTGGTTAAATCACTAAAGATCTGGTCAGCAGATGTAATCTGCTGAAGCACTGATTCACATTGGAGGGCAACTAGCACCGAAAGGCTGTAGCAGGGACACTGTGCTCATAGCGAAGCACTTAGCTCACAGATGGAGCAAGCTACATCTCAGGGCTACTTATTTGCTCGCTTACAACTTGCTCACTTAGTGCCAATCTCCAACCTGCATGCTGTGCCAGCCCTGCTAGCTTGTTAGCATACCAACCAGAGCCAAATGCTGCCACTGTTGTCATTTTGCGGTGAGCTTTTGGGCAGACACACACTTGTCAGTAGCAAGGTCTGGGGCCGGGCAACATGCTGTTGAACAGCACACTGCATATTGATCTAATCATACGGCCACGGTGGAAACTGGGTAGGAGCTTGTCAACATTGCCATCAAGAGCGGCCACAGTTGGTCAGGGAGTCCTAGTACCATCAGTCATGGGCACACTCTCCAGCGGATTCACCACTGTCTGAGGACCACTTGCATAGTGAGGGTTCAGCGGTCAGTAGTATAGCTGACACCAATCTTCTTTAGTCTGTAATTTGTCTAAGGCTTATTTAATTCTTAACAGGAGAGGACGCAGTCTTTATCGAAAAGTCACCATTCTTAGTTAACAAAATGGTTTGTTGCATGATAAACTAAAACAAATGCAATTACATTTTGGTCAGACATAGTTACTGGAACTCTCAGGATTAGTACTGAATACATCTGCTCCTTATGAAGGCTAGTACAGAACTCCCTGCCTCCACTCACAAACCGTGTGTGACTGTGTGTCAGTATAACATTCAAATGATTGGCTCAGAGAAGAAGAAGCTTCGGATATGAGGATAAGTTGAAGAAGTTGATCTGTTCTCCTTGCAGAGAAGAAAACAGGAGGAGATTTAGGAGAGAATCTCAAAATCATGAACAGGCTGGATAGAGTAGATTGAATTGAATTGAATTTATTGTCACGTGTGCCGAGGCACGGTGAAAAGCTTTGTCTTGCGAACAATACAGACAGATCACAGAGTTAAGTAGCATAGATAAGTAAATAATAGGTAAACAGTGGCAAAAACAAAAAAACACAGGTACAGGTGAATGCTAAGAGTTTGTGAGTCCATTCAGTATTCTAACAACGGTAGGGTAGAAACTGTTTCGAAACGTGTGTGTGTGTGTGTGTGTGTGTGTGTGTGTGTGTGTGTGTGTGTGTGTGTGTGTGTGTGTGTGTGTGTGTGTGTGTGTGTGTGTTCAGGCTTCTGTACCTTCTCCCCGATGGTAAAGATTGTAGAAAAACATTGCCAGGGTGGGATGGATCTTTAAGAATACTGGCGGCCTTTCCTTGACAGCGGGCCTGGTAGATGGATTCTCAGATGGGAGGTTGGCCTTTGTGATTGTCTGGGCCGAGTTCACCACTCTCTGTAAATGTCTCCGATCTTGAATGGTACATTTGCCATACCAGGTAGTGATACATCCAGACAGAATGTTCTTGATGGCATACCTAGAAAAGTTGGCAAGGGTATTCGCCGTCATGCCAAATTTCCTCAGCTCCATGAGGAAGAAGAGACATTGTTGGGTCTTTGTAACCAGAATGTCCACATGAAGAGTCCAAGAAAGCTTGTTGTGGATGACCATTCCCTAGAGCTTGACACTCTCCACTCGTTCCACTTCTGTGTTGTTAATGTGTAGAGGGGACATGAGTAACATCCCACCTAAATGAGTTCCTTGGTTTTGCCAGCATTGAGAGCTAGGCTGTTCTCAATGTACCATTTTTCTAGGTCTTCCACCTCCCGCCTGCAGTCTGTTTCGTCGCCATCTGAGATTCGAATGACTATGATGGTGTCATCAGCGAATTTGTAAATAAGGGTGAAGGCATTCCCACTTGTTAAAATAAAGGAATATGAGAGCATAGATTTAAAGTGATGTGCAAATGAAGGAAGGGTGATGTGAGACAAAAAAATTCTCATGGCGAGTAACTAGGGTAGGGGATACACTGCCTGGATATATAGTGGTGGCAGGTTAAAGTGTAACATTCAAGAAAACATTGAATGATTATTTGGATAAAACTGGTGTGCAAGAATGTAGGGAGAAAGCAGGAGATTGGCACTCAGTAACAGAACCAGTGCAGACATGATGGGCCAAATGGCCTCCCGCTGTGCAACTATGTGCATGAACTTCAACTCCTTCAGAAACATTTCTGTGCATGACAATAATAAAAGCAAAATACTGAGGCTTGGGTTTAGAGAAGAAGCAATATTATCAGTAGGAGCATCCTGTTCAAAATACCAGCAGTATCTGCAGCAAATTTTCTCCCCACAGGCACTGCCAGACCTGCTGAGTTTCTCCGAACACTTTTAGTGTTATGTCAGATTTCCAGCGTTTGCAGTAATTTGTGTTTATTTGCCACCGAGCTGCACCCTCCCTCCTGCTCCCCCCTCACCACCACTCCCCCCCAACCCCCCCAAACCCCCACCCGTCCCTCTCTGCTGTCAGCCTAATGGTCTTAGAAGTGGAGGATGCTGCCACTGATAAAATTGGCTGCTTGTCTGCACTCGATCTAAAACAGCCAAGCTGTCATCCATCATGTTGTGATTCAGAAACCTTTAAAATACGCAAATGTGCATTCTCAGCAAAAGCACCATGAGCAAATTGTTCCCATTTCATATGTAAGAAAGCAACCATCTGAATATTGATCGCAGTACTTACATGAGCTTTAATCAGTCACCTCAATTTCTATTGTATTGTTAACTTGATTGAATTGGTGAGAGTTTCAATAAACACAGAGAATAATGAATGTAACTTTCAGCTTCAGCCTGTTGAAGTATTGCTTCCATTTAAGGATTACAATATATTAACAAGTAACATACCCTGCCTGAGAAGGTTGCACAAAACCAGCCAAAACATGTCAGAATTAAACATGAATGCCAGCAGGTTAGAGCCATCTTCCTGAAAGGGTTGCATTTTCGTCATATATACCCGCTGTACCCAGACCGAAACCCTGTACCCAGACTGAATCAATGTATCCCCACCAACACCCTGTACCCAGACCGAACCCCTTACCCCACACGGAACCCCTGAACTTACACTGGACCCCTGTACCCAGACTGAACTTTGTACCCCACACTGAACCCTGTACCTAGACTGAACCCCTGAAATCACACTGAACCCCTGTACCCACACTGAACGCCTGTACCCAAACTGAACCCCTGTACCCACACTGTACCCCTGTACCCAGACCGAACCCCTGTGCCCATACTGAACCACTGAACTCACACTGAACCACTGTACCCACACTGAACCCCTGTACCCAAACTGAACCCCTGTACCCACACTGAACCGCTGGACCCAGACTGAACCCGTGTACCCAGACTGAACCCCTGTACCCACACTGAACCCCTGTACCCAGACTGAACCCTGTACCCACACTGAACCCCTGTACCCACACTGAACCCCTGTACCCACACTGAGCCCCTGTACACAGACTGAACCCCTGTACCCACACTGAACCCTGTACCCAGACTGAGCCACTGTACCCAGACTGAACCCTGTACCCAGACTGAACACCTGTACACACACTGAGCCCTGTACACAGACTGAGTCCCTGTACCCACACTGAACCCCTTTACCCAGACCGAACCCTGTAATCAGACTGAACCCCTGTACCCAGACTGAACCCTGTACCCAGACTGAACCCTGTACCCACACTGAACCCCTGTATCCAGACCAAGCCCTGTACCCAGATTGAGCCCCTGTACCCAGACTGAACCCTGTACCCACACTGAACCCTGTACCCAGACTAAACCCCTGTACACACACTGAACCCCTGTACCCAGACTGAACCCTGTACCCACACTGAACTGCTGTACCCACACTAAACCCCTGTACACACACTGAACCCCTGTACCCAGACTGAACCCTGTACCCACACTGAACCCTGTACCCAGACTGAACCCCTGTACCCAGACTGAACACTGTACCCACACTGAACCCCTGTACCCAGACTGAACCCTGTACCCACACTGAACCCCTGTACCCAGACCGAACCCTGTGCCCAGACTGAACCCCTGTACCCAGATTGAGCTCCTGTACCCAAACTGAACCCCTGCACCCAGACCGAACTCTGTACCCAGACTGAACCCCTGTACCCACACTGAGCCCTGTACCCAGACTGAACCCTGTACCCAGACTGAACCCCTGTACCCAGATTGAACCCTGTACCCAGATTGAACCCCTGTACCCAGACTGAACCCCCGTACACACACTGAGCCCTGTACCCAGACTGAACCCTGTACCCAGACTGAACCCCTGTACCCAGACTGAACCCTGTGCCCACACTGAACCCCTGTACCCAGACCGAACCCTGTACCCAGACTGAACCCCTGTACCCAGACTGAAGCCCTGTACACACACTGAGCCATGTACCCAGACTGAACTCTGTACCCAGACTGAACTCCTGTACACAGACTGAACCCGTGTACCCAGACTGAACCCCTGTACCCACACTGAGCCCTGTACCCAGACTGAACCCTGTACCCAGACTGAACCCCTGTACCCAGACTGAACCCTTTACCCAGACTGAACCCCTGTACCCACACTGAACCCTGTACACACACTGAACCCCTGTACCCAGACTGAACCCTGTACGCAGACTGAACCCCGTGTACCCACACTGAGCTCCTGTACCCAGACTGAATCCCGTGTACCCACACTGAACCCCTGTACCCAGACTGAACCCCGTGTACCCACATTGAGCTCCTGTACCCAGAATGAACCCCGTGTACCCACACTGAACACCTGTACCCAGACTGAACCCTGTACCCAGACTTAACCACTGTACCCACACTGAACCCCTGTGCCCACACTGAACCCTGTACCCAGACTGAACTGCTGTACCCACACTGAACTCTGTACCCAGACTGAACCTCTACACCCAGACTGAACCCCTGTACCCACACTGAGCCCCTGTACCCAGACTGAACCCCTGTACCCAAACAGAACCCCTGAACTCACACTGAACCTCTGTACCCACACTGAACCGCTGTACCCACAGCGAACCCTGTACCCAGACTGAATCGCTGTACCCACACTGAACCCCTGTACCCACACTGAACCCCTGTACCCAGACTGAACTGCTGTACCCACACTGAACCCTGTACCCAGACTGAACCTCTATACCCAGACTGAACCCCTGTACCCACACTGAGCCCCTGTACCCAGACTTAACCCCTGTACCCAAACAGAACCCCTAAACTCACACTGAACATCTGTACCCACACTGAACCGCTGTACCCACACCGAACCCTGTACCCAGACTGAATCGCTGTTCCCACACTGAACCACTGTACCCACACTGAACCCCTGTACCCCGACTGAACACCTGTACCCACACTGAGCCCTGTGCCTAGACTGAACCCGTGTACCCACACTGAACCCCTGTACCCAGACTGAACCCCTGTACCCACAATGAACCCCTGTACCCAGACTGATCCCCTGTACCCAGACTGAGCCCCTGTACCCAGACTGAACCCGTGTACCCAGACTGAACCCCTGTACCCAGACCGAGCCCCTGTACCCAGACTGAACCCGTGTACCCAGACTGAACCCCTGTACCCAGACTGAACCCTGTACCAAGACTGAACCCCTGTACCCACACTGAACCCCTGTACCCAGACTGAATCCTGTATCCAGACTGAACACCTGTACCCACACTGAACCCCTGTACCCACACTGAACCCTGTACCCAGACAGAGACCCTGTACCCAGACCGAACCCCTGTACCCACACTGGTCCCCTGTACCCAGACTGAACACTGTGTACCCACACTGTACCCTGTACCCAGACTGAACCCCTGTACCCAGACTGAACCCTGTACCCAGACTGAACCCCTGTACCCAGACTGAACCCTGTGTACCCACACTGAACCCCTGTACCCACACTGACCCCGTGTACCCACACTGAACCCTGTACCCACACTGACTCCGTGTACCGACACTGAACCCCTGTACCCACACTGGACGCCTGTACCCAGACTGAACCCTGTACCCAAACTGAGCCCCTGTACTCAGACTGAACCCCTGTACCCACACGGAACCCTGTACCCAGACTGAACCCCTGTACCCACACTGAACCCTGTACCCAGACTGAACCACTGTACCCAGACTGAACCCCTGTACCCGCACTGAACCCCTGTACCCACACTGATCCACTGTACCCACACTGAACCCTGTACCCAGACTGAACCCTGTGTACCCACACTGAACCCCTGTACCCACACGGAACCCTGTACCCAGACTGAACCCCTGTACCCACACTGAACCCTGTACCCAGACTGAACCACTGTACCCAGACTGAACCCCTGTACCCGCACTGAACCCCTGTACCCACACTGATCCACTGTACCCACACTGAACCCTGTACCCAGACTGAACCCTGTGTACCCACACTGAACCCGGTACCCAGACTGAACCCTGTACCCAGACTGAATCCCGTGTACCCACACTGAACCCCTGTACCCAGACTGAACCCCGTGTACCCACATTGAGCTCCTGTACCCAGAATGAACCCCGTGTACCCACACTGAACACCTGTACCCAGACTGAACCCTGTACCCAGACTTAACCACTGTACCCACACTGAACCCCTGTGCCCACACTGAACCCTGTACCCAGACTGAACTGCTGTACCCACACTGAACTCTGTACCCAGACTGAACCTCTACACCCAGACTGAACCCCTGTACCCACACTGAGCCCCTGTACCCAGACTGAACCCCTGTACCCAAACAGAACCCCTGAACTCACACTGAACCTCTGTACCCACACTGAACCGCTGTACCCACAGCGAACCCTGTACCCAGACTGAATCGCTGTACCCACACTGAACCCCTGTACCCACACTGAACCCCTGTACCCAGACTGAACTGCTGTACCCACACTGAACCCTGTACCCAGACTGAACCTCTATACCCAGACTGAACCCCTGTACCCACACTGAGCCCCTGTACCCAGACTTAACCCCTGTACCCAAACAGAACCCCTAAACTCACACTGAACATCTGTACCCACACTGAACCGCTGTACCCACACCGAACCCTGTACCCAGACTGAATCGCTGTTCCCACACTGAACCACTGTACCCACACTGAACCCCTGTACCCCGACTGAACACCTGTACCCACACTGAGCCCTGTGCCTAGACTGAACCCGTGTACCCACACTGAACCCCTGTACCCAGACTGAACCCCTGTACCCACAATGAACCCCTGTACCCAGACTGATCCCCTGTACCCAGACTGAGCCCCTGTACCCAGACTGAACCCGTGTACCCAGACTGAACCCCTGTACCCAGACCGAGCCCCTGTACCCAGACTGAACCCGTGTACCCAGACTGAACCCCTGTACCCAGACTGAACCCTGTACCAAGACTGAACCCCTGTACCCACACTGAACCCCTGTACCCAGACTGAATCCTGTATCCAGACTGAACACCTGTACCCACACTGAACCCCTGTACCCACACTGAACCCTGTACCCAGACAGAAACCCTGTACCCAGACCGAACCCCTGTACCCACACTGGTCCCCTGTACCCAGACTGAACACTGTGTACCCACACTGTACCCTGTACCCAGACTGAACCCCTGTACCCAGACTGAACCCTGTACCCAGACTGAACCCCTGTACCCAGACTGAACCCTGTGTACCCACACTGAACCCCTGTACCCACACTGACCCCGTGTACCCACACTGAACCCTGTACCCACACTGACTCCGTGTACCGACACTGAACCCCTGTACCCACACTGGACGCCTGTACCCAGACTGAACCCTGTACCCAAACTGAGCCCCTGTACTCAGACTGAACCCCTGTACCCACACGGAACCCTGTACCCAGACTGAACCCCTGTACCCACACTGAACCCTGTACCCAGACTGAACCACTGTACCCAGACTGAACCCCTGTACCCGCACTGAACCCCTGTACCCACACTGATCCACTGTACCCACACTGAACCCTGTACCCAGACTGAACCCTGTGTACCCACACTGAACCCCTGTACCCACACGGAACCCTGTACCCAGACTGAACCCCTGTACCCACACTGAACCCTGTACCCAGACTGAACCACTGTACCCAGACTGAACCCCTGTACCCGCACTGAACCCCTGTACCCACACTGATCCACTGTACCCACACTGAACCCTGTACCCAGACTGAACCCTGTGTACCCACACTGAACCCGGTACCCAGACTGAACCCTGTACCCAGACTGAACCCTGTGTACCCACACTGAACCCTGTACCCAGACTGAACCCTGTATCCAGACTGAACCCCTGTACCCACACTGAACCCTGCACCCAGACCTCACCCCATGTACCCACACTGAACCCCTGTACCCAAACTGACCCCGTGTACCCACACTGAACCCTGTACCCAGACTGAACCCCTGTACCCAGACTGAAGTGCTGTACCCAGACTGAACCCTGTACCAAGACTGAACCCGGTACCCAGACTGAACCCCGTGTACTCACACTGAACCCTGTACCCAGACTGAACGCTGTACCCAGACTGACCCCTGTAGCCAGACTGAACCCCGTGTACCCACGCTGAACCCCTGTACCCACACTGAGCCCTGTACCCAGACTGAACCCTGTACCCACACTGAACCCTGTACCCAGACTGAACCGCTGTAACCAGACTGAACCCCTGAACTCACACTGAACCCCTGTACCCACACTGAACCACTGTACCCAGACTGAACCCCTGTACCCACACTGAACCCCTGTACCCAGACTGAACCCTGTACCCACGCTGAACCCCTGTACCCAGACTGAGCCCCTGTACCCACACTGAACCCTGTACCCACACTGAACCCTGTACCCAGAGTGAATCCCTGTACCCAGAATGAACCCTGTACCCACACTGAACCCCTGTACCCACACTGAAATCTGTACCCAGACTGAACCCCTGTACCCACACTGAACCCTGTACCCAGACTGAACCGCTGTACCCACACTGAACCCTGTACCCAGACTGAACCCCTGTACCCACACTGAGCCCCTGTACACAGACTGAACCCTGTACCCAGACTGAAACGCTGTACCCACACTGAACCCCTGTACCGAGAATGAATCCTGTACTCAGACTGAACCCCTGTACCCACACTGAACTCCTGTACCCTCACTGAACCCTGTACCTACACTGAGCCCCTGTACCCACACTGAACACATGTAGCCACACTGAACCCCTGTACCCAGACTGAAACCTGTATGCACACTGAGCCCTGTACCCAGACTGAACCCCTGTACCCAGACTGATCCCCTGTACCCACACTGAACCCTGTACCCAGACTAAACCCCTGTACGCAGACTGAGCCCCTGTACCCACACTGAACCCCAGTACCCAGACTGAACCCCTGTACCCAGACTGAACCCCTGTACCCACACTGAACCTTGTAGCCAGACTGAACCACTGTAACCAGACTGAACCCCTGAACTCACACTGAACCCCTATACCCACACTGAACCCCTGTACCCAGACTGAACCCCTGTACCCACACTGAACCCCTGTACCCAGACTGAACCCTGTACCCACACTGAACCCCTGTACCCAGACTGAACCCCTGTACCCACACTGAACCCTGTACCCACACTGAACCCTGTACCCAGAGTGAATCCCTGTACCCAGACTGAACCCTGTACCCAGATTGAACCCCTGTACCCACACTGAACCCTGTACCCAGACTGAACCCCTGTACCCACACTGAACCCTGTACCCACACTGAGCCCCTGTACACAGACTGAACCCTGTACCCAGACTGAAACGCTGTACCCACACTGAACCCTGTACCCACACTGAACCCCTGTACCCAGAATGAACCCTGTACCCAGACTGAACCCCTGTACCCAGACTGAACTCCTGTACCCTCACTAACCCTGTACCTACACTGAGCCCCTGTACCCACACTGAATACATGTAGCCACACTGAACCCCTGTCCCCAGACTGAACCCTGTATGCACACTGAGCCCTGTACCCAGACTGAACCCCTGTACCCAGACTGATCCCCTGTACCCACACTGAACCCTGTACCCAGACTGAACCCTGTACCCAGACTGAGCCCCTGTATCCAGACTGAACCCCAGTACCCAGACTGATCCCCTGTACCCAGACTGAACCCCTGTACCCAGACTGAACACTGTACCCACACTGAGCCCTGTACCCAGACTGAACCCCTGTACCCAGACTGAACCCCTGTACCCACACTGAACCCTGTACCCAGACAGAACCCTTGTATCCAGACTGAACCCCTGTACCCACACTGAACCCTGTACCCAGACTGAACCCCTGTACCCAGACTGAAACCTGTACCCAGACTGAACCCTGCACCCAGACTGAACCGCTGTACCCAGACTGACCCCATGTACCCAGACTGAACCTCTGTACCCAGACTGAACCCCTGTACCCAGACTGAACCCTGTACCCAAACTGAGCCCCTGTACACAGACTGAACCCCAGTACCCAGACTGAACCCTGTATCCAGACTGAACCCCTGTACCCACACTGAACCCTGTACCCACACTGAACCCTGTACCCAGAGTGAATCCCTGTACCCAGACTGAACCCTGTACCCAGATTGAACCCCTGTACCCACACTGAACCCTGTACCCAGACTGAACCCCTGTACCCACACTGAACCCTGTACCCACACTGAGCCCCTGTACACAGACTGAACCCTGTACCCAGACTGAAACGCTGTACCCACACTGAACCCTGTACCCACACTGAACCCCTGTACCCAGAATGAACCCTGTACCCAGACTGAACCCCTGTACCCAGACTGAACTCCTGTACCCTCACTAACCCTGTACCTACACTGAGCCCCTGTACCCACACTGAATACATGTAGCCACACTGAACCCCTGTACCCAGACTGAACCCTGTATGCACACTGAGCCCTGTACCCAGACTGAACCCCTGTACCCAGACTGATCCCCTGTACCCACACTGAACCCTGTACCCAGACTGAACCCTGTACCCAGACTGAGCCCCTGTATCCAGACTGAACCCCAGTACCCAGACTGATCCCCTGTACCCAGACTGAACCCCTGTACCCAGACTGAACACTGTACCCATACTGAGCCCTGTACCCAGACTGAACCCCTGTACCCAGACTGAACCCCTGTACCCACACTGAACCCTGTACCCAGACAGAACCCCTGTATCCAGACTGAACCCCTGTACCCACACTGAACCCTGTACCCAGACTGAACCCCTGTACCCAGACTGAAACCTGTACCCAGACTGAACCCTGCACCCAGACTGAACCGCTGTACCCAGACTGACCCCATGTACCCAGACTGAACCTCTGTACCCAGACTGAACCCCTGTACCCAGACTGAACCCTGTACCCAAACTGAGCCCCTGTACACAGACTGAACCCCAGTACCCAGACTGAACCCTGTATCCAGACTGAACCCCTGTACCCAGACTGAACCCTGTACCCACACTGAACCCTGTACCCAGACTGAACCGCTGTAACCAGACTGAACCCCTGAACTCACACTGAACCCCTGTACCCACACTGAACCCCTGTACCCAGACTGAACCCCTGTACCCACACTGAACCCCTGTACCCAGACTGAACCCTGTACCCACGCTGAACCTCTGTACACAGACTGAACCCCTGTACCCACACTGAACCCTGTACCCACACTGAACCCTGTACCCAGAGTGAATCCCTGTACCCAGACTGAACCCTGTACCCACACTGACCTCTGTACCCACACTGAACTCTGTACCCAGACTGAACCCCTGTACCCACACTGAACCCTGCACCCAGACTGAACCACTGTACCCACACTGATCCCTGTACCCAGACTGAACCCCTGTACCCACACTGAGCCCCTGTACACAGACTGAACCCTGTACCCAGAATGAACCCTGTACCCAGACTGAACCCCTGTACCCAGACTGAACTCCTGTACCCTCACTGAACCCTGTACCTACACTGAGCCCCTGTACCCACACTGAACACATGTAGCCACACTGAACCCCTGTACCCAGACTGAACCATGTATGCACACTGAGCCCTGTACCCAGACTGAACCCCTGTACCCAGACTGATCCCCTGTACCCACACTGAACCCTGTACCCAGACTGAACCCTGTACTCAGACTGAACCCCTGTACCCAGACTGAACACTGTACCCACACTGAGCCCTGTACCCAGACTGAACCCCTGTACCCAGACTGAACCCCTGTACCCACACTGAACCCTGTACCCAGACTGAACCCCTGTATCCAGACTGAACCCCTGTACCCACACTGAACCCTGTACCCAGACTGAACCCCTGTACCCAGACTGAAACCTGAACCCAAACTGAACCCTGCACCCAGACTGAACCGCTGTACCCAGACTGACCCCATGTACCCAGACTGATCCCCTGTACCCAGACTGAACCCTGTACCCAGACTGAACCCCTGTACCCAGACTGAACCCTGTAACCACACAGAACCTTGTACCCAGACTGAACCGCTGTAACCAGACTGAACCCCTGAACTCACACTGAACCCCTATACCCACACTGAACCCCTGTACCCAGACTGAACCCCTGTACCCACACTGAACCCCTGTACCCAGACTGAAACCCTGTACCCAGACTGAACCCTGTACCCACACTGAACCCCTGTACCCAGACTGAACCCCTGTACCCACACTGAACCCTGTACCCACACTGAACCCTGTACCCAGAGTGAATCCCTGTACCCAGACTGAACCCTGTACCCAGACTGAACCCCTGTACCCACACTGAACCCTGTACCCAGACTGAACCGCTGTACCCACACTGAACCCTGTACCCAGACTGAACCCCTGTACCCACACTGAGCCCCTGTACACAGACTGAACCCTGTACCCAGACTGAAACGCTGTACCCACACTGAACCCTGTACCCACACTGAACCCCTGTACCCAGAATGAACCCTGTACCCAGACTGAACCCCTGTACCCAGACTGAACTCCTGTACCCTCACTAACCCTGTACCTACACTGAGCCCCTGTACCCACACTGAATACATGTAGCCACACTGAACCCCTGTACCCAGACTGAACCCTGTATGCACACTGAGCCCTGTACCCAGACTGAACCCCTGTACCCAGACTGATCCCCTGTACCCACACTGAACCCTGTACCCAGACTGAACCCTGTACCCAGACTGAGCCCCTGTACCCAGACTGAACCCCAGTACCCAGACTGATCCCCTGTACCCAGACTGAACCCCTGTACCCAGACTGGACACTGTACCCACACTGAGCCCTGTACCCAGACTGAACCCCTGTACCCAGACTGAACCCCTGTACCCACACTGAACCCTGTACCCAGACTGAACCCCTGTATCCAGACTGAACCCCAGTACCCAGACTGATCCCCTGTACCCAGACTGAACCCCTGTACCCAGACTGAACACTGTACCCACACTGAGCCCTGTACCCAGACTGAACCCCTGTACCCAGACTGAAACCTGTACCCAAACTGAACCCTGCACACAGACTGAACCGCTGTACCCAGACTGACCCCATGTACCCAGACTGAACCTCTGTACCCAGACTGAACCCCTGTACCCAGACTGAACCCTGTACCCAAACTGAGCCCCTGTACACAGACTGAACCCCAGTACCCAGACCGAACCCTGTACCCAGACTGAACCCCTGTACCCAGACTGAACCCTGTACCCACACTGAACCCTGTACCCAGACTGAACCGCTGTAACCAGACTGAACCCCTGAACTCACACTCAACCCCTGTACCCACACTGAACCCCTGTACCCAGACTGAACCCCTGTACCCACACTGAACCCCTGTACCCAGACTGAACCCCTGTACCCAGACTGAACCCTGTACCCACACTGAACCCCTGTACCCACACTGAACCCTGTACCCAGACTGAACCCCTGTACCCACACTGAACCCTGTACCCAGACTGAACCGCTGTACCCACACTGAACCCTGTACCCAGACTGAACCCCTGTACCCACACTGAGCCCCTGTACACAGACTGAACCCTGTACCCAGAATGAACCCTGTACCCAGACTGAACCCCTGTACCCAGACTGAACCCTGTACCCTCACTGAACCCCGTACCCACACTGAGCCCCTGTACCCACACTGAACACATGTAGCCACACTGAACCCCTGTACCCAGACTGAACCATGTATGCACACTGAGCCCTGTACCCAGACTGAACCCCTGTACCCAGACTGAACCCTGTACCCAAACTGAGCCCCTGTACACAGACTGAACCCCAGTACCCAGACTGAAACCTGTACCCAGACTGAACCCCTGTGCACAGACTGAACCCTGTACCCATACTGAACCCTGTACCCAGACTGAACCGCTGTAACCAGACTGAACCCCTGAACTCACACTGAACCCTGTACCCAGACTGAACCCCTGTACCCAGACTGAACCCCTGTATCCACACTGAACCCCTGTACCCAGATTGAACCCCAGTACCCAGACTGAACCCCAGTACCCAGACTGAACCCCTGTACCCAGACTGAACCCTGTACCCACACTGAACCTTGTACCCAGACTGAACCGCTGTAACCAGACTGAACCCCTGAACTCACACTGAACCCCTATACCCACACTGAACCCCTGTACCCAGACTGAACCCCTGTACCCAGACTGAAACCCTGTACCCAGACTGAACCCTGTACCCACACTGAACCCCTGTACCCAGACTGAACCCCTGTACCCACACTGAACCCTGTACCCACACTGAACCCTGTACCCAGAGTGAATCCCTGTACCCAGACTGAACCCTGTACCCAGACTGAACCCCTGTACCCACACTGAACCCTGTACCCAGACTGAACCGCTGTACCCACACTGAACCCTGTACCCAGACTGAACCCCTGTACCCACACTGAGCCCCTGTACACAGACTGAACCCTGTACCCAGACTGAAACGCTGTACCCACACTGAACCCTGTACCCACACTGAATCCCTGTACCCAGAATGAACCCTGTACCCAGACTGAACCCCTGTACCCAGACTGAACTCCTGTACCCTCACTAACCCTGTACCTACACTGAGCCCCTGTACCCACACTGAATACATGTAGCCACACTGAACCCCTGTACCCAGACTGAACCCTGTATGCACACTGAGCCCTGTACCCAGACTGAACCCCTGTACCCAGACTGATCCCCTGTACCCACACTGAACCCTGTACCCAGACTGAACCCTGTACCCAGACTGAGCCCCTGTACCCAGACTGAACCCCAGTACCCAGACTGATCCCCTGTACCCAGACTGAACCCCTGTACCCAGACTGAACACTGTACCCACACTGAGCCCTGTACCCAGACTGAACCCCTGTACCCAGACTGAACCCCTGTACCCACACTGAACCCTGTACCCAGACTGAACCCCTGTATCCAGACTGAACCCCAGTACCCAGACTGATCCCCTGTACCCAGACTGAACCCCTGTACCCAGACTGAACACTGTATCCACACTGAGCCCTGTACCCAGACTGAACCCCTGTACCCAGACTGAAACCTGTACCCAAACTGAACCCTGCACACAGACTGAACCGCTGTACCCAGACTGACCCCATGTACCCAGACTGAACCTCTGTACCCAGACTGAACCCCTGTGCACAGACTGAACCCTGTACCCAATCTGAGCCCCTGTACACAGACTGAACCCCAGTACCCAGACCGAACCCTGTACCCAGACTGAACCCCTGTACCCAGACTGAACCCTGTACCCACACTGAACCCTGTACCCAGACTGAACCGCTGTAACCAGACTGAACCCCTGAACTCACACTCAACCCCTGTACCCACACTGAACCCCTGTACCCAGACTGAACCCCTGTACCCACACTGAACCCCTGTACCCAGACTGAACCCCTGTACCCACACTGAACCCCTGTACCCAGACTGAACCCCTGTACCCAGACTGAGCCCTGTAACCACGCTGAACCTCTGTACCCAGACTGAACCCCTGTACCCACACTGAACCCTGTACCCACACTGAACCCTGTACCCAGAGTGAATCCCTGTACCCAGACTGAACCCTGTACCCACACTGAACCCCTGTACCCACACTGAACCCTGTATCCAGACTGAACCCCTGTACCCACACTGAACCCTGTACCCAGACTGAACCGCTGTACCCACACTGAACCCTGTACCCAGACTGAACCCCTGTACCCACACTGAGCCCCTGTACACAGACTGAACCCTGTACCCAGAATGAACCCTGTACCCAGACTGAACCCCTGTACCCAGACTGAACCCTGTACCCTCACTGAACCCCGTACCCACACTGAGCCCCTGTACCCACACTGAACACATGTAGCCACTCTGAACCCCTGTACCCAGACTGAACCATGTATGCACACTGAGCCCTGTACCCAGACTGAACCCCTGTACCCAGACTGAACCCTGTACCCAAACTGAGCCCCTGTACACAGACTGAACCCCAGTACCCAGACTGAAACCTGTACCCAGACTGAACCCCTGTGCACAGACTGAACCCTGTACCCATACTGAACCCTGTACCCAGACTGAACCGCTGTAACCAGACTGAACCCCTGAACTCACACTGAACCCTGTACCCAGACTGAACCCCTGTACCCAGACTGAACCCCTGTACCCACACTGAACCCCTGTACCCACACTGAACCCTGTACCCAGACTGAACCCCTGTATCCAGACTGAACCCCTGTACCCACACTGAACCCTGTACCCAGACTGAACCCCTGTACCCAGACTGAAACCTGTACCCAAACTGAACCCTGCACCCAGACTGAACCGCTGTACCCAGACTGACCCCATGTACCCAGACTGATCCCCTGTACCCAGACTGATCCCCTGTACCCAGACTGAACCCTGTACCCAGACTGAACCCCTGTACCCAGACTGAGCCCCTGTACCCAGACTGAACCCTGTACCCAGACTGAACCCCTGTACCCACACTGACCCCGTGTACCCACACTGAACCCTGTACCCAGACTGAACCCCTGTACCCAGACTGAAACCTGTACCCAAACTGAGCCCTGTACCTAGACTGAACCCCTGTATCCAAACTGAACCGCTGTACCCAGACTGTACCCCGTGAACCCACACTGAACCCCTGTACCCACACTGAACCCGTGTACCCACACTGAACCTCTGTACTCAGACTGAACCCCTGCACCCACACTGAACCCCTGTACCCAGACTGAAGCCCTGTACCCACACTGAACCCCTGCACCCCATTGAACCTGTGTACCCAGACTGATGCCCTGTACCCACACTGAACCTGTGTAACCACACTGAACCCCTGTACCCAGACTATACCCGTAAACCCACACTGAATCCACAGACCCAGACTGAACCCCTTTACTTAGTCCAAAATGTACATTTTACTTCACGTTAAAGATTCTCCCATTACATCTGGGTTAAAGGCCTCAGTTCATTGCTATTCAGTCATGATCCAGAGACTGTGTCAGCATAGTGTCAGTTCCCTGAAACTGTGCAGAAGATTGAAAGTGAATGTCCCAAGGTAAATCTATCTCATTTAAATTATCTTTAGGACAGTGAGTAAAAGTGAAAAGTGAGTTTCACTAAAGATGTAAAGTTTAGACGAAAGAGTTATGATTTGAAGAATTTCTGCGACATTGGCCTAGATTTTGCAGCTGCGATGGAAATGAAACTGCCAGCTTTCACCAGAGTAACTTCTCCGTAACCGCAGCAACCTCTGCACTCTGCACATGCTCAATTAAATGCAAAAGTGTAATTATTAATGTTGACGATATTGGGGTACACCATGGCAACTGTTGGTACAGTTCTCAAAGAATGGTCAATTATAAATCACTGTACTGAAGAAAATTCCCTCCGCTACACTGTAAAACCATTAGTCCTAGAAAACTAAAGTTTATATTCATGTAATGTTATCTTTTTCCATTTTTGATAAAAATGTCAAGTTTTCAAGTTCTTTTCAAGTTTCTTCTTATTTCAGCTGCAAATGAGTACATTCCCATTATTTATATTGCTCTTTGTCAAATATTTCCATCCTGCAGTTCATCAGAGACCGGACAGAGACTTTCAACCTGTGGGTGTTCTGATGCTCTTACTTCTGTGGGAATTGTCTGGGAAGTTTCAGTTGGACAGTTCTCCTACTCCTCAAAATCTTGCAGGAAAATGTTTGATTTTCACTTGGAATCATAGCCATTGGAGGATTCTGCAACACTATATCATTCCTGAGGAACCTGGTCTAATATCTGGATAACTAAACAACGGACCCACACCTCAGGACTCTGTGTGGATACCTGTTCTGAGGGAGTTCTTCAGGAGGTTGCATTGGAACATTTGGGACCAAATGTGTCAAATGTGAAAGATATTCTGAGCATTTACTTTCTGGTAGCCTGCCTGTGAGGAATCCTCAACACAATCGTCAGTCCTGTTCAATATCACCGCTGATGGATCTGTCCTGCCAGTGGGACAGAACGTATCCAGGAATGGCGATGGGGGTGTCTGGGACATTGTCTGTAAGGTATGCTCCCATTGCTTGACTAGTCAGCTCTCCTAATTTTGGCACTTTCCCCCAGATGTTAGTCAGGAGGATTTTGCAGGGTCAACAGGGCTACTTCTGCAATTGCCTTTTCCAGTCAATGCCAGGTGATCAGTCTGGTTTCATTTCTTTGAGACTTTGTAGCGATTGGTACAACTGAATGGCTTTCTAAATATATATAAATTATATAAATATTTGTACAAAATTAAAAGGCGGTTTGAATCACCGAAAGTCTTTTTGCAATGTGCCTGACAATCAGAATGGATCCTTGCTTGGGCATCACTTAGCTTTGAACTGATCTAGTGAACAACCTGTGACAACCACCATAATAGACTTAACTGTTCTGATGTTGTCACAGACTCAACTCATACAATTGTTATCTGGACCCCGAATATCCATTTTGTAAATCTGAGTTCGTGCAAAACTCTAGTCTCCATATCTAAATCTGCATCACGGCCCGTTCACCCTTGTGTTTCATGTCTTTTATGAACTCTCAGTCCACCAAAACCTCACTTCTAAAACTCTCATTCTCATGTTGAAATCCTTTCACGGTCCCATCTTCTTCTCATTGTTGCCTCCTCCATGAACTACTAGATTCCATTTCTGATTTTATTTCTTAATAATAAGATTACACTTATTACTCTTGCACACAACTGCAATTCTGCAAAAAAATCTGTGGCAAATACTTGCCAACTACAGACCTGATCATGAGGCAAAATGTACCCTTATTTTTAATGCTTTACTCATGGCAATTGATTCTTCCTTCTTCACAGTCGTAAGTGTTGGAACTCTTTCCCAAAACTTTTGGATCTCAACCTCTTGAACCTCTTTTGACAAAGCTTTTATTTACAAGTCCTCATATCTCTTTTTTCCGTATGGTGTCAAAGTTTGTGTGGTAGCCATCTTTGCAAATGCTTGAGACATCTTCACACATTAAAATACACGATACAAATGCAAATGGTTTTTGGTAAATCTTTATTTTGCACCAAGAAAACAATATCTTCGATGTGTTCTACAAATCTAAGTATACAAAATGATACCTATTGACTAAAGTCATCAAACATATTGTTACAAGTACGTTTTACCTCATGAATTCCAAACTGTAATTAAGTTTATGGTTGCAGTATTTTTTTCAGTGCAATATTTCTGTAACATTGCACACAGTTATTGGCAGCATTTATGCAAGTATATTTATGATTAATTCACACCTTTGCAGATATCATGCATTTAGCAAAGACTCTAAAATTTGGGCTGCATTCTCAGACATAAACACAGAGAGTGCTGGAGAAACACAGCATATATGGCAACATCTGTTGAGACTGAAACAAAGTTAACATTTTGAGTCTGGTATGTCTTTTCTTCAGAACTGAGGTTCTCTGATAATCTCTGTATTTGTTTCAGATGTCTGGCATCCAGAGTATTTTGTCTGAATTCTCAGATACTTAAGCTGAAAATCTCCCTGCAAATCAGATACAATATTAAGTCATTGCAATTGAAGCAAACAATTTTGAGCTCTGCATTAGTAATGTCTACTTCAAAAAATTGAATCAAACTTAAGAGTATTGTGGGAGAAAAATGCTTGTTATTCTGTGCTACACTACTTGTTTCCTCAAACTTCCCTGTACTTTTGTCATTTCTATTGTCACTGCTGATGTTATTGTGGCTAACAGTGACAGTGGAGTTAACAGCAGGGTATGATGTTTTTTCTTTGTTATCTTATCCTGTAATTCAAGTAGTTCCTATATGCAAACTTTCAATCAATATATTATAGATTTAAAGGCATGAAATCTTGTGGCTATTATTTTATTTGTATATATTTCTAGAACAATCTAGCTCCCAACTAGTTGGGAATGTTGTTACTACATGCAACCCCCAAACTATACCCATTTGCTCTATCTTCATAATGCTGACGAACTGTCAGGTTTCCATCCAGTTGGAAACTAGTCTGGTTAAGATCTGAAAGAATATCTATGGGTGGAAAAAAGAGACTGGTTTTTCAGTAGCACTTTTCATGGAGTGGACTATAATTTAAATACTGTGATTGAATTGCTTTAGGAAAATGTGCTAATATCAGAGAAACCTATGACCTGTTGTTATCTTTGAGACTGGCACCACAAGAATTGATTTTTTTCTCGAAAGGGGGTTGTGGGGACAGTTTCTGTATTAAACATAATGGAAGTTCCTTTTCATTTATTTCTCTGCATTAATCTCCTCTCAAGATTTAATTGCCTTGACCATCCATACATGTTCCATTGTCAGTATGGGCCCCTTTTCTCAGGGATGATACATTGGCTTTGGAGGCAATCCAGAGAATAATTGCAAGGATGATCCTGGGTATGGAGGAATTGTCTTAGGAGGAGAGGTTGAGTACAATGGCTTGTGCACATTGGTGTCTAAAATAATTAGAGGTGGCCTGATTGAAACATACAAGATTCTGAGAGGACTTGACAGGGTCGATGTGGAAAGGTTGTTTGCCTTCTGGGATGGTCGAGGGCCTGAAGGCATGATGTCAGAGGTTGTTCGTTTAAGACAGAGCTAAGGTCAAATTTCTTTTTACAGTGGGTAGAAAATCTGCGAAATTCAAGACAAAATCACTCAGCCCCATTATGGCAAAGCGACAAAGAGCAAAACAAAAAGGCAAGGCAAGAAAAGGCAGAGCTGCTGTGAGCATCAAAGTAGTCGCAAAATGAGTGAACATTAAGAGAGCAAGCAAAGAGCCCTGTGATGCATCCTGTTAGATACATGAGGTGGGTGCCTGTCCTTGTGCACTGTGTCCTGGCAACATTATTAAAATGAAAGGTGTCGCACTAAAGCCCAGAACTATATTGTGAATAGGTTGGAGAATGCAGAGAGGCTGACGCGTGTCTAATGGATGGGGCAGGTGAGTAGTTGTTGCCCAGGTTGCGTGCCCTGAGATATTGGTGATTGCTGAAGGCTCAGAGGAACAGTGAGCCAGAGCCACAGGTACCCACTCTGACCTTTGTGTTGGGAACTGTCACTGTCTAGTTTTTTTTATCCTGCAGATGGGAGAATAGAAATTGCATATTAATGAGAACAAAATTAGGGAATATTGGCACGCTAATGCATGCAAATAGATCCAAAAAGGCTTCTCATTGCTCACTGGTGAAATTCTTACTTTGCCTTTAAAAACATTGTTGTTAAATTGTTAACAGCTAACCCGAGAATGCAACTTTAAAAAAAAGGTTTTGTGATTTACCCATGAAAGAAGTGAAACTATCACTGTATTCTAACAGATGAAAGGCTTAACAATCAATTTTTCAATGTATAATTTCAGTTATATGACACTGTAAATTTTTTGCTATAAATTCTGTGTTACGATCGAGCCCTCCACTATCACCTGATGAAGGAGCGTCGCTCCGAAAGCTAGTGTGCTTCCAATTAAACCTGTTGGACTATAACCTGGTGTTGTGTAATTTTTAACGTTGTTAAATTGGACTTTTTGCTCTTGACATCAAGAATTTCAATGCTGCTGGTCATACCTCACTTTCCCAAGAGTCTCACCAACCCCTACATCATTAAGAGGTTGGAAAGATTCAATTTGTAATTCTTGCTGCACTCTATTTTCCCTTCTTAAGACAATATGAATTCATATACTTTTGAATAATGAATTATTTCATGAAAGATCCACTCTTTTATATTGCCACTCTAAAAATTCCATTTCTAATTCCTCATGCAAAGGAAGAGCTATTGCTGAAATATCTACTCTTGTGCTAATTTTAATCTGTCATGAATTTCCCAAAGAGCAGATGCACAATCTGTGGGATGTTCTGTCTATTGAAGGAAAGTTGGGTAGAGGATTTATAAAGGTGCTTTACATTATGAAGGGCTTTGATAGAGTTAAGAAGGAGAAACTGAATCTAGCGTCAGAACAGTCAGCAACCGAAGGTCAGAAGTTTAAGGTAATTCACAACAGAACCTATTAAAACTTGTTTTTTACGGTGAGTTGTTATAATCTAAAACACATTATGGTGGACAAAAAAATCCAATTAAGACAGTCAAAATAGAACTGGCTAAACAAGTCAAGAGAAAATATTCGCAGAATACTGAAACGATGAATGGTAGGATGTTAGAAAGTACTGAGGCTCAGAGATTCACACTTGCTGTACAAATATATAGAGGAACAGGGCAGGTCGACAGGTTATAAAGCCATGTGAGATATTTGTTTTCATTAGCTGATGGATGGATGTAGATTGGTTGAGGCTGATGGAGTGTAACGTAGGAAAATATAAAGTGGCTCACATTGGCAGGAAAAATAAAAAAAGCAGGGCTTAACTTAAGTGAAGAACGACTGCAGAATTCTGAAGTAATTGAAATGTTCACATGCAAGAGTCACAAAAAGTTAGTATGCACATAATCAAGAAGACGATTACAGGTAAACAATCCTTTATTGAAATCCTTGGGGCCAGATTTTTTTTTGGAATTCAGAATTTTTTAGATTTTAATGATTTTCACAGTGAAATTAAAAAGATTATCTAACAACCGACACACATGTGACTAGTACAAGCACTGAGACACAATTGATGCCAGCCTGTACTGGGCCACACTTTGACGTCACGTCTGAGTGATTTGGTTTGAGTGGGTGTGGAGTTGGGTCACCTGTTCACACGCCAAAATGATGCTCCATGCTCCGTGAAAAAAAATTCAGATTTCAGAGCCTTTTGAATGTCAGAATTTTGGATAAAAGGGTTGTGTGCCTGTAGTATGCTATCCTTTATGACAAAAAAAAGGTAAAGGAAAGGGTGTTGTACATAAGTTAAAAGGCACTGGTAAGACATTGTGCAGTTTTGGTCCCTTTATATAAGGAAGGATGTAAATGTGGAAGAAGCAGTTCAAGGGAAATTTATTACGTTAATACCTCAAATGAGTGGGTTATCTTATGTTGGACAGTTTGGGCTAGTTCCCTTTGGAGTTCGAGGGGTAAGGGATGACTTGGATAAAATGACAAGATCCTGAATGAAGCAGCCGTTGGTAGACAGGGTGAAGCGACTCCACAATGAATGGATGAAATCTAAGCTCTGCAGTCCTGCCATATCAATACGTGAATGGTGGTGAATACTTAAAAAATTAACCAGAGAAGTAGGCTCCATAAATATCTCCATTCTCAATGATGAAGAGGCCCACAAATCAGTGCAAAAGATAAGGCTGCAGTATTCACAGCAATTTTGGCCAAAAGTGCCAAGCAAATGGTCCATTTCAGCCTTCTCTGAATGTCTCCAGCATCACAGATACCAGTCTTCAGCCAATTTCATTCATTTGATACCAAGAAGTAACTGAAGGCACTGGATAATGCAAATACTATAGGCACTGGACAATATTCTGACAGTAATCCAGGAAACCTGGACTTCCGACCTTGCTTCCCCCCAGCCAAACCATTCCAGTATAGCTACGGTTGGGAATGTTTTTGACAATTGGGAAATTGCTGAATATGTCCTGTTCACAAATTACAGGATCTGACCAATTACCATTCCATATTCTCCATCACGAATAAAGCTTTGGAAGCTCTGATCAACAGCGCTGTGAAGCAACATTAGCACAGCAATAACCTGCACACTGATGCTTAGATTGGATTCTGCCAGGGCCACTCAACTTCTGACCTCATTGCAACATTGGTTCAAATATGGATAAAAGAGCTGACCTCCAGAGATGAGGTGAGAGTGTTTACCCTTGACATCAAGGTCACATATGACTGAGTTTGTCATCGAGGAGCCCTTGCAAAATTGGAATCAATGGGCACTGGGGGGAAGTCTCTCTGCCAGTTGGAGTCATACCTTATACAGGGGAATATTGTTGCAGTTATTGGAGTTCAAACACCCCAGCTCCAGGATGTCAATATAGGATTTCGTCAAGATAATGTTCTCAGCCCAAACATCTTCAGCGACTTCATCAAGGACCTTCTCTCCATCATAGGATCAAAAGTGGGAATATTAGCTGATAACTGCACATTGTTCAGCTGTAGTTGCGATTTCTCAGATACTGAAGCAGTCCATGTACAAGTGCAGCATGATGTCCAGGATTCTGCTGATAAGTGTCATTTAAAGTTTGGGCCATGCATATGCCAGGTACTCCTAACAAGTGGAAATCTAACTTTAACCACCTGACATTCAAAGGCCCTTACCAAATCCCATCCCCATCAACATCTTAATGTTTACCATTGACCAGAAACTGGACTGGACTAACCAAGTAAATACAGTGGCTACAGGAGTGGGTCAGAGTTTAGGAATCCCGTAGCCAGTAATTCACCTTTTAACTCCTCAAAGCCTGTCCACCACTTAGAAGGCACTAACTGGGATGTGATGAAAGACTCCACACTCGACCTGAGTGCAGTTCTGACAATACTCAAGAAGTGTTGATACAATCCAGGACAAAGCAGCCACTTAATTGGCACCGCATCCATAAAAATTTGTTCCCCCTACCACTAATATACCAGCAACGTATACCATCTACACAGATGCCCTAAAGAAGTTCACCAAAGCACCTGAGACAACACCTTCCAAACCAGTGATCACTACCATTGAGAAGGACATGGGAAGTAGATCTATAAGAACACTACAACCTGCAAGTTCCCCTCCAAGCCACTTACCATTTAAACATGGAGACGAATCACTATTCCTTCAATGTCATTGGGCCAAAATCCTGAAAATCGGTCTTTAACAAGTTTGTAGGTGTGCCTACACCAAATATATTCAAGCAATCAGCTCACCGACACTTCTCAAGGGCACTACGTATGGGTAACAATTGTTGACCCAACCAGTAATTCCCACATCCTATAAATGAACACAAGAAAAAGAATAGTTACTGAAAAGAAACCAGAACTGCTAAGATATTAAACACAAAACACCTAAATATTAGATAGAGAGAGATATATAATTTAAGTACTTAGGTTCCTCTGATCCTGCACATCTCTTCCAGTTGAATTGAGCATGAGAATTATCTTGCTTCTCTCCTTCTAATTCCTGCTATCACCACAATTTACAGATTCCACTGGCCTTGGTACTCCAATTTGCTTGTGATTTGTCCTGCTCTATCTCCAAGCTCAGAATGAAAGTTCTTTCTCTTTTTTGACTGAAGGGATCTGAGGTGAAATGAGTCTGAGCAGTTCAATCCACTTCCAAGACGATATGGTGCCTACAGCATCAACAACACCACACTTTACAGTCATGAGATGAATGATTAATTGGTCTGTTTCTAGTGCTGGTGCTGGGGAGTGGTATGTTGGAGATCTTTCCTCTTCAGCTAATATTGCATACTTTTTTTTCGTTTTGCATTCTAGTTGCTTCTGAATTTGTCTCTACCCACAATATCTTTCAATTTGTCTTTGCCGAATTCAGAAGTCTGTGGAAACTTTCATGTTGCTTTTGTGCTGAGTCAGGGTTTTGCAATGAGGATGTATTTGCGTATTATTTGAACATTTTTGCTATGGCTCAGTTACTTCTATGAAGAGCTAGAGATTTCAGTGAAATGCATAGCAAGGTCAGTGAAGGATAATTTTGCATGAGTGATTGTCAATTTTATTCTTAATGCTGTGGACTATCATTTTTCCTGTCTACAAATAAAGTTAAAAGGACATGTTCTTCGACATTAAAGGCTAAATAATTACTATAAAAATACAATTACATCCAGAGAAATATTTTTCACAAACATGTTCTTAAAAGCTTGCATGCATCGTCCAGAAATGGAAAATTTATTGCCCATTAAAAACTGGGGTTGTAAAAACTCTGAGGAATGGATTACAGTAAATCTGCTCTTTGTAACAGTGGTGAAATTGGAGTAAAAGTCGTGCAGGAGCTAATCATTTTGAAATGTATTGCTTGAAACAAGTAATAAACTGAGTCTGAAAATGCCATACACTTTTGGCCGTACGTCAATGCAATAAATAATGTAAATCCTGTGCATTTTATACAATCCAATGAACACCTGCTTTACTCCAACCACAGTTACAGGAAAGTGTGACTGTCACAAGCCTTGCCATCAAATCCTTCACAGTATGGAAGGTAATGTCAAGGGAAAACACAACACAGTAAATAACTTTGTTTTACTAGGGGCAGTGTCTGTACTTGAAATGGCTACTCGAAAAATGGAACAAAATGTTCCAGAAAGCTAATTTTATGTAATGGATATGATTTGATCATTTCCCTCCAAAGATGAACATCGTAAATGATTTAATCCCCTGTGGGATATTGAATAATTAATACCTAAAGCAAAAATGGTTTTGGACATAATGCCATCTAATTTTATGCTCCCAAATTGCTTCCAGCTTAGTGCTATTTGTCATGAAAGGAGCAGACTGACATGAGTGACAAGGGCTCTAACTCTAGTAGTAATATACGCAAAAGGAGGTTAAAATGCAGAAGCACAATGGGTTGAAAACACATTAATCTGAATGTATAGCATTTGAACAAGATCAAATGAGCAAAAATTAAGACCTTAACCAGGGAAGCTTTCAGCACCATGACAACACAACTGAGAACCTAATGTAACATCAAGCAATAGGCAGCTACAGCAGTCTTAGAGCATCACTGCCCAGGCAGTGGAGTTGAAAATTACCCCCATTATATCTAAATTGGTTTAAATTCAGTCACTCCACATTTGAATGGAGGCTGTAGAAGGAGGAGTAGTTATTGGAAAATAATCTTCAAATTGAACTCACTCATCTTAGATGATGCACATTAAATCAAACTCAACTTTCTTAACCTTTTCTTGGAACTGCTCTCTGAAAATCTTGGCTAACCTTGATGCTTTGCGATGCATGTTTTTGAGCATTACAGTTTTTACAGTTCCTGACGAGATGCTAAATTTTTGTTATGATCTGGTAAGGAAACATCAACGTGTTTGTTTAAAGTAGATAAAGTATGATATCATCCCAGGTACTTATTGAGGGAAAAAAGGCACATGATTCTACATTTTTAACAAAGAAAATAAAAGTTACTGAACAAAGTCAGAACAATCTATCAGATATTTACAACTTAAATTGTAATATGCACCATAACATGCGATAACTATTGGTGAATAGACAAACTATGGTCAAACCACACTGAACACAGCAAATAGCAGCATTAAGATAAATCCCATGGAATTCTTAGCAATGCTCTAACTTTAGAGACAATCATCAATTTTTGTTAAAATGTTTTATCCTAATATGAAATTGTTTCATTCTTGATGATTTAGCTTTGGAACTCCCTCACTGACTGTTCATCATTGAATTCCTTAACTCCTGTTTGTGAGAGTTGGAGTAATGATTCAAGATGTGCATAAGCATAAGGGGCAAGAAGGTGACTAAAAGAAAATGGCCGACATATGAAATTGACTAACTTAGCTATAGCAGCAGCACTAACACATAGTAGATGGCTGAAGTAGTAAACAAGTTGCAGCTGTTTCGAAGCAAGACCACAAGGTCAGCAGAAGTCAGAAAACAAGCAGCTAGATAGATAGCAGAATAATGAAACCCCTTGACAGATAACAAACCAGACAATGGGCGACCTTACACATAGCAAAAACAAGTCCAGACAGCAAAACCACAAGGCCGAAAACGAATCTCGTGACTGATAACGAGGGACAAACGTTGAGAAACAACTTGAGGTGGACAATGGGTGGTTGTCAGCTGCCTGGGAAGATTGTAAACACTTGAGGGGGGAATGTGTCCAGCTGCGCTTGCAAGATTGAGGTAAACAAGTAATGGAAAAGTACCGGTTGCTCAAGATTGAGAATCACCTGACTCAACAGGGGTGGAGTTTAAGGGTATATCAGGGGATGCTTTGTAACAATCAGGGTCCCTTTCTTTGAGGGGTACCCAACTCTGCAGACTTGCTAATTGCTAATAAACTTTGTTTTCCTGAATTTGTCTTGAGCTGACTTTTTACGTCTCACAACTTGGGGGCTCGTCCGGGATCGACACTCCGGCTGCGAGGGGATCGAGAAAGGACATCGGGGAAGGTGCACCCTGCCGAGTTTGGCAGTCCCTGAGTGCTTGCTCGTCGCCACGCGGCTTGAGCGAGTGATATCCGGAGGACTCAGGAAAACAAAGAACAGGGGACCGAGGCAGAAGGGACGTTTTTTTCGATCGAGTAATTTTGGTGCACCAAACCCAGGTAAGATACCTTGCAGAGGTCTGGTTTAAGGAGGAGCGTGCGTCACGGGGTTCTGCAGGCCTTCTGTAGAGGCGTGGCACACGCGAATCTGAGGACCGGGGGTGTCCTGCTTGTATTCCTGGACGATCGAGGGTCTACGGGCCGGGGTAAGTGTGTCTTGACACGGATAGATCTTCGTAAGTCCTCGGAAATGGGAAATAAGGAATCAAAAGCAAATAAGGAAGAGGGAGGTCCGAACGTGGATAATGAGAATTTTTTTTACCAGCAGCTTGCAGTAAGACCGACAGAGAGAGAGAGAGTGCGAGAACTGCTCGCAAAACATTTAACCCTCTGTGATTCGGTTTGAATGCACATTGGTTTGTTGGTGATTGAATGAGGAAGTTTTATTCACTGGAGCTTGAGTTCCAGGATTGTTTTAAATGTGATCTTTATGTAAACTTAACATGATTTATTTTCAATATGTGAAGGACAGTTGTAGTTTCAGTTCAACAGTAGACTGTCGGGAAAAAAAAAGACGATAACTTCCATGGTTATTATCTGAGACCTTGGATTCGGCCATTAGAATTTTTTTAAACTTGAATTGACAAATTATTGTAAGACAGCTCTGATTATTTTACGACCTAAAGTATTGTAATTAAGAAATAATTGGTCAGGAGTACATAAGAAAACTAATTTTGGATCTAAATTAGAGTACTAAATCTGGGTGATTACAGTGGATTTAAAAATTGGGAACTGTATGCATTTTACATTTTAAATGTTAAATACTGAATAAATGGACGTAAATATATAAATATGTTTACAAGTTAGGAACAGGCTTTAAAGTTAGTCAAGCATGAATTAATAAATTGGTGTTTGAGGATATGAGAAGCTAGGAACATAGCAATATTTCTTAAAAAAGGAAGAACGTATCGACTAAAGTGCCGATAGGGGACAAGGAGATTGGGTTTGTGTGTGACCCCCTCACCAGTGGGGAGGTCGGAACATTTAGAAGGAAATGACGGTCCTGGATGAGAATCCGATAGGATTGTCAGAACAAATTAATTTTTGAGGCCCAGTCTGTATATGTGGGCTGAGTTAATGTCTATTTTTGAATATACTATTTACTGGGAGAGAAAGGAGACTTATATGGGGATACTGGATAGGGAAAGTGTTAATTGAGATTAAAAAAAACTAGTAGCAGTGCCGGTATTAAGCTTGCCGGACAATTTGGCATGAGAGGGGGATGGTTAGGGGTGAAGACAAATATCCCCTTCAGAACCCTAACTGGGACCACCACAATATAGAAGGGTGGAATAATATGTTAGACATGCAAAATTTGATAATCCAAGGGATACAATCTTGCATCCCCAAACAACAAAATTTAGCCAAGGTTTTCGACCTGAGGCAGGGTAAGGACGAGTCTCCCTGTGCATTCATACACAGATTAAGGGAGTCGGTTAGGAAATGTTCGGGTATAGACCCAGGTGGGGAAATAGGATGACGGATGGTAAAGGTTCACTTCGTGACAAAGACATGGCCTGATATCCAGAAGAAGTTACAGAAGATAGAGGACGGGAACGGTAGAAATGAGTCGGAGTTGTTACAGGAGGTTCAGAAAGTATTTGTATAGAGAGACATAATGGCGGAGGACTGTATGAAAGACAAAAGGAGTCGGATAAATAAGGTGGTTATCTAAATCTGAATATTTATGTCTTTGTGGGCCGGCCCCCGATAGGAATTTTGTGTTGGTGAAGATTTATGTGTGTCTTTGTGTGTGTAAATTTGATTGTAAAAAAGTCTCTGTGGATGTGAGAATTTGTGTTTGTGTATGGATTTTTTTAAAAAAGGCTTCTCAGCTAACAAGCAGTTTAAACTTTGTGCTCTGGCTTGAATTCATCTGTTTGTTAATGGTTTTATGTGTGAAACTTGTTGTTTGTCATTTGATTCAGTGTGCTATTTTTGATTGTAATTTTATGAATGCTCAACGTTATTTTTTTCTCATGATATGATTTTATTAGAACTTAAGGAGGACCCTGATACTGGGAGAAAACAGCAGTATAGGTGGACTGCCTTAGCTGAAGGTTTTACCGAGTCACCAAACTTGTTTGGACAGATCCTAGAACAAGTTCTTGAGGGCTTGACTTTAAGACCAACTTTAAAGTTAATTCAGTATGTGGACGACCTCCTGTTGTCCGGTCCCACCCAAACTGACACACAGCAGGGAACCAATGATTTATTAAACTACCTTGCAGTGAAGGGATTGCGAGTTAGTCAGAACAAACTACAGTATGTGGAACGGGAAGTAAGATATTTAGAGCATTTGATCAGTCAAGGGCAGAAGAGAATAAGCCCTGAAAGAGTAAAGGGAATTGTAGAATTAGGACTACCCCGAATTAAGAGGGAACTCCGAAAGTTCCTGGGTTTGCTAGGTTATTGCAGACTCTGGATATATAATTATGCTACTCTTACAAAAAGACTATACCTGCAGCTAACAGAGGAGGCTCCGGACAGGGTTAAATGGGACCCAGAAGGAAAAATGCTGATTGAAACTTTAAAAAAAAATTAGTTACAGCACCGGTTTTGAGCTTGCCAGATTTTAATAAAGATTTTCGACTCTTTGTTAACGCCAAGCACGGGACGGCTTTTGGGGTCTTGACTCAGGAATGGGGTGGACATAGAAAACCTGTAGCTTTCCTCTCCAGAATCCTAGACCCCGTTTCACGGGGTTGGCCCGAATGTGTACAAGCAGTAGCAGCCACTGCTAAGCTAGTGGAAGAAAGCCAGAAACTGACGTTTGGAGCACCAATGACTGTGGTTACTCCTCACCAAGTCCGCACTATTCTGAATCAAAAAGCGGGACGATGGCTCACAGACTCCCGAATCCTGAAATATGAGGCAGTGCTCTTAGATAGAGAGGACCTTAAGATAGAGGTGGGTGCATGTTCAAATCCGGCTGACTTCTTATGGAAAGGAGAGCCATTCATGAGATTGAGTGCAAGGTAGTAATAAGTTAGAACAATTCCAAATTCACACGACATGAGGGGTGGTATCCACCTTCAGGAAAATGAGGCAGGGGAGCAGGGGCTCCAGGGGCGAATGTACCCAGTTACACAGAGAGATAGGCTGCCAGTGAGGCAGGGGAGCAGTGGCTCCGGAACAGATGTACAAAGAAATAGGCTGCTGATAAGGCAGGGGGGAACAGAAACTCTGAGGGTAGATGCGAATTAATATGGGTAACTTGAGAGTGAGTTTCAGGACGTTGAGACAGTAAGTAGACTGTATTGCGCTGAGATTGTTCGTGGGGGCTATACGGCGCGTAGGGCCGCATTGAAAAACAGTAGGTAGGGAGCGGGAGCTCCGGGAAAACATTACATTTGACAACTGCGATGTGCTTGAAAGAATTAAAATGTTACTGACAACCGACCCTGAACAGTTCCATATGTAGAGCAGTGACCTCCGGGAAAAAGGGGGGGAAGATCTGCCACATGGGGACTGCCCAGCAGTACTGGAGACTGCGAGTGGAGATAGTTGTGGAAAAGAATTAGCACTTGAAGACCTGGTGGTCGAGGGGAGGTCGCTATGAGCTCCGATGCGCAGACACAGGAGACAGTGACAGGCAGACATAGACAGACAGACCAACATCGTATGAGAGAGAGAGAGAGAGTGAGAGACTGGCTGTGTGTGAGGACCTACAGAGAGAGAACGGAAGCTATTACATTTTGTTGTGTTTCTGGCTGAAAGTCATCTGTTCGTTAGTGCATGAATGTTTGAGTGTTTATCACCTAGAGCTTGAGTCACGAGATATGTGTATCTGTAAATATGTTGAGACCCTGGGCTTCGCTGTTTCTCGTTTACTTCACCAGGGACTCCTGACTCAGACACCACCTCTGGATTTCGCTGTGCACACTATTGAACCCGGTGAAGGGGTTTTGATCAAACACTGACAACAGTTAACTCTCGAACTTGTGTGGGACGGCCCATTCCTAGTACTCCTCACCATTGAACGGCGGAGAAAAGCTGGCAAATGGCCAGTCACCTCTCCAGTTAAGAAAGGAGTCTGGACAGCCGAATCAACACGTGACCCACTATAACTCAGACTGAACAGACTTTGATTAACTGACTATACTATGGCGACGTGAGTGCGGGGACTGTTTCTTCAGAATTGTATGTTAATCTTGTTTTGTGCTTTGATATATTGTTTAAGTTCTTAGCACTAGTCAGAATTATGCTGCTATTCCTGTTACTTCTGAGTTTTGCTCATATATCTTTTTCAGATGTTGTGTTAATGATTTCTGTTTCGGAATTTCCACAAGTTATAAAAATTGATGCTTGCAGCCTAAGTAGAATGCCCAGATGTAGAGTTTCAAAGGGAATATCTTTCCTCCAAGATATTTCTTCACACCCTACCGAACCGCAAAAGCCACCGCCTAGCATCACTATCCATAGAGCCCCCTTTAGCCCAGCCCTAAACTGTTTTGACAGGAAGTGTCATCCTATATATATCTCACCATTAAAAATGCTTCCTCTGAAGACTCATTTCCCCATAAAAATGGGTCTCAACTCCTTAGTAAAGATTTAAAGATAGAGATGACAGTGTATGGGAAGCGTTTTGTGGGCTGCTATTTTTGAATTGGCGTCGGACGGGGACAGCCTTTGGGATTCCTTGATTCTAAACTGCAACCTTTAACCCCTTACACTGATCCAAAGTCACTGCAGATTATAGAGGTTAAAGACCTGAGACAAACTCTTGAAATAGAAACAGGATATGGATAAACAAATGCCTGGATTGAATGGGTTAAATATACTGTAAAAAGTCTGAACAAAAGCAATTGCTATGCATGTGCCTCCGGTAGGACAGTGTCTCAGGTAGTTCCCTTTCCGCTCGGGTGGGAGCGAAACAAATAGGACATGGAATGCATGATAGCCCTATATCAAGATGAGACTGCATGGAAAAATCCGAATTGTGCTTCTTTGTCTTTGATGTTCTCTTCCTTAAAAGGACATAAGAGGCAAGCTTCCCCTGTGTTTTCTGCCGCTGTTGGGAATCACACATAGTGTGTTTATAGACAGGGTGGATCTATTGATTTGGGGGAGCTGAGATTGTGTTCGGTGATTAAAAACGTTACTGAAGCAGTGGAAGGAAGAAATTACTCATCTTTAAACGTTCCCCGAGCGGATCTGTGGTGGTATTGTGGAGGAAAACTACTGAGACCCACTCTGCCCCCTGATTGGAAGGGGATATGTGCAATTGTACAATTGGCAATACCATTCACCGTGGCATTTGAAAGAGAACATTTAGTTGGGAAAAAAGGAAGAGATAAGAGATCACTAAGGATTTATCTTGATTCAATAGGGGTCCCTAGGGGGGGGTGCCTGATGAGTTCAAAGCTCGTAACCAGACTTCAGCAGGCTTTGAATCATCCCTATTCTGGTGGGTTACTATTAATAAGAATGTGGATTGGATAAACTACATTTATTATAACCAAGCATGGTTTATTAACCATACTAGAGATGCAGTAAAGGGTTTGGCCGAATAACTGGATGCCACCAGTCGTATGGCTTGGGAAAATAGACTGGCCTTGGACATGCTTGCTTCTGAGGGCGGCGTTTGTGGAAAGTTTAACCTCACGAATTGTTGCCTGCAGATTGACGACAATGGTCAGGCAGTTCTTGACATTGCCAACAACATTCGTAAGATTGCTCATGTCCCTGTTCAGACCTGGCGTCCCATGGGTAGTGCTTCCTGGTGGAGTGGCCTCTTCGACGGCAGCTGGTGGCGCTCTACCCTTCTATCCCTAACGGGCGTTTTTGCCCTGCTGCTAATCCTTCCTTGCCTGCTCCCCTGCTTTCAGTCCCTGATTCAAAAGAACCTATCCCAGCTTGAGGCCGTGGCCATTCCTCAACATGGGACCCGTGAGCTCAAAGTCATGTTGCTTCGCAAGTTTCCCGCCTGATTCCTTATGCACATCTTGAAAAGAAAAAGGGTGGATTGTGAGAGTTGGAGTAATGATTCAAGATGTGCATAAGCATAAGGGGCAAGAAGGTGACTAAAAGAAAATGGCCGACATATGAAATTGACTAACTTAGCTATAGCAGCAGCACTAACACATAGTAGATGGCTGAAGTAGTAAACAAGTTGCAGCTGTTTCGAAGCAAGACCACAAGGTCAGCAGAAGTCAGAAAACAAGCAGCTAGATAGATAGCAGAATAATGAAACCCCTTGACAGATAACAAACCAGACAATGGGCGACCTTACACATAGCAAAAACAAGTCCAGACAGCAAAACCACAAGGCCGAAAACGAATCTCGTGACTGATAACGAGGGACAAACGTTGAGAAACAACTTGAGGTGGACAATGGGTGGTTGTCAGCTGCCTGGGAAGATTGTAAACACTTGAGGGGGGAATGTGTCCAGCTGCGCTTGCAAGATTGAGGTAAACAAGTAATGGAAAAGTACCGGTTGCTTAAGATTGAGAATCACCTGACTCAACAGGGGTGGAGTTTAAGGGTATATCAGGGGATGCTTTGTAACAATCAGGGTCCCTTTCTTTGAGGGGTACCCAACTCTGCAGACTTGCTAATTGCTAATAAACTTTGTTTTCCTGAATTTGTCTTGAGCTGACTTTTTACGTCTCACACTGTTCATCATTGAGGTCCTGGCTGTTCAATTCCTTCCTCTAAGAAAGGCCTTCCACTCAATTTCCAAGGCTCAATTCCAACATCTATAGGTGGGCACAATTCTATCTTACTCACGGAAGCTAAGTTTACCAAGCTAGCACTCATCTGGATTCCTCTGGACTTTAATATTTCTCAGCTGCAGCAAGGACATCTTCCTTGTGAGTTTATTTCATCTCCCCTCTCAGCTGAGCAAAGGCATAAATGATTCCCAGAGTGTCTTCTGAACTCTAAATTCAAATCTTGACGAAGTAGTAGCACTCCGAAAGCTTGTGATTTCAAATAAACCGGTTGGACTATATCCTGGTGTTGCGTGACTTCTGACCTTGCCCAAATCTTAGCTGCACTGTCTATCTCTCTGAGCAATAAACCCCCTGAGGTCATAATAACAGCACATTTTGGTATGGAACCTCTTTGCCTCTCGCAGAACACTACCAGTCCTGTGGGCACCTTTCTCACACCATCACCAGCTTAGACAAAACCCGAATGCTGGGTGAGCACTTGTGGCCTGTCACTCTCTGTGCATTCGTGGGACATCCCAGGCAGACCAGGAATTGTAGTCCATCTGTAAAAGGTAAGTTCAGGTTTCCTAGCATGACATATTTATTCTGGTGCAATTCTGAAGATGACAGCCACAAGAATATACCTGGTGATCTTCCCGTGATAACTGTCAGTATGAAATGATGTGCTGGATGTGTAGTACCAAATATGTAATGCGCTTTTTAGTTGCCATATGCCTATGAAGTGACAGCTATTCAATAAAGTATCACAGATTTTAATGTTGCTAGTTTATTTCAAAACATAATGAAAAACCAAACAAGAGAATACTGCAACTATTAACCAAACAGCACAGTGTATTTTTCTCTAATTACTTACTAAGTATAAAACTAGTTATTGAAGATTGACCACTCATATGAAAATATGCTTCAATTCTAAAACAAATGAAATTTCTTCTTTTAATATGATAGGCATCAAATCAATCTAGTTTTACAGCCAAGCAGGAAGTTGATATTTCTCTGTATGAGAATGAAAGGTCCAAACTTCGAAGGCTATTCTGTTTCTGCAAAAATGGAAACTTGTGAAAGGATATCTTCCAAGGCAATGTCTAATGGTGAAGAGGATTTAATATCCAGGAAAGGCTACCCATCAAACACCTGACCTGAGTCAATTTATCAAACCATCAAGGAGTTCATTCAGCAGCAATTAGAGCCTCCATTTTGAAAAGAAATTTGGAATCTATCCTATGGCACGCCTCAAGGTCTGATCACACTTCAACATAAATAAACCTTAGGAGCCAAGATTATGCTGTGTACATTAATGAATTTCAATAGTTGAACTGAGCATATGACAATAAATCCATATATCTAAGAAGCAACCTCAGCATATTGGAAATTAAAAAGAATGACGATAAATCTAAGGAATTATTTTGTGGAGATGGAACTTCAGGCAGTGAAAGGATAATGAATAAGCCCAAAGACAAATCTAAAATTAATGGAAGGCTTTTACCTTTACAAAGCCCCAAATTAACCTTTAAACCTTGAAAGTTGAGCTATTATTCCAACTTCAAAAATAATTTGCAATTTGTGAATTTAAAATTATTAATAAAATAACTTTGGTTTGGCTTTGTACATTCTTCCCCTCAATTGTAACAGCATCCAGCCTGAAATTAAATGTTTTCATATTCCACTAACCTGGACAGACTGTTTCTCGCCCTATCACACTCATCAACCTCTATCACTCACTCAATCCTCATTGTTTAAGAAGTTTACTAGTGTCTAGTCAGTGTCTAGTGAATAATGTTATATTACAATAATTATTTCTCACACTTTTCCTGTCTCATTTCCATTAGATTTTACTACAGAATTTTTCAGGGACAGTGTGTCTTGCATCTAGCCATTTTGTTACAGCATTATTCCATGATAATTTAGAATCCTAAGGTGCGGTTGTGCTAGTTTAAGACAAACGTCAGTCAAGGCTAAAACTTGCCTAGCAAGGTCAGAGTAATGGTGCAGTTGCCATTTATATGCTGCCAATTTAAACAGAGCTCTGTACAAGTGTGTTATGTATCTGCCAACTAAATTTAATGCTTGAACATGGGGAATAATCACTGCTCACTTATTGTCAAAAGATAGAATAATAAGTTCATGTGATTGTGAAAATTTCAGCACGTGTTACCAACATATGAACTATTAATAAACTGTTCTAGTCAGCTGGTACGGCTGAGGAGTCTGAAAAAAAGGCCTGTATAAAATCTAGGGGCTCTTGAGTGCTCTTTTGGAATTTTCCAACTTTTTCCTGGGTCTCAGATAAGGTCTGCAAGATGGTGAAGCCTTATTAAAGGTTTGATCATTAAATTGAGAGACATCAATGTGTAAGGCTCATTGGTAACACATGACAAGGATAAAGAAGTGGGTGCCCTGGGCTATGGCTGCTGAGGAGGTGTCAGTGTTAGCCAGAAGTAGAAGTTCCTTGTCACAGATGAGTTGAATACAAATATAGTTATGGTGAGAGCGATGACAACTATTGCTGAATTGGATCTTTGTGATCTGCAGCTAATAGAAGCAAATTCTTGTTATGTTGATTATTGGCTAGTATATTCCAAAAAGCAAAAGCACAATTTTTTTAAAAGTAAACTGTAACACTCTGCTATTTGGAAAGGATGACATATGTCACCTTATTGTCTAAGGACCATGGATGGTAACTAGAAATGATATGGATGTCAGTGCGTACTGAAACAGTTAATTCACAACATATCCAGTTTGAAATCAAACCGTGTGGGGCAGGCACTGTCTTTAAGAACCTTCCTGTAGACTTATTTTACATAATTCCTGGGAATAAATGCAGATTCAAGAGATTAGTTGCAGCCAAAGAAAGGAAAATCTTTATCTCTCAATCATGCTCGTGTTCTTATGTAGCACTAACAAGAATAGCTGACATCCCTTCAGTTCCAGAATTAACCCCTATTTAAAAGCATCATGTTGTGTATCAACCTGTCATGCAGAAATTAATGGGTGCAGTGGGTAGTACTCAGCGATCAGGTGGTAAGACTTGTGTCAGCAGGATGTTCTATGGCTGGTTCCGCTCCTATGTCTTTTCTCTACTGTTTTATACAGCTTAATGACTGGTCTGGTACACAAAAGCAGTCAAGGCAGCAGTGTAACTAAGTGCTGAAAATGTGTTGCTGGAAAAGCACAGCAGGTCAGGCAGCATCCAAGGAACAGGAAATTCGACGTTTCGGGCCAGAGCCCTTCATCAGGAATGAGGAGAGGGTGCCAGGCAGGCTAAGATAAAAGGTAGGGAGGAGGGACTTGGGGGAGGGGCGATGGAGATGTGATAGGTGGAAGGAGGTCAAGGTGAGGGTGATAGGCTGGAGTGGGGTGGGGGCAATATGTGGAACAGTCCATCTTCCGCAACTACACTGGCACCACCCCCGACCTTTTCCTCCGCTACATCGATGACTGTATCGGCGCTGCCTCGTGCTCCCACGAGGAGGTTGAACAGTTCATCAACTTTACCAACACCTTCCATCCCGACCTCAAATTCACCTGGACTGTCTCAGACTCCTCCCTCCCCTTCCTAGACCTTTCCATTTCTATCTTGGGCGACCGACTCAACACAGACATCTACTATAAACCGACTGACTCCCACAGCTACCTGGACTACACCTCCTCCCACCCTGCCCCCTGTAAAAACGCCATCACATATTCCCAATTCCTTCGTCTCCGCCGCATCTGCTCCCAGGAGGACCAGTTCCAATACCGTACAGCCCAGATGGCCTCCTTCTTCAAGGACCGCAGATTCCCCCCAGACGTGATCGATGATGCCCTCCACCGCATCTCCTCCACTTCCCTCTCCTCCGCCCTTGAGCCCCGCCCCTCCAACCGCCACGAAGACAGAACCCCACTGGTTCTCACCTACCACCCCACCAACCTCCGTATACAGCGTATCATCCGCCATCATTTCCGCCACCTCCAAACGGACCCCACCACCAGGGATATATTTCCCTCCCCTCCCCTATCAGCGTTCCGCAAAGACCACTCCCTTCGTGACTCCCTCGTCAGGTCCACACCCCCCCACCAACCCAACCTCCACTCCCGGCACCTTCCCCTGCAACCGCAGGAAATGCAAAACTTGCGCCCACATCTCCTCCCTTACTTCTCTCCAAGGCCCCAAGGGATCCTTCCATATCCGCCACAAATTCACCTGCACCTCCCCACACATCATCTATTGCATTCGCTGCACCCGATGTGACCTCCTCTATATTGGGGAGACGGGCCGCCTACTTGCGGAACACTTCAGGGAACACCTCTGGGACGCCCGGACCAACCAACCCAACCACCCCGTGGCTCAACACTTTAACTCTCCCTCCCACTCCACCGAGGACATGCAGGTCCTTGTACTCCTCCATCGCCAGAACATAACAACACGACGGTTGGAGGAAGAGCGCCTCATCTTCCGCCTGGGAACCCTCCAACCACAAGGGATGAACTCAGATTTCTCCAGTTTCCTCATTTCCCCTCCCCCTACCTTGTCTCAGTCAAATTCCTCGAACTCAGCACCGCCCTCCTAACCTGCAATCTTCTTCCTGACCTCTCTGCCCCCACCCCACTCCAGCCTATCACCCTCACCTTGACCTCCTTCCACCTATCACATCTCCATCGCCCCTCCCCCAAGTCCCTCCTCCCCACCTTTTATCTTAGCCTGCCTGGCACACTCTCCTCATTCCTGATGAAGGGGTTTGGCCCAAAACGTCGAATTTCCTGTTCCTTGGATGCTGCCTGACCTGCTGTGCTTTAACCAGCAACACAGTTTCAGCTCTATTTTAACATGTAGCCAACCAAAGTCTATTCCAGCTTCCTCCATCTCAAGATGCCTGCACCGTGGTGTCCATTAATAGAGAACAGGAATGGAAACAGACAACAGGTTTGACCTCAAAGGACATAATTCTCTAAAGATGTCCCTACATCAACATGTCTAAGTCACACATCACCTGACTCATACAGATCAGAGTGTGATCCTGGTAGGATTACTGCAATCCTGGAACTCTGTCCTTTACAGTTTTCTGGATGTTGTTACACCTCATGGACTGCAATGGTTCAAGAAGGTAACTCCCTGCCCTTTTCTCATATCTGGATAACCGAATTCTGCCAGCAACAGAATGTGTTGATCAATGTGTTTAATTCACGGATGTGTTCTTTGGTCGGATCAGCTCATAGTTGCCTGTAGTGGCCCTGGTTGTTCAGTTGTCGGTACACATGCAGTAATCTGTTCTATTCTGAATGACAATGGCTCCTCCTTTATCTTCTGGCTTGATGACAATGTTGTAATTGGTTTTGAGAGCCTGGATGGCATTGCGTTGTGAATGGGTGATGTTTTGCTCTACCTTGTGGGTACGGCTGATGAATCTGGCATTTATATGACACCAAAGAAGGTGTCAACTTGGACCCCCACCGGAGGGCCGCTGCCCTGGGCTTGACATGTATGCTCAAACTGTCAGGAAATATATAAATGCCAGATTCATCAGCCGTTCTCACAAGGTAGAGCAAAACATCAGCCGATCACAACGCAATGCCATCCAGGCTCTCAAGACCAATCACAACATTGTCATCAAACCAGCAGATAAAGGAGGAGCCATTGTCATTCAGAATAGAACAGATTACTGCAAGGAAGTGTACTGACAACTGGACAACCAGGAACACTATAGGCAACTACCAGCTGATCCGACTAAAGAACACACCCGTGAATTAAATACATTGATCAGAACTTTGAATCCAGTCCTTCAGAGTTCCCTACACTCCCTCATCCCACATACTTCTCGTGCAGACAACTTCTACTGCCTTCCAACGATACACAAAGCCAACACACCAGGACGTCCCATCGTATCAGGCAATGGGACCCTGTGTGAGAATCTCTCCGGCTATGTTGAAGGCATCTTGAAATCTATTGTACAGGGGATCCCCAGCTTCTGTCGTGACACTATGGTTTTCTAACAGTATCTCAGCACCCTGGACCAGTCGAACCGGGAACATTCCTCGTCACAATGGACATTTCCGCACTCTACACCAGCATCCCCCACACTGACGCATCGTGGCAACAGCCTCAGTTCTCAACACCAACAACTGCCAGTCTCCAAACACCATCCTACAACTCATCCACTTTATTCTCGATCACAATGTCTTCACCTTTGAGAACCAGTTCTTCATTCAGACAAATAGAACAGCCATGGGGACCATATTTGCATCCCAATATGCCAACATCTTAATGCGCAAGTTCAAACAAGACTTCTTCTCTATGCAAGACGTTCAACCAACATTGTACACCAGGTACATTGATGACATTTTCTTTCTCTGGACCCATGGTGAGGTGTCACTGATAAAACCACACAGTGATATCAACAAGTTTCATCCCACCATCAAACTCACCATGGACTGCTCTCGACTATCTGTCTCCTTCTTGGACACATGCATCTCCACCAAGGATGGACACCTCAGCACCACACTCGACAGCAAACCTACAGACAACCTCACAATGCTACACTTCTCCAACTTCCACTCAAAACATATTAAAACAGCCATCCCCTATGGACAAGCCCTATGCATACACCGGATCTGCTCAGATGAGAGGAACGTGACGGGCATCTGGAAGTACTCTGGGATGCTCTCACAAGAACGGGGTACGATGCTCAACTCATCGACTGCCAGTTCCGACGTGTCACAGCAAGGAACCGTAATGACCTCCTCAGGAGACAGACACGTGCTGCAACTGACAGGGTACCCTTCGTTGTTCAGTATTTCCCAGGAGCTGAAAAACTACGCCATGTTCTTCGTGACCTGCAACATTATCAATGAGGATGAGCACCTCGCCAAGACCTTCCCCACACCTCCACTACTTGCCTTTAAACAATCACCAAATCTCCAACTGTTCGTAGCAAACTGCCCAGCTTTCAGGACAACTCCATACAACCTTGTCACTGTAGGCACTGCAAGACGTGTCAGAGTGTGGACATGGATACCACCACGTGTGGGAACACCTCCCACCTTGTACATGGCAGGTACTCATGTAACTTAGCCAACGTTGTCTATCTTATATGTTGCAGGCAAGGATGCCCTGAGGCATGGTAGACTGGGGAAACCAAGCAACGGCTACGACTACGGATGAATGGGCACCACACAACAATCAACAGACAGGAGTGTTCCCTCCCAGTTGGAGAACCCTTCAGCGGTCCAGGACATTCGACCTTAGACCTTCGGGTGACCATCTTCCAAAGTGGACTTTGGGACGGGCAGCAGCAAAAAGTGGCCGAGCAGAGGCTGATAGCTAAGTTCGGTACCCATAGGGAGGGCCTCAACTGGGACTTTGGGTTCATGTCACACTACAGGTGACCACCATTGCACTACACACACACACACACACACACACACACACACACACACACACACACACACACACACACACACACACACACACACACACACACATACACAGACACACATAGAACTCGCGCACACCCCTTACAGACACACACATTCCCACACTCACACATGCATCCTCTCAGAGAATTAGACCACTCTACACTCATGCACACACATATACACTCTCTCTCACAGACACTCACAACCCCCCACCCCAGACACACACACACAAACTCCCACACTCACACATACACCCCATCACAGACTTAAGACACTCCACACTCACTTACACATGCATATACACTCTCTCTCACACTCACAACCCCCCAACCCAGACAGACACACACACACATGCACCATATATGTTTTTGGGGTGAATTTGTACTTGCAGAGTAATGTTGCACTTTGCTCAAAAACTGCATGAATTCATGTAAAACCCTGTCATCTCACTTTTTAAGATTCGAATCAATCTAAACATCATGGCACAGACAGAGAACACAGGGGGCTAACACTTTCTACATATTGTCAAGCTAACACCAATTGTTACACTTGACCTGAGAATGCAACTTTAAAAAAAAAGGTTTTGTGGTTTACACATGAAAGAAGTGAAACTATCATGGTATTCGAACAGATGAAAGACTCAACAGATAATCAAGGTATTTATCAATGTATAATTTCAGTTACATCACACTGTAAATTTTTGCTATAAATTCTGTGCCTTACAATTGTGTCCTCCACTACCACCTGATGAAGGAGCGGCGCTCTGAAAGCTAGTGCTTCCAATTAAACCTGTTGGGCTGTAACCTGGTGTTTTGTGATTTTTAACTTTGTACACCCCAGTCCAACACCAGCTTCTCCAAATTCTGCCACTGGAAACTTTCTGGAAATAGTGATGTGTTTTTGGAGGTTTGTGGTGAGTCGCTGGATTTGAACCGGGAATATTGCTGTAAGCTCCACACTGTGTCCTCTGCCAAGTAACAGGTGGACCCTTTCATATTCCTTCACAGTAACAGGTTCCTGTCTGACATACCACACAAACCACTCAGTATCACAGAATGAATCCTCATCAGTATTTTCCTGTGTGCTGCCCCATCAAAGAGTTGATATGAAGTCTCTGCATGCAGGAGTTATCTGTGATCACACGCTTTACTGAACTGGTGCTTGAACTATTTTCCTTGCTGGTTGCAGTGCATTCATGCTTGTTAATCCATCAAATGGACATCCCAATTCTGTAATTATACTTTAATATAGTGCCAGCAGCTGAACGAATAACTGCAAGTAACAGATTCAAAGACAGGGCATCTTCCTGCTCATCCTGTGGCTGTTCTGATTGGACGCAATGACAGACCAAAGTAATTAAGAACCGAAAAATCAGAAAGGGCAAGAATTGGATGAAGGGAAGAGGTTGGGGAGGAAATCTCAATAGTCACATCGTTAGCAGCTTTGCCAGATTTTAGGATAGGGGTGAGGCAGGAATCGTGAAGCAGCCTAAGACAATGAAAGAGAAATGTTTGTTTGAATAGTGACTTGTCTGTCATTTATATCTACAGATGGTTAGAAATGAAAGCTACTTTCTACTGGGTGCTAAATTGTTCTATGTTGGCTGTGTCTCTGTCATTTATATCTACAGATGGTTAGAATTGAAAGCTACTTTCTACTAGCTGTTAAATTGTTCTATGTTGGATGTGTCAAACATTAATGCATGGCTGTTAATTGGAAAAATGAATGGGAAATGGTAGCAATATTAATCTGCTAATAGTAATTGGTTGCCACTAGAGAAGAGTGGCCTCTACTTATACAGAGAGTCTTATTAAAGGAATCAGATAAAAAAACTATGTTCTTGGGTTTGTCCTTAGAATCTCAAGTGAGTGTAACAAAGCCAGGACTGACACTTTGAATTGAACGCAACCTGAAAATTTGTGACATTGCATTAAAAAAGTGCTTGTTGTGTCTTGTGTAACAGAAGTAAATTACCCACTGGAGTATTGTCTGTGCTTTGGACACTTCAATCAGTTTATGGATTATTTTATCCAAGCATTCTTGTCGGTGAGGTGAACAAAAGGACAATTTGGTTTACAATTCAACTCAATTTTATTAACAAAATATTCTATTTTAAAAACATCATGTGAGCATTTCCCAACTTCCCACAGAAAGTACTGCTTATCTAGCTCTATCCATCTCAGAAAGGATATTACCCAAAATGATCCATGGGTTTTAATTGGGCAAGGTGAATCTTCTATTTCTCTCTCTCATTCTCTCTCTCTCTTTCTCTTTCTCTCTCTCCTGGTGGTCAGAGCTTCACTGCTGGGCCAAGTCAAGTCTTTACTGGGAGTCTTCGCTGAGATGATGGTTTTCAGTTGTGTGTCCTTATTCCCCTCTCACCCCTAACCTTCCAGAGAGTTCTGTGGCCTTTGTCCAATGGGGTCATGAGCTGGGTTCAAATCATTCAATGAGGTTGCTCCAACACCCTTCACTGTTACCATGTTGGGAAGTGTAATGTGCACATACTCAGGCAGCCAAGATGCCAGAAAGTCTGATCAACACTTCCCTAATGCGTAGCGTTCGGGCTGGTCATAACCGGTTCTCCTCTTTCATCCTGGTTTCCACTGTTGTCTGCAGCTAACAGCTGCTGGTTGCTGTTCAATTTAGTTTGGCAAATTTTCTGTCAGTCCTGATTTCTCTCGCTGTGGATCAATTTAGAATGTCTAATTTCGGGGCCCTGACCACTGGACCTTTTGTTAATGAATTAGTTTTGGTTTGTACAACTGTATTCCATGCTCCAGTCAAACCTGGGGTATGGGTTACAGCATACATAAAGAGTTTAACATGTCCAATAGTCCCCACCACGTTGCTGCATAGATTTACTGAGAAGAAGCTTCAGTATATCATTAGCCATTACCTTTATCTTTCTTTCAGTAACGCGGCAGCAGCTTGCGCAGTGAATCGACCCATTTTTCCAAGAGGCACTGACACACAGTGCATTGCTGAAATAAAAGAAACGCAATTTAGATACTTCTTCAGACCTACTTTGATCCTCTGAATAATTTAGTCAGCTGATTCGCATACTATAAAATGCACTTAAGTAAATGTCAGAGAAAAAGAAGACACTGTTTTGGGTTATTTCTCACCCTCTCCGACCTTTATTTTTACAACTAATGTGAGACATCAGTCAACCATCTAAGCTTTTTCTTCAAAACTGCCCATGAAAATCTATGAGAGTAACCACACAGCAGTCAATAGGGGACACAGTTTATACAGTACACAATAACCTTCTTTCATAGTTCAGCTGCAAGTAATATATGTCCCTGAGTAAATCAATAATTTCAGTAATCTGTTTGCAAACAAGGTCACCGCACTACAATAACCACAACTTGCATTCATGTCGCAAGTTTTCATTACAATCTGGCCTTCTGGCCTTAATACACAGCCTACAAAACTGAAGAAATTTTGTTTGAAAGCATTTTCTATGCAGGCAAAAAATAATTCTCATTGAGTACAGATTGTGGCCAGAGATTCCCTCCTTCCTGCCCTAGGGAATAAAAGCAAAATCACACATTCTGCATCATAAGGGAAGACTATTTTATCTCATCTCATTCCCTCTTGGCAGAGCAAGAATGTGGAGGAAGCGTAAGGGTTCACTCAGATTTCAAGTTTCCCAAGGTACAGAATGCCTTTGATGTCCATAGAGATTACCCCAGGTGGGCATTGAGTGATTTCTGGAATGCATGGCCTATAGTGAAAACCATGCTGCTACAAGGAATGTTATAGGGCAAATCATCAGAGTTCTCAAATAGCACTTAACTGCTGTGGTGAAGGGCTGCGTTACACAGCATCAAGATTTGTGATAATTTACTGGATGCCAACAGCCCCAATGATATTTCCTTATTCATTAACAGTGTCACTCTCCTTAGATTTCATACTGACCTCTTTCTACAAATTAGACACTACCAGAACATGTATATTCCAATCCAAATTTATACATTCAGTGAATTTGTAATGAGAATAGAAGTAACCTTTGTGAGTTTCCTTAGCACCTGTATTCCTCATGCCTTTTCCCTGTTATGAATTTCTGTACAATGCTTTCCCCTATCTGAGGGATTGGCTTTTGAACATGGCTGACTTTCAGAGACTGCAGAAGACTTTGAAAGCTTCAAGCTGCTGTGGGCATAGATAACCCAATCTGGACTGCACATCTCTACCTGGGCTACAGCTGTTGTGACTGAATGGATGATGAATGACCAAAATGCTGGTGAAGTGGTAGTGCTGTGAGTAGAACTGCTGTCATATGAAGAGAGAACAGTACGTTTGCGTCCGTAGAGCTGCTGCCACTCTCCTAGAATGGGACTTCAGAAGTCTTAGCGATTTTTTAATGGGAAAAAAAATCAATTGATTGTTGCTGCTCTAATCTATTTGAATAGTGATATCCGCAGCTACAATGGCATCAATCTGATCTTCCACTATAGAACCTTCGATGAAAGCTGTTACATTGGTCATCTCAATCAGGGTTATATGGGTATATTCCAAACATACACTTAGATAAATTTCTGTTCCACCTTGTGGAAGATGGGTTCCAACTTTTTTACAAAGTTTTTTATGCAAAGTTGGCAATAGTCTGCCATGTTTCTTCTCATTGAGGGTAGGATTCTAGAAGACTTTCCTGTGCACCAGTGTTTGGTTATGCATAGCCATTGGCTTTCTTCTAGCCCATCATTTATGACAATCTATATTGAATATGCTCCCTTGCAACCTAATACCTAGAATTTCCTTTTTTGCTCTGTCTCCTATATAATAGTGTTTGGTATATATGATATACTTGCCCGCCAGTTTGCTGCTGCACCTCTCCAGAGGGAAGTGTGTCGTATAATTTGTTTGGGTGATGTGGTTAAGATGATTGAATAGCTACCAGAATATGCAATCTTGATTATTGATTGATAACAATCGTAGGTGAACGATGGAGGTAGAAGTATTCAGTAATGGATGAGCCCGGTGGTGTGTATGTCAGGATTTGCCATTTGAAAATAATCTTGTTCGTCTTGACAACCTTGCGGAGGTTGGGGGGGTAGGGGCGGGGGTTGGTGGGGGTGGGGGGGTGCGGGCGGAGGTGTTGGACTGGGGTGGATAAAGTGAGAAATCACACAACACCAGATTATAGTCCAGCAGGTTAATTTGAAAGTACAAACTTGTGATTTCAAACACACCTGTTGGATTATAAGCTGGTGTCATAAGACTTCTGACTTTGACAAGCTGTGTGAGGTAGGTATACTTATTTGAGCTGTTCGGAGAGATACTCCTGGGATTGACCTCCAATGCTTCTTCATCTCCTTGTTATGATCCTGAACCAGACTGCCAAATGTATGTAAAAGTAAAATAGAGAACTGCGGATGCTGAAAATCTGAACAGAAAACAGAAATTTCTGGAGAAACACAGGAGGTCTGACAGCATCTGTGGAGAGAAAGCAAAGATAATGTTTCTACTTCAGCAACCCTCCTTCAGAATCTGCTCTTTCATAATGCACATTTCACCACTCTCTTCGTCCAGTTGAATTGGAGTTCAAAACGTTGATTTGTATGATGAAAAGGGGTCTTGTCTGGTAAACTAAGTATTTGGATTTGCTGTCATCTAACTTTTACTGCACCTGATTTGGGGAATAAAAGAGTTGATGTATTTGCACATCTGCATTATCACTTTACTTTAAACAGTAGAAATGTAGTAATGTCATATCCTGATCAAAGATCACTTATGATGCCAACAATGCAACAGCTTAGAAATGTAGAAGTTCAAATCAGTACTCACAAGATTAAGATAATCATGGAGAAGATCCCAACTTTTCTCATCTGAGTTTATTCTTCCAGAAAGACCCTACAGTAATTGCCATTATAGCACCTAATTGATTCTTAAATAATTATAAGTTTTTCATTTCCACTGCTCTGCATGGAAGTCCATTAAAGTGTGGACTTATTTTTTCTAAATATCAGTAATTACATTTTGATCCAGCATCTCCTTATCCTATGTTCCAATATAAAGTAATAGTCCAGATACATCTTTTCTATTCCTTTGACTTTTTGTCCAAGACCAATCAAAGAATATCTTGCATGACTTCTTGCCACAATATCAGGAACTACATTTTGAACTAAGGTCCCCTTATGCTATGTTCAAATATAAAGTAATAGTCCAGATATATCCTTTTATATTTTTTAAAGTATTATGTCCAAGCCAATGTCTCACATGCCTTCTTTCCAGAACAGAAAGCCAAGTTTCCCCCATAATTCCAATCTTTGATGTGAGGGAGCAGTCACATTTATTATTTTCTATTCACTTCACTTTCACAGCAACCATAACTGGACACAATATTCAAGGGTGAGCTGAAAATGTGTTGCTGGTTAAAGCACAGCAGGTTAGGCAGCATCCAAGGAACAGGAAATTCGACGTTTCGGGCCAGAGCCCTTCATCAGGAATGTCATTCCTGATGAAGGGCTCTAGCCCGAAACGTCTAATTTTCCTGTTCCTTGGATGCTGCCTAACCTGCTGTGCTTTAACCAGCAACACATTTTCAGGTCTGATCTCCAGCATCTGCAGACCTCACTTCTTACTCGACAATATTCAAGGGTTGACTTCCTTCATCCACATTCAACTGTTTTGGTGTTTCAACCCATCTTTTTATTTGCATTGTTGATTGCTGCTCTGCATTAATTGGATACATTGAATTTATTGTGATTCTAGGTCTTTCCATACCATTCATGAAGCAAGGTTGGCATCAATTTTCCCTTCCTATGGGCTGTCATTTGAATGATCTGAATCAACTACTCATCCCCATAATTTTGTCTGTACACAACATTAGTCCAACCCGATTTATAGTTTTTTGGAACTTTATGTTTTGACTCTCCTTTTGAAACATTACCTTTTGACTCTAATTCTCTTCCTAGTTTACTTTGCTTGGAAGTATATCTAAGTTAAAACAGGTTTGTGAAACCAAGTCAGTTTACAGACCAGAGTGAGCAGAACATTCGAGATGTTGAGAAAATTGGCTCATGGGCACACTGACCAAAATTGACAAGTTTAAGTAGTTTCAAGATTTTATCTTTTATTCATTTTTAAGATGTTCCTTAAGGATAATATTTAATAATTACATTTTCAAGGTCAGGGAATTATCTTTTGCAAAATGTGTCCATTAAAAAATATACATAGGAGGACAATCTTCCTTCATTTCTAAAACTTTATTTGACATTTTGAATTCCATTATATATGTGCAATGTTCATTAAGTTAAATGTAAAGGGGATTGCTGTTCATAAATGAATTTAATTGCTTTAGAAACATTTACTGCTCTCAAGTGTCGAAATCTCCCCTGCTTCTCAACGTAGAACAGAGTTTATCACTACTGACAACATCTTTTGGCTATTCTTTCTGAATAGACTGTATTTTCATGTGAATAAAAAACTTATGAAATCCATAAGTACTACGAAAATACTCTATTTAATCCATGAGTACATTTCTTTAAAATGCCTTAACCTCTGAATGTTACCAGTCTTAAAGGAGCACTTCATCCATAGATATTGTGGTAGGAACGATAGTTTAAAAGTTTTTATGTTTTGAGACAGGGGAATCAGAAACAGAGATAAAGAAACTGAGCTTTTCAGTTTCTAAGGAGACTACGGAAACCGAGAATGGAAACCAAAATGAGAGACACCATAATAAAGGAGATGAAGTTATCACACCTCAGATAATGATGATCCTGATGACACTATATTGGAAGGTTGAAGAAGACAGTCAATTCTGCAATAACACTTCTTTCATTAACACAAGTTGGCTGGAAAGCGATTCGGGAATAGGTAACGCTGTTTCTAAAATGTGAATTTGTAATATGTGTGTTGGCTTTAACACGATTAGATCACTAATACTAAGGGTTATTTGTATTGCGCAATTTTTGAATAGCACAGGGTCGCATGGGAACGTGACTATCACATCATTGAAGAAATTACTATAAATTCGAAAGCTGAGAAGAGACAAGCATATAGTTTTTGTTATGTGAATATAACATCAGTGGAGATATGCCACCAGACCATTCTATGTAGAGTTTTGGTGAAGACTGCGTGTGAAAAATGAGGTGATTATTGTTGCTGCTGTCTGTAAATTTAGTTGTCCCCCCCAAAAAAAAGCAAAAACTGGAATTCTTTGTGAGGAAGACTGAGTTTTGAAAGACTTTATGATTGAGTTTGTTGACCAATGTGCTGAGTGTGCTTTGACCTGATTTGTAAGGTCTGTTGCAGTTTTACCTGCCATTTAATGTGTAATTTATAGTTTATAATTGACTGTATTTTTCCCATTAATTCACATTAAAATTACATATTTTTCCTGGGTTTAAAAGTATAGGGTATTGCCCAATATTGAATTTGCTTTCTTTGATTTTTGTAAAATAAAAATGCTTATTTTTTAAACAGTGGAATCTTGTAACTTAGTTCTTTAAGTAAATAAGGGAAATTTTGGATTTTCTTTATAAAAATAGAGATTATGGATGTAAGGGAAATCAGAAACAGGGATAAAGAAACTGAGCTTGGAAATCAAAATGAGAGAAACCATAATAAAGGAGATGAAGGTATCACAGCTTAGATAATGGGCAATGGCTTAATTCGTATATTTACGCAAATAGTTTACTGAATATTGCTGCAAAGAGATACATAAACAGACCTTTTTTGTCTCATACCAAACATGACAAAGTCAAGAATACCAAATGTCAATATCAAATGAACACACCAAGTTGCAAGTTGAGCAAATCCTAAGGTCCTATTTACAAGGTTACTGATAAGGCCAATGTTATCGCACATAGAACAATGTCAATGTCAAAGTGGTGAAGTTAGGCTTGCAGTAAGTGACAGAGAACCCACTCACAGATTTGTCAACTAGCACATTGAGAAAAGGGAGAATGTCAACCGGCTCCACTTTAAAAGTAAATTGTCACACAGAATAGAGCACATTAAGATGTATAAATAAATCCCTTACATGCGCTTGCAGATTCAAAGATCTCAAACCAATAATCTACAAATTGGAAAACACACACAGTAGAATTTTTGATGGATTAAGCTGCAACCAAGTTGAAAGCTTGACACAGAAATACAGCACATCAATACTATCCTGCAGGGCTATTCTGATGAGATCATTGTTAAATATGCAGTAAGCAAACTCACAAATGGGCCAAAAGCAGCCAGTTTTGGACCTGAGAAGTGCCTAATCTACCCAAAATGGTCTTTAAAATATTTGAGTAACGGGTTAAGTAAACAACTTCAAGTCTAAGCAAGTCATTTCAGTCTGCTAATACACAGGGACAACAAATAACTGCTAGTTTCCATGAACAGGATGCTACAGTCTGTTTGAAAAGATATTTGCGCACCACATAGGCTAGGTACATAGGCCATATGTCCAATGATTGGCACATCAGAACAAGTAACATGATGCTCCAAATTTTCGTATTTGGCAGATCATACTCAACCAGCCTACATTTGTAAAACCCAAATCAAAATGATTACTATTAGATATGATTTTGTGACTGAATACTTGCTGAATAATTCTGAGTATGTTAGCCACTACACTAACAACAAATTTACATTATCAGTTGAGCACGTTATTTGAAAATCTTATGCTGTATATCAGAAACAAAAACAGGAATTGCTGGAAAAGCTCAGCAGGTCTGGCAGCATCTATGGAGAGAAATCAGAGTTTCAGGTTGAATGACCTTTCCTCAGATGCTGCCAGACCTGCTGAGTATTTCCAGCAATTCCTGTTTTTGTTTCTGAGTACAGTTTGGCTTATTTACGTATGCTGGATTTGACACACATTCATAGAGACAGTCTGGTCTCAGCCAATACACAGTCAAGCCTTATACCCTTTTGAATTAGTTGGAAGCATGCAAAGCTTGTAGCTGCCAGTTACCACTCCATGGCAACTCCTTGGTCAATTAACATCGACTTGACAAATAAACTCAGCATTTTTCTCCTGTGGTATCAACTCAATTGTTGAAATTTGACAATCTTGGTTTGTCCTGATGATGAAAAGTTTCAGCAATTTGTCTCTCATTTCAGCAATACTCAAGCTCTGTACAATCAAGCAATTATCTTCTCATTATTTGCTAAGACTTTAACTAATAATGGAATACTTTCTAATCAACTAAACCTCAATGACAGTCTTTTCATTCCAACGACTAACACTTTTGAGTCACAGATGATGGCCAGTTTTCTAGCATAAGCACATAAAAGTTGTATGAGTAAATACCTTTCAACCAATTAAGCTTGACCCTTTTACATACCTTGAATCGTTGGTGGTTTGATGGGTAGGAAGATTTAAATGCATATTCAAACTCAAATGCAGGTTAAGGATAATAACATTAATTAAGTTTAGGTGAACGATTCCAGCATAAAAGGAAAACATTCACCTTCTTTATCTGTATTACATCTGAAGGTTTTCTTCTTGCAGAATATAGAGCCTTTGATCCTTGTGTCAGCAGTGACCCAGTTGGTAACATTCTTAGTTTAAATTTCACTCAAGTACACAATTATAGGTGATATACCAATGCAGTACTCAGAAGAGTTCTGTATGAGAAGTGCTTATGATGTGTAAACTTTAGTCTAGAAAGCATTTTATAGGAGCAAAGAAAACTTTGTAGAGAGGTGAGAAAGATAAAAGATAAAGTTTTGCTTGATTGAAAGTAGACAGCTAGGGGCAGCATGGTGGTTCAGTGGTTAACACTGCTGCTTCACAGTGCTAGGGACCTAGGTTCGATTCCAGCCTTGGGCTGGAGTTTGCACATTCTACCCATGTCTATGTGGGTTTACTCCAGTTTCTCCCCACAATCCAAAGATGTACAGGTTAGTTACATTGCCCATAGCGTGTAGGCTTGGTGTGTTAGTCAGAGGTAAACACAGAGTGTTAGGGAAATCAGTCTGGGTGGTTTACTCTTTGGAGGGTCGGTGTGGACTTGCCACACTGTAGGGATTCTATAGAATGTTGTCCTTATAGTGTATTCGAAACTAATTCTATTGGTCTTCTTCACTTTTTAATTCATAGTTCCTAAAGAAGTTGTCCAACATTTAAGTAGATTCCATATGGAAACATCTCCTGAATTTGGAGCAAGTGCTTTACAGATTCCTCAAAATAATGCCAGTGCTTAAAACATTCAATTCAGAGAGACAGTTTCCTGAACCTAGTCGTTATTCCCTTGAGTTTAGCAGGATGAGGGATGATCTCACTGAGGTATTTAAAATTATAAAGAAATTTCAAAGGCTAGATAATGACACACTATTTGCTCCAGAGTGGAAATCACAAGGGGACAATCTAAAGATGAGAGCTAAGCCATTTAGGAATTAAATCAGGAAGCAATTTTGCACACCAGAGGTACTGGAAATCTGAAACTCTCCAAAAGACTGTGAATTTTGGGCCAATTAAAATTGCTTTTTCTATGTGCTGTTATAATTGGTGCATTTTTGGGGGCATTAGAAGACATAGCAATAAAATGCCCAGTGGAATAATTTAATGCATTCGACATTGATCCGTGAGCACAATCATTTAATGCACTCAATCATTTAAAACATTGTTTAATATTTTATATTTATGAAACTTAAAGTTAGGGAAGCATTGTTAAGTTTAATTCTCATGGGGAAAATATATTATCATACAACATAAAACTCCTCCAGAGTCAACTTTACTTGTCATTGATGTATTATAGTATAAAAATATCATGAAGTAGGGAGAGCTAAAGTTTAGAACAAGAAAAATGTACAGCATAGAAAGGGGCCATTCAGCCCATCATGTCTGCGACTGCCAAAAGTGGCAGCCTCATCCTACTTTCCAGCTCTGGTTTATTGTTTTGGTGAATACATTGCTTCAAGTGCATATTTACATGTTGATTTTCAAAAATGTTGAGGACTTTTTCTGCTGCCATTAAAGGCAGTGTTTTCCAGATGCTGAACAGCCTTTCAGTAAAAACATGCAATCCCCACCTTAACATTTTTTAAATTCATTGATGGGATAAGGGCGTCACTGGCTAGTCTCGTGTTTATTGCCCATCCCTAATTGCCCGGAGGGTAGTTTAGTGTCAAACACTTTGCTGTGTGTCTGGAGTCACATTTAGACCAGGCCAGGTAAGGGTCGCAGTTTCTTTCTCTAAAGGACATTTGTGAACAGATGGATTTTTCTGACCATCGATTTGTAGTCATCATTAGACTCTCTTCATTTCAGACATTTTTTATTGAATTCAAATTCCATAACCTGCTTGCTGGGATTTGAATCTGTGTCCCCAAAACCTTCCCCGACTGTCTGGATTAACAGGCAAACAATAATTCTACTAGGCCATTATCTCTCCCCTAAATCCTCTCTAATCCTCTGGCAATGATGTTATATCTATCCTTAGGTTAATGTTTTTTTTGTTTAGTGAACATGTTCTTCCTATTTATACAGAAATTTCAATTTTATAGATCTCAATTAAATCTGTACTCAGCCGTCTCTGTTCTAAAGCAAACAACTTCAACCTATCGAACCTTCTTCATGAATAGGATTTTGCATTACTTGCTACATCCTCAAAAAATCTCTTTGGTTTCCTCTCTCATGTGATCAGATCCTGCTTCTCATATAAAACTGCACAAATCCCTATTCATTGTCTAATGAGTGTTTTAGACTTCATTATAGTCTCTATTGCCATCAATCTTCCTTGTTACTTCCTGAAAACCTCAAGTTACTCACATATGGCATTCCTTTGACAAATCCTTGCTGACTATCCTTGATTAATGTATCCCTTTCGAAACGATGATTTGTACTATCTGTTAGAATGTATTACAATAATTTGACTCACCACCCAAGTTAACATAGAACAAACACTACAGCACAGTACAGGACCTTCAGCCCTTGATGTTGTGCTAACCTTTTATACGACTCTAAGATCAAACTAACCTATATACTCTTCATTTTAACATCATCCATGTGCCCATCCAAGAGTCGCTTAAGTGTCCATAATTTATCTGATTCTACACCCACTGCTGGTAGTTCATTCCACACACCCACTACTCTGTGTAAATAACCTATCTCTGACATCCCCCTTAACCTTCCTCCAATCACTTTAAAATTATGCCCCTCTTGATAGCTAATTCCATTGGGAAGAAAATCTCTGGCTATCCACTTCATCTGTGCCTCTCAAGATCTTGTACATCTCTATCAAGTCACCTCTCATCCTTCTTCGCTCCAGGGAGAAAAGTCCTAGGTCTCTGAACCTTTCTTCGTAAGTCATGCCATCCAGTCCAGGCAGCATCCTGGTATAAAGCTTCCACATCCTTCCTATAAGGAGGCAACCAGAACTGAACACAATGTTCCAAGTATGATCTAACAAGGGCTTTATAAAGCTGCAGCATAACCAGAGTTTCCCCCGATCGTGAAAGCCAACACACCATACACTTTCCTCACAATCCTATCAACTTGGTTGCCAACTTTGAGGGATCTATGACCATGGACCCCAAGACCCCTTAGTTCCTCCACACTGAGAAGAATCCTACCCTTAACCCTATAAATTGCATTCAAATTCAACCTTCCAAAATGAATCACTTCACATTTTTCCAGGTTGAACTCTGTCTGCTATTTCTCAGCCCAATTCTGCATCCTGTCAATGTCCCATTGCAACCTACAACAGCCCTCCAGACTATCCACCACTCCACCAACCTTCGGATCATCGGAAAACTTACTAACCAACTGGACCAATTCCTCAGCCAAGTCATTAATAAAAATCACAAAGAGCAGCGGACCCAGAACAGATCCCTGCAGAACACCACTGGTCACCATGCTGGACAGCTGAATACTGTCCATCTCCTACCACAGTCTGTCTTCAATGGGCCAGCCAATTCTGTATTCCAGACAGACAAATTTTCATGTATATCCCATGCCTCCTTACTTTCTGAATGATCCTACTATGAGGAACCTTATCAAACGCCTTGTTAAAATCCATATACACCACATCCACTGCTTTAACTTCATCAATGTGTTTTGTGAAATCCTCAAAAAATTCAGTAAGGCTTTTGAGGCATGGCATGCCCCTCACAAAGCCATGCTGACTATCTCTAATCAAAATATGTTTTTCCAAATATCTTAAATCCTGTCTCTCAGAATCCTCTCCAATAATTTGCCCACCACTGACGTAAGACTGACCGGCCTATAATTCCCAGTGTTATCCAGACTCCCTTTCTTGAACTATGGAATGCCATTTGCCACCTTCCAATCATCTGGCACTACCACAGTGGGCAGTGAGGGCAATGTCTTCCCTCACTTCCCATAGTAACCTTGGGTATATCGCATCTGGCCCAGGGGACTTATCTATCCTCAAGTTTTTCAAAATTTCCAGCATATCTTGTTTCTTAACATCAATCTGGTCAAGCATCCAGCCTCTTTCACACTGTCCTCACAAACGTCAAGGTCCCTCTCAGTAGTAAAAACAGAAGCAAAGAATTCAATAAGGACATCCCTTACCTCGTATGATTCCAGGCACAAGTTCCCTCCACTATGCCTGATCAGCCCTGCTCTCACTCTGGCCATCCTCTTGTTCCTCACATAAGTGGAAAATGCCTTGGGGTTTTCCTTAATTCTACTTGCCAAGGCTTTTTCATGCCCGCTTTTAGCTTTCCTCAGTTCATTCTTCAGTTCCTTCCTGGCTACCTTGTAACCCTCTCGAGCTCTGTCTGATCCTTGCTTCCCCAAACTTAAGTAATCTTCCTTCTTCCTCTTGACTCAATGTTCCACATCTCTTGTCAACCAAGGTTCCTTCACCCTACCATCCCTTCCTTACCTCCGTGGGACAAACCTATCCAGCACTTACAGCAAGTGCCCCCTCAGTAATCTCCATATTTCTGTTGTGCATTTCCCTGATAATATCTGTTCCCAATTATTATCCACAGTTCCTAATGGCATTGTAATTCCCCCTCCTCTAATTAAATATTTTCCCATACTATCTGGTCCTACCTTCCTCCATGTCTATAGTAAAGGTCAGGGAGTTGTGATCCGTATCACCAAAGTGCTCTACCATCGAGAGATGTGACATGTGGCACGTTCGTTGTCAAGCACCAAATCCAATATGGCCTCCACTCTAGTCAGCCTATCTATCTATTGAGTCAGGATTCCTTCCTGACAAAATCTGCTCCATTCAAACTATTTGCAATAAGGAGGTTCCAGTCAATATTAGGGAAATTGAAGTCACCCATGACAACAACCTGTTACTTCTGCATCTTTCCAAAGTCTGCCTCCCAATCTGCTTCTCCATGTCTCTGTTGTTATTGGCAGGTTTATAGAAAATTCCCAGTAAGATGATTGCTCCTTTCCTGTTTTGGACTTACAGCCATATTGACTCTGTAGACAAACCATCCTCTACTACCTCCCTTTCTGCAGCTGTGATAACTATCCCTGATTAGCAATGCCACTCCCCCACCTCTTTTACCTCCTTCCCTATTCCTTTTGAAACATCTAAACCTGGAGCATCCAACAACCATTCTTGCCCCTGTGATATCTAAGTCTCAGTAATGGCCACAATATTGTAGCTCCAAGTACTGATCCATATTCTAAATTTGTCACCCTTAGCCCTGACACTCTATATGTTAAAATAGACACACTTCAACCGATCGCACTGACTGCAACTTTGCCCTATCAACTGCTTATCCTTCCTCACAGACTCTCTGCACATTTTATCTGCCTTTTCAGCAGCTATCCCACCCTCTGATCCATAGATCCAATTCCCATTCCCCTGCCAAACTAGTTTAAACCTTTCTGAAGAGCTCGATCAAACCTCCTGCCCAGGATATTGGTGCCCCTCAGTTCAGGTGCAACCTGTCTTCCTTGTGCAGGTCCCACCTTCCGCAAATGGTATCCCAATGATCCACATATCTGAAGCCCTCCCTTCTACACCAGTTCTGCAGCCACATGCTCTCTGTTCCCAGCCTCTCCTGTGATTACCCCTCTGCTCATCCTGCTTGTTAGTTTCCAACCTAACTCCCTATATTCACTTTTCAAGTCCTCATCCCTTTTCCTAACTATGTCATTGGTACCAAGAGTACCAAAACGTCTGGCTGCTTACCCTCCCACTTAAGAATTCTGCAGTCTCAATCCAAGACCCTGACACTCAGTAGGTGTGCTAAAATTACTGACTGTGTGGAAATTACTCGGCATCTGCTTTCCTCCCATTTTAAGGATCAGTATATTAGCCATCCTCCATTTGCTGATGGCACACCTGCAGCTAAAGAATGTTAGAAAATGATGGTCAGAACCTCTAGTTGTTTCTTTGCTTCCTTTCGTGGGCTAAGAAGAATTATTTCACCCCTCGCAATTTCAAAGTGCCAGATGCCTTAATATGTTATCTCTCACTATGAACAATTGTTTATATATCCAATGAATAGGTTTCTCAAGTGAAGCACAGTAAGCCTTGCGGCTGGGCCATCCTGATGATCACAGTGAGGTCTAGTTGCCCGTCTCTAATGCCCTGCATCTGAAACCTCTGTTGCACCCCTTTTTGACCTCCTCTCAATCTTTCAGTAGGAAAGAACTTCCAGGTCCTCCTGTAAATCTACTTCCAGTTCTTATTGTATAACCACAGCAAATTATCACATTACAAGACACCGTCTGATTTGCTCACAACAAAAGGCACAACTTTTCTGTTAAAGGCTGTGAAAGCACAACTGAAAATGCAGATGATCTATTTATGACAGGCTCATCTTAGTTAGTCATTTTGGTTGTAGCACCTCTTTCCATATATGTCTGGATATCGCCTCCTTATTCTACAGCAGCCGCTGCTCAGGGAGTCTGAAGTTTCTTCTGAAGAGAGACTGATGCAGGATAAAGGTATCAGCTGCCAGGAAGCCAGCTGCAGACCAGCGAGGTGGGCCTGCTTCAGTCACAAGCCAGCCAGATATTCAATTAAAGCCTTGTTTGTTCAGGGCTCTGGCTCAATTCAGTACCTTGCTTGCTCTGTGTGTCCAACTGATGAGTCCCTGATGGCAGAGCCCCTATGCTGACATTAGGCAATCTGTCTCGAAATTGATGTACTCCCCATCTTAGATAATACAGCTTTTGTAACTTCCTTGATAATGTATTGAGCTAATGGCTGTGAGATGCCACTGAGGGTGTACATGATCTATGAAGTGACTGGGGTTTCTTTGTGGGATTCTCAGTGGCAATGTGTGAGGTAAATTGATGAATGACTGACAAAACAGACTGCAAATGATTTTCCTTGTAATCCAGAGTAATGTTTCCTGCTTTCTTCACTCATGTTCACCATTGATTGCAAAACCTTTACCCAGGCATTGCTATAATTGTACATTTTGAATGTGTATTTTATCATCAATATGCAGGGTTCATATCATTAACTCTTTTACTCTGCCCAGATCTCACATGGTTTAATACATCAGTTCAGTTCAATTTGTGTTTTTTTGTGGAAGGAAATATATCTTTAAAAGCTGACTGATGACATTCATTCTAAATTCACTTGGTTTCTTGAAGCAGATAGCTGTTCGAGGAAATTCATCTATCAGTAGTTTTATTAAAAGGAACTTGAAGCACCTTAATTGATGTGAAGTATGCAGCTGTCTTCTCAGTTAACCTGCAGGTTATGTCTATACTCTGCCATGTCCTATCTACATAGCACCTCAAGAATAGAATAAAGCTGTTTTGATAGGCAGATTTCATAACAAGCATGGGGCACCTCAATAGCCTGAAAAACAAGGGTACGTTCCATTGAACACCGATTCACAGCTCATCCTCAAGTTACTATTTAATGAACATTACTTCTTCCTTCATTTCCTTATTCCTAAAATTGCCGGCTAGGTCTCATCAAACCAGCAGTGAAAATGTAGGCAGTTGCCACTTTCTGGAGTAAGAACCAGAGGAAATTCTAGTGCACTTTCAGGTGCCATGATTAAACAGGAGCTTCAAACTTACAGAAAGCAGAAATACACTTTCAAAACAAGAATGTTTGACCTCGATATTGCTTAAGTTGGCGAGATGTCCTGAGCCTGCACAGATATTTAGTCCAGGATTCTTAAAAGTTCATCACAAGCGTAGGATCTGGATATTAAATGACTTGCAACCTTGCATGGAGCCACAGAAAATGGGGGAGATAAGAAATGAATATTTTGCAATAGTATTTAATGTGGAAAAGGAAATGGAAGACATAGACTGAGGGAAACAGACAGTGATATCTTGCAAAATGTCCAGATTACAGAGGAGGAAGTGGTGGATGTCTTAAAAAGGGCAAAAGTGGATAAATCCCCAGGACCTGATCAGGTGTACCCTAGAACACTGTGGGAAGCTAGAGAAGTGATTGCTGGGCCTCTTGCTGAGATACTTGTATCATCAATAGTCACAGGTGAGGTGCCGGAAGATTAGAGGTTGGCAAACGTGGTGCCACTGTTTAAGAAAGGTGGTAAAGACAAGCCAGGGAACTATAGACTGGTGAGCCTGACCTCAGTGGTGGGCAAGTTGTTGGAGGGAATCCTGAGGGACAGGATGTACATGTATTTGGAGAGGCTAGGACTGATTAGGGATCGTCAACATGACTTTGTGTGTGGGAAATCATGTCTCACAAACTTGATTGAGTTTTTTGAAGAAGTAACAAAGAGAATTGATGAGGGCAGAGCAGTAGATGTGATCTAAATGGACTTCAGTAAGGTATTCGACAAGGTTCCCCTTGGGAGACTGATTAGCAAGGTTAGATCTCATGGAATACAGGAAGAACTAGCCATTTGGATACAGAACTGACTCAAAGGTAGAAGACGAGGGTGGTGGTGAAGGTTGTTTTTCAGATTGGAGGCCTGTGACCAGTGGAGTGCCACAAGGATTGGTGCTGGGTCCTCTACTTTTAGTCATTTACATAAATGATTTGGATGTGAGCATAAGAGGTACAGTTAGTAAGTTTGCAGATGACACCAAAATTGGAGGTGTATTGGACAGCGAAGAGGGTTACCTCAGATTACAACAGAATCTTGATCAGATGGGCCATTGGGCTGAGAAGTGACAGATGGAGTTTAATTCAGAAAATGCGAGGTGCTACATTTTGGGAAAGCAAATCTTAGCAGGACTTATACACTTAATGGTAAGGTCTTAGGAAGTGTTGCTGAACAAAGAGACCTTGGAGTGCAGGTTGATAGCTCCTTGAAAGTACAGTCACTGTTAGATAGGATAGTGAAGAAGGAGTTTATTGGTCAGAGTATTGAGTACAGGAGTTGGGAAGTCATGTTGCGGCTGTACAGGACATTGGTTCGGCCACTGTTGGAATATTGCATGCAATTCTGGTTGCCTTCCTATTGGAAAGATGTTGTGAAACTTGAAAGGGTTCAGAAAAGATTTACAAGGGTGTTGCCAGGATTGGAGGATTTGAGCTATAGGGAGAGGTTGAACAGGCTGGAGCTGTTTTCCTTGGAGCATCGAGGCTGAGGGGGTGACCTTATAGAGGTTTACAAAATTATGAGGGGCATGGATAGGATAAATAGACAAAGTCTTTTTCCTAGGATCGGGGAGTCCAGAACTAGAGGGCATAGGTTTAGGGTGAGAGGGGAAAGATATAAAAGTGACCTAAGGGGCAACTTTTTCATGCAGAGGGTTGTACGTGCATGGAATGAGCTGCCAGAGAATGTGGTGGAAGCTGGGATAATTGCAACATTTCAGAGGCATTTGGATGGGTATATGAATAGCAAGGGTTTGGAGGAATATGGTAGGTGCTGGCAGGTGGGACTAGATTGGGTTGGGATATCTGGTCGGCATGGACGGGTTGGACCGAAGGGTCTGTTTCCATGCTGTAAATCTCTATGACTCTATGAAAGCGTTTTGTCTTTATCTAAGATCAAACTTTCTGAACAATCCAGAACTCTTCTTGTTTTGTCATGCGTAAGGCGTCCAACTCCATTTAATTGCATGGAGTACCCATTTATGAATTTATAGAACTTTCTGTGAGGACTATTATTTACAGTTCACTACATATACACACAGACACACACACACACACACACACAGATGCACACATGCACTCACCACACACACATCATACACACATGCACACAGATACACACACATGCACACACACAGATACACACACAGACACACACACATACACACGGACACACACACATATACACACACACCACACACGCACACGGACACACACACTTACACACACACATACACACACACACACACACACACACCACACACGCACACGGACACATACTCACACACACCACACACGCACACATACACACACACATACACACATCGCACACACACATATCACACATACATACACACACACAACATACACACAAACACAGATACACACACACACAAACACAGATATACACACAGATACACACACACCACACATTCACAGATACACACACACAACACATACACAGATACACACATACAGAGACACACGCACATCACACAACATACACACAGATACACACACACATATACACACACACAGAGACACACACAGATACAACACACACAGACACACACACCACACACACAGAGATACACACACCACACACAGAGATACACACATACACACAGACACACACACACCACACACACAGAGATACGCACACCACACACACACCACACACAGATACACACACACAGAGACACACACACACCACACACACATACACACAGACACACACACTGCACACACACAGATACATACAGGTACACACACATACACACAGATACACACACACAGCCACACACACACCACACACACAGATACACACACAGAGACACACACACCACATACACATCACACACACATACACACACACACCACCACACATACACACATACGCACAAATACACACACACACACCACACACACGCAGATATACACACACAGATACACAAACACACAAACACCACACACACAGATACACACACGCACATACACACCATACACACACACCACACACACATGCACATACACACCACACACACACATACACACATAGACACAGGCACAAACACAGACACACACACATGCACACAGACACAGTCACACACACAGACAAACAAACACAGACACATACACACACATACACACACAGACACAGACATACATACACAAACACACACACACAGACACACACAGAAACAGGCACAGACACACATGCACACATAGACACAAACATACACACACAAAGGCATATACAACACATACAGACACACACACACAGAAACACACACAGACACACACAGACACATCACAGACACAGATAGAGACACACACTCAGACACACACACACACCACACACACATACACACACGCACACCACACACACATGCACACACAGACTCTCACACAAATACACACAGACACAGACACGTATACACGCACACATGCACAGACACACACATCACACACATGCACACACAGACACACACACATACACACATATACACACACATACACATACAGACACAGACGTACACACACAGACAAATACAGACACACACAGAAACACAGACACACACACATAGACACAAACATACACACATACAGACACACACACACATCAAACACACATACACACACATACACACACACACAGATACACACACACACCACATACACACAGATACACACACCACACACACACAGATACACACACCACACACACATCGCACACACATACACACAGACACACACACACCACACACAGACACATACATACACAAAGACACACACACACCACATACACACCGCGCACACACACCACACACAGACACACACACACCACACACACAAACAGACACACACACCGCACTCACATACACACACACACCGCACACATACACACACACATCACACATACATACAC